>NC_142064.1:93683750-94345000 GCF_059756535.1 Pantherophis guttatus | reverse complement strand
AGTAGGGGGGAGAGAACCAATTCCTGAGGCACCTCACAAGTTAGGGGCCTCGGGGTGGACCTCTGTCCCCCCACCCAGACAAACTGTGAGCGACCTGAGAGGTAGGAGGAGAACCACTGTAAAACAGTGCCTCCCACCCCCAACCCCTCAAGCCACTGCAGTAGGATACCATGGTTGATGGTATCAAAAGCCACTGAGAGGTCAAGTAGGACTAGGATGGAGGAACAATCTCCATCCTGGGCCCGCCAGAGATCATTCACCAGAGTGACCAATGCTGTTTCCGTGCTGTGCCCACACCGGAAACCCGATTGGTATGGGTCTAAGTACTCCGTTTCCTCCAGGAACTGTGGGAGCTGTTGTGCCACCACGGTCTCAACAACCTTCACAATAAAGCAAAGGTTGGAGACGGGCCAATAGTTATTAAGTGAGTCTGGATCCAGGGCAGGCTTCTTGAGGAGGGGTCGAACCACCACCTCCTTAAGAGAGGTGGGGAAGACCCCCTCCCTCAAAGAAGAGTTGACAATTGCCTGGATCCAGTCTCCAGTCACCTCCCGGGCAGCCGAAACAAGCCAGGAGAGGCACGGATCCAGCAAACAAGTGGAGGCACCCAGTCTACCCACAATCCTGTCCACTTCATCAATGGAAACAGGGTCAAACTCAACCCAGATGTTACTCCCAAGACATTTCCCAGTCTCCTGGATGGATTCCGCCCAGTCAGAGTCCAAACCAGTCCGGATCTGAGTGATTTTATCTTGCAGAAACTGAACAAAATCCTCAGTCCTGCCCTGTAAGGGGTCTACCCCGGCCCCTGATTAAGGAGGGAGCAGGTCACCCTAAACAGGGCTGCTGGGCAGTTTTCTGCAGATGAAATGAGAGTGGCAAAGTAATTCCGCCTCGCTGCTTCCATCGCCACAAGATAAGCCGTAATATGGGTTCTTAACTGTGTTCGATCAGATTCAGACCGGGAGGATCTCCAACACTCCTCTAGATGTCTTTTCCAGTGCTTCATTTCTCAGAGCTCCATGGAGAACCAAGGAGCCACCCGGGATCTGCATCGGGTCAGAGGCCGCAAAGGTGCGATTCAGTCCAAGGCTCTGGCAGCCGCCCGCTCCCAGGATGCCACCAGTGCCTCAGCCGAGTCGCAGGATTGAGAAGCGGGGAATGTCCCAAGCTCCGTCAAGAACCTCTCAGGGTTAAAGAGTAGGGGGGAGAGGTGCCTGGGGCGGAACCATTTTACCAGTTCCGCCTCCCAGCAGTGAGGGTTGGCAGATTGAAAGTCCAGTCTAAGGAGGGAATGGTTGGTCCATGACAAGGGGGCAATAGAAAGGTCCCCCTTACCCCAGCCATTTATCCACTGCCCAGAGAGAAAAACCAGGTCAAGTGTGTGTCCTCCCCTATGAATTGGGCCCTGAATAACCTGAGTCAGGTCCATGGCCGCCATGGAGGCCATGAACTCCTGGACTGTCTCAGATGTCTCGCCGATCGAAGGCAAGTTGAAATTTCCCACAACCCAAAGGCTGGGGAGTTCAACTGCTACTTCGGCCAGCATATCGAGCAGTGCGGGCAGGGCTGTGGCCACGCAGCTGGGAGATAGGTATGTGACCAATAAGCCCGACTGGACTCCTTAGTCCCACTTCAATAGGAGAGACTCACACCCTCCAATCTGAGGGACAGTGGCCTCTCTAGGACTAAGACTTTCCCTAACAACCACCGCCACCCCCCACCCCTTCCCTGGAGTTGCGGCCGGTGGAGCACATGAAAGCCTGGGGGGCATAAATCAGAGAGAGGGACTCCCCCCTCCTGCCCCAACCAGGTTTCCATAATGCAAGCCAAGTCTGCACCCTCCTCCTCAATAAGATCTCGTACGAAGAGGGCCTTATTCGCAACGGATCTGGCATTCATATACACCAGTCTGAGTCCAGGGTCCCCCGCTCTCGTACCCCCAGGGAGGCAGGATGAGCAGTGGGAGTGAGAACATGCCACCACCTGAATACAGTGGGTGCGAAGTCCCCGCCCCCTGCTTCCATTCACTCTGCCCCTCCCCACCATCACAGATATAGAATGTCCCTCTCCTCTCCGAGCTTTGTCTTTGCCCCCATCCTCATCCAGCCCGTCGATACCTTCTGACTGGTTGGGCTGCTGATTCTCAAGAGGCCCCCCAGCTTCATTATTTACGTTAGAACCCACCCTCCTCCCGGATCCCCTTAACATTGATACTAAAAACCTATCTAAAAAACCCCAAAGCCCCCGTTTCTTAGCATACCACCTTTCGGGGTTCCAAAACCCGTCATTGAGGGCGGCCCTCGATAACTGGGAAGGCCAAACCTGCGAGAGGGGGAAGTCTCACAGTGCGAGGAGCTCTGCGGTTGAGTACATCCAGAACAACAAAGACTGGAGGTGTGGAAAGGCAGTCTTCTTAGGATGCTCAAAATGGATTAAGACAAAGGGAGGGAAACGATGTTGCATGGAGAAAACCAAACACATTGGAGCGCCATCGCCCTCTCACAGCGGTGGAAAGTCTTGTAACTGCCATACGTCCATCCAGGGGGCGGTAATATTCTCCATGGCCACCCTCTCATGGTGACCTGTCCAGAATCATAAGGAACAAAGGAGAAACAAATCCTTCCTCCCAACAACGCAGTGAAGATGTCATCCAAGGCTCTCTGAGTCAGTATCCCGTATCCTCCAAATTCCAGCAGACGCCAGGATAAAGTCAAAGGGCAAAAGTGGGATATCAGGGGCAAAGTAAGGTGAGATTAAATAGCCAGAGTATCACAAAGAAAGAGAGAGGGTGGTTCAGGTGGAGGAAGCCAGAAGATAACTTCAGTCTAGGCTGAGTGGCCATACTCAAGGGAGGGGGGCAGCAATCAAGGGGGTAGACCATCCCATCATCCCCCTTCTGAGCACCTCAGCCCACTCCCCACAAACCCCAATCGTCCTCAATGGGCCTCTCAGCTAAGCTCGCTTGGCTAACCCCCAAAAACTTCTAAGATGGGTGGTGGTGTCCAGCACCTCAGGGGAAAAAACCCTGGGCCGCCTGCTCCACTGACCACTCCACCGTTAATTCCAACGCAGATGTCACTGCTGGGCCTCCAAATGTTGCCACCACCACCGCTGCCACTGTCACACTCACAGCTGCCGCCGCCACTATCGTTGCCACCACTGCCGCCGCCACTTGCGGCGCCCAAGCCAGCAATGAAACCAGGTTATCCTTGCAGCCTGGGCGCCCCGCCGTCCTCTCTGGCGGCGTCATCGCAGTGGCCCCGTCAATCACCAATGGGGGGTCACAGCGCCAGCCTCCGCCACCATCTGGGCCTCCCAGTCCATGCGCCATCCTCCCCTCCGTCCTCACGCCCTCAGTCATCCCGAGCTCCAGTCTCCCGAGCTCCGAGCTCCAGACTCCATCCACGGCTCATTCGAGGCAGCAATGCCTCAACTCACTGGATAGGGGTCAGCAAGATGGTTGGCTGGCCCCCGGCATCCAAGAACACCCCAAACATCCAACCTCCGCGTCTCGGCATTCAGCGCGGAGCCGCCATCTTGGTCACGACCGGAACCTGTCATCTCAACAGCCACACTTATGACTGTTGTAGCATTCCCATGGTCCCATGATCAAAATTCAGATGTTCAGCAACTGATTCATGTTTATGATGGCTACAGTGTTCCAGGATCATGTGAGCCTCAGGTGATCTTCTCACAAGCAGTCAATGGGGACACCAGATTCACTTAACCATCATGTTACTAACTTAACAACTGCAGTGAGTCACTTAACAACTGTGGCAAGGAAGTTTGTAAAATGGGGCAAAACTCACTTAACAAACTTCTCACTTAGCAACAGAAATGTTGGGCTCAATTGTGGTCATGTGCAGGACTACCTGAGCACACATTGATCTGGTATTCCCACCCACCCACCCTGGACCTTAAAATACTATATGCTTTCTTAACTTTAATTTGGATTCTATATTTTATGTTATGTTTGTTTGGAATGTTAGCAGCTGTTTGATAAATTGGAATATTATATTATATTACATTATGTATCTATTTTTGTAAAGAACATTGGGAGCTTAGAAAGGCTTAGAAAGAAATACAGAAATAAAAAAACAAATGAATATGGGAAAGAAAACACAACCGGCTATTTGTGTTGCCACGGGAAACATGAAAATACATCTTGGCCGCAATTAAATGTACTTCTATATTTATGCTTTTTTTAAAGGTTTGTATGTTCATTTAGTAATAGATTTTTTGATGTTTAGTACTGCAAGAAGACTATGTTGCAAAAAAGCAGAGGAGAAAAGTCTGTTTATTATGTCCGAGTAGAAAAAAGGGGGAAGGAAAAAAAAATTCTAAGTGCCAAGGAGGAAAATCTCTATCCATCAGGCCTAATTCAATTTGAATAGAAACTTTCTTCAAGCACACTTGTCTTCTGATTGAACTTGCTGCATTTAAAACACTATTTTTTGTTTGATTTTTTAAAACACATATCTTTGGATTAGTGTTGACTCCAAGTGACTGCTTAGGCAAGTCCCTGCGTGTTTTTTGGGCAAAATTTCAGAAGCAGTCTGCCATTGCTTCCTTCCTAGGGTTGAGAGAGAGTGACTGGCCCAAGGTCACCAGCTGGTTTTGTGCCTAAGGTGAGACCAGAACTCCCAGTTTCCTGGTTACTAGCCTGATGCCTTAACCATTGCACTAACGAAGTCACCTCTGCCCTTGAAAATGGAGCTTATCCAAGACACATTGGGATTGTTTTCCTTTGGCGCTACTAAGGAATTTGGAATTGTTGTCATTTTAGTACATTTCTCCTCTTCTGTATTATATCCAATTCTGTCCATCCCATTCTGTCAATCTCCATTGTACAGCCCCTTTCTCTGATCAGATCTATAAAGATTGTGACTTCTAGAATATGGGGAATTGTAGTTCCAATAAATCTGGAAACATGCCAGATTGGAGAAGAAAAACTCAGTATGTCTGAAAAGAGTAGATAATATAAATCAACTGTAATGAGAAAGATAGCTGTCCTGACTTGCTGACTTGTTAAATCTATTTCACTGCTGAATATCCCCTGCCAACTTGGAGGGCATTCTTAGTGAAATACACTCCACATGCTGGCTCAGCAGATTGCGCTCATCATTCCAGCAGTAATGTTTGGGCTGGCTTTTATTTTGCTCCTGTTTGAGAAGATTATGCATTTCATAGGACTGTAGAGCTGCAAGGGATCTCAGGGGTTATCTAGACCCATCCCTTGCTCAATGCAGGATTTGCTAAAGCAATTTGGATTACCTATCTTGGTGGGAAGACCTCAAAAGGAACCTACCATTTAATGAAGAAATCTATTCCACTGATTGACGGCTGTTACCATTAAGAGTCCCTTGGACTGCAAGGAGATCAAATTGATCAGTCCTAGAGGAGATCAACCCTGACTGCTCTTTAGAAGGCCAGATCCTGAAGATGAAACTCAAATACCTTGGCCACCTAATGAGAAGGAAGGACTCCCTGGAGAAGAGCCTAATGCTGGGAAAGATTGAGGGCCAAAGAAGAACGGGATGACAGAGAATGAGGTAGTTGAATGGAGTCACTGAAGCAGTAGGCATGAGCTTAAATGGACTCCAGAGGATGGTAGAGGACAGGAAGGCCTGGAGGAATGTTGTCCATGGGGTCGCAATGGGTCGGACACGACTTTGCAACTAACAACAACAACAACAACAACACCATTAAGAAATTTGTCCTAATATCTAAACCAAATCTACTTTCCTGTTGTGACCCAGGCCCAAGTAAGTAGTAGGAAAATCAGTCAGTGAAAAAACAAACAAACTTTATTCGAACAGCTGAGAATTACTTCATTCCCAGGGTCGTTCAACTAAATTAAAACAAATTCCTCCCAACACAAATTCCTCAGTCCTATTGCAAACCTTGGTCCAATTAGGCAAACTGCCAAAGGCCTTTCTTGGCAAATGTTCAGAAGTCACAGATACAAAAATAAATACAAGACGTAGGCGAAGAAGAAGATGAAGCTACCAATGTTATTTTCCAGCAAAGCCCAAACACCGTTGCTGGTCTGTTTTAAGCCTTATGGGAGAGGCCAATCATCTCTTGGCCCTACTCCTGAGTTGTCCTCTTTGCTTGAGCTGCTCTTGCCTTCTGGCAGCTCTTCTCATGCATGCATTAGGAATAGGCTTCTCCTGTTCCTCTGCCTCACTCCTATCAGTCTCTGGAGTCCGCACCTCACTCCCTGATGGCCCTGGCCCCATCTCTGCCTCTGACGCAGAGCCCTCATCCGGGCCTTCCCCAGCCTCCAGGACTGGCCCATGTTCTTTCTCAGCCTCATCGCTGTTCGATTCCGCTGCCAGCTCCACAGACTGCTGACGGACCATAACATTCCCCATAATTTCAACCTGGTGTTCTTGCCTCCTCTTCAGGGGTCCATTTCACAAATGCACATCATTTGACAAACATTTTGATATATAAAGACTGATATCTCCCCTCAGTTTTCTTTTCTGCAAACATAATTAACTGTTCCTCATAGGACTTGGTTTCCAGCCCTGTCACCATTTCAATAAATTTCCTCTGATTTTGCTCCAATTTGTACTTGCTTCCAGAGTCCAGAAATTCCAAATTCAGGATTGGATACTGGGCAATAGGAAAGAACATAAGTATTATCGGCATAAGGACACCTTGATTGTTGTTTTGGGAGGAAAACATGCACAGGGTTGGCTTAAAGAAGACCTCTTTTTCTTATGAAATGGCCTCAGGGCATAGAAATGCCATAGCTCAGTGTTGACATGCATGTGTCACATATACTGGACGTTCAGCAAGCATAGTCATCACCTGTCAACAGGGGTGGGCTTCAAAATTTTTAGAAAGGGGTTCTCTGCCTAGTTGCTGGATGGGCGTGGCCATGGTGGGCATGGCCTAGTCGGCCTCCTGTACCATGGCGAGGGGAGCGTTTTTGCCCTCCCTGGACTCTGTAGTTTTTCCTTGAGCCTCCGGGAGGGCAAAAATGGCCTTCCCAGGCTCCGGAGGCCCTCTGGAGGGCCCGTTTCCAGCCTTCCTGAACTTCTGGTAGGCCAGTTTTTTGCCCTCCCCAAGCCTCTGTGCGTGCCCTGCACTTAACCTGCATCCAAAATGGGCCATGTGGGGATTCCTGGGAGGGGCAGGGCGGGGTGGGTGGGGCCAGCCAGGAGTGGGAATTGTGGTTTTTTGAACTGCACAGAATCTTAGCTAGAGGTTCTCCCAAACCCCTGAGAACCCCCAGCAGCCCACCCCTGCCTGTCAATCTTAGATAGCTGAGATGAAAAACTCCTCCACTCTTCAACATCTTCATAAATGGTCTAGGTCAGGGGACAGAAGGGGAACTCATCAGATTTGCAGATGATTCCAAGCTGGGGGGGAATTGCCAACATTTTGGAATTGAGTCTCAAGATTCAGAAGGATCTTGACAGGCTTGAACATTGGGCCCCCCTATTCAACTAGATGCAGTTCAGCGGTGAGAGAAGTAAGCTCTGGCACTTAAGGCAGAAAAAAACCAAAAGCACAGGTATAAAATAAGTTGTACCTGGCTCAACAGTAGTAACTGTGACAGGGATCTAGGTGTCCAAGAGGACCACCACTTAAGAGTGAGTTAATGATGTGCTGCAGCTGCCAAAAAAACTAATGCATCATTAGAGTGATAGCATGAAGACCACAAGAAGTGATTTTAATGTTTTATCTGCAGTAGTGAGGCCACACATGGAATATTGCGTCCAGTTCTGATTGCCATAATTCAAAAAAGATGCTGAGACCCTGGAAAGAGTGCAGTGAAGAGCAGCAAAGATGATAAGCATTCTGGAGGCTAACCTGTATGATGAATGGCTAAGAGAACTATGTATGTCTAGCCCAGGGGTGTTAAACTGGCGGCCCGTGGGCTGGATGCATCACACTCAGGCCACGCCCACCCCTGCTCCGCAAAGGCAAAAAACATCATGATACATCATGAGACTCGATCAAGTTTGATACCCGTGGTCTAGCCTAATGGAGAGAAGGATTAGGATTAGTGACATGATACATTATCTAACTTCTAGTACTTGAAAGGCTGTCACAGAGATGAGGATGTTGACTTATTCTCCAAAGCACCTGAGGGCAGGACAAGAAGCAATGGGTGAAAGCTTGTTAACAAGAAATCCAATCTGGAATCAAAAATAAATTTCTTTACAATGGGAACAGTTAATCAATGGAACAGCTTGCCTCCCAGAATTTTGGGTGTTCAGTTGCTGGAGCTTTCCAAGAAAACATTGAATGTCCATTTGTGTGGGATGATATAAGGACTCCTGCCTTGAGAAGGGGGTTGGATTAAAAGACCTCCAAGATCCCTTCCAGTCCTGCGATCCTGAGACTAACAAAACGTAATCAGGACCATTCAATATGATTCATCGATTTCCTTCCCATGTTATGAGCAGAAGACCCCCTTGCCAACTTGCATTTACACAAGTTGTTTCTCCAGTTGCTACTCAATTCCTTCCTTGTGTTAAAAATAAGTGCTTCAGTACTTCTACTGCAATTAGAATCATAGACCTGTGTTTTGATTAAAACACAGCTATTGCATTAAGATGTAGGCCTCTTGTCTGTTCACTAGATTGAGGGTTCACTGTGAATTTGCCTTCTAGCAAAATGTATGGGATACTTCCATTCTCCCCATTCTGTTTTACTCTTTGAGGGACAGGTAACTGGCTGAGTGAAGGAGGCAGCATCACATGTAGGATTTCTGAATGAGTATGAAAAAGCTAATTGTTTAAGATTCTCCTTCCCACATGGAAACCTCTATGACCTTTTTCACCAACATTCTTAATTGGGTCATGGAGGTTAATATACTGTAAATTCATACACTAAATTACCTGGTCAACCAGCCTAGTCAGGTAGCCCTGGTGGGTTTACTTTTAATTTAAAACATATCTGGGTTGCAAAAATCCCCATGGTTGCATTAAAGAGCCCTGGGTTAGTTTGCAGTCAAGGAAATGCACCCAGTTAGCCAGCTGAGGGTTATCCAAACAGCTGGATAGAGAGCTAATTGATTCCTCTGCTAGCCATGACAGATGAAATCCTACACCCGCTCTTCGCATTCTGTCTCTTGGCTGTTTGATTTTCACATTGTGGTTGAAAGAAGGAGAGAAATGGATGGAGGTAATAAACACCTTCCCAATTCTGTCTGTTCTGTGCTGGTCCTAATTGTGACACGAGCTTTCTTTCCTTTTTTCCTCTGTCACGTTGAAATGTCAAGAAGTAGAAAGTATAGCAATAGCAGTAGCACTTAGCCTTATATATCACTTCACAGTGCTTTATGGCCCTCTCTAAGCGGTTTACAGAGTCAGCCTCTTGCCCAGTGATGAAATCCAATTTTTTTTTACAACCGGTTCTGTGGGCGTTGCTTGGTGGGTGTGGCAGAGGAAGGATATTGCAAAATCTCCATTCCCACCCCACTCGGGGGCCAGCCAGAGGTGGTATTTGCCGGTTACTCAAAATTTTCACTACTGGTTCTCCAGAACCTGTCAGAACTTGCTGGATTTCACCACTGCTCTTGCCCCCAATAATCGGGGTCCTCATTTTACCAATCTTGGAAGGATGGAAGGCTGAGTCAACCTTGAACTGGTCAGGATCAAACTGCCGAACTTCTAGCAGGTGACAGTCAGCAGAATTAGCCTGCAGTAATGCATTATAACCACAGTGCCATCCAGGGGTGGGTTCTAACATTTTTTACTATTGGTTCTGTGGGCATGGCTTATTTTGTAGGCATGGCTTGGTGGGTGGGTAATGTGACTGGGTGGGCATGGCCAACTTTTTTTTTTAATTTTTAAAAGCATTTTTTCTACAACCTTAAGAGGTTGCAGAAAAAAAATGCTTTTAGAAGCCTCTGACAATTAAGCAACTCAGGTGGGATCGCCAGAGGCTTTTAAAGGCATTTTTTTTCCAACAACCTCTTCGGGGGTGTGGCCAGCCAATGTTATTACTGGTTCTCTGAACTACTACAAATTTTTACTACTGGTTCTGGCGAACCGGTGCGAACCAGGAGCAACCCACCACTGTGTCACCACTGTAACTATAACTATACCAGCCACCACTGTAACTATAACTATCCTAGCTGTTAGAAAGAATAGCAAAAACTGATGGTTCTATTCCCAATCAGGTGCTGCAAGCCATGGATTTGAGCTAAACAGGTTAAGGAGGGAGTGTCGACTATCCATATTGGGCAAATTTTGAAGATGGTGCCTTCAGAGTTATGCCTTGGCTTGGGAAATTTACTGATACATGCATTTAAAAGCCTCATACATCCCTGCAAATTTTCCTTGTGCTTTCAGAATTGAATGCCTGAAGAAGTGTTCCTGGCACATTGTCCATTGTAGGTTTTTTTTAAAATTTGATTTATATGCCTCCCTTCTCCGGAGACTCAGGGCGACTTACAATGCGTTAAGCAATAGCCTTCATACTTTTGTATATTTATACAAAGTCAGCTTATTGCCCCCACAAACTGGGTCCTCATTTAACCTACCTTAGAAAGGATGGAAGGCTGAGTCAACCTTGAGCCCGGTGAGATTCGAATTTACAGTAATTGCAGACAGCTGGTGTTAATCACAATGCTTTTAGTCTGCTGAGCTACCAGGCCCGTTTCCAAATATAACCTTGGAAGTGGCTTAGGATTTGGAGAAGAAACACGAATACAAAGTTTAGCCTAAAGATCAGAGTTGTGTGAGTTGTCACACTTTCCCAGAGAGAACTTATGCATAACTTGGGGTGGGAGGGGTCTTCCTGGAATCACAGCTTTTGTTGGAAGTGCAAGGGTCAGCCACACCTATGAGGGCTTTTGCCTAAATCTACTGCATGCCAATCGTACTGCTTCCTGGACTCTGCTCCCAGTCTCTCAACTTTAATCAACTCTTGTCTGGATTATTGTACTGTATCCTACATGGGTTTACCTTTGAAGACCACTTCAAGCCACACATGGTCCAGAATGTGAATAGTTATGGGTACACCTCAGTGTGCCCACGGAACACCTGTCTTTCAAAAGCTCCAATGGTAACCAGGAACATCCTTCTCCAGTTATCTCTGCTTGTCCTGTAAAATCAAGTAGGGTGGGCATCAGTGGTGGGTTTCAATTTTTTTTACTACTAGTTCTGTGGGTGTGGCTTGGTGGGCGTGGCATGGCTTGGTAGGTGTGGCTTGGTGGGCGTGGCAGAGGAAGGATGCTGTAAAATCCCCATTTCCTCCCGATCAGCTGGGACTTGGGAGGCAGAGAATAGATGGGGGTGGGGCCAGTCAGAATTTTTACTACCAGTTCTCCGAACTACTCAAAATTTCTGCTACCGGTTCTCCAGAACTGGTCAGAACCTGCTGAAACCCACCTCTAGTGGGCATGCTCTTGATCTCACCAATTAAACAGTGCCATGTGGTAGGATCCCTTCTCTGTTATGCCCCTGATTTCTGGAACATGACTCTCCTGGCAGTTCATGGAACCCTGACCTTGACATCTTTCACAGAAGCTCTAAACATCTGCCTTTTTAACAGGCCAGAATGATTTATGATTCCAATGCATGGCTGATACTATATTTTAATCCCAAATTTTTCTATATAGAATGATGGATTTTCATAGTATTTTTAATGGGGGTTTGATTTTGTTTGCTGTTTAGAATTATTGGATTTGGCACCCTACAAATCCAAATAAATAAATAAATACAGAACTACCCTACTCTTCTTATAGGCTCTGCTATCTTTCCCGCCAGGGAAGATCAGAATTCAACTCAGCACTCTCTTATCTCACTAACAGCCTGTTTATAAGGTCCCCTTTGCCATTTAATCCCCCACATTTTTGTCTTTATTTTAGTTCCGAATCTTATTTTAGATCTTCAGTCTTTTGTGTCCATTTCTTTATTTATTAATGGGAGGATTTTTTTTTTGCACAGATACTGATCTGGGAAACATCTAGTTGCAGATGCAACAGCAGAGAGTCATGACTAATTTACACATTCGAAGGTGAAAATTTGCACGGCATGCACAGTATTCTTCTTCTTACTAGCAAAAAGCCCATCGAGAGAACTTGGAAGTGTGTAAAGAGCTTGCGTACTGCAAGAGACCTGAAAGTTTAGAAAGAACAGATTACGGTATATCCCACCCCAGTGACAGTTTTGATGAGAGCAATCTGGCCACCATATGGACAGATAATAAAAGATGTGTCTCTTTCAGACTACATTATTCCCGAACAGTACAAGTTTATTTTACTTGGAAAATGTGAAAGGCCACAACATATGGAAATTAAGAACACTGCTGTGGGGTACACTTAGGGTGTGGTATTACTAATGGCTGTGGAGAAGTATGGATCTTACCATCTGCACAATTTCCTCTTTAGTTCATTATGTCTCATCCAATAACCCACAGGCAGCTGCCAAGCATCCAGTCTCTCTCTCTCTTAATCCTCCACCAAACTGATTTTTGGACTGTACCCGCAGATTTTATTTATATATTTGTTTGCTGCCATTATATAGCTGCCCATGTCATGTATGTGACATGGGCAGCTGCATGACTGAAATTATAACCAAGTCATTAAAAAAACTATTAAAAACCTATAAATATAAACAAAACCACAGGAGACTGTTATTGAAAACCTTACATACCAGCTCAACCATTTTGTGGGGCCCAATTTCTATGGGATCACCTAGCCCAGAGGTCTTCAAACTTGGCAACTTTAAGACTTCATAGCTTGCTGGAGAATTCTGGGAGTTGAAGTCTTAAAGCTGCCAAGTTTGAAGACCTCTGCCCTAGCCTGTTGATAAAACTAAGTTTTAAGGTCTTTCTGGAAGATCGATAGGGTTGGGGGTGGGGTCAATCTATCGACATGGGGAAATAATGTTCCAAAGGGTGGAGTGCTGAAACAGATGTTTCCATTCTCCTGACCTAATGGTTGGAAATAGCAATAGCACTTAGACTTATATACTGCTTCATAGTGCTTTATAGCCCTCTCTAAGTGGTTTACAGAGTCAGCATATTGCCCCCAACAATCTGGGTCCTCATTTTACTGACTTTGGAAGGATAGAAGGCTGAGTCAACCTTGAGCCAGTCAGAATCAAACTCCTTTGAGTGAGCAGTGAGCTAGCCTGCAGTACTGCATTCTAACCACTGTGCCACCATGCAGTTGTTTTAAAGCAGGCACAATATACCGTATTTTTCAGAGTATAAGATGCACTGGAGTATAAGACTCACCTTAATTTTGGGGGAGGAAAACAAGAAAACAAGAATTCTACCTCTGCCTACCAGCATTTAAGGTGGTGCTGCTTTATGCCGCCCTTCTCCTCCTCCTGCAAGTCGGCTGGGAAAGAGGGCGACCCAGACCGCCTGGTACTGCCCGAAAATGTCTGAAGGGTGGGGGACAGCAGGTGGGGCTACACTCGGCGTATAAGACGCACCCAGGTTTTCACCCCCTTTTTGGGGATAAAAACGTACGTGTTATACTCCGAAAAATACGGTAATTGTTCTGGTTGGTACTCATTAAGCAATTATTGGAGAATTGCCCATCATCAGATCATGATGTAGATGTCCATTATTAAGAAGCCCCTTGAGGCCTGGGCAGTAGTGATGTTGTGGATAAGGTGATATTTCAGAGAGGGTAGGTTTCACACCTGGAGAAAATAGTGCTTTCAGTCTTTTCATCACTGAATTATGTCTACTTGGGAATCATATTTCTGAACATTATATATACATAAAAATACTAAGAATGTTCAAATCATCAAATTTGGAGTTGGGGGAGCAATTTACACATACAGTGTTTCTCCGAAAATAAGACCCTGTCTTATATTTTTTTTGAACCCTGAAATAAGCGCTTGGCCTTATTGCCATGCACCCAAAAGCCCGATTGGGCTTATTATCAGGGGATGCCTTATTTTGGGGGAAGCAGGGTAGAACCTAATCTCCTGCTCTATGCAAATTAAAATATTCACAAAGTTAGCTCCTAGACTCAGTCTGAAGTGAAGGAGAACTCATCACCTTCCTTCTTAATTATTTTCCGAGTTAGGAATCTTTTCTTGGTACTGAACTGGAATCTCCTTTATTCTACATCCTGTCTTCTGGAATAATTGGCCTTTTTTTTCTGTATGACATCCTTTCAGATACTTGAAGAAAGCAATCATATCTCCTGTCAATCATTTCTCAAGGCTAATCATTTTCTGGTCCATCAATCTCTCTTTCAAAGGACTTAAAGTTTCTAGTCTCCTGATCATCCTTTTTGCCCTTCTCTCCCTAATGTTTTATGCTAAATATCCTTGCTTCCAAGAGCTATAAATGGATAAATGAGAAGAACAAAGGTGAAGGAAGCCTAAGAAGGGACAAATTAAGCCAATTACATTATTATTACAGCATTCGTTTTGACTGCAGAAGTCCCACCTAGTCCTTCTTCCTTGTTCTTTTTTCATCATTTCCTATGTAGATTGCTTCCACTGTCTATTTGTATTCTAATTGCAGCTCATCCAAGCACATCTGCGGAAAGCTAAAGCTGAATCATAATTTGTGTTCACGCACTTGTCAGGAGAGTGAGCCTTTTGGGGGGGGGGCGTGCTTCTGCTTCAGACGGATTTGACACATGAGACAAATGAAACAAACTTCTGGAAAGCAGGGCCTGCGGGCTTGTTTGTCTCACAAAGCTTATTTGAAATGGAAAGCTTCTAAGCTGGTAAGGACACCGTCAAGCCAGCATGGGATATTTCACAGGTGGGCAACAAGGAGGGGAAACCTGTAGGAGTGAGGTTGGCCCTTACTTCAGCAAGATGGCAGGACAGCATCTGCTACTAACCCAGAAGCCAGGAAGCTAGCATTACGAATGCAAGGCAAGCTATCTTTAGGATGTGACTGACAATCCCATTCTCTCTCTTTCCTGTACATGGTAATATATTGGTTTTATCTCCTTTTCCTCCCCTTCCTTCCCAGCTGTGAATGAAGGTGTAGCAATCTATTATATTGCTTGCACAAGGCTTTTAAAAGTGCTTGCTCGGTAAACATCCTCTATTGACTAGCTATCTGCTCTTGTATACTGTAGTAAGTTGAAATAAAGATGTATATCTTTAAGCTAAAGAAACTGTTGGGAGCCTCTAATGCCAAAGAATAAAACTTGTGTTGTGATATTATGGCTCATGTGGGTGTTGCTGTGGTTAGGAACAGCTACCTTTGATTCCAAGAAAACTGGATTTGACTGTCATCAGAACAGTGAAATATATTTCCCCTCCAAATAAGATATCCCCTGATAATAAGCGCAATCGGGCTTTTGAGCGCATGACAATAAGGCCAAGCACTTATTTCAGGGTTCAAAAAAATAAGACAGGGTCTTATTTTGGGGAAAACACAGTGTGTGTATGTTTTTGTATAAGAAACATTTTCCCTATAATATTGGCAGATTGGCAGTGGCCATTTGCTTTGCTTAAATGGTTACAAGATTGCATGACAGTAAGTTTGATGTGAGATACAGATGCTGATGTTTTTAATCTACCAAATAAATGGATCTTTAAACGCATAAAGAGACACTGTTACAGGATTTCAGATAAAAACTCGGTCTAAGAAATTCTTTTTTCATCCCTATTTATACATAAATAAAACAATTAGATGAAAAAGTTTAGAATCTGGGTTTGGAATTCAATACCATTAAAGTCTAGTCAGTTCAATAAAGACCAGAAAGAGATGTTTCAGGTGACAGATGCATGCAGCCATATGCTAAATTGTTATACCCATCTACAGCCAATACTTTTATTCCTCAAATAACTTGTAGAGCCCTATTTTTTTTTTACTTTATTCTTTGTTTTTAGGAGATTACGAAATATAAGCAGAATACTAAAGCATACAATTATTATTTACTTACAAAATTAATAAAACTAAAACGAGAAGATTAAAAAAAAAAGGATCCCCCAAACTCTAAAAATTTACCAAATTGCAATACTAAAGGAATTAGGATTGTAGAGCCCTATTTTTTTTTACCTTATTCTTTGTGTTTAGAAGATTACGTAATACAAACAGAATATTAAAGTATACAATTATTATTTACTTACAAAATTAAAAAAAACTAAAACGAGAAGATTAGGAGCCTTGATAGTACAGGGGTTTAGTGCACCCTGTAATTAACACAGCTGCCTGCAATTTCTGCTGGTTCGAATCTCTCCAAGGCTCAAGGTTGACTCAGCCTTCCATCCTTTCTAAGGTAGGTGAAATGAGGACCCAGTTTGTGGGGGCAATAAGCTGACTTTGTATAAAACATACAAAAGAATGAAGGCTATTGCTTAACGCATTGTAAGCCGCCCTGAGTCTCCGGAGAAGGGCGGCATATAAATCAAATTAAAAAAAAAAAAGGATCCCCCAAACTCTAAAAACTCAACAAATTGCAATATAAAGGGTTGAAACTAAAATGTTGCATATACAGTGTATTATGCCTCTAGATAGACACTAATTTACAAAAAATACTCTATAGTAATAGGGTATATTGCAATCAATTACAAAAGATAACAAAGAAAAATTTACGCAATATTATCACTATGTTGTTATAAAATACCATAATATCTATGCCAAAGAAAAATGATACATCATTTCTGATTAGTTGGAAATATTGCTTCCATCCCCCCAATGGATAATTTGTATAATGGATAATTATTAACATGGATAATTACTAAAATATTACTAAGTGTATAATTGCTAATAGCCAATCCTTAATATTCAAAATTATTTCTTTGGCTATAGACCAGTACAACTATTGTTTCTTAGTCAAAGGGGGGGGGAGGAGGAGGGGGAGGAGAGGGAGGGGGAGTCAAACCATTATGCATTGTTAATTCGTATCTTTTCTCCAAAAATGGTAGAAATACAGTCTGGCTAGCAAAAGATTACACCGAATGTAAGCTGTATAGGATATTACAAAAGAGATCCTATCGTGTCAGAATTTGTTATTAAGGTCTTTCACGGCTCTGGGCATACGAATGAGCAGAAAGCTGACATCGGAAGCAAAGCCTTTGTTTGCATCCTGGAACTTCTTATGATGCTGTTTAGACATTGAAAAGAAAATCTATTCCATCAGCAAGATCTTTGTTTTATTATCCGATCTTGGGGCATGCATTATTAATTGCCACAAAGTAAAAAACAACAACCCCATATTCAAAGCCTTAGATCAAAATGCATAAGGTTCGAAAAATACTTAAATTGGTTTGGGAAGTTGAAATAAAAGTAGGATTTTTTGAATGGTGGGTGGTATATATATATATATATATATTAATTTGATTTATATGCTGCCCTTCTCCGGAGACTCAGGGCGGCTTACAGTGCGTTAAGCAATTAAAGTGGTTTTATATTCTAAGGTATCTATAGCAAAAATAAAAAGAAAAGAAAACTCTAGAGCAGAGCTAGGAAATTTAGTTCTAATTACTGCATTCTCTCCTCTAGGGATAATACCTGAAAACATCTTAGTATAATCTTACTGTACCACTGGTTTAACATAGTGTAACATTTGTTCCTCTTTTTATGGGTCATCCTCCACTTAACAATGTGTTCTGGATTAGATGGTTTTGCCATTGTTAAGAAACTGTTCACATACAGTTTGAACGATTAGCATTGCCCCAAGGGAGGCCGAAGAGCTAGGCAGCACAGGAGTGATATTCCAGATACTTTGCTAAAGATTCAGCTTTGATCGAAAAGCAAATGAAGCACAAACATAAGGAAGGGGACAATGTTTTCAAAGATTTCTCACCAAATGTCTTCCATATAGCTTTGACTCATTCCTACAATCCTCTGTCAGCATCAGTGGTGCTATTTAGCCGGGTAGAGGCAGCTGCGGGAGGCTCCGCCCACCTGCCCAGACATCATCACATCCCGTTTTTGATGCTCTGTGCATGCAAAGAAGGTCCTGCTCATGAGCGGAGGTGGTGTGTGCGCTCCCATTTGTGAACTGGTAGCGAAGGTAAGTGAATATCACCCCCTGGTCAGCATGCCCCAATATACATTACAAT
The DNA here is from genome assembly GCF_059756535.1 of Pantherophis guttatus. Taxonomy (NCBI): domain Eukaryota; kingdom Metazoa; phylum Chordata; class Lepidosauria; order Squamata; family Colubridae; genus Pantherophis; species Pantherophis guttatus. The sequence goes on along the minus strand of NC_142064.1, from coordinate 94,327,022 downwards.
CAAATGACATTCTGCTATATTGTATCTAAATTTGAGATGGAAATCAGATTAGATTAGAATAGAATTATTTATTGGCCAAGTGTGATTGGACACACAAGGAATTTGACTTTGGTGCATATGCTCTCAGTGTACGGTACATAAAAAGACAAGATACATTCGTCAAGAATCAGAAGGTAGAACACTTAATGATAGTCATAGGGTACAAATAAGCAATCAAATCATACTAGGAAACAATCAATAAAAATCGTAAGGATACAAGCAACAAAGTCACAGTCATGCAGTCATAAATTGGAGGAGATGGGTGATGGGAAGATAATAAATAAGTTACACAGGCTTCATGTTCTTTAGATGGGAACTTTTCCAAAATGGGAAAAATTATGGTTAGATGATGAAATACTTGCAGGACTACCTTCTCCAATTACAATTGACATACCCAACCAGTATCGACACATGCAGTATGTACTGCTTGGGGAAAAAATGCTGGGTGTTCCTCACTTCTGTTAAGTTAGAAGGTGGCCAAAATACCATGTTTCTCTGTCATATTCAGTGGTGGGATTCAGCCAGTTCGCACCACTTCAGGAGAACCGGTTGTTAACTTTCTGAGCAGTTTGGCAAACTGGTTGTTGGAAGAAATCATTAGGGCAGAGAACTGGTTGTTAAATTACTTGAATCCCATCACTGGTCATATTCCTATATTATGGAACAGGTTTCCCTTAGAGGAAAGAATTTCCTTGATGGTTTGCGAAATTGGTCAAGATAGAATTCTTCTAGAAGACCTTTTAGCTTTGGCTGATGCTGTTGGTTGACTGAATCTATACAATATATTGCAATTGTTATTTTAATAGATGTTGCTGTTAGTGGATGTTATAAAAATCTATATGTCTATATTCTATACCTGTGATGGCGAATCTATGGCACGCGTGCCAGAGGTGGCTCGCAGAGCCCTCTCTTTGAGCATGTGGGCCATCGCCAGCTGCTCTTTTGGTTTGGTCTTCATACGTGCCGGAGTTCTGGCAACCCGAAGATCAGTTGGCCGGTGCGCATGTGCTTATGCGGGCCTAGACTATTCACATGTGCACTGCCCAGATGGTCTTTGGGTTTCCGGCACTCCAGTGCACACACACGCACACATGCACGCACATTCTGGTTTGGGTGGTTGGTGCCAAAAAGGTTCGCCATCACTGTTCTACACTGTGGATGTTTCATTTTTTTACTTTCAAGTTCTAAATTATATTGAGTTTCACTGAGAGTCTTTTGATTGCAGCAGTAAGTACATCTAATAAATACATAAAGAAATTACTCTATGCTCCTTGGTGTATATGTCACAGTAGAAGCATAACATACCAATAAAATTCCTCTTCATTCTTTCCTCTGCTGTCTTTCTAATAGAAAGGAAGGGAAAGAAACAAGCCACTGTGAGTGTCCTGCAATATTTAGGTACTGAGTAACCATTTGGTGGAAAGGGCATTTTGTACCATAAAGTTCCAGTATGGTGTTGGGCCAATCTCATCTTCTACTGTCATGCCTTATCAAATATATGGTTATTGATTGTTTTAGTATAACCCATTGGCCAAAGTAATTTAGAGGATAAACCATGATCAGCCAGTTTACTTTTAAAATTGTTTTTCTACTGAGTTGATATTTATGAGAGAGCCATAACATAGTCTTCCATTTTGAAACCCAACCCTCCAATCATAAGGTTGCATTGAAAATATATATGAGAATTTGAGAAAGGTAGTTATAAGCCCTGTTGTGCAGGGATGTAAGCTTTGCCAATGCATCTGGCTGCTCACTGTGTGGCATACAACACTTACATAGACAGTAGAATCATTATTCCAATTTCATTTAAATTGTTTTACCAAACTTTTGTAATGATTTGTTTCTGGAACTCTGTACTTTGATATGGCCCAAGGGCTAATCAATCAATAAATTCATTCATTCAGTAGGATCATGCAATCCTTTAGATATGATCTCCAAAAATGTTTGGAATGTATGAGAGATCAGGAGCAGCTATCCACAACAGCCTTTTACTGGCTGCCCCTGCAAGCTCAAATGTACCTTTTGGAAATCACATTTTAAGTGTTGTACAACTCTGGCAGAAAGATGATAGCTTAATACAGTGAAGTTCTCTCTCTGTCTCTGTCTCTCTGTCTCTCTGCCTCTGTCTTTCTGCCTCCCTCTGTCTCTGTCTCTGTCTCTCTCTCCCTCCCCCTTCCTGTGTGTGTGTGTGTGTGTATGCATGCTTGCTCAGATGGTCAAACAGCAGCTCAATTTTGCAGTCTCAACTTGTTTTGTGTCTTACCCACTGATACCGTGAGGATCTCTCCAACACTGCCAATACTAGAATATGTGGAACTGTGTAGTCCACCTTTTGATAATACCTTATCCAAATGTCTATGGAGATTCTCAGTCATCCAGGTCATGGTTGTCCCAAGTTGCTTTTTCAAGAAGCAACTGGACTTTCTGGGTTTGTTTGTTTGTTTTTTTTTTTTTTGAAGACGTTTCACTTCTCATCCAAGAAACTTCTTCAGCTCTCTTGGATGGGAAGCAAAACGTCTTCAAAGAAAAATCAGAAAGTCCAGTTGCTTCTTGAAAAAGCACCTTTGGAACCTTATCCAATACCAACACCAATGGTATTAAATGCTGCTAGGAGGTCTAATGGGATCGGGCGTGCTGCACTTCCCTATCCAGATCCTGGTGAAGGGCATCCACAGAGCAACCAGTGCTATTTCTGGCCTGCATCCCGAAGTCTCTCATTCAACTGCAATGAAAAGAATTGGAAAGCCCCTGGTTATGTGGAGCTTTGAATGTTGATTGGAACACAGAGAAGCACTGAACAGCCGTTAATCTTCAATTATAGCTAATCTTATATTATTCTATTCACTTAGCAATGCCTTAACCATGGAGCCCTATTTTTATACTCTTCATTAAAAAAAAAAGCTTGCATGTCTTGAAAAGGCTGTAACAGCTTGCGCAGATACTGTGGTGTTTGGGGGATTGTCTTCTTTAAGAAAGATGTAATTCAGCCTGAAAACTCAGTTTCCCCGGTTCTATTATGCAACAGAAGATCCTGCATTGATTAGCATAATAGAGAGTACAACAATAGCTTTTTAACAGCTCACTTAAAAGTGCTTTGATTTTTTTTTTTCATAACAACTATTAATGATACAGCATATGTATAAGAACTCAGAAATCAGGCTTGAAAAATGATATGTCTTTGTGGGAAGAGTATTTCTTGATCCTTATAATTGTAGTTTCCCCTTTCTCCAGCCTCCATGTTTCCTTGCTCTTGAACACTCTGTGTAATATAGAATTAATACGTCCTAGGCATCATATCCAGTGGTGGGATTCAGCTAGTTCACACCACTTTGGGAGAACCGGTTGTTAACTTTCTGAGCAGTTTGGTGAACTGGTTGTTGGAAGAAGTCATTAGGGCAGAGAACCAGTTGTTAAATTACTTGAATTTCACCACTGATCATGTCCCATTCTTCAGGAAATCTCTCATTTGCTTATACCTATTATTCCAGGAAGTTAGTTCACAACTTAGGTGTGTGAGCTAGAACGTTAAGTGCAGAAAAGCTTGAGCCAAGTTAGCTTACTTTAAATACAAATTTGAGATCTTTTTTATGATGATAGCCTTTCCCACAGAGTTCTGTGCAACCAGGAAGCCTCTTAATGCATTCAGCTTCAGCTCCTGTTTGCGATGCATTTAGGAATTATGGGGTTTGAAGGGTGGGTGGATGGGTGGGTGGATGGAGGGAGAGATGGACGGAGGGATAGATGGATAGATAGATGACATCTGTCATCACCACTCATTACACAAAGCACAGAAAAGGAATAAGAAATAGTAAACAACATAAATACATAAGCTAAAAAGAAAATATACTTATTATTAGTTAATGCTAACACCATTTATGATTCTTGCCCATTCTTTTCTGATTCTGCACACCATCTTTCCTCTACCATTTTGTCTTTTGTTCATTAAACCTCTCCTTTTTCTCTTGGAAGCATGGCTTTATCTTCCTTTTCCTCTCAATCCTATTCATTCTTTCTTCAACTACTTATTTAGTTTTTAATTTCACTTTGGTTCCTGAAAAGTGTCTCCAATATCACCTTTCGGGAAGGAAGATGATTGGGAAGGTTGTGACAGGTCAGCTTCAGGTTGTGTCAGATGTCAAGAATTGTCTAGATTCACGCAAATCTGTTTTCCTCCCTATCATCACCCTAAGTTTGGAACTGAAAATGCCTTGGTTGATAGTTGGACATATGTTGGGGAAGGACATGAGGGATACAGCCATACTCGTTCGCTTGAAGAATCCTTTGCTGCCATTTGAAAAGATTTTGTGTACAAGCTGTCAGAAATGTGTGGATAGCACTACGTGTGGCTAGTTAATTCATACTCATCATCTCAGCCAGTCTAGGCTGGACCTGGTAGGAACAAAGAGAGCCAGGACACACACTCAAACATGGCAAAACATCATAATAACATGGGTCATATAAGTTATATCACATGACTTATTTTGTCCACATAAAACATAGGGAGGGGTGCTCAAAGATCTGTTTCTCCCCTTCCGCTAAATTAAGTAGGGAAAGGAAATTTTAAATGGGAATCCCACATCAGTAGTAGATTTTATTTAGGCTGAGAAAATGGAACTCCATTCGGCTGCTGAGTAACTACTCTGACAAGCCAGGAAGTGCTGATCCTCTCCTTTATGGAATTGCTCTCCTCTTAATAAGTAGCTCATAGGTACAGTTAAATCTGTTACTTTCTTAGTTGTACGAGTGGCATTTAGGATCAAGCTTCTTTCACTGCCTTGCTATCTCTGTTCCAAACCCTACTAGACTGAAATTAGTCATTACAATAGTGAACTACACCCTTTGAAAACTCCTCAGAAACTTCAACCGATGCAAAATATGGAAGCTTGATTGGCAGGTTCTGGAATATATGCTATCATTAGGTTTCTGTCTAATAAAAATGCCAAACCAGAAACCAGTGTTTGACCTTATAGGTCTACAGAAGATTTGGAATCAGAATATCTTAAGAACTATCTGTCCACAGACCCATTCTATATTGACTGTGAGTCTCTGTTCCAAATAAGTTTATTATATGTTGATGATTATAGACCTGGTTAAAGACCTTAGAACTACTATTTGTGTATACAGATAGTCCTTGACTTACAAGAGTTCACTTAGTGACCGTTCAAAGTTACAACAGCATTGAAAAAAGTGACTTATGACCATTTATCACACTTATGACCATTGGAGCATCCCCATGGTGATATGATTTACATTCAGATGCTTATCAACAGACTCACATTTATCACAGTTGCGGTGTCCTGGGATCAGGTGATCACCTTTTGTGACCTTCTGACAAGCAAAGTCAATGGGAAAGGCAGATTCACTTAACAACAATGTCACTAACTTAAGTCCTAAGTGTTGTGACCCAGGCCCAAGTAGGTAGTAATCGACACAAACAGTTCCAAAACAAACAGACTTTATTAGAACAGCTGAGAATTAACTCATTCTCAGCATAGTCCAAACTAAATTAAAACAAACTCTTCATAACACAAATTCTTCAGTCTAATCACCAACCTTGGTATAATTAGGCAAACTGCCAAAGGCTTCTCTTGGCAAAAGTTCAAAAGCAGAAGACGCCAACAAGAGATAAGTGCAGAAAGACTATCAACGCTGTTTTCCGACAAAGAGGCCAAGAGCCGTTGCTGGTCTTTTAAGCCTTATGGGAGGGGCCAATCGTCTCTTGGCCCTACTCCTGAGTCATCCTCTTTGCTTTATCTGCTCTTGCCTTCTGGCAGCTCTTCTCATACGTCACTAGAAACAGGCTCCTCCAGTTACTCTGCCTCTCTACTGTCAGCTTCTGGAGGCTCTGGAGTCCGCGCATCACTCCCAGATGGCCCTGGCCCCATCTCTGCCTCTGACACAGAGCCCTCATCCGGGCCTTCCCTAGCCTCCAGGACTGGCCCATGTTCTTCCTCAGCCTCATCGCTGTCCGACTCCGCTGCCAGCTCCTCAGGTTGAGGATTACCTCTCCCAGTCCACCCTCCACCACCTCCACCTCCTCCTCCTCCTCCTCCTCCTCCTCCTCCCTCCCTCCCTCCCTCCCTCCATCTCTCTCTTTTACACACACACATACACACTTTGGTTTTATTACATTCTTGCTTTGTGAGGCTATATCAGTTTCAAAATCAACACTTTTTGTGCAATCTGTTCTTTGTTTTAGCAAAATGTTGACTTGAGCAATAAGAAAAAAGGGGGGGAATCCCTGTTTTGTGTTTGTGTGGCTATCCATTAAATATGTTTTTTTTTCTTTTTTGGCTGAAAAATATTTTCCTGCAGATCATGCATTGCCTTTCTGTTTTATTTTTTAATAACCACTCCATTCATTCCATTCTCAAATTTCTTCTCACTATGAAACTGTTCCATGAATTATCTCTTTTCCTCTGTTTATAGTTCTTGGTGGTTTTAACTTAGGAGAAGTGCATCAGTAAACATGCGCTGTAGCAGAAAGGAAAAGAATCAAGCTCTAAGTTTAATTAAAGTTGTGGAGTTGAGTGTTAATTTAGAGAGCTCTTTACTATGGTCTGTCTACCCCAGTGCTATATACTTTGACTGGCAATGAGTATGCTCAATGTATAATAAGAGGTTTTTTAAATGACCATTAATTAATTTTTAATTTATTAATTCATTTACATTTTTTAATCCCGGATGCTCTAGTATAATTAATGCTTCTGTTTATAATTATCTGCATTATAGCTGAGTCATTCATTTTATAACAGTTTTTACAATCTGTTTGTTTGTGTATATTTATTTATTTATTCAAGTCATGGGGCTCTCCGTTCGCCGTGTAACTGCAGATAACAGAATAACAGAGATGAAAGGGATCTTGTAAGTAATCTAGTCCAACCCCCCACCCCAGGGGTGAAATGCTCCCAGTTCGGACCGGATCGCCCGATCCGGTAGCGATGGCGGCGGGTGGTTTGGAAAACCGGTAGTAAAAATCCCTGCATCCCCCCCCATGCCCAGCTGAGCCGCAAGATCATCAGAGGCTGTTTTTTTTTACTTTTAAAAGCATTTTTTCTACAATCTCTTCGGCCGAAAAAATGCTTTTAAAAGTAAAAAAAAAAAAGCCTCTGATGATCGCGTGGCTCAGCTGGGATCGTCAGAGGCTTCTAAAAGCATTTTTTTCTGCAACCTCTTTGGCCGAAGAGGTTGTGGAAAAAAAAATACCATTAAACGCCTCTGGCGATCCCAGCTGACTTGCCTGATTGTCAGAGGCTTCTAAAAGCATTTTTTTCTGCAACCTCTTTGGCCGAAGAGGTTGTAGAAACAAAAATGCCTTTAAAAGGTTCTGGTGATCCCAGCTGAGTTGCATGATCATCAGAGGCTTCTAAAAGCATTTTTTTCTGCAACGTCTTCGGCTGAAGAGGTTGTAGAAAAAATGCTTTTAAAAGTTAAAAAAAAAAAGTTGGCCACGCCCACCCAGTCACATTAACCCCACCCCCATCAAGCCACACCCACAGATCCGGTAGTAACAAATTTTAGATTTCACCCCTGCCCCACCCAAGCAGGAGATCCTACACTATTTCTGACAGATGGCAGTCCAGTCTCTTCTTGAAAGCTTCCAATGATGAAGCTCCCACAACTTCTGAAGGCAAGCTGTTCCATTGGTTGATTGTTCTCCCTGTTAGTAAATTTCCCTTTATTCTAGGTTGAATCTCTCCTTGATCAGTTTCTGTTCATTGTTCCGGTTCTGGCCTTCAGGCGCTTTGGAAAATAGGTCAACCCCCTCCTCTCTGTGACAGCCCGTCAAGTATTGGAACACTGCTATCATGTCTCCCCAGTCCTTCTCTTCACTAGACTAGCCATGCCCAGTTCCTGTAACCGTTCATCATATGTTTTAGCCTCCAGTCCCATAATCATCTTCGTTGTTCTTCTCTGCACTTTTTCTAGAGTCTCAACATCTTTTTTATAGTGTGGTGACCAAAACTGGATGGAGTACTCTAGGTGTGGTATTACTAAGGCTTTATAGAGTGGTATTAGTACCTCATGTGATCTTGATTGAATCCCTCTGTTAATGCAATTTAGGATTGTATTGGCTTTTTTGGCTGCCACTGCACACTATGGGCTCATATTTAATTGGTTGTCTTGTTCACTAAGACTCCAAGATCCCTCTCACAGTTACTGCTGTGTTTCTCCCAATCTATACACATACTTTTGGTTTTTCTTGCCTAAGTGTAAGACTTTACTTTTCTCTACATTGAATTTCATTTGCTGGATTTCAACCCTTATAATCCCCAGTCCACTTCGGTAACATTTCTACTACGGTACTGTGCCACATTTGGTACAAATGCTTTGGTGACATTTAGGTGGGACCCTATCTCATTCTAATAGCATGTCTAGCCTTTCCCATCCTTTTGCCCTATGGATGTGTTGGACTACAATTCCTTCAATTCCTGGTTAGCAGGTCTAATAGCATATAAAGTAGATAGTGTTGTCGCAATGTATCTGAGGAAAATAGCTTGCACAGTTCTGCTGTAGACATTGTCTAGGACATGCATCTCAGTTATAAACAACAGAGGCATCCAGAAGTCTCAAGAGAACACCGCATTACACCATGCAACAGACTCCAAGAATACCATACTGCACATAGAGAATGTGCATCAACCATGCACAAGGTAGCTAATATAGCAGAAAATTGCATGAGTGAGCTACTTGCCTATGAAAACTCTTTCTCTTCTTGGATTAGAGTGATTATACCTCTATAAGGATGGATGTTTAAGAAAGCATTGATGGTTCATGGGGTATCATGAGTGCAGAGAAGAGCAACAAAATGATAGGAGACTGGAGACTAAAACATGAAGAATTGTTGCAGGAATTGGGTATGTCTAGTTTAATGAAAAGAAGGACTGGGGGTGATATGATAGCAGTGTTCCAATATCTATGGGGCTGCCACCAAAAAGGAGGAGTCAAGCTATTCTTCAAAGTATCTGAAGGCAGGACAAGAAACAATGGATGGTACCTGAAACATTTCTCCTGGGATTACTAAAGACGAAATACCAGGGGGAAAAAGATATTTAATCAAACATATACTCACTGCAGCAAGAATAGCCTATGCCCAATATTGGAAAGGAAAGGACACACCACCAGAGGAACATATTATCCAGAAGGTTCTAGAATGTACCGAAATGAACAAATTAACGTTAGAATTAAAAAGAAAAAATGGATGGAAACTAATCAAGGAGAGAAGCAACCTAGAACTAAGGAGAAATTTCCTGACAGTTGCAACAATTAATCAGTGGAACAGCTCCAGAAGTTGTGTGGATGCTCCAACCCTGGAGGTTTTTAAGAAGAGATTGGACAATCATTTGCCTGAAATGGTATAGGGCAGGGGTGTCAAACTTGCATCGTCACGGCGTCATCACGTGACGTATTGCATTTTCCCCCCTTTGCTAAACCGAGTGTGGGCGTGGCCAGTGCGTGACGCATCCGGCCAGCGGCCCGCGAGTTTGACTGCCCTGGTATAGAGTTTCCTGCTTGAGCAGGCGGTGGTACTACTGTAGAAGACCTCCAAGATCCCTTCCAACTCTGTTACTCTGTTGTTCTGAATCTCTTGTGTAACCAGAAGGAATGATCAGAAGGCATCCTACTGCAGTGTTACATGATTAAAATAAAGAGAAGATTTTTCTCTTATTAAACAACTGTTTATGACACAATTGTGCTGAAAAATCAATGGAATGCCTACTTTATAAAATCCTGTTTTCTGATTTTAACGAATAAATTGTATCGAAAACTCATAACTACAACACACTGACGAAATAATTATATGACCCTAGTTTTAGGTACCATGGTGATAAGGACAGCAGGTTTATAAATAGCAAATTGCCTGGTCGCCTGTAGTGAGTGGCAATTGCTTCCAGGTGACGAGGCAGGGAATATGTTGCAAATTGAAAAGAAATATTTTTTTCCTGCTTTACGTTGTCACTATGTCATCCCTATTTGCATTTTTAATTACATGAATCCCCTGCTAAATTTAATTCTATCATTATTTCTCATACTGTGACCTGACGTTCCATTTGCAAATGCAATAATGGAACAATAGCACATTTATGACACTGCAATAAAGGTAAACAGTTTGAATTATTTATTTGTCACTAACAGATCATCAATGAGATTAGAAGGTAAAACCCATTAAAACTGGGGAATAATATATTTATTAATTTTTAAAGTTCCATTAGGCTATTGATTTTTTTTTCCTGCACTAGACGAATATGGTTTCCCCTCTGGAAATACATTTCAATTTTAACCTCAAAGCTCTAGTGCTAAACTATTTCAGGTCCCAGACCTGAGGCCTTGCTGGAGAATTCTGGGAGTTGAAGTCCACAAGTCTTAAAGCTGCCAAGTTTGGGGACCCCTGCCTGAGGCCTTCCAGTGGGGATGCCTACATAATTAGATGGTCTTCCTCCTCTGATATTGGAGAAAAATAGGAAATAAAACAGAAGATACTTCCATCTTCCAGAAAAATCTCAGCTTCTGGTTCCAGGTAGATGAAAAAAGGCCCTTCTCATTAACAGGGATGGGTAAATGAAAATTCTCCTTCTGCTCCACTGGTATGAGAACATAATACGCCAAGTTAGGCGCCAAGTTAGGCATCTTCTGACAAAGATTTAGGATTACTGTATTAAAAAAAAAAAAACCAAGCTCTACAAACCACAGATTTACTTCAAAAAAATGTGATATAACTTCAAAAATATTATGCATGTTTCAAATTAATCCTGTTCCTCTTCTATCAAAAAGTGCTTTTTCTTATTAGGACATGAAAAGGAAACCGAAGTCTTAAAAGATCAAACAGTGTAATAATGATAACATCCAGCAAAGGGATGGGATATGTAATTCCCCAACCAGTTCTTGAGAAGAGGGGGTTTTATATACATACATAAACCCAACCTGCCAGTCATCTTATTTTGGAGAAAGAATACAGATGAAGATATTTTTTTTAATGTCATTTCTGATAGGCTTAATTAAAATGATTACTGGTATCGCGTACATAGGGATTCATGTGTTTTGCTAGATCTGGGGGCGACTGGGTTTTTGTCCTCTAAATTTTATTTATTTATTATTTATTAGTTAGATTTATATGCCGCCCTTCTCCGGAGACTCAGGGTGGCTTACAATGCGTTAAGCAATAGCCTTCATACTTTTGTATATACCTGCTTAGTAGGGCTTTCGGGGCCCCCTAAGCAGTGTTCTTTTTTATACAAAGTGTTTTTTATACAAAGTCAGCTTATTGCCCCCACAATCCGGGTCCTAATTAATTAATTAATTAATTAATTAATACAATGATGTCACTGCAATTTCACTGGGCTTTCTGATTCTTTCCATTGGTCTCTGAGACAGTGGTGATTGAGAGCAGAATCTCATAGAACAGGAAGAAGATGAACTCACAAAGGCTTTTATAGAATTAACCACCAGTATTTCTTGACAAAAATGCACAAAGCAGCATACGGCACAAAATGGGGGCAAACAGAGTCAATGTTTTGATCAAACTTCAGCTTAAACTTAATCTGACAGCTCAGATATTTCAGTTAGACGCTATCAAACTGTCAAACCAATCATTTCTTTTTCTGAGGGAAAAGCGATAAGAGTTATGAAATCGTGATCTAGATCGGTGGTAGAATGTGGAGTTTTTGATCCATTCTAATTTTTGACCAGCTTTTTTTTTTTAAAAAGGTCTTTGAAATCTTATTAATTTCAGGCAGAACAAGACACACTAAGGCAAGAAGTTCCATGAAATTGTAATTGTAATTAAAAGCAGCTATTTTGGATAAAGGGAATTGCTCTGGAAAAGTTAGTCTAAATCATGGGATTTGTGGGAGTGGCCTCAAAAATGATGATAGGTGACCAGTTCTGAATCTATGCTGTTTTCTTCCACTTTATGTTATCTTACAACTTTTCATGTTTATATCTTTTATGGGATTTGTACTCCACTCAAGGATACAACTCAACTTTGTATTCAAGAAGAATGCAGAGATGGTTTTGAAAAAAAAAATGGCAGTCATTAGTGAAACATGAAAGCAAGAGGAATAGGATTACCTCACCTTGATTCTCTTTTGTATAAGAGAGAGGAAAAACGAAATTGTATCATGTTTTCAAGATTCTGCGGTTATAGCTATATCAATAAATCAGAGTACTGTATTTGTCATGGAGTCTTGACGACCCTTGAAGGACTGACATTCACCTTCATTGGTTAGGGTTACTAGATATATTGACTGCAGAAGTCTAGACCACCACTAGCAGCAAAGACCTATACCAAAAACTCTACCATCTAGTGGTTTTTGCATCATTGGACTTATGTAAGAAAAAGTACCAACTAGTATAAATGAGAGAAATACAGAAAAGCAAGTAGTGAAACATATCAACATTGCCAATCTAAAATGCATTGTAAACTTGACTACTAGTTTCTGTTGAATGCGCCCACTGGTTCTAAGCTTTAGTTTCTTTAATGGCCATAAGGATTCCCACCTGAAAAGTTCTTTATTTTTGTTAAAAAAAAACTTTATTAAAGATTATACTTGCAATAGTAAACATAAATACAAAATAAAGAGTAAAAAGTGCAAAGGAAAAGAATTTTTCTTACAGAAAAATAGAAATATAATTAAGACTATGGTAAAGAAAAAAATACATACAGACATACAGAAGTCACTTCCAATCTTTATCACAATGGGTATACACAACTTTAGTAACTTTTCAGTTCCTCTTAATTTACAACCAATAATCTCTTCATGTCCAACCTCTTTATCTGTAAACAAAAAAGCACAAACATTTCAGCCCTGGTGTCAATCAAAGTACTATTAAGGGTTGTCAGAAATAGTAAAATATCTGTTTTAACTTTGATCAAATAAACCAAAATTATATTCCTACCTTTTACTTCTAACAATCTTAATCTTTAGTCCATTCAATTAATGTAGAACTTGATTTATTTTTATTTTTTTACCCCTTCTCATAAGTGTCATCCAACTTTTAACACAACCCTTTTATATTAAGTCTAATATAAAAGATTTATCCAGTTAATTTTCTTGTTTTGTAATTCCTTTTGATTTTTGAAACATATACTGATGTCTTTTGGAATGATCACCTCAACCATCTTGGACTCTGCCTCAACATCAAGGAAATTTAGTACTTAGAGACTGTCACCACCCCTGTCCATTTTAAATGGAACACTTAAAATCAATGGAGAAAACCTAAAGAAGGTGGATATTTTTCGGTATCTGGGATCCCGCCTCCAAGGCAATGGTGACATCAATGGCGAGGTGTGAGCAAGGATGAATGCAGCCTGGATGCATTGGCAAGAACTCACTGGTGTCTTATGTGATAGACGAATGCCAACCCACTTAAAACTAAGATTAAGAAGACAACCATCGGCCCGGTTGCACTGTATGGCACTGAATGCTGGGCAGCAACAACAGGGAGCAAAAGCTATCTCCATACCATGGAAATGCGAATGCTCCATTGGATATCGGGCATCTCCTTCTTGACCACATCACAAATGACAACATTCAACAATATTTTGGTGTGGCACCAATTATAAAGACGATTTTTTTTTTATTTTCAATTTATATACCGCCCTTCTCCCTGAGGACTCAGGGTGGTGCACAGCCAGAATTAAAAACATGAAATACAAATATTAAAAACAATTAAAATCTATATAAATTTGGCCCAAAAATTTAAAAAACCACAAACCAATTAAACATTTAAAAATTTAAAAAAATTCTTCCTAAGCCAGCCCGGCTTGCTGGAAAAAGTGGGTTTTAAGGGCACGGCGGAAGGCACTGAGGTCTTGGATTCTCCTTATCTCTGGGGGCAACTGATTCCAGAGGGTAGGTGCCCCCACAGAGAAGGCTCTCCCCCTGGGGGTCACCAGCCTACATTGTTTGGCTGATGGCACCCTGAGGAGGCCCTCCCTGTGGGAGCGCACGGGTCACTGGGAGGTCGTCGGTAGCAGCAGGCAGTCTCGAAGATAGCTAGGCCCTATGCCATGGAGCGCTTTAAAGGTGATAACCAACACCTTGAAACGCACCCGGAAGACCACCGGGAGCCAGTGCAGCTTGCGCAGGAGCGGTGTTACATGGGAGCGCCCTGCTGCTCCCATCACTACCCGCGCTGCTGCGTTCTGGACCAGCTGGAGCGTCCGGGTGCCCCTCAAGGGGAGCCCCATGTAGACAGCATTGCAGTAGTCAAGGCAAGAGGTGACGAGGGCGTGAGTGACTGTGCACAGGGAATCCCGATCAAGATGAGAGAAGGCCGGCTCCACTGGTATGGACATGTCCTGAGAGCAGCACCTTCTACCATTGCCAAGACTGCCTACCAACTAGAAGTCAATAGCCGGCGACCTTGTGGGCTTTTCTATGTCCAGTGAAACATATTTTCCATGTCATTCTTGTGGCATATTTAAAGATCCATTTTCAGTGTCAGCTTTGTCTCTATCATAACAGATAAAAGTTGTTCCTCTTCTGCCATTTTTTCCAAAACATCTTTTGGACCTAGACTAGCCATTGAAGCATATATCACTATTAACATTGTTGATATTAATTTCTGATTAAATTTTTCAAAATTATATTCAGCCTTTCCAATGTTATAATATTTGCTGTCATTCTGTAGCTGTTAATCAAGTTCATGTATTCTTCTTTAATTAAAATCTTTAGTTCCCTCTAGTTTCCTCCAGCTGAAATTGTTTATCTCTTTTATGTTCGACTTTTCCACAGGAAAGATTCTTATAATTAATTCTAAATTTCTTATTTCAAATTTATCTGGATCCTTTATTCATTTATAACTCTCCTTCTCTTCTCTCTCTCCCTCCCTCCCCCTTTCTTAATTAGCGTTCTTAATTGGCTTTTTGATGTTTATTTCAATTTCTCAAAGTTCTTAAGCTTATAGTTGTTTTTTCTTTCATTAAGGAATGAGCACCCAGTGTTTTCAGACTTGTCAATCCAAAGGTTTCTAATAGCTGAAAAATAATTAATAAGTAATGTTTGAATGTAGTTAGAAAAAGAAATATGTAAACTTAGTGTCCTTTGAGAGGCACTGACTGCCATTTGAGCAAGATGCCTATTCCCACATCTCCTAATGCTCAAAATCTACTTGAGATTGCTGTCCTGCAGTATCCTCATAAGGAGCAAATGTGGGGAGCATTTGTAGATGATCTCCAGAGATTTTGCTGGAGAAGATCGAAGAACTGGTCTTCTCACTAGCTACCTCGCTGAAAAAAGTGACTTATGTATGACTGATTTTCACACTTATGACTGTTGTAGCATCCCCATTCCCCATGTTACATGGTCAAAATTCAGAAGCTTGGCAACTGACTCATATTTATGTTATGTTACTAACATAACAACTACTGTGATTCACTTAACAACTAACAGAATAATAGAATAACAAAATTGGGAGGGATTTTGGAGGTCTTCTAGTCCAATCTCCTGCTTAGGCAGGAATACCATTTCAGACAAATGATTGTCCAATCTCTTCTTAAAAACTTCCAGTGTTGGAGCATTCACAACTTCTGGAGGCAAGTTATTCCACTGATTAATTGTTTTAACTGCTAGGAAATTTCTCCTTAGTTCTAAGTTGCTTCTCTCCTTGATTAGTTTCCATCCATTGCTTCTTCAGGTGTTTTGGAGAATAGCTTGACTTCCTTTTCTTTGTGGCAACTTCTGAGATATTGGAACACGGCTATCATGTTACCCCTAGTCCTTCTTTTCATTAAACTAGACATACCCAATTCTAGCAACTGTTCTTTATATGTTTTAGCCTCCAGTCCCCCAATTATCTTTGTTGCTCTTCTCTGCACTCTTTCTAGAATCTCAACGTATTTTTACATCATGGTCACCAAATCTGGATGCACTATTCCAAGTGTGGTCTTACTGAGGCATTATAAAGTGGTATTAACACTTCATGTGATCTTGATTCTATCCCTCTGTTAATACAGCCTAGAACTGTGTTGGCTCTTTTGCTAGCTGCAGCACATTCCTGGCTCATATTTAAATGATTGTCCACTAGCACTCCAAGATCCCTCTCACAGTTACTGCTTTTGAGCAAGGTACCACATATACTGTACCTGTGCATTTGGTTTTTCTTGCCTAAATGGAGAACCTTTCTTTTTTCACCGCTGAATTTCATTTTGTTAGTTAGCATCCACTGTTCAAGTCTATCAAGATCCTTCTGTACCTGGAGCGATGGCTATTCTTCCAGCTTGGTGTCATCTGCAAATTTGACATCTATCCTCTCATCTAAATCATTGATGATGTTGAAGAGTACTGGGCCCAACTCATTTAACAATGTCTCACTTAGCAACACAAATTTTGGGCTCAATTGTAGTCATAAGTCGAGAACTACCTGTAATGTTGATTGGCATTTAGCATATCTCTCCCTCCCTCACTCCCTCTCCCTCCTTCCCTCCCCCCTCTCTTTCTCTCTCTCTCTCTGTCTCTCTCACACACCAAAAGGGTGAAACTGCTGTGGCTTAGCCATTTTTTGTTCCAAGCAAGAGGCTGATATAATGCATTCCTAAGCAGCAATGGCTAATTCACAAGGATCAAAGTCCCTTTTGCTCCTGGTTCCCAAGAGGAAGATCTCTAACGTGACAACCATTTTGGTCTCTACTGTCAAAACCCAGCAAATGCTACAATGGAGAACCTGAGATATAAATTACACCTGGCCTCAGGCAAGTTGCAAGCCTGCAATAGATTGCATTGACTTGTCACAGTGGAGCGGCTGGTGCATCTTGCAAATGACAAATCTGCCAAGAAAGGCCAGTTGCTTATTGCTGGATTCATTTCCATCTCATAAAAGGGAACTGCTAGAAATAGTTCCAGATAAAAACACTAAAATCGAACCGTTCGCAGACATGTCAACCGAGGAATGACTGAATGAATTCATTTCTCCCTCCTGAGATATATTATAGCTCCTTAGAGTCATTCAGCACATTCATGTAAGAGCTAGGGATATTTTCATCCAACTTTGGGGTTTGCTTATTTTTGTACGATGGTTAGAAGTCCCCCACTCAAAAAAAATCCATGGTTTAATATTACATGACAAACAATTTGAACTGTTGTGTGGGTGGAATACTTGTTATTGCTGCTTCATTTTTTTTCCTATTAAAAAGGTGAGAGTTTCTTTTTATAAGTTCTAAAGCACCACTTCTGTTGGCTACAGAGCAGCTGGAAAACATGTTGATGCTGCCACTTTTCTCCCCAAGATGACCATTGAGCAACACTATAAAAGCAAGGAAAGATTAAACCCATATTTTAAACACATTTGAAAAAGAGGGGAGAAGGGAAAGAAACTGCCATGATCAATGTCAAGGGGAGCTCCTTATATAAGCAAACGTTGTGCCAGTTTCAAATATTGTTCGAGGTCTTTTCCTCAAGACCAAGCAAAGGAGGAAAATGGCAATTGCCTTCTTAGGCCCTGCTAAAGGCTTTACCCACCCTGCTTAGTTGCCAATGGCACAACAATCATTTTCTGGGGGCACAGATTTATTGATTTCATTTATTTATTTACAGGACTCCCTATTTCATAAAATGACTCTAGGAGGCTCACAACAATCTATAAAAACATGGTTACAAACAAAAAACAAAAGTCTTCTCCCTCCCTTTGATGATGTCAATCTTACTCACCTCTCTCCCACTGCAAGTTTAATTTCCAAACAAGTTCCCTGCTGTGGCTTGAAAGCCTTTTCCTCTATGTTATTTTTGGACTACTTTAGTTGGAATTCTCTACTTCCTTACAGGCTAGCCCTGGTGGCTCATTGGCTACCTTGCTGGGGATGGAACGCCCCTTTAAGTGAAATGACAATTGTCTTTTATATTGTACCCTAACCCTGTACATAAAAGTTTGCTGGTTCAAAATCTAGCAGAAGATTTAAAAACAAAACAATTTCCTTCCTTCATCTAGTTAAATAGCTTTCCATAGATAACTGAATGCCTTTTTTTTTCCACAGCAGTGTTCCTTTGTTTTGTTTTTCAAATCATTTGTGATAAAAGGGTTTTACTACCGTGCTATGAAACCACTGCCAATAATCGTCTGCGTCCATGGAGGAGGAAATCAAGAAGGAAGGCAGTTGTGACTGCATAACAAAAGCCCACTTTTGCATGTGCATCACTGCTGCCTACATGTATTAAGGAGCAGGGCTTCAGTCATAATGGTGACCGCTGCCACTCTGGACTTTATTGAACCATTCCTGTAGACACTGCTGCTTACTGTCCTTTTTTATATGGGCTAGAACAGGATGGAGTGAATTTATCTGGCTGCTTAAGAATGGGGTTTAACTCTGTTGGAATACATGTTGGAATGTATTTTGTATTGCAACAACTATAGAAGTATTCAGCCTGTAGATGGCAGTGTTTGTAAATTTGTTAGGTATAAACTAAGAGATATACTCTATGGCTGTGATGGCAAACCTATGGCATGTGTGCCACAGGTAGCACGGAGAGCCCTCTCTGCGGGAACGCGAGCTGTCGCCCCAGCTCAGCTTCACTGCGCATGCGCGTGTGCCTCCCACCGGCCAGCTGGTTTTCAGGTCTCTGCAGTGCATACGTGGGGGCAGAGTGCACGAGGGGTCACATGTGCATACGCAGGGGGCACAAGGGGTCATGTGTGTATGCGCAGGGGTGGGGTGCAAGCGGGGAGATATGCATGCATAAGGGCACACGCAGGGGGTCACACGTGAATGCATGGAGAGCGTCGGGGGTCCCGCACACATTGCATTATGAGTGTGTGTGTGCAGGTAGTCGCGCGCGCACACACTTTGGGCACTCGATGCCGAAAAGATTAGCCATCACTGCTCTATGGTCCTTTTTGTTCTGAGGAGAGTTTCCTGTTACAGTTAAAACAGTTAAGTAGCAAGGCCCGTGTACACTTTATTTGATCTGTAGGACTATATAATAAACAGAATTTCTAACAAACTCCAATTAATAGACCACAAGTGCACAGGATGGAATCCTCCCAATGCTCCTGCTCAGCACAACCCCATCACTCATTCTTGGACCCAACAGCCTATTTCCTGAATATGGTTCAGTAGAGTACTAGAGAGGCAGTGTTTGAATTAGCAGTAGCAATAGCTGCTATTATTATTATTATTATTATTATTATTATTATTATTATTATTATTATTATTATTCGTACATTTATCCAGATGTTCAGACAGGGTTTGGCATTTTTGTCTTCCTATTGAGTCCTTTCCAAGGACCTGGGATAGGCAAATCTGGATGTTTGATGGTGTTACAGATATTGTTGCAGGATGGAAGCTGTCCCAAGTAAAGCTGCCTTCTGCAATTGACTGATGGCGAATTTGTCAATGCCTATGGTGTTCAAGTGGTGCTCCAGTTGTTTTGCCATTTGGCATCCAAGGTGCCTATTACTATTGATACCATTCTTGCTTGCCTTTGCCACAGTCGTTTTATTTCTATTTGTAGGTCTTTGTATTTTGTTATGTTCTCCAGTTCTTTCTCTCCTATTCTGCTTTCTCCAGGTACTGCCACATCCACTATCCAGACTTTTTTTGTCTTTCTTATCGACAGCTGTTAAGTCCAGGGTGTTATGTGGCATGTGCCTGTCTGTCTGAATCCTAAAGTCTGTGAGCAATTTAACTTCTCCATTTTCTATGGCTTCCTCTATTTTATTGTCCCACCAGTTCTTGTCTACTGGCAAATACTATTTCTTGCAGATCTTCCAATACACCAGTGTTGCTACTTTGTCATGCTGTTGCTTGTAGTCAGTCTGTGCAATCTTCTTGCAGCAGTTTACCAAGTGGACCACTGTTTCTTCAGCTTCTTTGCATAGGCGGCACTTATTGTCTGTTGCTGTCTTCTCAATTCTGGCATCATCATCTTCATCATCATCATCATCATCATCATTATAATTATAATTATAATTATTATTATTAGAAAGACTAGGGGAGACATGATAGCAATGTTTCACTATCTCAGGGATTGTCACACAGAAGAGGGAGTCAAGCTATTCTCCAAAGCACCTGAGGGCAGGACAAGAAGCAACAGGTGGAAACTAATCAAGGAGAGGAGCAACTTAGAACTAAGGAGAAATTTCCCGACAGTTAGAACAATTAATCGTGGAACAACTTCCCTCCAGAAGTTGTGAATGCTCCAACACTGGAAGTTTTTAAGAAGGTGTTGGATAACCATTTGTCTGAAGTGGTGTAGGGTTTCCTGCCTGGGCAAGGGGTTGGACTAGAAGACCTCCAAGGTCCCTTCCAACTCTGTTATTCCATTCCATTCCATTCCATTCCATTCCATTCCATTATTATTATTATTATTATTGTTGTTGTTATTTACTGCTCCATAGTGCTTTACAGCTCTTTACAGCACTCTCCTGGCTGTTTACAATGTCAGCCTATTGCCTTCACCAATCTCGGTCCTCATTTTACCGACCTCAGAAAGGATGGAAGGCTGAGTCAGTCTTGAGCCCATCACGATCGAACTCCAGGCTGTGGGCAGATATAGTCTGCAATACTGCATTTAATCACTAGACCACCAGGACTCTTTAGGAGGAGAACAAGCAAGCTCTATCCTCAACCAGCATTTTAAGAGAAAAACAGTGCTGGGTGTGAGAAATCAAGAATTCCAAGGCCAGAACGGAACGGGCAAAATCATCACCAAAATAATAAAAAAAAGTAAAAGATATGGCTATGCTAAGCCCTTTGTCAGCAAGAAACCTGTAATGCCCCCATTGGGAAGAGAACAGGCTAGCAGTATCCATCGGCTGTTGCTGCTTCTGTCAAAATACAAAATAATTACTTTTATAAAAAGACTGGAAATACTTTGTGGATTTTGCTAAAAATGGATAGAAATGAACCAGTGGTTTCATTTATCAATTAAAAAGAGCTGTATATGGAGAAATGAACTTTTATTATATAATTTTGAAGGAGGAAAATATATCAGATACGTCTAGAACTGCTTGTACAGAAGGTCAGAAGTTGCTTCTTTAGCACCTTTTTCTATTTGTTCACTTTCTATTGTTTTCAATACTTTTTGTTTTTCTTTCTTTCTCTTCTTTTTTTTTAATCTTTTAACTTTGTAAAAGTTTAATAAAATTGAATTAAAAATACAAAACAGATTAGATAATGCTGCTTACATCATTCGGCCCCCCACCCCCGCACGCAGATGCTTTGGGTGTCTTTTCCAGTTTAAATTCTGTCAAGTATTTGCAAGCCATTGGCACATGTGTCATATAGACACCAGTGGAGGCAGAGAGTGTCTCCACCCCTATGTGGAAAGGAGGGGCTTACCCTGAGTATAAAACCCCCTGCAACATTTTCCACCATGCTCTCTCCATCTCTCTCTTTTCATGTTTGTTCCTCATGAGACTTGATCTCTGTTGTACATAGTTAATATGATTTATCATATGAATAAATACATTTAAGACATTTATTTATGCATCTGCCTCTGAACTCTTCTATGCTCCTGAGTGTTTCTACGATCCCTATTCCACAAATTCATCTTCTCTGCAATACTGATCTGTGGAAGAAAGAATAACACAGATTTCAGTAAAGTATCTGTGGTAAATACAGAATCTTGAAAGCTGTAAGAATTTCCCAGCTTCTTTTATGATAAGTTCATTAGGGTGGAGGCCTTTGAAGCATGTTTTCCCAGAAGTCTCCTCCCCTGGACTGAACTACCCTGTTTCCCCAAAAATAAGACATCCCCTGATAATAAGCCCAATCGGGCTTTTGAGCACATGCACTAAAATAAGCCCCCCTGAAAATAAACCCTCCCCAAAATATTTAAACACATGCACAGCCAGTCCCTGACATTTCCTCTGGTTTCCTCCATGTGTCCCAAAATAAGACATCCCGGAAAATAAGGCCAAGCGCTTATTTCGGGGTTCAAAAAAATATAAGACAGGGTCTTATTTTCGGGGAAACACGGTACTGTTTATGAACGATTTGTCAATTGATTCACCTCCAGCTTTCTCAGGTTTCCTCAAATCTCTCACCCAAGTGCAGCTAGTCAGCTGTTATGCTGGTCTGAATGAGACAACTTGCCACAGACAACTTGCTGCAGGACAACTCGCCACGGCCAACTCACCATGGGACAACTCGCTGCAGGACTATTTAACAATTCTATTTTAATTATTTAAATGAATAAAAAAGTATATATATTTTTTGCCATTCACATTTCATTCTGTCCCTCCTTTTGCACCCTTTCTCCAATGATTCTATTCCACTGTTTCTTTGACATTGGTGTAACTCTTCTCCTGCAGTGAGTTGGCCATGGTGAGTTGGCCATGGTGAATTGTCATAAGCTCTATGCTGTTAGATTCCTCTATGGAAGCCACAGGTTTGGTGTCTTCTGCAGCTTGAGCAAAAGTGATCATGAAGCAAGGGGAAATCCAGCAGGTTTTGACAGGTTCTAGAGAACCGGTAGTGGAAATTTTGAGCAGTTTGAAGAACTGGTAGCAGAAATTTTGAGTAGTTTGGAGAACCAGCAAATGCCACCTCTGGCTGGCCCCAGATTGGGATGGGAATGGAGATTTTGCAATTTCCTTCACCCAGGAGTGGGGAGGGAATGGGGATTTTGCAGTATCCTTCCCCTGCCATGCCCACCAAGCCACACCCACCAAGCCACATCACGCCCACTAAGCCACGCCCACAGAACCAGTAGTAAAAAAAATTGGATTTCACCACTGTCATGAATGGTGGTTTCCAATAATTGAAGAAGACAGAGATGCTTCCAACAGAACTGCAGTAAATGGTAGAAGTTGAGCCAGTTCCGCCTCAATGACCTTAGCAGCCATGTCTTTGCTGAAGTGTTTCAAATCATATCCATAGCCAAACTTGTGTTGGAACCAGAGGGGAAATGAAGCTGGAATAACTAAGGATAACTTCAAGTTGCTGGGGATGAGGTAAAATATGAGAATATGGCAGAGAAAAACGCAGTTATCATGACAGGTTTCTGTCACGGTGAGGAAGACACAAGGAAGAGGCTTTTAAGCTTATCAAAATGCCCATACTCAAAACAGTTGCCCTTTTGAATGTGTAAAAATGGGAGCTGAATTTTATACACTCCCTGCTTACAGATTCCAGATTCAAATAATGGTCAGATTCATTGGAAGGCTAAGACTTTAATTAAAGAGGAGTAGGAGATGGGGGGAGATGGGGAAACATCAACGGGCACCATGTGCCTTGCTGTTTATTGATAGCAAACACAGCTATTGTTTAACAGTGATTTTGGATGTTGACGGTGGCTCCCTCGGCTGTAAAACACCCAAATACCTAGCAACAGCTTTAAACTTCATATACTTGCAGACTTTCATTAAGTTCAGGTTCATTCCTTAATGCTTAAGCAACTGAGCTTTTACCATGGGAAGGTTCAATTAAATTGCTTGAAGCCAGAGAAAGAGAGAATAAAGAAGATGAACTCTTAGAAATAGCCTCGGGGGAGGAGAATGTAGATATTTACAGTTTCAAAGAAAAGATAGAACAAATCTCTTTTTCTGTCATATCCTAAATCCTTTTGCTTGCTTATCTAAAACAATTCTGATACAGAATACATCTGTGTATCTGGAAAATGACTAATACTTTGCATCTGTTTTCCAGGTCAATGTCAGTCAGATAATATTTGGAACAGAATATGGTTGATGGGTATGGAAATATGGGAAAATTTCTCTTTCCTAAAACGACTAATAGGTTTAGGCAGGGGAGCAAGCTACTGTATAATTTATTGAAGCAGTGTGCATATGAATCTATCACCTATTTTCAGGTCTTGACCTGGCTTAACATGTTGTGTAAATCCAGTCAATCACATCTTATTAAGCAATGTTTTAGAAACTTGGCTTAATGTGAAATGTGAACTCAGGCAGTGCTAATGACTTGAGTTCCAAACAGGTTCATGTCTTTTGCAGTATACATAAGAATTCAGTTCATAATTACACACAAAGGTTAACATGGAGAACAGCATTAAGACCATTGCTTGCAGAATTGCAATATAGATAACATACTATTTTAGTCTTCGATGAGAATATACTTACACAATGTCCTCCTAGAAATTTTCCAAACAGTTTATTCTATCAATAAGTCTTTCAAAGAGTTTTTATTAAAGAGTATTATGCCACCTTAATGTTAAGAGTTTACATTAATTTTACTATTAAAATTGGATAAATAAATGTTCATATTAATCTACACACTAGAAAAACTACTGTATAAAAAGGACACAAATGACTTTGCTGTGCGATGTTGCTGTATTATCTGGGTAGGACTGCAAGCTGTTCCGAGTTGGTTCATAATTGCATATAAGATCTTGTAAAACAAAGTAAAGCAAATAAATAAAAGTCACACTACAGTAGAAAAGCACCAAGACCAAATTTTTGAACCCATAACAGCATCAAACTGTCAAATTAGCAATTTTATAATAAGAAATAGTACTACCATTGCACTGATGATGCTACTTAGTTAGGGTAATGAAACATTTGCAAGAAAACAAGCAAGCTCAGAGAGCATCAAGGAGCCCTCATTTCAATCCTGAGTTACAAATATTCTCCTTTATCGATAGTACTACCACTTTATTCAAGGACCATCTAGGTTTCAGGGATGGCTAAGTAGAAAACATTGACTTCTAAATAGGATGAAATCAAAACCAAGGTTTTATTACACATAGGGGCAGTGATGGGATTCAAATAATTGAAGAGCCTTGGTGGCACAGCAGACTAAAGCACTGTTAAGTAACACCAGCTGCCTGCAATTACTGCAAGTTCAAATCTCACCAGGCTCAAGGTTGACTCAACCTTCCAACCTTTCGAGGTAGGTAAAATGAGGACCCGGTTTGTGGGGGCAATAAGTTGACATAAATAAATAAATAAATAAATAAATAAATTTAACAACCAGTTCTCTGCCCTAATGATTTCTTCCAACAACCAGTTCACCAAACGGCTCAGAAAGTTAACAACCGGTTCTCCCAAAGTGGTGCAAACTGGCTGAATCCCACCACTGCATAGGGGCAACTGTGGAGCACAGTCCCCTTTCTCTCTGGCCCAGCTAAACTGCTATTAGCTATAAAATTTATCTGCTTTAAGATTGTTGGAGATAAAAATGACTACTTCCTTTTGATTTGGATTACAGACAGTCCTTCACCGTTCTTATCAATGAGTATTCTACAGTGGTGGGATTCAAAAATTTTACTACTGGTTCTGTGGCGTGGCTTGGTGGGTGTGGCTTGGTGGGCATGGCAGGGGAAGGATACTGTAAAATCTCCATTCCCTCCCCACTCCAGGGGAAGGTTACTGCAAAATCCCCATTTCCTCCCAATCAGCTGGTACTCAGGAGGCAGAGAAGAGATGTGGGTGGGGCCAGTCAGAGGTGGTATTTACTGGTTCTCTGAACTACTCAAAATTTCCGCTACCGGTTCTCCAGAACTGGTCAGAACCTGCTGAATACCACCTCTGGTATTCTACCTTCCACAGATAGGTATCCTCTAAATATATTAAGCCAGATCCAAGAATTTGGGGAGATACATCTTTCATATGGATGTCGGCTAGGAATTCAAGGAGAAAACCAACTTGGGGGAGACTAGGCAATGTAGAAGAAGAACCATCTTCTCTCTGCCAACAATCCTTGTAAGGTTTGCACATGAATCCAAGGGAGAAAGAACGTAGGCGTATGTTTGAGTATTGTTTGTAGCCATCCAATCCCAGCTTTCAAAAAGAGATTGGGCAACCAATCACGTTCTACATTTTATCCTTCCTTGAAAGAAACATAGGACTAAAGAGGTATATATTTAGAACCCTTTCTGGGAAGTAATGGCTCTGTTCCCAATATTTTAGGTATGACAAACTATAATTAACATGTGTGAGAAATTAGAGCAGATTTGGAGAACAATGGCTCCTGTTTTAGTGTTACACAGACTCAGCATAATTAAAAATAAGTACGTAAGTGTTAATTTGCTCTCCTCTTGGCTGCAAGTGTGTTTGTTTGAAAGGGAGGAGGGCATTGTTTGCCTGCTATGAAAAGAAATAGAGATTAGATGGGAGAGTTATCCAGATGTGCAAGATGTAGATTAATGCAGCTGCAAAAAGTCAACACTATCTTGAAAATAGTGAAGATTTGGGATGGTTTGGGGCAGGAGTGAAATGCTCCCGGTTTGGACCGGATCGCCCAATCCGGTAGCAATGGCGGCGAACCAGTAGCAAACATCCCTGCCCCCACCATGCCCAGCTGAGCCATGCAATCATCAGAGGCTTTTTTTTTTAATTTTTAAAAGCATTTTTTCTACAACCTCTTCGGCCGAAAAAATGCTTTTAAAGTTTTTTTTTTTAAAAAGCCTCTGATAATCCCACAGCTCAGCTGGGATCGTCAGAGGCTTTTAAAAGCATTTTTTCTACAACCTCTTCGGCCGAAGAGGTTGTAGAAAAAATGTTTTTAAAAGAAAATAAAAAGTTGGCCATGCCCACACAGTCACATTACCTCCCACACACACTAAGCCACGCCCACAGAACTGGTAGTAACAAATTTTACATTTCACCACTGGTTTGGGGCATCCTAAACAATAGGGGCACAGAGGTGGTCCTGAATTCTACTTTACAATGAGTTGTCTTCTCTTTGAAGAGACCATCTGAAGCAGAAGTCTCCAACCTTGGCAACTTTAAGACTTGTGGACTTCAACTCTGGGAGTTGCCAAGGATGGAGATCCCTGATCTGAAGGGCTGCCCAGTTCAAATCTGCTTTAGAGATAACTTTCAGATCTGCTGTTTTCTCTTCTTATGGATATCAGTTAACCATTACCATCTGAATACTAGACTAAGTGGGTACACAAGTATCATGTTTTCTTTCTCCTTAAATATTAATGAGGCTTGCTAAATGTATCAGTGCACATTTTATCCAAAATGTACTATGCATCCTTAAAGCATCTCTGCTGTGTTTCTGACAAAGATCACAATGCTCAAACAAGAGATGTCGCACAAACTATTGTTTGTTGCAGTATCCTACATTTCAGCTAAAAGGAAAAAACCCCTGCAGATGCCCATAAGCACAGAACAGCTGCCTTTTTAATGAAATGGTGTAAGAGCATTGAAGCCAAGAATACAGAATCATCAGTAACTGTGCCTTTTAACAGCAGCACGAAGTGTAGAGAAGGCAGGAATTAATTGTTGTCTCTATGCTGCTACAAGCTTATCAGTTACCGAGAGTCACGTTCCTATTAAAAATAGAAGCAAAACGTTGGCAAGATTTCCCTTATTCAGCCCTAGGTAGCTCTAGTTGAGGTGAAGGACTCCAATAGTGTGACAACTATAAGCTTTCATTTCAGCTAAAACTGCAATACTTTTTTACTTGTTTCTTAGGCCTCCTCTAGAAATTCCAATATTCCATTTGTGGTCTTTACATCACAAATGGAAAAGAAAACTTCACAGTTGTGTCTGTGGAGTGGATGGGATGAAGCCTGAAATATGATATTAATTCAAGCTTGTTATCCACCCAGAACTCAAGCTTCCCTTCTTAAATTAAACCATTTAAATTTAATCCTGATCACATTTGGCCCAGAACTAAAGCTGTATTACCCAGAACTCAAGCTCAGATGTATCCCAAAAAAGAGATTGGACAACCATTTGTCTGAAATGGTATAGGGCTTCCTGCTTCAGCAGGGGGTTGGACTAGAAGACCTC
This sequence comes from Pantherophis guttatus, assembly GCF_059756535.1. Lineage (NCBI taxonomy): Eukaryota > Metazoa > Chordata > Lepidosauria > Squamata > Colubridae > Pantherophis > Pantherophis guttatus. The sequence continues at coordinate 94,299,344 of NC_142064.1, read as the reverse complement.
CAAGGTACCTTCCAACTCTGCTTTTTGGTTATTTTCAAGCTCCTCTTCCTAAATTAAACCATTTAAATTTAATCCTGATCAAATTTGACCCAATTCAAAATGGATTCAACTGGGCCCCTCTTGCTAACCAGCCCTCACTGGCCCAGTTCAGAATCACACAGAACTCAATCTTCCCTTCTTAAATTAAACCATTTAAATTTAATCCTGATCAAATTTGATCCAATTCAAAATGGATTCAACCGGGCTCCTCTTGCTAACCTGCCCTCACTGTTTAGTTCCTGTATGTTACAAACAAGGAGGGGAATTATTGAAAACAATGGTGGATTGCCCCCGGTTCGGACCGGTTCTATAGAACCGGTAGTAAAACTGGAGGGAGGCTCCACCCACTGACCCAGACGTCATCAAGAAGCTTCTGCACATGTGCAGAAGAGCATGTGTGAACAAAGTAAACGCACACACGCCCCTGTTGCGAACCGGTAGTAAAGGTAAGTAGAACCCACCCCTGATTGAAAGCCACCAATGGCCCATCTCTTCTAAAATTTCCCCAGGAAAACATAATTGTGATAGCTTCCATCACTCAGGCTGAACCTTCTTTTAGCCCAGTGATTCTCCAATTGTGGTCAGTAGACCACTGGTAGCCCATAAAGGCTCACCAGGTAGTCTGTAGTCTCCACACATTCACCACCATTCATGTGATTAGACCAAAGACTCCTGGCACTTTTCTTCCTGGGTTCATTGCCAGTCAGTTTCTTTGTTCAATTATACTCCCTCCAGAGTGATTCTGCACAACTTCTGCTTCCATCAAAGAAATGTTCTCCTATGGAGCTTGCAGCCAGGTGGTTCTTGATATTTTGTGGACATTATCTGCAGTCCATGAGACTATCACTACCCAGGAGGTGTAAGAGATTGCAATATATGTATCTCCCTTCTGTCTGCTTCCGACAGAACAGTAGACCAGTTGCTGATAGGACTGTTTCAAGTTTACCCATGTATGTTTTATGTGTGCTAAATTAATTTTTGATGTTGCTTTTCATGCTGGGTTGTTGTGACAAGTTTGCAAAAATTGATCAGTGACTGAAAACAGGTTCACTGAAACCCAGAAATGATATTACAAGCAGTGATGCAAGAACTAAGATTCAGGAATCTGGTAAAAGTGAACGTATTTCCACAACACTTCCAGATCCTGAGTTTGCATGTGCATAAAGAAAGCCAGAAAGAAAAGTGGGAAAATACAATTATGCACACCTAAAAATGCAGTTTCATTGAAAAAGAGATCCTCTCACTCCTTCCCTTGTGTTTTATATTAGGAAAATATACCACAGTGTTTTTAAATAATCCCATAAAGCTAAGGGTTGTTATTTTATGGCATGATGTGGCACATAAAACAATCCAAGTGGTAAATAAACACTTAATTTGGGATTAATGATGGGAGGTTACACAAGTCTTTTAAAATATAGGGGATGGGAAATCATATCAGATCAAAACTTTTATGGTCATTAAGCAGAAATCCAATTTAATACATAAAATGAATACATAATAATAAAAAATTCATATGGAGATAACTTTACTTCCTGTCCTATGATGATGACTTCTCTATGTCAATCTGTGTTTCTAAATAGCAAAAACCTGATACCAGAATTTTTTAGGATTTATGCCAGCTGTAAGGTAGATGACATAATGTTCTTCAGTATGACTGGGAAGATTATTTTTAAAATGGTTGGGGTTGCTATGATCTTAAATCAGAATAACAAGCACAATTCCTAAAATGGGGACCCAGTTCATTTAGGAACTTAGCAGCAGAAATTTTGGGCTCAATTGTGTTCATAAGTTGAGGGGTTTTTTTCCAGCTGGGTTTTTTTTTCTAGCTGGAATTTGTCCATCATGCTTATTCTTAGATACACTTCTAGTAACTCCTCATTTTTGTGAATTTGGGATGAGTGGGATGAGATATGACTTCTCCATTGTGACCCCAGTATTTTGGAGTAATATTCTTCTGGAAACGAGATTGGCCCTGTTGTTGATTACTTTCTGGAAATATGTCCAGAATATGGAAATATGTCAGAACTTATCTGGATAAATTTTAGAAGTATGCAATCTTATATGGCTTGAAACTTGGGAATCTGCAGGGTCATCTATCCCAGATTTTGTTATCTCAGTTCAGAGAATGTTTGCTGAGGAGGCTCACCTACCAAGAGGCACAACTGGAGGGACCTTATAAGTATATGCTTCCCCTTCAGAATAGCCCTCCTCTCTCAAGGTGAGGGTGGCTTCCATTCTTGTGGCTTTCTGGAAGCTTGTAAAAACTCAGCTCTTTTTAGAAGGCCTTTGGGACCCACTGTTGTCGTGTTGTTGACATCAGTAATGTAATGATGCTATATATTAGGGTGGATGTTTTATTGAATTCTAATTGTTCTTGCATGGGCTTATGTTTGTTCCCTGCTTACAGTCTTCTATGACTGAAGTGGTTTCTAATCTCATAAATACATACCCACACACAGAGAGACACAGAGATACACACCAGGCCCGAGGAGAGGGGGGTTAAGCCGGTACATTGTTACGGGGCCTATGGAGCTCAAAGGGGGCCCAGGAAGGGAAATTTTTTTTAAAAAATTACAAAACCAATTTTTTAAAAAGAAAAACAATATTGGATATATACTTCATACTCTATACTTTGTGTGTATAGCAAAACCGCCTTGCAACCTTGTTTGACATAACTGTTATTAATCTGAAACTCAGTGAACAGTTATTTATGTAATTTATTGAATTTTAATTTCATTACTTATTTAAGTTTGCAAGTTTGGTTTCATTTCGTTTATGAATATATTTTATATTTCATTTCAGTTTATGAATGGTTATGAAAATCTATTGGAGGCATCAATTGAAACAGAATCTGTCAAGTGGTACAACATTATGAAACGAATCATTGATGTACTGTTCCTTGGTACACAAGCAAGAATACTTGAGCAATGTGAAACAGCTTTATTTTTACCATGTGGATGTCACACACTTAATTTGTGTGGAAATGGTTTTTGGGTCTTTGCTGCGCATGCATGGGGGGCATGCGGGGGGGAACGCACACATGCACGGGGGAGAGGCATATTAGTCTTCTTCCAGCACTTAATAATCCTCTCGGTGGCCCTGATACACACACACACACAAGGCCAGGCAATTAAGAGTGGCCTTTTAAAGCAGTTTAATGCTTTTGGTAAAAGCAGCTTCTATAGACTGAAATTCAGGGGTGAAATCTAACAGTTTTTGCTGCTGGTTCTGTGGGCTTGGCTTAATTAGTGGGCGGGGCTTGGTGGTAAGGTGACTGGGAGGGCGTGGCTTGTTGGTCAGGTGGGTGTGGCCAAGTCAATGTCATTTCTTTGCCCTTTTTTAACCAACAAAACACAACACAACACAACTGGCTCACCCTCAATATAAAACCAGCTGTGCTAGACCCAAAATGGCCCCTGCAACAAGCAGGAACCTCACACAGACACAAAAAGCCCAAAAAACCAACTTTCACACTTTACACACACACAACAACACAACACAACACAACTGGCTCACCCACAATGTAAAAGCAGCTGTGCTAGACCCAAAATGGCCCCTGCAACAAGCAGGAACCTCACACAGATACAAAAAGCCCAAAAAACCAACTTTCACACTTCACACACACAAAATTCTACATACAGCTTTGTGAGATTTTGTGTGTTTGTGTAGTTAGAGTGAAACACTACAGAAACACACAAAATCTCAGAAAGCTGCACAAATATTATTTTATTTTATTTTTATTTTTATATAAAAGCAGCTAAATTTAAAACTTCCTAAACTTTAAATGGCTAGGTCTAAAAAAAGAAAAACTAAAAAAATCCCCAATTAACTTTTTTTAAAGCTCCCAAAGGGGAAAAAAACTTACCCAATAGAACAGAGGTCTCCAACCTTGGCAACTTTAAGACTTGTAGATTTCAACTCCCAGAATTCCTCAGCCAGCTTTGCTTTGCTGGCTGAGGAATTCTGGGAGTTGAAGTCCACAACTCCCTGCCTGCTTGATTGCAGGCAGAGAGATTCAGTTGCTTGCTGATGCAATGGATTGAAGGGATTACAGCAAGGCATTGCGACCAGCAGCTAAGGTAAGCAAGCTGGGGGGGGGAGTGGGAGGGATTTTTGCTACCGATTAGCAGGCAACTCAGCTGGGGTCGTCAGAGCTTGGATCGTCAGAGCCATTTAAAAGGAAAGCAGTTTTTTTCTTTTACATGGCTCTGACGATCCCAGCTGAGTTGCCTGATTAGCAGGCAACTCAGCTGGGATCGTCAGAACTTGGCTCCTCAGAGCCATTTAAAAGAAAAAAAAAAGGCTCTGATGATCGCACAGCTCAGCTGGGCATGGGGAGTGGGGGCAGGGATTTTTGCTACCGGTTCTCCGAATTTCCCGCCACCATCGCTACCTACTCGCCCGAGCCTGTCTGAACCGGAGCATTTCTCTCCTGCTGAAATTGCCTAAACTCCATTCCCCCCTCAGCCATTTTTGAAAAACCTCTTTCATAAAATAGCTCTTATAAAAAGGTTTCACATCTGGGCAGAGTTTTACACATAACCGAGGACTATTAGTTCCCCAGAATCAATAAAGAATCTTGCAAAGACATTTATTATCATATAAACATATGATCATGGTGTGCTTTATCTGTTGTATGGATTCTTGGTCTAAGAAGATAATATTTTATATGTACCGTGTTTTCCCAAAAATAAGACCATGTCTTATATTTTTTTGAACCCCGAAATAAGTGCTTGGCCTTATTTTCGGGGATGTCTTATTATTTTGGGGCGCATGGAGCAAGACGGAGCTCCTCTTGCCATCTTACCTGATTTCCAGCTCTGTCTCCCTAACCTCCCTGCCAGAGGAAATGGCAGGGACTGGCTGCTCATGCATTTAAATATTTTCGGGGAGGGATTATTTTCAGGGAGGGTTTATATTTTTTGGGGGGGGGCTTATTTTAGCGCATGCGCTCAAATGCCCAATTGGGCTTATTAACGGGATGTCTTATTTTAGGGGAAACAGGGTACTCGGCTGTTACGGTGTGGGGCAGGGATGGAGGAGGTTGGGAAGAGAAGAGAGGAATGATAAAGGATTGAGTGAGAAGAGAGATCTCAATCTCTCTAGATCTTGGATTGATGAGCTGGCTAACAAGTCTAGTGAATTAAGAAACATGAGCCCTGCTTAATGCATGAGAAGTGTTAAATCTCATAATGAATTCTAGCTCAGCTGTTTTGTGACGAGATCAATCTTTTTCATTCCTGCTTGTCGGGATGGTCAGCAGCACAGGGTGCTGGAAAAAAAAATCTCACTATCGTTTCTATATTCGGATTGTATTCCCTTGCATGGAGATTAGCCATTTCGTTCAGACAAGAAGAAAAACAGGGTTGAGAAAGAGAGGGTTTGTTTTCATCTAATCTTAAGGCTGTGTGAATTGTCTGTGAAAAGCAAACAAGGGAATAAACTACAATTTTATAGAGAAAGATCAAGAGGCTAAGGGGAGGGTTGAGACTCAGGAAGGTAGGCCTTAGGGGCAGCTGTCTCTTTCGGAAGATGTGACACTGGGCTGTGTGTTCAACTTGATCTTCACCATGTTTAACCCCTATATTTGGAAATATTGTAGGAACCTCCTTCCAAAATAAATCAAACCAGGCACAGTGCTATTACAGCTTATTGCAGCCCGCATACGATTCTCCCATCGCTGTTTTGGTTAGATAGGGCGAATGAGGAGCCAGGAGCCAGGTCAAAGTGAACAACAACTCTTTAATGTACAGTGAGAATCCAGCAACTTTACAGTCTAACAGCTCTCCTTATATAGCTACTTGCCAAGTGTGTTAGCCAATGATCACCGAGCTTTTTCCCGCTCTAATTTTCCCTCCAAAATTAGACACATAACACTCCTCCTCTCCCAGAAGGCATTGTACCAACTATTTACATACGTAATTGCGCAAATGGGGTAACATGTTGTTGCGCTAGAAAAATGTCAATCCTGGCCTGCCAATTCCCTGGACCAAGTCTGGCCAAGGCCTCTTTGGCCGATCTGACCATCCTTTCAGCTTGACCATTACTGGCCAAATGAAAAGGTGCCGTGAGGGGGTGTTGGACCCCAATTTCGGCCAGGTACCCCTCAAATTGCATAGCTGTGGGTTGAGGCCCATTGTCTGAGACCAGGGTGTCTGGTAGGCCATGTGTGGTGAATAGCCTCCGGAGTGCCTTAACTACAGCCTCCACAGTGGTGGAGTGCATTAGGATGACCTCCAGTCACTTAGAATAAGCGTCCACTACAATTAGAAATGTTTGGCCGTGGAATGGTCCCGCAAAGTCAATGTGAATGCATGACCAGGGTGCTCGGGGCCTTTCCCACTCTTTGGTCTGGGCTACTGGGGGAGTTGGACAAGACTCTTGACAGGGGGTACACTTAGCCACCCACTCAGCAATACAATTGTTCATATTCGGCCACCATACCTAGCTTCTCGCCAGTCCCTTCATTCGAACAATACCCGGATGGCCAATATGTAATGTAGCCAATACTGTTTCCCTTAGGCAAGGCAAAATTATGACCCACCCTACCCCTTAGTAAACAACCCCCTTGCATAGACAATTCATGTTGTTTACAGACAAACGGTTTGAATTCCCCACCAACAGGGCCGTCCGGCCATCCCCTATGCACCCAGCTAATAACAGTTCACAACACAGAGTCTTTAGCAGAGGCCCTTGCGACTTCAGCAGAAGGGATAGGGCCAGAGTCCATAGAGTCAATAAGCAAAATAGGGATGCCTGGAGTGGGGTCCTCCAGCAAGTCTGGCAGCGGGCACCTGCTGAGGGCATCGGCATGCCCAAGGCTCCAACCTGGTCGATGGACGAGTCGGTATGAGTAGGCAGCCAGAAAAATAGCCCACTTAGTCAGAGGGGGGACATGGCAGCCGGAGTGGGGCGATTCCCCAGCCAAAAGTCCTAGCAGGGTTGATGATCAGTAATGAGTTAAAAAGTCCTCCCAAACAGATACTCATGAAACTTTTAAACTCCGGCGACAGCTGCCAGTGCCTCCCTGTCCAGCTGGCTGTAATTTCTCTCAGCGCTGGACAGGGTACGGGAGAAATAGGTGATAGGGGCTTCTAGTCCCTATCCAGTTCTAGTCCAGTTGGCAGTCTGTGACTCAAAACAGCCCCAACACAAAAAGGGGAGGCATCGCAGACAAGGACAAGGGGAAGTAGTTAATTGTGTTGGATCAGGAGGCTGTTGGCTGATAGAAGTCTTTTGACAGCTGCAAACGCCACGGCTTCCACCCTACCCCAAACCCACAAAGACCTTTTTGCCAATAGTTTGTGGAGCGGTTCGGCCACTGTGGCTTTGTCTTTTAAAAAGATGGAATAAAAGTTTAAAAATCCCAGGAACGCCTGAAGTTCCGCCTGGTTCATTGGGGTCAGTGTGTTGTGGATAGCCTGGACTTTGCTCTCTGTGGGGTGGATACCAGCCGCATCGATCTTGTACCCTAGAAACTCAATTGTGGGTATCGGAGATTTGTCCCTTTTAACTTGTAGCCCCGCGTTCCTGAATATAGTTAGCACTCCCCTCAATCGATCCCACAGCTGTTGCTCATCTGCTGTGGTGACTAAGACCTCATTGAAATAGGGTACAACCCCCAGTAGTCCTTGCAACAGTCGTTCCATGACACTTTGAAACAGTCCGGGGGCAATGCTAACTCCAAATTGCAGCCTGGTGCACTTGAAGGCACCTCTATGAGTTATTATAGTCTATGCTTCCGTGGTGGCGTCATCTACCGGCAGTTGCTGGTACACCTGCGGAAGGTCTAACTTAGCAAAAACCTTGCCGGGACCCAGGGAATGGAGTAGGTGTTGCACAATAGGGACAGGATAGGCACTCTGCTGTAGGGCTTTATTGAAGGTGCACTTATAGTCGGTGCATATGCTCACAGACCCGTCAGATTTAATTGGGGTGACTATCAGGGTCTCCCATTTTGCATGGTCGACCGGCACTAGTATACCCTGGCTTATGAGCTTGTCCAGCTCCTGGTCTATCTTAGGTTTAAGCGCGAATGGCACCCTCCTCGCTTTCAGTCTAATGGGGGCTATCTGGGAGTCCAGATTAAAAGAAATAAGAGTCCCCACATACTTGCTGAGGCGGTTGTCGAAAATGTCCTGGAATTCATGGAGCAGGTTGTCCGTCAGGTTGCTGGTGATGGAATGGATACCGGTCACTTCCATGCCCAGGGCCTTGAACCAGTCGAGTCCGAGGAGGCTTGGCAGACGTCCGCTGACCATGGTGATTGGCAACCGCTCATTGAACTTCCTGAATTTCACCTGGAATGTTCCATAGCCTTCCACAGGGATGCGATTTCCCTGGTAATTGTTCAATCTTAGATGCTGACATTTCAGCTGGTGTTTCTGTAGTTTCGGAATGGCCGCCTTTAGTTCGACCCAGGACATGATTGTGATAGACGAGCCAGTGTCTATCTCTATTTGGCATGGCGATCCCTCAATCTCGACTGTCACATGCAGTTTCTGCTCTGGGGATATGGTAGCCTGGCCGATGCGAGTCAGGAATGTCTCGGGGGTTTTAGCATAGGCACTTCTCCTTTGAAGGTTGTCCCCATCCCTCTTGGGGGGTCATGGTTGGCCAGCCTGGCTGGTAGCCATTCACTGCCTGTGGTTGGACGGTTGAGTCACCCTGCAAACTAGTGCCAAATGCCCTTTCTTATTACATTGCCTACAGATGGCATCTTTGAAACGACATGTCTGTCTCTGGTGAAAACCCCCACAGCTAGCACAGCTCTGCTTCCGGTTGTCAATATCGTTCTGCTGCTTGCTCTCTGTTTTGAATACTTCTTCCTCGATGGGGGTAGAAATTTGTGCCGCCTGGGGTGCTGCTTGCTGCTGCAGAGACTCTGCTGCTTTATTCGACGATTCATGTGCCCTGGCTTCGTCTAGGGCAATGTGGAGGGTGAGGGTTGTCTTGGCCAGCAGTCGCCTCTGGAGGCGAATGTCCTTAACCCCACAGATTAGTTGCTTTAGGAGAATATCATCTAGATTACAGTACTTGCAATGCGTGGCGGCCTTGCGTAGTGCTGCCATGTATGTATTTGTTGACTCACTGTCCCTCTGGAGTCTTTGCCGGAACTCATAGCGCTGAACAAATTTGGACGGCATGGGGGCATAGTGTGCCCTCAACGTGGTGCAGGACCTGCCAGGGTACAGACTGCACCAGTGTTGGCTCTGTCAAACACTTCATGGCCGCAATGGCTCAAGAAGAGGGCTTGCTTCCGATTGTCGGATAGCCCTTGGAGGTCATTTGCTTCAAGGAAGCATTCAAACTGTGTCATGTACAATCCCCATTTTTCTTTCACGGGATTGAACAGCGTTGGTGGTGCGAAGGCGGACATCGCTCTGCTCGTGCAGATTTTCCCGCCTGGCTGGATTCGATTGTCAGTTCTTATTTGTGCAACCTGTCTACCTCGATCCCATCCTCGTCGCCAGTGTTAGATAGGGCGAATGAGGAGCCAGGAGCCAGGTCGAAGTGAACAACAACTCTTTAATGTACAGTGAGAATCCAGCAACTTTACAGTCTAACAGCTCTCCTTATATAGCTACTTGCCAAGTGTGTTAGCCAATGATCATCGAGCTTTTTACATAATATGTAAATACATAATAGTTTTATTGTAGAATGGGATTCATCTGAACTGCTTGGAGCTATTTCAACAGTTGTGGAGATGGATTGTTATTATTGATGTTGTTGGTGTTTATGCATACATAAGAAAGAAATCATACTAGACTAGCCCCACATTTAATTTTGATACAAGCTTGGCTCAAAGCTCATACTGCTTTCATCTTCGTAAATGCTGGAGTGCTTGAAACATGTTACAAAGAATCACAAACAGCGATTGTTCCTCCTTTGTACCCAGCTCACAAAACAACTCAAGTGCAGGCAAACCGCTATCCAAAGAGAGATGCTCTTTTATTTTATAATTACACTTTAGTTCTATTCTTATCTCTGGATTGCACAACTAAAAAGAAAAACTCAACGGTAAGTGAAAGCTCTAGGAGAGGTAGCTGAAAGATCTCTTTGAATGTATGACCTGAAAAGTTGATCCAAATAAATGTCAGTGATGCTAGTTGGCGATTTCTAAAGCTGGGTTTTGTTCTGTTCTTATTATTTGGTTTGTTTGTTTTTTACTTTCAGAAGGTTCTGCTCTAAAAATCATAACCCTGTGACAATTTTCAGAGTCTCTTTCCTTGTATTTCCTTTTTCTGGAATAATTATCTCTTTCTTTGTCTTTTTAATCTAGTTCCTCACCTTGCAAATATTTGGAGAGATTAAATGCAGAACAGATCTTGGATAACTCCAAACTGCAATGGTGAATTCCATTTAAGGCTGCCAGCATGGTTATGATGGATCTCTATCCCCATACAATGTAGGATGGCATCAAGACTCCACCCACCCCCCCCATTTGCACTCACAGACTGTTTCATGCATTCCTCCAATCCTTCCAACAGTGCTACCAGGGAGTAAGGTAGTATTAGTAATCAGTTTGGAACAAACATCTCCCCCTATTGAAGGCAACAGTAGCATCAACTCTAGAAAGGAAGAGAGGGAAGGAGGGAGGGAGGAAGGAAGGGAGAAAGGGAGGGAGGGAAGAAGGAAGGAAGGAAGGCAGGCTCAAACAAAGAAAGCACAAGACAGAAGATGATGCACATTGCCCCCGTACCTGTTTGATTCCAGGTTTTATCTGCAAGATCAACATTCTGTAATGCTGGTCTCTTCTTTACTTGATAAGGCTAAATGTGAGACGTCACTTCTGATTCTTCCAACTTTCCACTGGTGACTCTATTGCAAACTTGCAATAGTTCTCTATGGTTCAAAATGTATCCATAACGTGAAGCAATTAGAGAAATGGATCTTCTTCTTACTCAGCAGAGCAGCTCTGCATCTAAGATTGAATTTCAAGATAGGAGGTATCCAGTGGTGTGACACTAAAGATTCAAGTAACTCCTTTCTTTTTCTATTATAATATTCAGGGACAGGAAATTTCCTGCTGAAACTAAACTCTGTAGAGAACTTTTTAAAAGCCACTTTATATTCCTGTTTTTGCATATTTGGATAGAAGTTATTGATCAACGTTTTGGGACTAACAAAACATCCTTCAGGTTCCATTTGATAGTCAAAACTTTCCTTTTGAGATGATGCTGTGCAATTACTGTATTAGAAGTCTGTTTATAATGTAGGAATGAAAGGTGGCTTGTGTTAGTTCTATGCTCTGATTTTCCCTAAAAATCCAAGGCTGGTGTGAGTCAATTGTAGATTTTTATTCTTCTACCATGGGGTGGATGATCAACCCATCAATTAAAATACCCTTGTTTCATTCTGACCTGAATTGGTCAGTTCGGCTAATGCCACAACTGCTACATCCATAAAGGATGCTGTTGTTTTTGAAACACCTTAGTGGGGAGTGAAGGGATTTGGATAATAGATTCAAGACCCAACAGGGTTCATCCTTAGATTATAGTGATCTTTGGGATTAGATTGTCCAAATCATATACTTTCAAAGCACGATAAGATAGTGGCATAGAGGAGCAGATCTCTCTTGTTGCTGCAACTACCGTGTTTCCCCAAAAATAAGACCCTGTCTTATATCTTTTGAACCCCAAAATAAGGGGGAAGGAAGGAAGGAAGGGGGAGGGAGGGAGGGAGGAAAGAAGGAAGGAGGGAGGGAAGGAAGGAAGGAAGGAAGGAAGGAAGGAAGGAAGGAAGGAAATGTAAGGTCCCAAAATATACTTGAGTCACCAGAATGCCAAAGAGAGAGACTCAAGACAAGGTTTGCAAAAAAAACATATTTTATTTATGGCCAAAAACAAAATACTGGGTGGGACTACATCCAGAACATACAGATACAATGCATGTGAGGAGATAGCCACACCTAGGGGAAGGTATGGCGTCCTTTTATACCCTCAGACACGTCAGCTTAGTACCCAATTCTGGCCTCCTAATTTAGGTTTGTGTATTCTTTGTTGCCCTGCAAAGGAATAGAAACTTCCCAATTAGTCTTATCTCGTCCTTGAGCATTCCTTTGGTTTCTCAATTGGCCATTTGCCCCCCTGGTTCTGCAAGGAACAAGCTTATACACATCAAAGGTATAAATTAGGGCTGAGGTGTAAATTATCCCTTGGTTGATGTCTGCAGTTCCAACTGAGATATGTACCGTGCTCTTAGATGGCACAAGAAAAACAGGAAGAAGATTGATATAGGTTCAGATCAAATGGCAGAGACATATGTTTGACAAATACCAGATACATTACAGAGGCCTAATAACAATATGTTTGTAACAGGAGATACAAATACAAATACAAAGGCACAATATATGTGTTACAGGAACCTAATGGTTACAGAATAACAAGTTTTTACTAAATCTAGTATATCAGTATTTTATATTCCATCCTTATTATTTGGATAATAGATTCAAGACCCAACAGGGTTCATCCTTAGATTAGAGTGATCGTTGGGATTAGATTGTCCAAATCATATACTTTCAAAGCATGATAAGATAGTGGCATAGAGGAGCAGATCTCTCTCTTGTTGCTGCAACTACCGTGTTTCCCCAAAAATAAGACCCTGTCTTATATTTTTTGAACCCCAAAATAAGCGCTTGGCCTTATTTTAGGGGAGGTCTTATTATTTTGGGGCACATGGAGCAAGATGGGGCTCTTCTTGCTGTCTTACCTGATTTCCAACTCTGCGTTTAAATATTTTCAGGGAGGGCTTATTTCCGGGGGGAAGGCTTATCTTAGTGCATGCGCTCAAAAGCCCAACTGGGCTTATTATCAGGGAATGCCTTATTTTAGGGGAAACAGGGTAGTTAGAAGTTGAGTCAGTTGTTGGCAGTGTCAGGTCCAGCCTATGAAGCTGGTAGAATGATCTTTATACAACTTTACTTTGCATTTTTTTTTTATTTGATTTATATACCGCCCTTGTAAGGGCGGCTTACAATGCGTTAAGCCTTCATACTTTTGTATATTTTTACAAAGTGAGCTTATTGCCCCCACAAACTCAATTACCTACCTTAGAAAGGATGGAAGGCTGAGTCAACCTTGAGCCTGGCGAGATTCGAACTTACTAATTGCAGACAGCTGGAGTTAAATTACAATGCATTAGTCTGCTGAGCTATCCAGGCTCCTTTTTTTGAACTTTAATAATTCTCTGTACCTTTGTTTGTCTCTCTGTGTGGATGAGCACTTTGCAGCCAGGCTTCTGGGCCACTTCCGCTAAAGAACTCTGCTAGTGGAGCTTTGCCTACAAATCTGAAAGACTGAGAATGAGTTTGCCCTCCATTTTCCTGGATCCAAGTGTTTTAATACAGAATGATGCACACATTTCTCAGGTGGGTGTTGGTCTTAAAAGATATAGTGTGCCTCAATTGGGATGAAATTTCCATTGCTTTCTATCCCAGTGAGCAATGTTCCCAACTTTTGATGATCCAAGCTTAATATATTCTCATTCTTATTGTTTGGTAACGCTAAATCAAGGGTAGGAAACATATAGCCCTACAGATCTTATTGGATTCTTATTTCCCATTAGTTCTACTCAGCCTTGCCAATGGTCAAGAATGATGGAACTTATAGATCAGCATATAAAACATTTCTTGGCAGAGCTGTTCATAATGCTTATTATTCTGTGGAATGCATTCCTGAGCCAAAAGAAATATTGGAAATTTTAAAATAGGTTTCTGGCTATCCCATTTGCCTTCTCAACCTTTCTGGTATCTGGTATCCTGATTCATAGACGTATATACAAATAGTCCTTGACTTACAACTATTTGTTTAATGACAGTTTGAAGTTACAACATCTTAGAAAAACAGACTTAGGACTCATCCTCGAAGTTATGACCATCACACCACTCCTGAAGTCATGTGATCGCAATTTGGGCATTGAGTACATGGTACATGGCTCATATTTATGATGGTTGCACCATCTTGAGGCCCCAGGATCACAATTTGCAACCTTCACAGCTGGGTTCTGACCATTTGAAAAATGTCAGTGAATTGCAGTAAAAATGGTCATAAATTCAGGGCCAGGCACATGATGACTAGCTTAACAATTGCATCACTTAGCAACCAAAATTCCACTCTCAATCGCGGTGATTAGTCAAATATTGCCTGTACTTGTCTTGCACATACTGTATTTTTCGGAGTATAAGATGCACTTTTTTCCCTCCTAAAAGAGGCTGAATATTTGGGTGTGTCCTATACTCCAAATGTGGCTTTTTCGAAGCTTTTTTTCAGCCCTAACGAGGCGCTAGTGATACTAGCAAGTGAAGCGATCTCCGTGCTAAGCTTTTTTTCAGTGAAGCGATTTTCCATGCTTTGCCTGCTCCCTCTGACTCTCAGCTGTAAAGTTTTTTTCCTAGCCCTAACGAGGCACTTGCGAAGCAATCTCAGTGGTTTGCCTGCTTTTCTCATTGCTTCTCTCTCCAAAGATCGGTTGTGCCTTAGAAGCTGTTTTTTATCCCCAAGCAGGGGATAAAAACCAGCAAACTAATGTGCTGAAGCTGACCAGACTACGGATGCTAGCCAGATGAATACCTGGTAGGCAGATTTCCACCCCCCTATTTTCCTCCCCAAAAACTAAGCTGCGTCTTATATCCCGGTGCATCTTATACTCCGAAAAATACGGTAGTTTTTTTTTTTTTAGCTGCCATGCTAACTTGTACTTGTACTTGTACCTGTACCTAGTTCAAACAATAAAATGCACAGCTACCCATAAACACAAGTAAGTTCCATACTTAAATTCTTCTTACTTATTTTTTATTAGTGATGTCCTCCTCTAGTGTTTTGGGATGCTAGGGATCCCAAAATACAAAATAGCATTAAATACCTCTTTTAAGTTTCAAAACAATGAAAGTTTAATACTGAAGACTCAGCTGTGAAAAGATTAGCCAAATGAATCCAGCATGAATCCTTAATCAAATTTACTTTATCCTTTAGTTTTATCGGCTGTATATATTTTGTAAAGTTGATGTCTACAACTGGAGAGATCATCAGTGAGGTTCTTCACTTCAGCAAAGACTTGAGCAAAGTGCTCCTTCAAAGCCAAATTAGAGGGTGGTACTCTTACAGCCAAGTAGACAAGCCGCATGGATTTGCTTTGTAGATGAAAAAAAAACCAGTGATATCAAAGCCAAGTTTCCCATCAAGGCAGAATGGCCCCATTTAAAGGCTATTGGTTTTGAAGATTCAGCATTACCCCCAGATTTGGAGCAGTATGTCTCCAAAGACTGGTTGCAGAGGAACAATAATGAGAAAGGGTCGTCATCCTCTACTTGCAAACATCTTGGTGCATCTGATTGGCCCCTGTAAGAACAAATAACTGGATTGAGATGGAATTTGGATTGATTTCTTATGTCCTCATCAAAGCATATCCCAACAGATTTGCACAACTCTGTTGACTGCAGTACAAGTCATGATGGCACAGATTTTGCCCATAACCTCATAAACCAGGAATTTGCTTTGTTGCTGAGAGTATGAATAAAATATAATTTTTTCCTTTCAGGGCTGTTAAAGATGCATTGCTTTGGAACCTGTGTTACTCATAGCTACCCAATATTTAGTTAATCTGAAAAAATATATTGTGCATATTAATGTGCAAGAACATGTATGAGTGTGTGCCTGTGTATCATAGCTGGAGTTCAGCCACAGAGGGATTAAATAACAATGGTGATCAAGGAGGTGGAGCAAGGACATTTGGCATTTTCTCCCGTACCACGAGGCTGATGGCACAAAAGAGGAAAACTCCATCAGTGAAAACAAAATGGAGAATTTTCTCCTTGATGTAAGGAGGAAAACATCACTTTGACTACTCTTGAACCTAAACATTGAAATGCAAAGGCCTGCAGGACAACTGGTTGTCCGGTTATCCCAAATAAGAGGGCTGTGAAAATATTTACAGATCCCTAGCATCCTGGACATAAATTGTTTCAACTCCTACCCTCAAAACGACGCTATAGAGCACTGCACACCAGAACAACTAGACACCAGAACATTTCCCCCCCAAACGCCATCACTCTACTAAACAAATAATTCCCTCAACACTGTCAAACTGGTTACTAAGTCTGCATTATTAATCTTCTCATCATTCCTATCACTCATCTCCTCCCACTTATGACTACATGACTGTAACTTTGTTGCTTATATCCTTACGATTGATATTGTTTCCTAGTATGATTTGATTGCTTATTTGTACCCTATGACTATCATTAAGTGTTGTACCTTATGATTTTTGACAAATGTATCTTCTCTTTTTATGTACACTGAGAGCATATGCACCAAAGACAAATTCCTTGTGTATCTAATCACACTTGGCCAATAAAGAATTCTATCTATCTATCTATCTATCTATCTATCTATCTATCTATCATCTATCTATCTATCTATCTATCTATCTATCTATCTATCTATCTATTATCTATCTATCAGAGTAAGAAAAAAGAAATTGGAAACTCAGCTTTAGAATCTCTATACTCTATCAGCTGATTAAAAAAATGCACCATTCTTCATAAAACAGCCATCCCTGGCTCAATCTTAAATTCTCTCTGAAAGTTTGTAAACATTGCAGTTGTTCAAAAGTGTGAACCATCCTCCTGAGACCGGAGTCCATATGGCACCAGGTTGTCTTGATGAGAACTGAGAAGACCAGATGAAACGGTTCTATAAAATTCAACAGGCCAATTGGCACAGTAAGCTTTCATATTAAAAGTGCAAAAGCTCTGGGGATTTTCAGATGGAGGGGCTGAGACTGGAGGTTACATCTGGACAACAGATTATCACTAATTAGAATGGTATACAGTACAATATATATGGTATGTGCATATACATACCAATACGTTCCCGTAAAAGGTAGTGCTTATAGTGAAGAGGATATAGATAGAGAAGATATTGGATTCTGCTCCATCAAGTGACCCTCTTTACACATTTTGTTGTTGTACATTTGTTAAGTTGTGTCTGACTCCTCATGACCCCATGGTCCATGGCACGCCAGGTCCCCTTGTCCCTCACTGTCTCCTGGAGTTTGCCCAACCTCATGTTCACTGCATTGATGACACTATCCAACCATCTCCTCCTCTGCTGTCCCCTTTCCCTTTTGCCTTCAATCTTTCTCAACATTAGGGTCTTTTCCAATGAGCCCTCTCTTCTCATTAGGTGGCCAAAGTATTTGAGCTTCAGCTTCAGTATCTGCCCTTCGCAAGAACAGTCAGAGATGATTTCTTTTAGGATTGACTAATTTGATCTTCTTGCTGTCCAAGGGATTCTCAAGAGTTTTCTCCAACACCAAAATTCGAAAGCATCAGTTCTTTGACACTCAGCATTCCTTATGGTCCAAACCCAGCCATATGTTATTACTGGACTCTTTACACATAGTCCTCACTTTAATGACTGTTCTGTTTGACAACCATTTGAAGGTACAATGGTGTTCAAAAAGTGACTTCACAGATGGCCTTTGCGCTTACAGTATTCCTATGGCCATGTGATTGAGATTTGGGCACTTCACAAATGCCTTCCAACAACAGAGGCAACGGAAAAGCCAGCAGTTAAATTGCAAGTTGCACACGTGACTTCTTGCTTAATGACTGTGGGTGATTCACTTAACATCCACAGTGGAATTGACATTGTAAGTTCATTACCGTCATGTGGTATCTTGCTTAACAACCACATCACTTAGCAATAGAGTTGCCAGTCCCAGTTGCCATCATTAAATAAGGAGGGTTATAGAGGATTCTAATTCTCACTTAATGTTTTGGAGACAAGCATCAGAGTTCTGTGTATCTGCTCCAATATTTACAGTTTTCAGGGTTAAGAATTCCTTCCTTCCTTCCTTCCTTCCTTCCTTCCTTCCTTCCTTCCTTCCGCTCCCCTCCCCTCCCCTCCCCTCCCCTCCCCTCCCCTCTCCTTTCCTTTTTCAAGCTGTCCAATCTGATTCAGAATAGATGTTCTGAATTAGTATAGTTACTCACCGAAAGACAACTTTTTCCCAAATCAGAATGGATTGCGACAGTTGTAACCAGGGAAATATGCAATGCCTTCCTCATGACGGCAGACACAGCACAGGAAAGCTTTATTTCTGATTCATCCAATTCTGCAAAGTTTTAAAATAATGCATTAAACATAGTTTGTGGGAAGCAACTGCCATGTCTTTCTCTCTGTCTCTGTCTCTCTCTCTCTTTCTTTTTTTTCCCCAACCATACCAAATTTATAAACAAATCAGAAGCCCATTTTAAAAATGTATAAGACTCTGGGCAGAAGCAAATGCTTTGAAACCCTAGTGAAATTTCTGAGTGGCAGGTGTTATGATCATCTGCTATCTCCAGTCTGCATAAAATTAGATTGATGAAGAAATGATATTTCAGCACTTTTTCATTCTTCCTTTTTCCCCCCTCTTCCAATATTGCAGTTCCTGGAATCTAACAACAGCTGCAACCAAGAGCACAGTTTGGCTGAAATAAGTGAACAAAAAGCTATAATTAGGAGTGTGTGTCATTTATACTCAGGATTATGAGGTCAAGAGAGCTCACGTTTGGAACTAGGAAAAAGTGAATTCTATACAAATTACATACCCTGAAAATCTGTACACTTCTGCTAACTTTGCAAAATCCCTGTAGGGATCATTTTACATAGCTTTAATGGGAAGGCAAGGGTGAAATCTACTTACCTTCCCTACCAGTTCCAAAGTGCACATGGCGTGCGCACGCACTTGCTTTGCTCGCGTGCAGACCCTCTGTGCATGCACAGAGGGTGAAAAACAGGTTACTTCCTGGTTAAAACTAGGAAGTAATGAGAACCGAGGTAGTTGGGTGGAGCCTTGTGCTGACGTTGCTACCAGTTCTCCGAACCAGTCCGAACCAGTAGCATTTCACCCCTGGGAAGAAGGAATAACCTTGAGGAACAGGAGGAAGAGACATAACCAAGACAATGCTGGAGTTGTATTGACAATGCTGATGGTGCCCCCAATCCTGGGGTACCACAACAAACTCACAAGGGTTCTGTGGGATAGTTTAAGTTTAAAATATTTAAAATTTCAATCTCTATCAGACATCATGCAAATTACTAGCTTGAGGTGGTTCACAGTTTTGGCCTAAGGGCACAGGGAAAAATTACGTTCCTTCTGCAAAGCAGTCAATGAACTGCTGAGTTAGCTTGCAACCAGCTGTAGGCCTGAGGGACTGTTAGCCTTACCAGGGAGACCAGGTAGGCAACATGACCAATTACGCTAATTCTATTTTATTGTCAAGCAACATTAACAAAAGTCTGAAAGTAAAATATTCTGATTGCCACCTTTGCAGCCCAAGAAATTAGGGAAGGTCCCTTCTGAGGCTCTTGCCTCACCCACTGTCCAGCTGTAGACTCGGCTGTCCCTTATTAGACCATCCCTGGGCAAAATTTCTCTACCTTCCCTCCCAAGGTCTTTCCCACATACAATTACAGGGAAAGAGTCTGGAGGCAACACACCAGGGGAAAGTATACTTCAGATGCAGAGAAATGTAAGCGGAAGTCACTTTGAAGGTGAGTGGAGAATAACAGAAGGTGATGATGTTTGTTACTTTTCACCTTTCAGAAAATTGTTCCCCTTGCTGGTGATAGGGCAACCCATCAACACAAGAAAGTCTCTTCTCAAACTCACCAACTTCCTGTTTCAGGAAGTTATCCCTTATCCCTGGAAAATGTCTTTTCCAGGAATAAGGACTGGAAACCGACCTGGTGTTTGCTAATTGTGAAAGGTAGAGATGATAATCATATTAAGTTTTGCATTGAGTACTGTGTTTTGCACTTTTCTAACACTAATTGTCCAGAATGTTATAGGTTCTTATGCTTGAGCAGGGAGTTGGAGTAGAAGACCTCCAAGGTCCCTTCCAACTCTTCGGTAATTCTGTATAGTGTATAATCTTGACTTCATCCATGTTTTGATGTCCCCATAGCAATAGTTGCTCTAAATGGGGCCAACATGCAAGATAACTGAGAAGGTGTTGCTAATATGGAATTCTACCACTTGCCTGGTACCAGCAGACACAATCATAATCATAAGTTTATTTGTCAAGCATATATAAGATAACAGGTAAAAGTATAAACATAATTTGAAGACATGAAAAGAGTAAGTAAAAAGGAATATTAGGACAGGGACAATAGGCACGCTGGTGCACTTATGCACACCCCTTACAGACCTCTTAGGAATGGGGTGAGGTCAACAGTAGACAGTTTAAGGTTAAAGTTTTGGGGGTTTGGGGAAGAAACTACAGAGTCAGGTAGTGCATTCCAGGCATTGACCACTCTGTTGCTGAAGTCATATTTTCTGCACAAGAGGAGAACAGATTCAGTCACTGACTTGTAGTCCTTTGAAGACCAGGCCAAACTAACCAACTTTCCTAGCATTTCACAGGTGAAAAGAGGAACATTTGGAAGTAAAATCTACTCAAGACTGCTTCTGATATCAGGAACTCAGGGTTTTTTTTGCTATCAGAATGGAAGTCCCCTTATTTTCTTATTTCCAAACTGGTCTTGTGTCTTATCTATTTTATCATTCTCAATTTAATGAGCTGTCAGGTTTTCCTTTCTAGTTGTCTGTTCCAAAACTAGCTTAGAAAGAGAGAGAGAGAGAGAGAAAGAGAGGGAGGGAGGGAAGGGAAAAACAGCAGAACCCTTGAAATATCCTAAGAACAGTTAGCTTTGAGCAGCAGATGGGATCCCTTCCCCACAATCAGATTAAACTGTATTCTTTTTTTTTTATTGAAAAAGTTTTCAAATACAAATTTTTCCCCCTTTTTTTCCCCCTCTCCCTCCCCCTCCCTAACCCCCCCTCCCCACCCATCCCCCCCTGTGACTTCTTCATAACAAAAAAAAAAAAACCTAATTCATAACAGATTACTTACTCCCTCCTCTAGATATTGACCTTTACTTACTAAAAATATTATTAATATTATAACATCCCCCTTTATCCATACATATCAAAAAAGAGAAAAGAAAGGAAAAAAAAAGACATTATACTATGACATTATAAAATAACTTCTCCACTTTAAAACTGTACGATAAGTCCTACTTTAACATTTAATCTTCTATATATATTACTATAACATTCCAAAGCGGCCTTCCCCATAAAATCTAGTTTAACATTTATTCCACTCTATCCATTTCCTCCACTCCCCTAAATATAACACTTAAAAATCCCTTTTCTTAGACTAATCAATCTACTAAATATCTTATTCACCCACTATCATGCAAAATTGCCATACACAACATTTCTTAACATCTTTGATTCACTGCCCACACTTCTTTAAAATATATGTCTATATTTTCCATTATATCTAAATAAAAAAAAAGAAAAGACAATGACTTTAAATTTATAATCCATATAGTATCTTCTTTGAGGTCTTTCCACTGGATTGGTAGAACCAACATCCATAATCGGGTAACATAGCTTACTGGTGCAACAGTTTATTCAGGATCTTCAATCATATCTGCCCCCATCAGTAGTAAATATCTTCTTATATGTATAAAAGTAAAAACAACCACCCGAGTGACATTATAATTATATTCCATATAGTAATAATTGTGGGTTTCATCAGGATTATTAATTCCCATCATCGTAGTGGATAACAACCCGATCTTCTGCATGCCCCAGCATAATTCTCTTGCCTTGTGATTCAAGATAATATAATATGTTTATCAACACACAAAGAAATTCCAAAATGGATAATTCAAATCCATCAGTTTAAGGGTCGTTTCACGTCCCCAGATTACGGCCATGCAGAGATCTGCCACAAACCTCAGGATGATATTAACCAATACGTCGCCTCTTCTGTGTTTACACATAATCGTTCATATTTTAAAATCACTGGCTTCACTGTTGCCTGATTAGAAATTTCTGTTTTTATGCCACCTATTTCTTTTTTTCTTTTCTTTTTGTGGGTTTGGTTTCCATCCTGGTTCCCTTTCTATAAAGTGTGTATCATCTGGTCGGTTTTTATTCTGCTTTGTAGATTGGTCTTGTTGGTT
Organism: Pantherophis guttatus; assembly: GCF_059756535.1. Taxonomy (NCBI): domain Eukaryota; kingdom Metazoa; phylum Chordata; class Lepidosauria; order Squamata; family Colubridae; genus Pantherophis; species Pantherophis guttatus. The sequence continues at coordinate 94,277,280 of NC_142064.1, read as the reverse complement.
TTGCTTTTGTATCTCATATTTCTTTTTTATCCCTTGTATATCCCCTAATTGGTTTCCATGTTTATCCTTGCCTTGATAAGTCATCACATTAGGATTAGATGCCTCTTCTCTCAAATTTGTAGATAGTCCAGCTGGGGTATCCAATAAATCCAAAGGCAATTCATCTGGTACAGTCTCTGTAATTCGATATTTTACCTTTATTTCTGGCTCCTTCTGCTTATCCTGTATTATACCTGGAGATGTTAAGTTCATTTTCAACCTATTTTGATAAAATTCTTCCGCTCTTTCAACAGTATTTAGCTGATATCTTTCTCCTTGGTATCTAAATATAATACCCACTGGGGCGTCCCACCTGTAGGAGATATTTCTCTTTTTTAACTCATTCACCAGAAAACCAAATTTCTTCCTTTCCATCAATATCTTAGGTGGAAGTTCCTTGTAAATCCAAATCTTTCTTCCATACAATTGCAAATTAGAATTGAAGGAGTTTTGAACGATATTATTCCTAATCTCTTTATCTGTAAAATAAATCACCACATCTCTAGGCCATTGCCTTTGCTTAGCAATCCAGGAGTTGATTCGATAAACTCTGTCGATCCTACAAAACACTTCGTCAGGTTGAACCTTTAGAATCCCAGCTAGAAATTCAGAAGATATTTTCCTTAAATCATCTCTATTATTTTCCTGCAAACCTCTTAATCTTATCGCATATTCTGTTAAATTATATTGTACCATTAAAATCTCTTTTTCAATCTTCTGTTGCAGATTTTCTGCATTACCAGACTTTTGATCAGCATCCATTTTAGGTTTTTCTTCTAAGCTATTATCCTGAGTGTTTATCAAATCATTTTCAATTTTTTGAATTCTATTGTCCAATTTATCTTGAATTTCTTCCATTTTAGACTCTAGTACATTAGTATTTGCGTCCAACTGTTTCATAAATCCTGTAAAACCATTAACCACTTTTGAGAGTTTTTTCTCCAAAAAATCAAACTTAGATTTCACCAATTCTTTAATTTCCTGCTTAAATTTTTCAAATTGCTGATTCACAATCTCCTCCCTTCTTTCAATCTCCTCTATAAAAAATTCTATTATATTAAAGTCAGGTTTCTGAGACTGAAGAATTAAGACTTGTTCCTTTAAGTTGTTGGTGGGGGGATCCCCCCCCCTTCTTGTTTATCTGACTTTATGAGTCTCAGTGCCATGTTTCCGCCCAGGCAGGCTTTGTTAAAAAAAAAAGCAAGCAAGAAAAAAAAAAGGGACTTCTTTCCAATCAACAACAATATCAGGTCTCCAAGGGAAAAAAAAAGAGAAAAAGACACAGGAGCAAAGTTTTGTCTACAAATGTAACCAGTGGTATTTATTCCGCTACATTGTAGTAATAGAAAATGGAAAGACTTCCCTTTCAGCCTCTCCTCCAGCCAACGCCATTTTAAAAGGCTTCTTTTTTTTTCCTCTTTCTTTTCCTCCTCTCTCTTAAGTAATTTTTTTTTAAAAAAAAATCAGTAAAATACTTGCAGTTCAATATTACAGGTCCAGCTCACATTTTCTTTGAGTAGTCTGTTAAATTTGCAGGCTTGCTTTTGACGCCTGGCTCTGCATCAGCAGAGGTCTCCCAAAGCCCGGAGCGGCGGCTGGGGATACGGGGCATCTCATCCGCTCCGTCCCAAAAGTAAAAAAAAAACTTTTGGGACTCCGCAGAGAGTTCTACCCACCCCTGCCGGCTCTATCTCCGTTTCCTCATGGAAACCGAGTTTTTTCGAGCCGCCATTCCGTTGTGAAGGCGGCTCTAACAGGCGATGGAAGCTGACGATCCCAAAGGAACGTCTGGCAGCGGCAAACAGCAACCCGGAAGTCCAGATTAAACTGTATTCTTGAATCGGCAGAAAATACATTGGTGTGAAATCCACACCGGATCCCTGTCCTACTCTAGTCATTTAGTGTTCTTCCAAAGTAGTGGGTGATAAATGGGGTAATAGATATTACACACCCTGATGCAATCCTTGGATGGTGTCAGACTGAGGGACGGGATTTTTCCTTTAACACTGGTGCAATTAAGAGTAACTGAGACCCATCTTGTTCTTAGGCCGCCTCATGAAATGAGGAGGAAAAGTGTTATGTTTGTCCTGTGGTTCAGAGGTGGTATTGAGCAGGTTCTGACCAGTTCTGGAGAACCGATAGAGGAAATTTTGAGTAGTTCGGAGAACCAGTAAATACCAACTCTGACTGGCCCCTCTATTCTCTACCTCCCAAGTTCCAGCTGATCGGGAGGAAATGGGGATTTTGCAGTAACCTTCTCCTGAGTGGGTAGGGAATAGAGATTTTACAGTATCCTTCCCCTGCCACGCCCACCAAGCCATGCCACACCCACCAAGCCATGGCGCCAGAACCGGTAGTAAAAAATTTTGAATCCCACCACTGCTGTGGTTGGATGCGAGTGAGGATACTGTTTCAGAAGATATACACAAGTTCCCTCAGTCGAATCTTTCTCATTAATGTGAGTTTGGTTCTGTTTCTATATAGATTATAATGATTACTTTGAGCTTGTATGAACACCATACCTTAGCGAATTCATATTATGCTGAACAATTTATGGGTGGGTGGGTGGGTGAAGTATATTTCCTCTACTTTGGGGAAATTCATAAGAAATTCACCTCACTTGTAAATTATACCCTTTTGCCTTTACCTTTCCTCAGACTTCCAGCTACTTCAATGTTTTTGATTTTTTCTCTTTTTTTCCCTTTGATCTTCCAGATGTGATCCTGAGCTATTTGTTCTCAGGAAATATTTGCTTCATGATTGAAGTGTTATTACCAGTGTGGTATTAGCTATGAAAAATCTTAGAGGGCTTATATATGTTGGGCTTGGTGTTCTGCCTTGTTTTGGTTGTATAACTAGGTTCTGCTCTTTGGTGTGGCATTGAAGATGGAGGTCAAACAAAAATAGCCTTTTTTGCTGTAATATAAATTTGGGGCTTCTGAACAAAAGAAGATACCCTTTCAAATGATTAAAAATATGGAAATTGGAGTGGTTGTGTAGAGACTTGTTTATTCAAAAGAGATGGAAGCAGTAGGACATGGTGAAGGCCGGTACATTTCAACTGAGAAAAGAGACTTTTTCAAGGTGAAAAAGTATATTTTGGATGAAACAGTGGAAAACTAGCTGCAACTTTGACCAAATTTGATTTGTTACATTCAAGGCAGGAGTGAAATGCTCCCGGTTCAGACTGGATCGCCCGATCCAGTGGCGATGGCGATGGGTGGTTCGGAGAACCGGTAGCAAACATCCCTGCCCCCCCGCCCAGCTGAGCCGCGCAATCATCAGAGGCTTTTTTAAAAAAAAATTAAAAGCATTTTTTCTACAACCTCTTAGGCCAAAAAAAATGCTTTTAAAAGCCTCTAACGATCCCAGCTGAGTTGCCTGATCGTCAGAGGCTTTTAAAAGCATTTTTTTACAACCCCTTCAGCCGAAGAGGTTGTAGAAAAAATGGTTTTAAAAGTAAAAAAAAAAAAAGTTGGCCATGCCCACCCAGTCACATTCCCACCACCACCACCAAGCCACGCCCACAGAACCGGTAGTAACAAATTTTATATTTCACCACTGGTTCAAGGCAATCATATATTTATTTTATTTATTTATAATTACAAGACTGCATACTTGCAGATGTCTCTGAGCAGCCTTAAATGTATACATATTAGGAATCTAAAAGTAAAACCAAGAGTATCTAATGAATATTAGTGCTAGGTTTACAGGCATAATATTGGGTTGTTTAATCTGGGTTTAGATCAGAGGTGTCCAACCCTGGCTACTTTTAAGACTTGTGGACTTCAACTCCCAGAATTCCCCAGTAACCCATGCTGGCTGGCGAATTCTGGTTGTTGAAGTTCACAAGTCTTAAAGTAGCCAAGGTTGGATACCTCTGCTTTAGAACATTTTATCCCTATTTGTAAAATGGAGTCTATGTATACACAAACTGCTCATATTCTCTTTCTATTTCACGCAGTTCATAGCTCTTCTCTGCTCTTGGACCAGTGGTGGGATTCAATTTTTTTTACCACCGATTCTGTGGGCATGGCTTGGTGGGTGTGGCAGGGGAAGGATACTGTAAAATCTCTATTCCCACCCAATCAGCTGGGACTTGGGAAGCAGAGAGCAGATGGGGGCGGGGCCAGAGAATAGATGGGGGCGGGGCTCCAAACTACTCAAAATTTCCGCTACCGGTTCTCCAGAACTGGTCAGAACCTGCTGAATACCACTTCTGTCTTGGACCTTAGACAACAGCAGTCTAGGAGAAGTAATGAGCTTTTCCAGCTCTTTTTCTGAATTCACTCTCTGGGCATCTTCAATAGACGTTAAAATAACCAAACTTGATTTAAAGTATTTATTTATTTATTGGTTCGATTTATATGCCGCCCTTCTCCGGAGACTCAGGGCAGCTTACAATGCGTTAAGCAATAGCCTTCATACTTTTGTATATACCTGCTTAGTAGTAGGTAGCAGTATACCTGCTTAGTAGGGCTTAGTAGGGCTTTTGGCCCCCCCTAAGCGGTTTTTTTTAAATACGAAGTCATCTTATTGCCCCCACAATCCGGGTCCTCATTTTACTTACCTCGGAAGGATGGAAGTCTGAGTCAACCTTGAACCTGGTGAGATTCGAACTTGCAGTAATTGCAGGCAGCTGGCAGCTAAGTGCTATTTAACAGCGCTTTATTCCACTGCTCCACCAGGCTCCTCCTGGTGTAATCAGTGGTGCCTGCAGAGTAGGGAAGGGTTAAAAATGGGAAGAAGGTGGATGGAGCATCACAATGCAAACCTCACCCCTTTCGTATGTATATGCACCAACAATGCATACACATTTAAAGGGGGGTATGTCAGTGTTACTAGGTAGACTAGACAGGAAACAGGAATAGATGAGCTAATTCTACTTTACTGTGAGATTACATTAACAGAATCTTGCAGGTCTGAAAGTACTTCTCTCCCATTATCTCAACGCCCCAAAGCCTAGAGTGATTTTTTTCCTGATCCTCTTGCCCCATCTACATTCCAACAGTGAGCTAAACTGCCTTTTATCTGACCATTTCCTTGGATGCATGTTGTTGGCCTGTCCCCTAAGCTCATCCCCACATACTAATTTTACAAGGTGAGACTTTCATTGCAACATCCTTGTCTGCCACTTTGAATGTTGACTTCTCTGCAGATGCAACTGAAAGCAATGGGCATTTGGGGAACTCTTGAGGAACAATCTCATCTGAAAACAACAAGAAGATCCTTTTCCTTTCCTCAAATGATGCTCCTGGATTAATCAGTAAAACTGAAACTATTATGCAACCCAAAACTGGATTGGCTTTATATGCTGCATGTGGGCCTGATGGCTCAGCAGTTAAAGATGCTGAGCTTGTCAACTGGAAAGCTGACAGCCTGGGTTCGAGACCCGAGTGCCGCATGACAGGGTGAGTTCCCTTTACTTGCTCCAGCTCCTGCCCACCTAGCAACTCAAAAGTATGCAAATGTGAATAGATAAATAGGTACCACTTTGGTAGGAAGGTAACAACATTCTGTGCACCTCGGTATCTAGTCATATTGGCCATGTCTTCAGACAATGCTGACTCCCTCAGCTAAGAAATGGAAATGACCATCACCTCCTAGAGTCGGAAATAACTGGACAGGGGAAACCTTTATCTTTATCTTTATATTCTGCATAGGATGAACAGGCAGTCTTTTCCCCTGGCACACATGGAAAGTGACTCATTTGAGTTGTTCTATATGCCAACCACACCTTAAACTGGGAAATAATCATTAAGAGAGAAGGAGAGCCCCATTGGGCTGCTGGCAAAACTATGCACAGTCTGTCTATTGATTCAAAACAAAAGCAAGAGCAGATGCTACCCATAGGAAAACAGCTACAGTTTCTATCAGAGTGATAGACAAACACAGAATAGGGAGATCTGATAAGCAGTTGAGTGAACACCCTCCCCCCACCCCCCAAAAAATATAATAACATTTTGGATGCTAGACGTGGTGCAATTTGTATAGACTTTCTCACAGCACTATCACAAATTCTAAAGGAGTTGGAATTGATTTATCCCTGTAGTTTGGATAATGAGAGATGAATTGTGCTTTGCTTTGAATATGGGTCTTCGAGCTGACTCATATATTATGTTTTCCAAGCAAAAGATGGCCAGGAAAAAAAAATTGATGTGAATATTTTATGCACATTCATTACTTCCCTGTAGCCAGTGTTCCCATTTCTGTTTGTGTTCTTAACTGCAGGCAGAGCTGTGCTTAACCACAAAGCAACCCAATGACTTACTTGCCTAGTAGTGAAGTTTTGAGGTGTAGGGAAGGATTACCACAATCCTCAGAGGAGAATCCATAAACAGCTGTGTGTCGTCATTATCCCCACCACCACTTGCAGGCCTGTGTTTGGGGTCCTTTGTGTCTGATGCAAGAGTCTTTCATTTCCTTCCTGTTCCTGTAGCTGCATAAGAAATGGGCAGAACACAATCAGTTATAGTACTTTTATAACAGCTAGTTTACAGATTGTTAGGCCTCCTTCTATGGCAGAGGTCTTCAAACTTGGCAGCTTTAAGACTTGTGGACTTCAACTCCCAGAATTCTCCAGCCAGAAAATTCTGGGAGTTGAAGTCCACAAGTCTTAAAGATGCCAAGTTTGAAGACCTCTGTTCTATGGGAATAAGTTCTGGAAAAGTGTACTCTCTCTATATATATTAATTCAGATTTTTAAAAGAAGTGAATGTGACAAGAATTTGGCCAGTTTAACAGAGGTGGAATTCACATACTGTAGCAACCCGTTCACCCAGAAATGTGAGTGCGCACTGAATACCACCTCTGCAGTTTACCTTCCTAGACAAGTGAAGAATAGAAAACTGGTGAGGTTTCCTTTTTTTTTTTTTTTTACCAATCCAGTGGTGAATGTGCCAGAAGGGAGGGTGTTAGACACAAGGGGGACTCAGTCGGTGAAGGTAGCAAAGACTTTGTGAAAATGCAGAGGATTGGTGTCAGTTTTGGAAGACAATTTTCTTTTTTGCTTCTTAACTGCCACATATTTTAGCTGGGGAAGTTGGGAATGGGTTGTTGTAGAAAGTTAGTCATAACAACATTCTGTACTCAAGGACTTTTGCCTGCATCTGGTGGAGATTGTCGGAAGGTTGTATCCAGTTGAGTGTGAAGAGTTGATTGGACAATGTGATGAACTTGTGGGTGTGGGGCAGGGCTGTGAACTGTTAGCTGGGTGGAGAAAACCTGGAAGCGTTCAGATTCGGGTTTTCCCAGTTGTGCCAACATGACATCTCTAATAAATTTGAACTTTTAGGAACCTCAGGCCTCAGAGCTTTATTTCGTTGGGGGTGTTCCTTGGAACCCTGACAATTGGTGCTTGCTTTCTCAGCATGAAGAAATGAGTTCAAGAAGCAAGAGTAACCAATTGGGGGCTGTAGGAAACCCAGTTTGGACCAAGCATCCATTCCTTATCATGTCCACGCACAGGGTTGAAATCCAGAAAGGCTTTTCTTAAAACAGCTTCATTTCCAGACACTTTATGTGTAGAAAAATCTCAAGCATTATGCTTATCCAAGCAACAAGACCAATTGACTTAAACATTGATTCAAAACCAAAGGGGGAAAGACAAAATATTGATTAGCAAAGTTTGGGCAACAGAGAGAAGAAATCTTGCTGCACTGCCATCATGAGTAGGAACCATAAATAAATGACTTGATTTGATTTGGACTTTCAGCACAGGGGAAGTCATTAGGTGCCTATTCCATTGACATGCAGAGCTCTACAGGTGCCTGATGATACCAGCTATAGTCTTTGCTGGCTGAGGAATTCTGGGAGTTGAAGTTCACAAGTTTAAAGTGGCCCCAAGGTTGGAGACCTCTGGTCTATAAAAAGAAAGAAAAGGCTTTGTTGTCTATTTATCTTCAGTTTTGGAATAACTGGTTGCTTGATTGTTTGGTTCTCCATCCCAGTATGGCCATGAGAACTTTGTTTAGGTATTCTTGTAAGTTTGGTGTAGTTGTTAAGGCTCCAGTCTAGAAACCAGGAGATTGTGAGTTCTAGAAAGGAGGAATGGCACCAGGAGAGCTTGAATTCTAGTCCTGCCTTGGGCACAAAGCCAACTGGGTGATTTTGGGCTACAGTAGTCCCTTTCTCTCCTCTCTAGGATGGAGCCAATGTCAAACCATTTCTGGAAAACCTTGCCAAGAAAACTGCAGAAATTTTTCCAGGTAATCTTTAAGAATCATACACTACTGAACAGAAGGGGGGCGGGGAGGCACTCAGAGAGTCTTGTATATGTTGGCAGCTCTGCAAGTCAAAATTATAAATAAATTCCAAATGCTTATACATAAATCCTTATATACGAATGAAATCTACCTTTTGAAGAATGGATTGCTGCAAATGTGAAGCTGGGGAACATATTTCACAAACACGGGAAATTGGAGAAGAGTTTTTCCAGTCCTACCCAGTCCTTTCATCAGGTAATAGAAAACAACAGTGGACCATTTCTAATGATACAGAGAATGGCTCCCATTGAGGTTGCTTGTAGAGGCTTTCTAATACGTATTTGCCAACAGGCACTGTCAACAAAATAATGCTATATATTGTTGACAACATTAATTTAAAAGAGGCGTTGAAACTACAGCCAATGGTTTGAAGGGCATTAGCAACAGGCATCAGTTATTAGCTGAGATAGGGTATTGGGACATGATTTTCTGGGTTTTACTTACTTTCCTAGAGCTAATAAAGATTTTAAAAAAACAGAATTAAGATGAAGGGAAGCTTTCAAACCTTCATTATTTAGAAGCTTTTTTAAAAAAACAACCCAATGCAACAGCTGTTTCTATGGAAACAGGGGCAAGCCAGTCTTCACAAAGGAAAAAAGAAATGGAGAGGGTTCTTCTTTAGATTTCAGTTTCCACAGAAACATGCATCATAATTGCAGTAAATAAACTTGGTGTTATACTCTTGAGCTAACTCTAGGGCACAGTGCCTGCACACTGAACACCCCTCATCTCTCTTGACAGCTAAGTCAGCATCCATATTCCCATGACCAAAGATGAAATTGTTCCTTACTATACTCCATAGAGTTATATTTAGAGCCATGTATATAAAAAGCAGTATAATTTTTGACCGTTGCCCTCCTCTCTCACTTCTTTTTAACAAATCTGATTAAGGGTCAAGGAAGAAGGGGAGCTCATTTAATTAGCATGACCAAGAAAATTGTTGTCTACCAAAATATGTCTACCAAAGCCACATGAGAAATGTGACCTCTTTCAGAGGGCTACCATGTTTCCCCGAAAATAAGACCCTGTCTTATATTTTTTTTGAATCCAGAAATAAGCGCTTGGCCTTATTTTCAGGGAGGTCTTACTATTTTGGGGCATGTGGAGCAAGACGAGGTTCCTTTTGCTGTCTTACCTGATTTCCAGCTCTGTCTCCCTAACCCTAACCAGGGGAAATGGCAGGGACTGGCTGCACATGCATTTAAATATTTTTGGGGAGGGCTTATTTTAGCACAAGCACACAGAAGCCCAATTGGGCTTATTATCAGGGGATGTCTTATTTTTGGGGAAACAGGGTAGTTGTTTGTAAACCTCTATGAGACCAAAGAAATAGGAGATGTATAAAATCATGTACGTATAAATAAATAAATAAATAAATAAATAGCAGGATGACAAGATGCGTGAGAACAATGCATCTTTACCTTAGGAAGAACCCGGATAGAAAGGAGAATCTCTGCCTTTCAGCTGGACAAACATTCTTCATAAGGTTGCTAGATATTTATGAGATTTGTAGATAGAGTAACCTATGGAGATGGTTTATTGTTGAGACAATTAATTAATAAGAGCCAATCTGATTTAGTGGTTAAAGCACTAGGCTAGAGAAGCAGGAGACTGTGAGTTCTAGTCCCGCCTGAGTCATGAAAGCCAGTTGGGTGACTTTAAACGAGTCACTCTCTCTCAGCTTAATCCATTTCACGGGGTTGTTGTTGTGGGGAAAATAGGAGGAGGAAGAAGCATCTATTCACCACTTTGAGTTATTTAGAAAAATAATAAAGAAGAGATATAAATAAAATAAAATAGATCTACCAACTTCTCCAGATTTTATCTGCTTCTAAGAGGCATGGGGAGTTTTCATTCCCTGACAAGACAACCTCCCTATAATTGAGGTTCTAATTACAGATCAATTTAAAGTCATATGTCTATAGAGATTCTCAGTCATCCCAGTCATTGTTGTCCCAAAGGTGCTTTTTAAAAGGCAACTGGACTTTCTTTCTTTTTATTCCTTGAAGACGTTTCACTTCTCATCCAAGAAGGTTCTTCAGTTCTGACTGAATTGTGGGGAATGGAAGGATTTATATTTCTTTATAGTCTTATGAATTCTTCAATGGGACAGCTGATAAACAGTTCTGTAAAGTAATTTGCACTGGAGGAGGGGAGAGTCGATTTGGTGTAGTGGGTTAAGGTGCTGGCCTAGAAACCAGGAAATCGTGAGTTCTAGTCCTACTTTAGGCATAAAAGCCAGCTGGGTAAAAATGGGCCAGTCTCTCTCAACCCAACCAATCTGGTGGGTCCAGTTATGTCCAGTTACTTTCCAGCTGAAAGTCCAGTTATGGGGAAATTTGAAAGGAAGAAGGAGCATGTTGTATGCTTGCTGCCTTGAGTTATTTATAAAGCAATAGGCAAGATTAAAAAAATAAATAACAGGTATTCAGAATAGATGCATTTTTTTACAAGCTTGGATAAAATGTGGGAGTAGGTTACACCACACCAATTAAGTTCGCTCTTTACTCTAAAGCAGGGTCAGTTTGCATCAATGATTCCTGGAAAGCATAAGCAAATGATTGGACTTGCTGGCTGAACAGAGAAAACATATAGTCTAACACATGGGGAGCAATATCCAAATTGGCAAAGTCTGTTCTAACTTACAGACAGATTGTGAAACTGTCTTATGCCCTTCTTGTGTTTCATACTTTATTTAATTGTGGGCTGCGTGTTTTATTCATATACAGCATTGAGTATACTTGATGTATAATGAACGAAGAAGTGCAAAAAGCAAGATGACCTTGAGGTACAGGTACCTTGGCAAACTTGAGTCAGCATCGCACATGGCAACACGTATCCCTAAAGTTACTTTTTTTTAAAAAAAAAATTTAAATTTGATTTATATGCCACCCTTCTCCGGAGACTCAGGGCGGCTTACAATGCGCTAAGCAATAGCCTTCATACTTTTTGTATATTTATACAAAGTCAGCTTATTGCCCCCACAACTGGGTCCTCAATTTACCTACCTTAGAAAGAATGGAAGGCTGAGTCAACCTTGAGCCTGGCGAGATTCGAACCTGAAGTAATTGCAGGCAGCTGGTCTTAATAACAGGGTGCTTTAGACCACTGTACTACCAAGGCTCTTAACTTAACTTCTTAACTTCTAAATGGCTGCTGTTTATGATGTCCTTGTTTTCTTGTGCCCTAGAATTTCTTCTGTTGCTCTGTGCCTAATTCTAATTCTCCTTGTTCTTTCAAAAAAAAAAAAAAAAGCATTAAAAATCCCATAAAATCCATGAATCAATTGTACAGCTTGATATTACTCTTTTCACCGCACACATGCATTGTACAAATTTTAAAACTGAGTTGTCAGTTATAATTATACCATTATAATATTTTTTCAGGGCCATGTTTAACACAGTTAATTCCAAGCTTAATAATACTCATCAATGATTGCCCTGTGACAGCCTTCCTACGTCCAAAGTTTTTCTTAAGCCTTCTTATACTCCTGGTCTCAGCTGGCAGAGGACTCTTCACAACAGTAGCACAAAGCAATCTTCTCCAAACTGTACTCCCTCCATCTCTGTTTTCCAAGGAGATCTATTGAAATACAAATAGAATAGGGACTTAATGTATCAGGCATGAGAATATTTTTAGTTAGTATAGATGCAGGCTACTCGAACTCCCCTAAGTCCTCCTTGTTAAATTAACTCTATGTTCTGTAATTGTATCAGGTCATGCTCTTTGTTATAAAACAATAGTACAGTCTCTGGCCCTCCAAATATTGCTAAATTACAGTTCCCAAGAATTAACCCAGCTTGGTCAAAGGTGAGGAATGTAATGAATTGGTAAGCAATCAGTTTCCCACTCCTACCCTAGAATTTCTGAGTAGGTGGTGGCTTGCATAGAGCATTCCTTTTCAGCTCCTAGCTACCTTCTTTCAGTGTTAAAATGATAGAATCACAGAATCATAGGGCTGGAGGGAACCTTGGTGGTCTTCTAGTCTAACCTCCTGTCCATCCTGGACATATGGTTGTCCAATACAACAGCAATAGCACTTAGACTTTTCTACTGCCCCATAGAGCTTTACAGCACTCCCTGGGCAGTTGACCATGTAACCATACTGCTCCCAACAATCTGAGTCCTCATTTTACCAACCTCAAAAGGATGGAAGGCTGAGTCAATTTTGAGCCCGGTCAGGCTCGAACTGCAGGCTGTGGGCAGAATTTGTCTGCAATACTGCACTTTTTTCCATTTCTGTTTTGGGGTCTTTAATCCATTAGAAGTGTCTCTATAAGGGCAGTGGAGCAAATGGGTCCCAAATCTCCCATAGTTCCTTCTGCCCTTCCCCAAGCCTTTAGCATTTCTCCAAGCAGTGAAAACCAGAATCGTAGTGAGCAGATGCTCTGATTTTCCTTCTGCATCTTTATTTTTCCAAGGGATCACGAAGGCCTTTGCTTTCGTCCCTGAGCCAGGAAAGGAATATCCTGTTAGGCAGGTAAGCAACTTCCTGGAATATTAAATACTTCTTCCATTCTTCAATCATCACAGCCGATTGTTATGCCAGATGCATCTCTGTCAGGAATCGAGATGTTAGGGAGCTAAACAAATACACGGTAGGGAGGAAGAAAACCTATGATTGGCAGCCTGGATTTGTAACAATTCCCCAGGGAGTTTCTTCCATCTTAAAGTCCCTAATGTTGGGCTAATGTCAGAGTTCTGTATGTCAACTCAGAGGGACTACTCGGTTCCCTGTTTTTCTTTTCATAGATAAAGGCATACTATAACTAATAGAAGTGAAGTGCAGAAAGATTATGCTCCACATCCCTCTTACTGGGTAATTTGTAAAGCATTTTGTACAAACCCAGCACAGTCCAAAAGGGCGAAAAAACCCTATACATTTGCATTTAATAAAAAGGCAGACACAATCACATGACTTGCTTTCCCCACCCTAATACATAATTCCCTCACCTCAATGTTCAGAGAAATGATAATATAAAAGTAGCTCAAGAACTTATTTTAACATGCATCCAGTGGTGGGTTTCAAAATTTTTTACTACAGGTTCTGTGGGCGTGGCTTGGTAGACGTGGCATGGCTTGGTGGGCGTGGCTTGGTGGGCATGGCAGGGGAAGGATACTGTAAAATCTCCATTTCCTCCCCACTCCAGGGGAAGGTTACTGTAAAATCCCCATTTCCTCCTGATTCGCTGGGACTCGGGAGGCAGAGAATAGATGAGGACGGGGCCAGCCAGAGATGGTATTTACTAGTTCTCTGAACTACTCAAAATTTCTGCTACCGGTTCTCCAGAACTGGTCAGAACCTGTTGAAACCCACCTCTGCATGCATCCTGAATTACTGTTGTGTGTAAAGAGACTTTAGAGAGGAGTGTTTTTCAACATTGGCAACTTTAAGAGATGTGGACTTCCACTCCCAGAAAGTTGCTGCTGGGGAATTCTGGGAGTTGAGGTTCACAACTTTTAAAAGTTGCTAAGGGTAAGAAGCACTGCTATAGAGTAAGGAGTTAAATTGCCCGATTATTTGAGAGCTGACCGCCAACTTTCTAATATCTTATAATATTAGACTAAAATTATACATTGAAAAGAACCAGGAACCATAATTGAAAAAACAATGTTCATAATGTCTACAATTCATACTGTCCTCCTTCTATCCGCAATATCTAGCTCACCGTGCCTGTTGCTCTGGCAGCATAACATTTTCAAATTACTGTTCCTGGTCATCGCTGACTCACATTACAATGAGTTTAGAAATTATGTGTGTCCATGAACAATGAAAACAACAAAGAGAGATTGTAATAATCTTTGGGGAAATGTAGATTATCAGTTGGGGCAGGAACCCTCCTGACTCTTATTATTTAGATTCCTTAAACTCGGGGGTGAAATCCAGCAGATTCTGACAGGTTCTGGAGAACCGGCAGCGGAAATTTTGAGTAGTTCAGAGAACTGGCAAATACCACCTCTGGCTGGCCCCAGAGTGGGGTAGGAATGGAGTTTTTGCAATATCCTTCCCCTGGAGTGGGGTGGGAATGGAGATTTTGCAGTATCCTTCCCCTGGAGTGGGGTGGGAATGGAGATTTTGCAGTATCCTTCCTGTGCCATGCCCACCAAGTCACGCCCACCAAGCCCCACCACACCCACCAAGCCACGCCCACAGAACCGGTAGTAAAAAAATTTGGATTTCACCACTGCTTAAACTATCTTCGACTAAAGAGGAATTAGGATGGGAATCTAGACTGACAATCAAACACAATCAAATAGGAGAACTCCACTAAAGTAGAAGCAAGAGATAGACTATGTCCCTTGTCCCTTGTTAATGGCAGACTGTTCCAAAAATGAAGAAAGAAATATGATATTGAAGGAGTAGAAATACGAAGTTGAAGAGATATATATGAGTTGTTTAATGGACATAAGAAGTCCTGTGCATTTTATCATGTATATGTACACATTTAATCTTGCTTCAGAACTCTGAAACAACAGAGCACTATAAAAAAGAATACTGAGTCCACTATAATGATCAGTTCTAGAAATTAAAAATTCAGGTGTTTAATTATTCCCTGGTGGCAAAATTTAGATTATATATTTATATCATCTTAAAAGCAAGGCTACTATACAGTATAATCAAATGTCTCCACCATCCAGACCCAATCAATAATTTACAATACAGTGCAGATTATGATCTTGTCATGCCTGGGAAATAGGAAATAATCTGTGTTGTTCAGGTTTCTTAACGAAGTCTCAGAGTGAATACTTCAAAAGATAATTAATGAATCCTAACCGAAAAGGTGAATTATGTAGAACAGAGCCATGCCACAGAAATAATGCAGGACCAGGCCTTCCCTACCCTGATACTATTCAGATGAGTTGGGTTGCAACCCTATTGAGGAGACGTGGTGGCACAGTAGTTAGAATGCAGTACTGTATTGCAGGCTAACTCTGCATTCCACTGCCAGGAGTTTGATCCTGACTGGCTCAGGGTTGACTCAGCCTTCCATCCTTCCAAGATGGGTAACATGAGGACCCAGATTGTTGGGGGCAATATACTGACTCTGTAAACTGCTAAAAAGGGGCTGTAAAGCACTATGAAGCGGTATAGAAGTCTAAGTGCTATTGCTATTATTATTAGCAAGCACAATATGAAAGTATCTGAATGGAAATGATGAGAAAAATATCTTAGACTTTTGGAGGGCACCAGGTTGACGTGACTGACATAATATGAGTCATTAAAATGCATGGGATTCCATGGCTGTCCTGGAAAATGTCCAAATGAAAAATCTGAATTCTGATTTCCAGTCTACAATCTAATCTGGTCAAAACCATCTTGCATTTTTCTTCTGTCACTATGTAGGGCGTATCAAATTTTTCAACTTTCAATTTCCAAACATTTGGGAAAAGTTGTGACATGCGTTGGGGATTGTAAAGGTATTTTGGTTACTTTAATATAATTTAGATGTGCTTGGTAAGTAACTCCATAAATATGATAACCTTTTAACATTTTGTTTGTTTCATATTGCAGTTAATTGATGACGCTTCTGTTTAGCTCGGGACCAGTTTAGCTCCACGTGCCATAAACTCTAAATTTCCCTCTCATCTTTATTTTTTTCTTACAATTCACAAATTCCTCAGAATAGTATCAGGGGCGGGTTCCAAATCCCGTCGCTACTGGTTCGCTCGTATGTGTATGTGCACTCATACATGGCGCACTTCTGCACATGCGCAGAAGTGTCTGGACGGGTGGGAGGAACCTCCCCCCGCTGCCACTACTGGTTTGCCCGATCCAGTGCAAACCGGTAGCAATCCACCACTGAGTAGTATACCTGAGATAGAATTGTGAGAGAACAGACAGGTTCCAGGAGGGGAAAAAAATCATTATCATAATTGCTAACCCATTGAGCTTCAAGCCCAAAATGCATTTATTTTTTCAAGTGCTTAATAGTAATTGCACCCTGTATTTCATGCACTAGGCAGTGAGTCAATCAGAACCCTGCTGTTAGCTGCTCTAGCAGATAGATGTTTATTGATTCTATAGACAGAGAGATATGGGATGACTTTAGTGGCCATAAGAGTGTTTGGGCATCGATTTTAATCTCCTCTTTTAGGCAGTAAAGTAATAATTTTGTGCTTCTCTTCTATAGATAGCATAAGGTGACTCAGAGAGCAGAGGGAAGGAGTTCTGCTTTGGAATTTTTATTTACATTTTATGATGGAATTTGTTGGACTCCTGCCCCAATAGTATAAATTATGACCGTATTGTAGCTAGATGGCTTGGCAAAGTGTAATGCATTTTAAAGTGTGACTTTGCTTATGGCTGCTCTGAATCATGGAATTCATGAATTCCATAGGTTTGTGCAAAGTTCTTGTGGCTTTCCAAGCTGTTGCTTTTGATTCTTATGGATGAACTAATGTTATTCCATGTCATTCTGAAAATACTACAGATTGAACTCCTTCCTTCTGTCATATGTTGTTTATAGTTGAAATGCCGGTCATTCCATGTCAAGTGGTTTGATTTCAAAAAAGTGCCCTGCTTGCCCATCATGAATTTCAATGAAATTTTGTGTGAACATGCACACATGACCCCAATGAACATTGGTAAAGTGTTACGTGTGCTGATGCAATATTTGCGGAGATATACTCATTTGTGTGACCCCTGGATTTGTGCAGCCTTCTACAGCAAGACTCTGAGGTTCTTCCCATTGGCTGCATTTTTCTTTATATGCATTGTTTTTACAAGACATCCAGAATCATCAAGAAGTCATGCAGCCATGAGATTTGATAAAATAAATAATAAATAAATTACCATGTGGCTTGACTGGGTGCTCATATTTGGAGGTGGCAGAAAGAATATCATAGCTGATAAGCAGCCAAATGAAAGGATTTGGATAATAACAATAGCAATAGCAGACTCTTATACTGCTCCATAGTGCTTTACAGCACTCTCTGAATGGTTTGCAAATGTCAGTATATTGCCTCCAACAATCTGTGCCCTCATTTTATCCACCTCGGAAGAATGGAAGGCTGAGTCAATCTTGAGCCCCATTGGGATCAAACGCCAGACTGTGGGCAGAGTTAGCTTGCAATACCGCATTTTAACCACTGCACCACCAAGCCTCCTAATCTAATTGAAGGCTCTTGTCCAACAGCAAAGAAGTGAGTGTTTGGCACAGAGCAGTTATAATAATGTGACACTTCAGACTGATAGTGGCACAAGATGTGGCCTAATAAAATTATTAACTCAGCCCAATGGGGGATACTTTAGGTTAGGATCAATTATTTAGACCTGTCTTTCCTTAGTTAAAGTCAATGGGCAACAACAAAAAGAGCCTCGGTGGTGCAGCGGACTAAAGTGCTGTTAAGTGCTAGCACTTAGCTGCCAGCTGCCTGCAATTAGTGCAAGTTCGAATCTCACCAGGCTCAAGTTTGACTCAGCCTTCCATCCTTTCGAGGTAGGTAAATTGAGGACCCGAATTATGGGGGCAATAAGCCAACTTTGTATAGAAAACACTGCTTGTGGGGGGGCGAAAGCCCTAATAAGCAGGTATATACAAAAAAGTATGCAGGCTATTGCTATAATGCATTGTAAGCCGCCCTGAGTCTACGGAGAAGGGTGGCATATAAATTGGACTAATAAAATGAATAAACACAGAGAAGATAAAAGTACACAGAAAATTGAATGGTTTAATTTGACGAGGACCTCAGCTGGATAATTTGTAAAAATAGCAAAATATGGCAGTAAAAGAGAAAAACGACGGTTTTTCTCTTTTGTCTTTTCCCAGTTTGCTTCTTTACTCCTGAGTCCAAACAGAATCCTTTCCCATCTTTTCTGGCATCAACTAAACCTTGTTTGGGAATTTCTACAACTATGTTGAAAGGGCTCATCCACATGTCCTCTTAACTATACCTTGAAAGTACATCACTAATCATTCTTTTAAAAGCATGATCCAGCCATTCTTTTGTTCCAAGGCCGTAACAGAGTTACCTAATTTCATATTTATCCAATCTAATGTTAAAATGGTGTTTTCCATCTTCTCCCAACCCAAGCATTGTTGAAAGATAACATGGGACTTCAAAGGCTGTTGTACTCTTTCTGGTTCCTGGTTCTGGTTTCAGCTGCTTCAGGCATAGTTCCTCTTCTCTGATCACTGGTGGCTTCCCTCCATGATTATTTTGCCTTTTGCTTCAGGAGGAATCAGGCACCAGATACCTGACTCAAATCATTATTATCAGGCTATTCAGATTCCTAGCTACAAGGAGAGCAGAGTCGTGCTGTCTGAAGTGGGACAGTCTATCCACCAGTATCTCCCCAACAGCTATTTTTAGATTGAGAGAGACATAGAGTATGAATGAAAGATGAAAAGAGAGCAAAAAAGAAAATGAGAAGGATGAGAGATGGAAAGAGGCAAGTGAATGAAGAAGCATACAAGGGAGATTTATGTGAGAAAGAGATTAATGTGGTGAGAGGGACATATTGATTATAATAGGTCAGTGTTTCTCAACCTATTCTAAGATGTGTAGACTTCAACTTCCAGAATACCCCAGCCATCGTGTTGACTGGGGATTTCTGGGATTTGAAGTCCACATATCTTAAAGTTGGCGAACACTGCAAAAGTGATGGACAGACAATGGAACAAAATAGAATGATGAGATGTTAATGGTGAAGGATGATGGAATGGATGATGGTGCAGAAGCTGGTGATGGAGCTGAGTCAAAACTTTTCTTTTTGACTCTACGGCCTTGCATGGGGGGCACAGAAGTCCACATAACTGTGCGGCTGGCTAGTCACTTGACTGGCTGTAATAATCCAATGTTAAATGACAATTTTAGGATTTCCCACCCTTTGATGTTTAATTGTCATTATTCTATAATTTTAGAATTTTTTTACTCTAATTTGATTTTTAATTGTCATGTTAATTTTTGTATTTTGCTTTATTTATTGGCTATATTATATTGTACACCATCCAGAGCCTCTCTTTAAGAGAGTTTAGAAATATGCAATATAAATAAATAAATAAATAAATGAGTGGTAGAGCAAGTGAGAGAGATAAGAGAGAGAGAAAAGAGGAGGCAAGTAAGAATGTGATGGACAAGAGAGGGGGGAGACAAAGAGAAATATCGAAAGGGAAAAGTGGGGCCATTTTGGCCAAACAGGAGAGTCCAAAAAAAAAAAAGACCACTCTGAAGATTTGATACTAACAGTCAAAACTCACTCATCCTCTAGCGCTGGTCCTGTCCCACTTCCACAATAAGGAGAGTACATGATTCATGATACATGATTCCCCCCCCCCGAATCCACCAGTTATCTTCCTTAATGCATCCATCCTGCATTAAACCTATCAGGACAGCTCCATTTCCTTACTTCATCACTGAAACAGAATAAAAATCAAATTTCAAAACCACAGAAATTCTGTTGATCATTTTTCTATCACTTCCCTGACTGGGGAAAAAAAGTAAATTGATACCTCTGAGAAAAAGTAGGCTTTTTACTACCTCAAACCATCCCTTGATGTGAGTTGATTTTAAAAGTAGTTGTAAGGAAGGCTTTCATATCAGTATTTCTGAGAATATTTTTTGCCTCTTTTATGTCCTTCCCAAATGTTTCCGGAGAGTCTCCCAAGTATCTCCCGCCCTTTTCAAAATTGCCAGTTTTGAAAAGAACATCTCCCAGTGAAATCATTACAAGCCATCTCTAAATCATTTGTAGGAGAACTTCACTTAAAGGTTATGATTTCAGTTTACAATAGTAATTCTTTATTTTCAGGATAGCCGAAAGTGAACTCTTGTCCCTGAGATGCTGCAGTTTTGAGATATACATGCAGTAAACAGAAGATGTCACCGATGCGGTGGACCCAGTGGTGGGTTTCAAATTTTTTTACTACCGGTTCTGTGGGTGTGACTTGGTGGGTGTGGCAGGGGAAGGATACTGCAGGGTCGAGCTGAGGATTTTGTGCAGTATCTGCATGACAAGATCGCTCAGATTCGGGAAGTCCTGGCCTCTGACTGGGTAAGTCCAGACGGGATGACTGAGGCAGGTCTTGAGAGTGTTATCTGGGAGGAGTTTGATCCTGTAGCTCCTGAGGACGTGGACAGGATTCTGGGACAGCTGAACGCAACCACATGTTTATTGGACCCGTGTCCCTCCTGGTTGGTGCTGGCCTCCCGGGAGGTTACACGAGGCTGGCTCCAGAGGATTATTAATGCTTCCTTGAGCGAGGGTGTCCTACCGGCTGCCTTGAAAGAAGCAGTGGTTAGGCCCCTCCTCAAGAAGCCCGCTCTGGATCCGGCTGTTTTGGCTAACTATTGTCAAACTATCATTTTATTGCGAAGGTTGTTGAGAGTGTGGTGGTGCGGCAGCTTCCACAGTACCTGGGTGAAGCTGTCTATCTAGATATGCTCCAGTCCAACTTCAGGCTTGGGTACAGCATGGAAACGGCATTGGTCGCTTGGATGATCTCTGGAGGGCTCGGGATAGGGGATGCTCCTCTATCCTGGTCCTGCTAGATCTCTCAGTGGCTTTTGATACCATCGACCATGGTATCATGTTGCACCGGTTGGAGGGGTTGGGGGTGGGGGGCACCGTTTTACGGTGGTTCTCCTCCTACCTCTCTGACCGATCGCAATCTGTGTTGGCAGGAGGGCAGCGATTGATCCCGAGGCGCCTTGTTTGTGGGGTGCCACAAGGGTCGGTCCTCTCGCCCCTTCTGTTCAACATTTATGTAAAGCCACTGGGTGAGATCATCCGTGGCTTTGGGGTGGAGTTCCATCAGTACGCTGCCCTTGAAGTGATGTCCCAGTGCCTGGAGGCCGTGCGGGCCTGGATGGGGAGAAACAGACTCTGACTCAACCCTTCCAAGACTGAGTGGCTGTGGCTTCCGGCGTCCCGATATAGCCAGCTGGTGCCATCGCTGGTTATTGGGGGCGAATCATTGGCCCCCACGGAAAGGGCTCACAACTTGGGCGTCCTCCTGGATACACGGCTGTCTTTAGAAGAGCATATGACGGCCGTGGCCAGGGGGGCTTTTTATCAGGTTCGCCTGATACACCAGTTGCGTCCCTTTCTAGTTTGGGACTCCCTACGCACGGTCACTCAGGCACTCGTCACTTCCAGCCTGGACTACTGCAATGCTCCCTACATGGGGCTCCCCTTGGGGTGCACCCGGAGGCTCCAGTAGGTCCAGAATGCCGCCGCGCGGGGGATTATGGGAGCGACGGGGCGCTCCCATGTGACACCTCTCCTGCGCGAGCTGCACTGGCTTCCTGTGGTCTTCCGGGTGTGCTTCAAGGTGCTGGTGACCACCTTTAAAGCACTCCATGGCTTAGGGCCGGGGTATTTATGAGACCACCTTCTGCCGCCAATAGTCTCCCACTGGCCAGTTCGCTCACACAGAGAGGGCCTCCTCAGGGTGCCGTCAGCCAGACAATGTTGGCTGGCGACCCCCAGGGGGAGAGCCTTCTCTGTGGCGGCACCTGCCCTCTTGAACAACCTACCCCCAGAGATACGCACGATACCAGACCTCCAGACTTTTCGTCGGGCCCTGAAAACACATCTATTCCATCTAGCCGGGCTGGCTTGACCCCATCCTTACAGTTTTAAATTTATAATTGGTTTTAATTGGGTTATTTTAAATTGATGGCCAAAAGTATTTAATGTTTTTTAAATTGTTTTTAAATTTTATATGTTGTGTTTTTACTGTGGCTGTTCACCGCCCTGAGTCCTGTTGGAGAAGGGCGGTATGCAAATTAAATAAATAGAATAAATAAATAAATAAATAAATAAATAAATAAATGAATAAATAAATAAATAAATAAATAATAAAATCTCCATTCCCTTCCCAATCCAGGGGAAGGTTATTGCAAAATCCCTATTTCCTCCCGATCAGCTGGGAGGCAGAGAATAGATGGGGGTAGGGCCAATCAGAGATGGTATTTACCGGTTCTCCGAATTACTCAAAATTTCCGCTACCGGTTCTCCAGAACTGGTCAGAACCTGCTGAAACCCACCTCTGGGTGGACCAGAGGGAAGGTCAGCCTTAAACCATCCCATGTTACAGGTAGTCCTCGACTTACAGCAATTCATTTAGCGACCATTCAAAGTCACAATGGCACTGAAAGACTGATTAAGACTGTTTTTCACGTTTAAGACATGCAGTAGCACCATGGTCATATGATCAGAATTCAAACATTTGGCAACTGACTCATATTTATGATGGTTCCGGTGTCCCAGAGTCATGTGATCACACAAAGGTGATCACATGACTCTGGGATCTTCTGCCTAGCAAAGTCAATGGGGAAGCCGGATTCACTTAACAACCGTGTTACTAACTTAGCAACTGCAATGATTCACTTAAAAACTGTGGCAAGAAAGGTTGTTAAATGGGGCAAAATTCACTTAACAATTGTTTTATTTAGCAACAGAAATGTGGGGCTCAATTGTGGTCATAAGTCCATGACTACCTGTATTTATTTATTTATTTATTTATTTATTTATTTATTTATTTATTTATTTATTTATTTATTTATTAGTTCAATTTATATACCGTCCTTCTCCGGAGACTCAGGGCGGCTTACAATGCGTTAAGCAATAGCCTTCATACTTTTGTATATACCTGCTTAGTAGGGCTTTCGGACCCCCCCCCAAGCGATGTTATTTTCTATACAAAGTCAGCTTATTGCCCCCACAATCCGGGTCCTCATTTTACCTACCTCAAAAGGATGGAAGGCTGAGTCAACCTTGAGCCTGGTGAGATTCCAACTTGCAGTAATTGCAGGCAGCTTGTGCTAGTTAACAGCACTTTAGTCTGCTGCGCCACTAAGGCTCTTTTTGTACACATTTATTGTTTTAAGGAGCTGTTCTATTTCAAAGTTTGAGAATCATTGCTTCAGGGAATATATATAAGGAAGTGGCATAGCATTAAAGTCATAGTCTTGAGAATGCCAGGTAAAATCTATTTAATCTATATTTGTATAATGGTTTAAGGTCTCCTGCCATCCATACCTCCTCAGTTTAAATTATCTAAATGTCAGTCATAGGTTATTCGACTTGATAGCAGAATAATGTTGTTTGCGGTCATGAAGTCCTAATGGCCTTTTCTGGTCTTTAATGTCTTATGAATTTAGTTTTAGTCTGAGTTTTATGACATTTTTTTTTTTTTTTTTTAATTTGATTTATATGCCGCCCTTCTCCGGAGACTCAGGGCGGCTTACAATGCGTTAAGCAATAGCCTTCATACTTTTGTATATTTATACAAAGTCAGCTTATTGCCCCCACAATCTGGGTCCTCATTTCACCTACCTTAGAAAGGATGGAAGGCTGAGTCAACCTTGAGCCTTGGAGAGATTCGAACCAGCAGTAAATTGCAGGCAGCTGTGTTAATAACAGGGTGTGTAAACCACTGTACTATCAAGGCTCTTGTGAAAATGCTGTGACGGATCAGCCTGAGTGCAAGTGATAAGGTTTTTACTTTATCCCAAAATCTACTCTTACTAGGAATGACAAATAATAAATTCATCAAAGTCCCCAGGATGCCTGGAATGGCTTTTGCTCGATGCCATGCCAAAAGAGTAAATACATACATCAAAATAATGCATTCCTGCCAAAAGTTCAAATAATGCAATGGGCGATACAAATGTGGCAGACAAGTCTAACAAATTTAATCTAGGAAGTCTAAGATGCAAATTGGAAGCATGTAATGAGAAGGGGGGATGTTGTGCCAGAAATAGAAATTAGAAGCTAAATTTAAGTCAGTGAGAAAAATAAATGCCCAACATTTCCCTAGATAAATTATCTAGGACTATTTAAACATGTCAAATTGCTTCAGGAACCAAAAGGAAAAAAATCTCCTGTAAAATTGGGGTTTAGTTTCTTTATTGCTTGCAATTATCCTTAGTTAAGCAGTTTAGTTAAGTGATTTGCCAAACAGTAATTTATTCTGCTCTGCATATCTATAGCAGCCACCCAGCAGCCTTAACTTTCCAGTAAGGTTTGAAAAAGTATCCGAATATAATTTTACAAAACTGGGGGAATGATAACCAGCTAGTTATTAAGGGGTATATGTGTGTGAGAGAGTTCTTATACAGCCTATGTTGGCTTTGTTCGCAGAATGTGTTTTGCATCATGGTTAACCCATCTATGAGTACAAAGAATATTTTGTGAAAGCTTTTTTGCAAGGATTTGTGAAATCATGAAGACCCAAGCTACAGTAGATACAATATGCCTTTTGCTTTATATTTTTAATTCTTTAAAATAAAATGGAAATGGAGATAACTGTTACTCAAGAACAGTGAGGTGTGGATAATCCTTTCTCTGTGCTTCCATTCTTCCAAAAATCAATATACATCCCCATTTCACATCCTCAGGCTATTGCCTGTGACGTATGCTGCAGAAAAATGAGATTTTTTCCCATAAAATGGCATAGAAATGGATGGACTGCATTCTGTATTCTGCACTGTAAGCCTGATCTAGAGGAAAAAGCTCTTTTTCTCAGGGGAATAGACACAAACACACACACACACACACACACACGATGATGGCCTATTTAATATCATATTTCATTTGCCCCTAAAGCAAAATCTTGCCAATTTATAGGTTTAAAAGGGATTTGGGGCAAGCAATTTTAGCAGGATCTAGTGATCTCTTTTTGAAATGATTTTTAAGCATTTCCTTGCAAAAATGTCTACTTAGTCACCTCTTCCTTTCTCTCCTTATGAACTGATTTCACTTCTCAGCGATGTCTTCACTTTTCCAATCCAATTTTGTGAACTGCATGCGGGGATGCCATCAAACGCTAACTGCGATCCCTAGGAAGCTGTGTGAAACTCTCCATTCGGCTTCTGCCTGAAGCCTTGCAAGTTTTAATAAAAAGTCAGGGTTGGAGCAAATGAAATTCCAGTTGTGGCTTTTCTCTGGTAACCTTACCAGTTTGTAGGAGTTCCAGTTCCTAATAGTCAATGAAATTAATTGGGAAAGTTGAAATTCTTTTTAAAAAATTCTTATGCACCTTTAAAATGCAATAGGTATTTAATCGGACAAGGGTAATTTTAATTTTCTACATATTCCATGTTCTGCTCAGTGCCTCCAGTGTAGTTTCTGAATGTGACATTTATCCTACAATTAGAATGTAACTTGTTGTTGAAGTTTAAGAATTCTTTATACCAATTCTTTGTCCCATTAGCTTCAGGTCATCTTCTGAGCCAGTTTGGTTAGTGGTTAAGACACCAATCTAGAAAGCAGGAGACCTTGAGTTCAAGTCCCGCTTTAGCCATGAAAGCCAGCTGGGTGATTTTGGGCCAGTCACTCTCTCTCTCTCTCTCTCTCTGTTGTTGTGAGGAAAATAGGAAGTAGGTGTACTGGATATGTTTGCCACCTTGACATGTTTGTAGAAATAATAAAAGGCAGGATACAAACTAACCAACAAATAAATGTTCTCAATATATTCTCAAATGTTCTCATGTTCTCAACCTGAGTCAACCTTGACTCAGCCTTCCATCCTTCTGAGGTGGGTAAAATGAGGACCCACATTGTTGGGGGCAATATGCTGACTCTGTAAACAGCTTAGAGAGGGCTGTAAAGCACTGTGAAACGGTATATAAATCTAAGTGCTATTGCTAATATATTGAAACAATTGTCAATTATTATATGTGCCAGAATTCAGCTACTGTACTCAGTTTCATGGCTTTTTAAAATAAAGGATAAACTATACCACTTATACCGAACCCTGGAAGTTGGTTTAATATCAAAGTAAAACAGATATGAGAGAGAAAGGTTTGCTTCCTAAATCCCAGGAGGTACTTCATATTAATGCAGCCTTCCAATGCATTGGGCCTACTAGTGATTATTCTGAATTTGGCAGGAGATTTGATTAGAGATTTTATCTCTATTGAATGAGATTCTGCCATAAATCCTGTCTTATCCTATCACAGAATAGGAAAAGTTTAGATCTGCAAATTGTTTCCCCACTCTACATAGGGTAGATTCTCACAACATAAGTAGCCTGATCTATATAAGCTTATTCAAAAGGCAGGTGAGCAGGGAGGGGATGGCAACAGAGGGCAGTGATGGGGAAGGGGAAGAGATAGGTGGGGGTAGTGGCAGAGGGATCCTGTGGTGCATTGTGTGAGCCAGCCTGGCTTCCCTCGAGCTGATTGTACCACAAGAGGCTCTTAGAAGTTCCTAAGCTTACATAAGATGCTGGATAAAGTTGGAGATAGATTAAAGCCCACCAAAAGTTAAAGTGTGTGGTAAGATTAATTTCATCAGCCAATGATGTAATGAATGAAATGTATAAATACTTGTTATGAAAGGATGCAGGGCATGCTTGCTTTATGACATTAGTTCCAAGGATATGTTTTTTATCTTTGTGCAGAAATAAAGTTCTTAATATGTTCCTACCCACCTTTGTGTGATTATTGGCTCATTATTTGGTCCTTGCTGCTCTCTGAACGTGGTCGTTTTCTTGCAGATGTTTCATTACCCAAACTAGGTAACATCCTCAGTGCTGCTGCTGCTGCTGCTGCTGATGATGATGATGATGATGCATTGATGATGTTCCTCGTTTGGGAAATGAAACATCTGCAAGAAAACAACCAAGCTCAGAGAGCACCAAGGACCCCTCATTTCAACTCTTGAGCTGCATATATTCTTCATACATACATACATACATACATATACACATATACATATATACTTACATATATATTTACAGACCCATCACATCCTGGACATAAACAGTTTCAACTCCTACCTTCAAAATTGTACACCAGAATAACCAAATACAAGAACAGTTTTTCCCCGAACGCCATCACTTTGCTAAACAAACAATTCCCTCAACACTGTCAAACTATTTACTAAATCTGCACTACTATTAATCTTCTCATTGTTCCTATCACCAATCTTCTCCCACTTATGACTGTATGACTGTAATTGTGTTGCTGGTATTCTTATGATTTATATTGACTGTTTCCTAATATGATTTGATTGCTCATTTGTTCCCTATGACTATCATTAAGTATTGTACCTTATGATTCTTGATGAATATATCTTTTCTTTTATGTACACTGCGAGCGTGTACAAAATTCCTTGTGTGTCCAATCACACTTGGCCAATAAAGAATTCTATTCTATTCTATTCTATTCTATTCTATTCTATTCTATTCTATTCTATTCTATTCTATTCTATTCTATTCTATTCTACTCTACTCTACTCTACCCTACCCTACCCTACCCTACCCTACCCTATCCTATCCTATCCTATTCTTTATTGATTATTGGCTAACTCGCACCAAGTGAAACAAACCAGCCAGCTTTGGGTTGAGCCAACACAACCTCAGACTTTCTTCCCAGGGAGATCCTTGGGCTGAGGCTATCGCAGCTACCAGTCTTTAGGCCTGATTTGTAAACCCCCATTCAGGGTTTCCAAGTTCAATTACATGGTTAAGAGAAAAGAGTTTGGTTTATTTATTTATATCCACTTTTACCATTTTTATAAATAACTCAAGGCAGCAAAGATTCCTAATAATCCTTCCTCCTCTTATTTACCCACAACAAGAACTCTGTCAGGTGGGTTGGACAGAGAGAGAGAGTGACTGGCCCAAAATCATCCAGCAGGTTTTCATGCCTAAGGTGGAACTAGAACTCCCAATCTCCTGGTTTCTAGAGCAGCACCTCATCCCCTAGACCTAACTGGCTCTCAAAAAATAAATAAATAACTGGTTCATTGAAATTCATAGGTCTGGAAGGGACCCCAAAGGTCTTCTAGTCCAACCAAGGCAGGAGATCTTAGCAGTCACTGAAAAATGCCTTGTTCGGTAGACATATATGTAATAAAATTTTAGACTGGTTTGATCACAGAAGCTTTGTTGTATGTAATTCTTCCTTCTTATTAGATATTATGAGACTCCCTTAGCAAAGAAAATGAAGGCTGGTAGGTTCTGTTCTGTGTTGGCCCCTGTTTCCTGGAAGGGATCTTGGTAGGTTGATGAAAGGGCTGTTATCCCATCCGATAACTGCCAGGATATTATAGGGAAGGGCTACTTTCCTGAAGATTTGTTCTTAGCATCCAAGAAAGATGAAATAATCATGAAATTCTCAGGCCTCATGATTTTTTTTTTTAAAAAAATGTATCTTCCAAGTAAAGCAAACTTTTTCTTTTTCACATCTGAATGAGACAATGTGGAGACCCAGCTTTGAAGAAACTGACTCTGAGAGGTAATAAAGGAGGCAAAGTTTGTGTGGATAAAAGTATAAGGAATGATTGATCTGTTTAATTTCTCTGTGTGAGGCTCTGCTGAAGCTCAAGAGCAAGGTTGGTTCAAAAAAAAAAAAAAGGAAACTTAAAACTTAACCAGTTTGCTGCAATTGGTGAAGAAATATTGTATATGTGAAGAAAAGAATGACCGGCTAAGCTCTGTCTATTTAGATAGGCCTTTGGATAACCCTTGTGAGTTTTTATTGTTTATCCCAGTTGTATCATCAACAGCTTCGATAACTAGCACAGGTAGCTTTTTTTTTGTTTTTGTTTTTGTTTTTCCAACAACAGAAACACTGTGGGTGTGGGGGACTGAAACACTGTCTTATCTTTTTTATATATATAATGCACATCAGGTGTTTTGACTTTTTAAATTCCCTACCAATGGTGCAAGTACATTTATTCATTCATTTAAATTTATGAATCTTGCTGATCCTCCACTCGCTGGGCAAAATAGATCGCTTTCAGATGGCACGGGCCAACAAACACAGGAGATGGGTCATGAAATCCCCAACGATGGGTGCATTTTCTAAGAAAATCTTCCTGCTCTATCTCCAGATTGGTAGTGTATTGTCCAGAGGTATCCTTGTGTCACTCTTAATGTTCAAAAGATGAAAATGCTAGTTATTGAGAGCTTTGCCAGATGTTTCTTCTTCAAAAATACTTCCCTGTCAGGATACTTCCCCCTAAGTGGTATTGTTGAAAAGAGGTGCGACTTTTTTTTTTAGCTAGCACGGAATCAGTCCTAGGCTTTGAGACACAAGGTTTCTGTATAACCGGTTTATTAAATTGCTGATCCAGTGGCACTAATATGTCACAGCACCATGTCAATGCTGCTGTCTTCCTCCTTTCTTTAATAACACACATTTTCTTCACATCTCTGCGCCTCCCCTAAGGACTGACACATCCTTCACACTGTACCTGAATAGGGTGCATTGGAGCAGGAAGGAAAATGGCATTTCAGCCTTCTTTTTGTCATGCTGGTTATCCAACTTTTCCTTTCTGGAAGTAAAATGCACTCGCACCTCCTCATTTCCCCATACCCTTCACAGTGTCTTATAGTACTTTGACACATGGAGAAATACGTCTTGGTCTGCTAAGTGCAACAATTTTGAGCAAGAATCAATAACACTCCAGTTGTCAGCTTTGACTTGTTCCTCCCAAGGCTTTCTGTAACACTATCTTTTTTTGGGGGGTGGGGCGGATTGGATATCAGGCCATGAAGTTGCCTCTAGGACAAACCAAGGGCACAGACTATTTTGTAGAGGAGACATCAGCACTTAATGGCTGCTGTCAACTCAAGACTATTGGTTGTGTTTGTATTTTCCCTGAGTGTCACACAAGACAAATTCCTTGTGTGTCCAATCACACTTGGCCAATTCTATTCTATTCTATTCTATTCTATTCTATTCTATTCTATTCTATTCTATTCTATTCTACTCTACTCTACTCTACTCTACTCTACTCTACTCTACTCTACTCTACTCTATTTGACACCCTCCCCTTTCTTTCTCCCCCTCCAAAATATAAATGCCAATTTTCATTGGGATCCTGTGCTATCTCCAGGCACAAGGGGGGGGGGTGCAGGTTGTTCCTGTCCACAAATCAGCATTCTCTTTCTTATATTTTCTTCTCCTGCAACAAAGACATTCCCCTTCTGAAACACTTATTTGTTTTATTGATGGTGGCATCTGCTTTGTATTGTGTGTATTGTAATCATTGTTTTGCTTGCGTTCTTTGTACAGTGTTGCTTACCAGGCCTCCCAGTTGATTCTTTCTTAATTTCATCATCTGACTGTGTCCTAAAAACACTGTTTCCTCTGCCCACAAGCTGGTCTCCTGTCTACAGTATCACCAAGCATACTCCCTTTGGAGTGAGAGATGCTTGACTTATTTATTTATTAGTCACATTTATATAGCCAACCATCTGCTAAAAGCAACTTTGGGCAATGTACAACAAACAAACAAAACCACAAGTGCATAAAACCGATCATTATAAAATACGAAGAATCTTTATTAAAACTTATTATTATCATTATTTAAAATACCATGTGGAGAAGGCAAAATATCAAACACAACGGAATC
This sequence comes from Pantherophis guttatus, assembly GCF_059756535.1. NCBI lineage: Eukaryota > Metazoa > Chordata > Lepidosauria > Squamata > Colubridae > Pantherophis > Pantherophis guttatus. The sequence goes on along the minus strand of NC_142064.1, from coordinate 94,246,659 downwards.
ATTTCAGAATGCCTCTGGTTCCCTGGGATCCCTAGGCCTGGTGGCATAACCAGGTCTTAAGGGACTTCTGAAATGATAGAAGGGATAGAATTAACCTATTCACTGGAGAAAGCAATTATGTTTGGAAGAGTTAGCAGTAAAAGGAAAGCAGGCTGTCAAAGAGCACGGTGACTGGACACTATTAAAGTTGACACCAGCCAGAGCATAGAAAAACTAAAAGAAATAGTGCAAGATTGGAAGATGTGGAGAGATCTGGCCCATAGAACTGTCAAGAGTTGGATTCAATTGAACAGATAACATCATCATCATCATCATCATCATCATCATCACCACCACCACCACCACCACCACCACCATCATCATCAGAGTTGGCCTGGCTTCAGAGGTAGAAGAGTGGGGAGAATGTTCTATAAAGCAGGTGCCATAGCCGAGAAAGACTGCCTCCTGAGACCTACCAAATGTATGTCCCTGACAGATGGTATCCATACAATGTCTTCTCTGTGTATCTGGCTAGAAAGAGGGCTATGCCCTTTTCACAGGTTCCTGAGCACCAAACTTATAACCTCTATAATTGCTAGACTAAACTAGATAATCATTCTGGACATCTGAGTTTTAATTATTAAGCACAAGCATAACAACAACAACATTTTTGTCTTCCCACCACTTTTTGCATTTTCCTTAGTTCAAAGCAGACTTGTTTTCAACCATCCAAGATGCAGGATTTACTCAGTGCATGTATGCCGCACTAAGGGAAGAGAGAAGTCTCAGTTTATTATGTGTGCATCTCTCTCTCTCTCTCTCACACACACACAGGAGACACACCTTAGATAAACTGTCATTGAAGAGTAAGGAACTATTTCCTGCAATGCCACAAGAACATTTGCGTTCCTATGAAAAAGTGAGTACACTTTCTCTATATTGCAATTTCATGGTTGGCAGAAAGAACTGATTGCAGCTGAGATGGATGATTCATCATCTCAAACTCCAGAAAGATATTTAACAGCATTTAGATGAGATATAAAAGGTAACCTTAATTCTGTTAGCCCTCTTTGTTTGTTTCCTTGTTTGAAATACCTGGAAGAAAGAAGCATGGTATCAAATCAAGAAGTTTCCAGTTTGTTCTTTCAATATAAAAATATATGCCCATTTAAAGTTCTTAGAAGTCCTAAATTATTAAGATTGAAAAGTCTAATTTTAATTATTTAGGAAACCGAAGTCATTCGGCTCTTTATAGTGCAATAATATGCTCTAATTATAGTTTGTGGGGTGGAAAAGGATATGCTATGCTATTATTCCACTGGAAGGCTGGTGTCCTAACCTATACAAATCAGGAGAAAATATAAAATTATATTGAAATGACAACTCTGGCCCAGAAACCCTTAATGTTCTTCTACTTTCTCCACCATGAATTATACAGGGTCAGAGTTCTCATGCCTTCTCCCCACTTGAAGGGAACCAATGGCAGAGACTCACATGTAGGTAGCTGGTAGAAGTCACAGTATTGTCACATCATTTGTATCATAACCCATGTGATACCACTTGTCTCTTTGAAGGTGTCCAGGGACTTACACCCATGTCATTCTATGCAAAACTAATCTATAAAATTAAACGAAATTAAATTCCACCCAAACTGATGTTTTTAAAAGAGGATTAGTTAGATTCCAGAAGGTTAAAACTGCCAACTTGGACACCAACTTTTCCAAGAGAGCATTTTTATTTTCAGTCTTGGCTATGTTACATATGGTTGGTTTTTATAATATTAATGTTATATGCGGCTCAAAGTCATAAATTATGAGTTGGCTGTCCATTAAATAAATATCAGTTTAGAAAAATATACACCAGGAGCTGTGAAGCTTACTGGGAGATTTTGAAGGGCTCTATGTCAATCCTATCTACTGTACCTTATAGGGAGGATATCCTGCTATGGATCTTGCCTTAAACTTTAGAGAAAGGGTGACTACAATTAAGTAAATACCTCCAGCATTCACAGCATGTAGTTCATAGCCTGATCAGATTTTAAGAGGTCATTTTGTAGACAACCAGCTACAAACTCCTCTGTAGAGCCACTTTCTGTCATCTTTTCAGATAGGAAACATGACCAGATGAACTAATTCTACTTTATTGTAAAGGTTTATAAACATAATCTTGTAAGTGTGAAAATACAAACCTCCCACCATCACTTTTAAACAGTCTGATATATTAGGGAGGAACCTTTGTGAGTTTCTTTCTCTGTTAAGCATTTGTGGGCTCCTCCCTGTTTTATCTAATTGTTCTCTGTACAGCATCTCTTCCCTGCATCCCTCTAAGTCATTCCTATACCACTGCCAGTTCAAGAGAAAGACAAACTAAAAAAGTCTCTCCTGTAATGTGTTAGTTTTAAGTGGGAACAAGTTCAGTTGCTGAAAACCTTGCAACTCTATCCCTTTCATCTCAATAAATATTTTCAAAGAAGATTCCATGAGAAACATTTTTGGAAGTGGTTGGTAGAACTGACTGCAGTTGTGATGGATCATTCACCCTGCTTGTGAGCTTACAGAGGCTCTAGTTGTTTCTACTTGGCTTCTCAAGTAGATGGATTTTGCATCTGGGCCAACATTGCTCTTAAAAGTGCCATTCTCCAAAGTCATCACTGCACTCACTAATCCCAAATCATCCCTTTAGACCAGGGGTCCCCAACCCCTGGCCTGTGGACCAGCACAGGTCCACGGCATGCCAGAAACAGGGCCTCACAAACAAGCAAAGCCCCATCTGTGGGATACAGATAGCGTAGGAAACCACATCCCCTCTGGTTTGCAGAAATACCTCTCTCCAACAGAACCGGTCCCTGGTGGGGCCGCTGCTTTAGGCAACAATGTCTCTATACATTATTGTGTTGGAACACAAAAGCTAAAAAATAGAATGGGCATCACATACTTCTCTGAGCAAGGAATGTATGTAGTCCCTATCGTATGAGATTTATGACAACATTGGGACAGAAATACATCTTTGATGAAAGCTAGGGGATGGAGGAGATAAGGGACCCTTTTCTGAAATTGTATAAGTTTTATAAAACAAGTCTGTCTTCAGTGAGCCAAAACAACAGGCAGGAATTGTACAATTAATGTCTTATTTGCCTTCCCAATGATGACCTAGGTATGGTTGGCAGGATCAAAGGGTTTATAATGGGAGTCTTAATCAAGTGGACTAGATATTTGTCTTTCTGGAGTTCCCTGATTCAAATCCAAATACAGCTCCAGTTTTGGAAGGCGGGGAAAGAGAGGCCTACCCCCTACACCCCAGGCATAGGAGCTAATGCACAGTATTACTGCATGGTGCTAGGGCCTGGTGCTTGGAAATTATTTGTTACAGGAAATAACTGTATTCAGTTATTTAACTGTTAAATATTACAGTTATTTTACAGTTAACTGTATTCAGTTATTACTATTTGCAAGCTCACCAGTTACTACAAAGGGTTTTTGGATTCATAACAAAAAAAGAGGGGGGGGGGCTGGTAAGCCATGACTGATTCTGTTTTAGTGAGTCAGCTAAAGCACATTTACTGGATGAAGGATTAGCCATGCTTAACTTTAAGCCACTCTTCTTATGTTGTGTGAACAAAGTTATGGTCTGAATATGTGGTGGAGATAAGTTGGAGCCGAAGATGGAGTTATGAAATCCCACAATCTGTTTACAGCAAAGTTGGCAGAACCCTGGTTGATACGGAAACAGCTATTGTTTGATGTTCCCTTCCCATTGGAAGGTATCAAGTGGAGGCCTTTTTTTAAATACCAGATCCAAGGCTGGAAGGAAATTATGCCGTCTGTCCTATCCCTGGGGCTTGGCAACTGGATTTATAAAGTATAATTTGTGTAGTCTCCCCCAAACCCATGTCTCCATTCCCAATTTAGATTCTCTGCCAGCACATCTAAAATGTTTTCTTAAAGTATCTTATTTTAATGGTGGTATTTCTTATGTTTCACAAGTCTCACGGGACTTCTATCATGCCCTATCACTCCTCAGCTAGCTGACCTCAAAGGTAGCAGAGTTCTATTGATTTCTTTTCACCGGTTTCTCTCAGTATTCTTTCAGTAATAAATGAAGCCTAGAAAAAAAAATCACATGTAAGTAAATTTGATTAAGGAAACAATTAACTTATTATCAGCAGAATCTTCACAGTCCTTAAATACTGTCTGTAATGCATGTAAAGGATATTAGAGATAGACTTCTAAGAGAGTTTGATAGATGCCTACTTTGTTTAAAACACTGAATTATCATCCATACCAACTGTATAAAAGACTTGGCAGAGAGAATTGGCATATGCTAATTGGTATTATAACATCCCTAGATGCTACACTGAAAAATCTTTCTTCCCAGTGCTGTATTTAATACATTTATAGCTAGCAGCTAACATGTTTATAGATTTTTTTTAAAAAAATTTGTAGGAGATGACCAGGCTGAGCCCGAGGTAAGAGTCAAATCTGTCATAAGTCAAGAGTCCCTACATGCCTGCAAGATATCTAAGTCCAGCTCACCTTGAATGCCTCTCTTATCTCCTGCTCATTTTTCTTGACCACTAGTTGATCAGATTCTTGTAGAGACCTTGTTTGCAATAAACACTTATACTTCTTTGAACTGCCTGAATCTCCTGATTTCCCCAGTCATCATCCTCATTTAATGACCCCATAATCCCTTGCAAGCTGGACTCTGGGCAACTGAATGGAGCTGAGTGTTTACTGGCCAGATGCCCTTCCTGTCACCAATGTGAAGTTATATACAGCAGATATATTCTCATCACGGCCAGAGAGAGAAATATCTGCTTCTACCTAGGATCGAACTCACAGCCTCCTGATTGTGAGGCGAGAGCTCCACCTCTAGGCCACCACACCACTCCTCCTGACTTCCCCAGTGCTTGGCAAAAATAGGTAAAAGATAAAATTAAAGGAAAACTAAACTTGCAAAATGGTTTCACAAATTTATTTATTTATTTATTGGTTAAATTTATATGCCGTCCTTCTCCGGAGACTCAGGGCGGCTTACAATGCGTTAAGCAATAGCCTTCATACTTTTGTATATACCTGCTTAGAAGGGCTTTCGGCCCTCTGTAAGCGGTGTTCTTTTTTATACTAAGTCAGTTTATTGCCCCCACAATCTGGGTCCTCATTTTACCTACCTTGAAAGGATGGAAGGCTGAGTCAGCCTTGAGCCTGGTGAGATTTGAACTTGCAGTAATTGCAGGCAGCTGGTGCTACTTAACAGCACTTTAGTCCACTGCGCCACCAAGGCTAACTACACCAAATGTAGTTACTTATGCTAAAGAGATATCGTTACTTATGCTACAGAAAATATTTAATGTTAAGTTGTTGTTTCTGTTAGTTGCAAAGTCATTCTGCCCCAACGAGACCCCATGGACAACTTCCCTCCAGGCCTTCCTGTCCTCTACCATCCCCTGGAGACCATTTAAACTCACGCCGACTGCTTCAGTGGCTCCATCCAGCCACCTCGTTCTCTGTCGTCCCCTTCTTCTTTTGCCCTCAATCATTCCCAGCATTAGGCTCTTCTCCAATGAGTCCTTCCTTCTCATTAGGTGGCCAAAGTATTTGAGTTTCATCTACAGGATCTGGCCTTCTAAAGAGCAGTCAGGGTTGATCTCTTCTAGGACTGACAGGTTTGATTGCCTTGCAGTCCAAGGGACTCGCAGGAGTCTTCTCCAGCACCATAATTCTTTATTACAGCCCTTAGGTCAGAGAATACTACAATAAAAATACCTAAGCCTATAATTAATAAAACTAAACAATAGGCATAAAGTACACTAACATTATACAAATTAAACCGTACAGAACTTCTAAACCAGGAGTGGTATTCACTTACCTTTGCTACCAGTTCGCAAATGTGAGGGCCTTCTGCGCATGCGCAGAGCATCAAAAATGGGATATGATTACATCCGAGTGGGTGGGTGGAGCCTCCCGGGGCCGCCGCTACCAATTCGCCCGAACCGGATAGAACCGGCTGAATACCACCACTGTTCTAAACTGCTGTTAAAAAGTAATTTTAATTCTAAATATGTAGTTATTTTTGTTCTGTTTTATTTCTAAGGTTTTTAAAGTGTAAGGGAGGGGGGAAATCACATGGCATTATGCAACTGTATCCATAGATTATTTATCTGATCTAAATCCATCCAATTTAAAAGGAGAGCTAAGAGGGGAAAGCAGATTCATGAATTCCGATTATAGGTAAGTTTGAAAATAAATGTAACAGACATTCAATTCCTCTTTGATCCTCCTGTAAAATCTGAACATGAAATGGATCAGCCGTATCTTCCTCACGTCATTCCATAACATAATTTCCTATTTCTTTATGCGTTATTAAAAAAAAATCACAAGTCTCTGCCACTAGAAGATGAAATCATAGCCGCTAGATCTAATCTACTTCTTAAAACTTCTATTAACAGCCTAATCTTCCAAGTGCTTCGCCAATGCAAGCCATTTTGAAATCCAGACAGAGGAGGGCAAGTCCTCCACTGGCAAAAAGTCTTTGAGGATTGGGCTGTGAAATAACAAGGGAATTGGGAAAATAGGACAAATTGTGCAAGAAGACATCTGCAAATGTTCTAAACTTATTTTCATGTGAGATCATCTTTAACAAGAAAACTAGAACTGGGAAAGTATATTCCTATGTAGGCTGGTCAACTATTTCTTCAATAAGCACGTTGCAGATTTATAATCCAAGGTGGATGATTGATGCTTCCTTGGTGAAATCTAATGTTTGGGAAATTAGTGGCAATTTTCCTCTATATACGATTGAAAAAGGTTAGAGTTTAGAAGTGTTGATATCTCCAGCAGACATTTTCAAATGTCTGTTTTTCTCCTACAGGCACTAGTATTCAATGCACTGACATCATTTGAGGGATGGTGGAGATGGGATTTATAACCAGGAGACAGACTTCATTACATCAATGGCTATGTGTGGCATGTTCTCCAGTTGCTGTTTTCTAGCACAGAAAAAGAAGAATTGGTGATGCTAAAGATTCTGGGCTCTAGAGTAACAGAGCTAATAACATTCTATGTACTGTTTCAGTATTTCTGAGAGGGAATCTGACCTGAGTAATAATTATTAAATCCAGTTTTATATCTATAACAGATGAAATGAAATGTTATAAGGAAATACCTTATAAAGATAAGGAAACCCTAGCACCAAGCTATCAGGAGGAAAGTCACATTCACCTAGTAGCAACTCGCCATGGCCATCTCGCCATGGTCAACTCACCATGGGACAAGAATTACACTAATATCAAAAAATCTAGTGGAGTAGAATCATTAAAGAAAGGATGCCAAAGGAGGGGACAACATGAAATGTGAATGACAAAAATTAAAATAGTTTTTAATTATTTTAAATAATTAAATTGAATTCTTGAATTTTCCCACAGCAAGTGTCCTATGGCAAGTTGGCCATGGTGAGTTGTCCCATTCCATGGAATGAAGTAGTCTTAGATTAACAGACTTTTAGACAAACAGCAGGCAGAGTAACAGCCAAAGGAGATCTAGGTAAATCCATAACTCTATCCCAGGTGATCAGTAGACCATAAAGGTTTGAAGTATCAGTGCCTTTGAAGTCACACTTCCAGCACAGAAAACTTTGTGTGATCAGTTAGTATCAATCTTAAGTCTGAGCTATAGCCCACTTGATCTAATTTTTAGATAGTCAGTGCCAGGCAGAAAATCTGATGATGGAACAAATTCTGTTAAAATGGTGACTTTGGGTGACTTTTGCAATATTTTTGCGACTTGGTGCCCTTCAGATGTTGGTGAATTTCAACTGCCCTTCTCCTTAGCCAGCATTTTAGCACAAATTTACTTTACACATTAAAAATGTTTACAGAAAAGTAACACTTTTGTTTTTATTTTATGTTTTATACACTGATTCCGTGGCAGGACTGATCAGAGATTTCATTGTTTGATTTTTAAATGTAACAAAAGTAAACTGAGTATTCGAACTTTTCTTCAAATCAACATCTATTTATTTTTTTAGCATTAAAAAGCCAGACAAGAGAAGTGCCTATTGATTTCCCCTGGTTATCATGAAGAAAACAGTTCCATTTTGTTTTCAGACCTATGTTATGGACCAAGTTATAAATGGAACTTGTTGATAAGGTACCACATTTTATTATTAATATTAGTGAGTATCAGAGTATTTCCTTTATAGATATTCAAAATTTAGAATCTATTACAGGATAGCACCTGTCATGGCCCCATCGGAACTTGAGTCCAAAGAGGAGGACGAGACAGAGGTAGGGCTGATGGAGGAATGACTGGAGGAGCAAGACAAAGCAGTGCCAGGTTCCTGAGGCCTGGGAAGGGTCGCCAGCGAAGGAGAGAGGGCACAGGATAACCAAGCAAAGGGGAGGAGAGGGCAGGCAGTGGAGCAGAGGAGTGATGGAGCTCTGGCAATGAGCAATTCCCTCCCCCCCCATCCCTGGGCATGGAGAACGGAGAGGAGGCAGGATCAGCGCAGGGCAATGGTGGATATGATGTCACCGAACCAGTTCTGCCCCCACCGCCCCCCCTGCATTATTCTTACCTTTTATTTGGCCCCACCCCCAATCTATTGCTGCCTCCTGAGTCCCAGCTGATCGGCTAGAAGGAAAAAAAACTGTTTAAACTCTTGCCGCGGGGCTTCAAAGGGCCGCCCTACAGCTGATCAGTGTTAAAAGGCAGTGTGGTGATAGACCGGTGCTGCCAAAAACAAATGAGTAGACCAGTGCCTCCAAAAACAAATGAGTAGACCGGTACAGCTCTGCAAGCAGTTAAAAGCCTGGTAGACCGGTACCTCTGCTAAATCCTAAAGAATTGTCACATGACCATCAAGCCATGCCCACAAAATAAGCCACGCCCACAGAACCGGTAGTAAAAAAAAAATAGAACCCATCCCTGGCGCAGGGCGACCCTACGCTCGGGAAGAGGGCACCCCAGCCCTCTTCATGAGGCTCACCTGGGGAATGAGATTTAAAGAGAAGCTGTTGGGAGGGGCACTTGTCGGGAACAAGCGTTGCCTTTTTCCAGTTTCATGTGCTGTTACTGACGTCTGGATACTTTACTTGCCTTGTCCTGTTTGTCTTGCCTTGCTTGCCTGGCCTGCCTATGTGCGAGTTTGCAGCAACCCAGTTCTGCTCCGGGTTGTGCTGCAGTCCCAGTGAACTCTTCCTGTGACAAGGATTCCTTGGAACCAAATTCCCTGAATTGTGGCTGCTCTCAGAACTGTGCTGCTCCTCTGGACTAATAGCAGCCAGGAACTATTGGAGGTGCGTGTTTAGAGCTTTGTTCCTGGACTTGCAGTGAACGGTGGGACTTTTGGGGGAAAGTTGGAGCAATAAAGTGGAGTTAAGCCTTCCTTCCGGCTGTGTTGCTTCCATGCCCACCACAGCACCCGAGTAAATAGAGAGGTCATCCAGCACCCAAGTAAATAGAGAGGTTTCAATTGCTTTCAAAGAAATGCAAAGGAAACCCGTTGTAACACAGATTAGAATAATTATTCCTTCATTATGTACACAAACGTTTTTTTTTCCCCTCCCTGCAACAAATGAGATAACCAGTCCTTCGGGAGAAGGGCGGTATATAAATCTAATAAATACAAATACAAATACAAATACAGTGCTGATTTCAAGATAGCTCAGAGACTGAACACTTTTGAGAAACCTAAATCAGACCAGAATAATTTTGAATGGAAGAGTCAACTAAAAGCACTACATTATTTTTATTGGATATTGCACATTGTTTAATGAGAGATGAAGAATGGCAACAGAAAAAAGAATAAATTCACAGCCAGGAACATCACATGCACTTTTAATCAATGAATAATTTACCCTGATTTATCTCTGATTGCTGAAGATTTTAAGAGGTGCTTTTGGATCCAAATTTTATGACAACAAAAGTATAATTTAATTTATTAGAAATCTGTTCAGAATCTAAAAGCTTGTATTATGCAATGTGCCTATTTTTCAAAGTTCTTTTGAACTATTTTAATTGGAACAAACAAAAATAATATAGATTGTCCTAACTCGTTTCTTTGATTTTTGTTGATTGGTACTGTATTTTTTGAAAAAAAATGGAAGAAACAGATACTTTTCAGAGACATATTAATATTGACTCAATCCTGCCTAACTTGTTGCTTTCCTAATTTTACTTGATAATATACGATGTTTGACATATATATTTTTTCTTTCTTTTTATAAAATATTTGTATGTATTATGGGTTCCACCTTGGAATAATATTGTAATACACATACAGTACATTGAATTTTGAGTATATGTTCTTATGGTAAACGTGTGAGTGCTGTTTTGAATTATATTCCAAAGTCATGGCATTTGGCTGTTTTTGATTATATTGGATGTTGGAATAAATAAGAGAATTATACTGAGAAACTAAAAAAGCTCTACTCCAGACATTAGGGATTGGATTCAAGAAATGTATAACTATAATTTTTTTAAAAGCCATCTTTTCTACTTATCAAAAAGTATTAAAATGTGCTTTGAGATAGATTTTATAATATTTATAAGAATATACAGAGTTATGTGAAATTTGATATATTCTTACAAAATATAAAAGCCATATATTTAGATAGTAACAGATTAACAGAGTTGGAAGGGACCTTATAGGTCATCTAGTCCAACCCCCCACTCAAGCAGGAAACCCTACACCATTTCTGACAAATGGCAGTCCAATCTTTTCTTGAAAGTCTCAAGTGATGAAGTGATGATGATATGATTTATATCAATTTAATACAGAGGATAGGTTAGGTTAGGTTAGGTTAGGTTAGGTTAGGTTAGGTTAGGTTAGGTTAGGTTAGGATAGGATAGGATAGGATAGGATAGGATAGGATAGGATAGGATACTTTATTTGACCAAATGTGATTACACACACAAGGAATTTGTCTGTGGTACAGAAGCTCTCAGTGTACATGAAAGGAACAGAATCTTCTTCTTCTTCTTCTTCTTCTTCTTCTTCTTCTTCTTCTTCTTCTTCTTCTTCTTCATCATCATCATCATCATCATCATCATCATCATCAATAAGAGTGGGTAGTAAAGAAGATAATAAGAAGGATAAATAATACTACAGTGATACTACATGGGTAAATACTCATAGACATTAGATTCATGAATATACAATAATTCAGTTTATTACAGTCATAGACCAGAGACCAGAACAAATAAAATCACTCAGTAAATATACAATTAAAAATTCCAGTATAAAATAATAAATAGCAACTAAAATCTATGGTAAAATCCAGTCTGTCAATTATACAGTTTGTAATTTTAGTAAAATTAGAACAAATTTTTAGTAAAATTACTAAAATTTTAGTAATTATGGATTGTAATTTTAGTAAAATTACTAAATTTACAATCTATAAACTGTGTGGCCGATTGTCAGTTTAATACAAAAAGGTAAAGGAATAAGCAGTGCAAAGGGTTTATCACATTTGTGGTATAAAATAACTGTGGTGGATTAGACACATGTTTCCGACAATTCCCCAGTGCTGCTGTGTAGAAATAATTCTAAAGTTTCTTTTTAAAAATTTGTCTTGGTAATATAATTTAACTATTTTTTAAAATAGCAAACAAATAGGAAATTGCAGAATTTGCAGGTAGTGTGGCCAAAAAGTTGGTGAAGGCTATTCTAATTATATATCTGAAACAAGCATGCATAGAGATATACATGCGAGGAGGCGTACCTATCAATCAGAAACCTGGATTAGCTTCCACATAACACACGAACTTTGTTTTTATATTGAGAGAAATCAAAGAGAAATGTACCTGAGCATTTCAGCAGTCTGAGGGGAGAGACAGAAAATCCATATGGCTTGCTTGCTCTCTTTCAGGCCCCACATTTTAACATCTAAACTGGATTCTCTGCTGCCCACACATTTAAGCCCGTGCCCTGAGGCGCGTGAGAATTCATTGACTGAAATGGAGCAAGCCTGGGAGAAGTAGTATTTTAAACAATTTGTGTGGATACAGATTTGTTGTTGTTGTTGTTGTTCATGCAGTTCCAAGCACATAGCCACTTCTTTTGTATCGAGGATGTTGTTGGTCTCTCGTGTGCCTGTATGTCTGTGCCAGGGCTAACAAGAATGCTGCAACAGCATGTTGTACAAGGTGTGCTATAATATTCCATTTTATCTTTTCTTACTTGATGTTGAATTCTGGATTCCTTGCTCATTTGCTAAGCAACAGCCTGCAGCATGAAGAAATCCCAGCCAAACTGGGCCTTGGTTTTCTTTGGTAATTTCTTCACCTACATCTAGCTGTGGGGCGTTTTTTCCCCCCTTCAATGCTTACTAATTGCTTATAAGATATTTTCCTTGTCTTAGAATTTGGAATGCAGCGTGCAGCCACAATGAGGCCAAAGGATACCGGTGCTGATCTGAATGCACCTTGAAAAAAGAGGAATGAAACCCTAATATTAGAAAATATCTGGGATGTGGGATGAATTTAACATGCAGTTTTCCTACATAGACTGGGACTTGAAAGAGAGGAACAGGCCCCATTTCAACCTTTAAATATTTTTAAAACTTATTTTTAATATGTTAGGAATGGAAGAGACAGACAAACTATAAACAAACAAAAAATAAATAAATAAAATAAAAGGAGAAACTGTAAATGCATAGGAGGCTAATACAGAAAATAATTCAGCCTCATTTTTAAAACATTGACCGTAGAGAATAATGTTGATGAGTTTTTCCATATATCAAAACAGAACCAGCTCATAAGTAGAAAGCAGACTCATATTGATGATCCAAGGCTGCAAATATGGGTTGAATGTCTAACTTTCTCCAATTCAGCACAGAAGGGGACCTGTCCCAGTCTCCAATTTTCCTATGCAGATGGTAATCTTCAGTAAGATTAAGGAGCAGGAAATGGTTAAACCTATACATTTCTCAGACTTCATCATTGGCAATTTTATGCTGTTATCTTGGAAATAAAAAAAGTAAAAACATAACATACTTAATATAGTAGCTGGTTTCATAGCATGGTTTTGACTTAGCCTTGCAATTTTTTTAAAATATGTTTTATAGCATATGCATCCAGTCTTGTTTGACAAATCATGGCTAAACACAGCATGAGTTAGACTGATATGTAAATCCAATCATTATCTAGTTGGTCTCTAGGTTTTTTTGAAGTAAAAAAAGCTTTGAGAAGCTTTATGTCAGAGCTAAGCAGATGTCTTGAAAAGAACTGTATCCAGGGGTGCCCCAGTTTGTGAGAATAGATAAGAGTAGAGTAGAGTAGAGTAAGGTAGGGTAGGGTAGGGTAGGGTAGGGTAGGGTAGGGTAGAGTAGAATAGAATAGAATAGAATAGAATAGAATAGAATAGAATAGAATAGAATAGAATAGAATAGAATAACTTGTCATTTTTTTTTACTGTGGGCACAGTGGCACACATTAAAAATGAAATTCTGTTGCCTGCTCTCAAAAGTGTACACATACATAACACACATATACACATGCTATATACATACATATATTTATACCTACACTCATACATATAAATACATACTTATATATATCGCTGTATCAGGAGATGCCAGAGTCGAAGAAAAAGAACTGGAAAAAAATCATGAAATACCGCAACCTGGCCATTGAAACTACACGGTTATGGATGAAACATGTCACAGTGATACCCATTGTCATCGGGACACTTGGTACCATGTCCAAGAATTTTACAAAACATATCAAGAAATTGCAGTTTCCTGCAATAACACCAGCGGAACTGCAAAAAACTGCGCTACTCGGAACATCATATATTTTAAGAAGATACTTGGTTGATACCTAGGACGCTGGCAGCAACCTGTATCAACCATTAGCACCAGTGAATCGTATTTGTGACACATTTTTAACTGTTCAGTTGACTGAGTTTCATGTTTAATGAATAAAAGATATAATAATTATAATTATTATAATTATAATAATAATACCAATAAAAGGGGGAGTAAAGAAGGTAGTAGAAGGTTAAATAATACTATAGCCACACTACATGAGTTAATATACATAGACCAGGGTGTCAAACTCAAGGCCCGCAGGCTGGATCCAACTGGCAATGTGGCTATATTTGACCCACGGGGCTGCCCTTGAGACAGCGAAGGACCTGCCCCGGCATCTCAGCCCCGGCCCAGGCTGGCCAGATACTAATCTATAACTTGATGGCCACCATCTGGGCCAGAATGCAGTCAGCCTAAGAAGGAAGGAAAGAGATGGGAATGAGAAGGAGGGAAACAGGGAAGGTGGCCCTACCCACATTGGCCCTACCCACCTTGGCCACACACAGCCCGGCCCCCGAGGTCAACCACAACCCTGATGCAGCCCTCAATGAAATCATGTTTGATACCCCTGACATAGACATTTACAGCACTGAGAGAATTAGGTATTCAGCAAAGTGATGACACAAGGGGAAAAAACTGCCCCCTATGTCTAGTCATTTTGGCATACAATGCTCTATAGTGCCATCCCAAGGGAAGGAGCTGAAACAGTTTAGGTCCAGGATGTGAGGGATCTCCAGAAGAACCAAATGGTGCCTTTTCCTTTTCATTGTACAAAAGAACAGTTGGATCTTCAACTCCAATTGAAACATGAAGTAGACCTCAGGGCATATAGGCTTCTTCTTCATCTTCCATCATCTGTCACTTGAGGCAATTGACTCAGTTTGTGTAATGGTAAGGCTGGCATTGATTATATATCCCTAAACTATGGTAGAATAGAGTTAAGTAGCCTCCTATGCTGTAGCCCTGGATAACATCAGCTTCTGTAGGAAAGCTAAGAGCCTGGGGTTCTTACTAAGCAAGTATAGATCAGTGTCTTCATATTGCTGATCAACAGCAAAGACCTATGTCTCAAAGACCTATCTTCAGTGTTCATGATGAGGATTCTAGTTTCCTAATGGATGCTCATGTAGCCAAGCTGTAGCCCTAGGTCTTGAGGTTCTACTGTTTCACTAGTTTTCACTTTCTAAAATAAGGGTGTCAAACTGGCAGTCCATGGACCCGATGAGTCATGCACAGGCCATGACCACCCCAGCTCCGCGAAGGGTGAAAACGTCACGAAACATCACATGATGGCAATGTGACGCCACAAGTTTGTCACCCGTGTTCTAGAACTTTACTCCTGCTTACCTTCTCCAACCTGGTGACTACCGTACCTGATATGGGGGCAAGCCCCACCAATCCTAGCTAACAATAGGGTTCTAAGTTCTATTTTTCACATGTAGGATCTTTTCTTCCTCAATTTTTGTAAAATACCACATTTTCACCGTGCACGGTTTTGCTGCTTCTGTGACTTTTGCCAAATGAATTTTAGTTGCTTTTTCATCTGATGGTATTAGAGCTGAGGTTTAACATGCACAATGGTGCATATCTACTAGAGATTACTGTCTGCAGAAATACTAATGCTGTTAAGGGTTCTTATATAATCTGATTGCCCTGCAAATCATGACAATGGATATGAGTTAGGATGATGGGATCTAATAAATTCTAACAGCAGTAATTTCTTTTTTTCTATTTTGTAAAATTCCATCTTTGCCTCTCAACCCAACTGGAGCAATAATTATTGCTTGAACTCTTCACTGCATCTGCCTTTTAACACACATGAAGGTACCATCTATATTAAATGCAGATTCTCACAGCTAAATGCAAATGCTTTCCCCACAATGCTACGATAGTTCATCAAAAAGGGAGACCTATATAGGAATCTTTGATTTATGACCATGGATTAAGTTGTGCTGGTCATTAAATGGGTCACCATATGTCTATATCTGATTTACAACTTTTTTTGTGGCAGTCATTAAGTGAATCACC
Source organism: Pantherophis guttatus (assembly GCF_059756535.1). Classification (NCBI taxonomy): domain Eukaryota; kingdom Metazoa; phylum Chordata; class Lepidosauria; order Squamata; family Colubridae; genus Pantherophis; species Pantherophis guttatus. The sequence goes on along the minus strand of NC_142064.1, from coordinate 94,230,842 downwards.
ACAGTTATTAAGCAAATGCTGCAGTTGTGAAGTATATCCACTGTCCATAATGGGCACTTTTTGCCAGAAAAAAAAGGAAGTAAACATTAGTTTTGGCAAAACAAAATAAAAAATAAAACAAAATATAAAAAGCCCCCAAAATGTGATCATGTGATTAAGAGTGGGGCAGCCTTCAGAACTTGAAATCTAAATAATTAACCCTGGGTAGGTCTGCCATAACTTTGAACAGTCACTAAGCCATTGGTCTTAAGTCGAGGGCTATATGAATTGTATTTATATTCCCATCTCCCGTGGGACTACAAAATGGTATTGCAGCTTGCAGACTTAACAGTAATCAGAATGCACAGAGGGGCTGAGGGAGTGCCAAATATTTCTCTTTTGTGTTGACTTTCTCTCACAACAGGCGTTTCTTTTTGAGCAAGCTTTTCTTTTGAAAAGCAGTACAATCTTTAACCTAAGCTTTCAGAACTGGAAATAGCTGTGGGGTTTTGAGGCCATTTCCCCCATGCTACTTTCAAACTAGCGCTGTCTGCCTTCTTCCCCTATTCTACCAATGCATTTGCAAAAACAAACCAACAAATCCCATCACTTCACTCCCTAAAGCAATCGGAGCATAAGAAAAGTCTTTGCACATATTTCTTTCTCTCTCTTAGTACCTTGCTTTTTACTCCAATTTAAAATGTAAGCCCTTGGGTTAGGAACTCCAGTCTCTCCTTTCTTAATGTATTGCTGGGCCTTGCAAAATGTCACCTGATGGCTCTGCATAAGCAATAATGAATAGGCAAGACTAGAAAAAACAAACAAACACATTTCCAATATTCTCTTCCAATCAAGAAAGCTGATTATCGGGTGCCTTTAAAGCTTCCTGTCACTTGGCAATGAGAAACCAGCACATCTTCTACACCTGTTGGACTAGCATCATAATCCAGTATCCATTTAAGAAAAAGAGATGGAATACAATAATTAGCTAGAGTTTTAGAAGCAGCACGTAGTCTTATAGTATCATTTGCTTTACAGGTGCTGGCAGTTTGCATTTACAGTATCTTATCTGCATATTCATTTTCTGGAGGTGTAGAAAATAGCTCCCGATTGCTTTGGTAATGGGTGATTCTCTGAGCTATTTTGAAATGAGAGCTATAAAAAGCTTTTGCTGGATCTGTGCTCTCACCTGTGTTGCTGGGGGCATCTTTCTAAGGAAGGGATTTGTGTGTAGCAGTGTTCTGCTTTTAGCCTCTAGCAGAAGGTGAATTCAATGGATTGGAAAGGAGAGAAAGAAGGGGTGGGTGAGTTAACAAATGCAGATTTATTTAACCTCCTTGGATATTTTGACCAGCACTGTTAGTGGAAGGAAAGGTTTTCATTTCATTTCCTACATTTCCCCTCCAACAATTAATTAAAAAAAAAAAAAGCTGAGACAATGGATTCCACTTTATAAAATGTACTTTTGTGAATTCAGATGCGTTTGTCAGTAGATATAGTGCTAGCCATGAAAATGCAGAACAGCGTAATCGTGAATGGTAAACGGCAGCCTCAGAGCTAAGTAAGTAAACATTAATGTAAAACAATGCATTCTGTTTTTTAAAAAATGTTGGCATAAATACACAATACCAATACGCTTGTGTGCAATCACGTGTATGCATACAAATGTTAAGCCCGCATAACACAACATTGAAATGAAGGCATGCCTCAGCACTGCTGCTAACATGCATTCACTTCTCAGTTCCCATTAGAAGAGCTATAGACAATACAGCATAATAAAGATCTCTGTTTTTCTCAGTCACGATTTTAATCCTAAACCTCCATTCTTTGTGCAGCAGAAGTGTATTCTATGGTGATAAAACAAATTAATGTTGACTAAAGCTAGGGACCTTCCATTTCTCTGTAGGAGAGAAGCGAGAAATGACCAATAGTGAAGGAGATTAGCCCTTTCTCAGACTGCATAAATTTCCACACTAAGAGATTTTATTCTCTTCTCTTATTCTCTTAAGAGCCGTGGTGGTGTGGTGGTTAGAATGTAGTACTGCAGGCTATTTCTACCGACTGCCGGCTGCCTGCAATTTGGCAGTTTGAATCTCACCAGGCTCAAGATTGACTCAGAGCCTTCCATCCTTCTGAGGTCGGTAAAATGAGGATCCAGATTGTTGGGGGCAATATGCTGGCTCTGTAAACTGCTTAGAAAGGGCTGTAAAAGCACTGTGAAGTGATATATAAGTCTAAGTGCTGTTGCTATTGCTAACTCTGAAGATAATTTCAGACATCTTTAAGAACATGCTGGAAATGAACAAGTAGCACAAATGATTTGATGCTTTGCAACTGAACCATCTGAATCTCTGTTCAGCACTGGACCTAGTCTGCATTTGAAGAGCCAGCTATTTCTTCCAGCTCCCACGCAATTCACTTTAAGCAAGTTCCCAGTCTCTGGGATGGGGTTTCTTTGTGGTCATTTCCCCCCCTCCTTCCTGGAGTATCCAAAAATATCCATTTATTGTTTCAGTTTGAGCAGACAAGAACAACGTTACTACTTGCTGTAGAAGAATAGCAGCCATGCAGAGAGAGATACAATATCACAAAGGTACCCAAATAACTTCACACAACCCTGAGGTATTATACTCAGTGAGATGAGCCTTGTAGAGAGAGCTAGGGGTTAATACACAATAGACTGAGCTGTCTCCTTAATGGTGAAGTATATTTCTAAGACATGGTACCTGTTTAAATAAATCCATTCTCCCCCTTCCTCTACAAAATGCTCATAGCAACAATTGTCTCTGTGATATTTCTGCCTCGTACACTCTTTCCTCCTGGTAAGGATCTCTTCTCGGCTTTTCAAACCGCAATCTTCTCCCAGCCAATTTATTCATTCACTTTCTTGGTGAATGAAACCACTTGTCTTTCTCTTTCCATATTATTCAGACTTGCTAATCTTTCTCCCAAGTTCTTTTGCGTCCTTGTCTCCTTGTTGGCTGCAAGGAATAGTGTCTCAGCTGCAAAAAATACTCCACTGCCTTTTGCCTTATTTATGAGTAGTCTTTCTCTCTTAACTTAAAAAAAGGAGTAAAAAACCAGAACGTCACAGTACAGTTTCTTTTTTCCTTTGTCCTTTTCTAAGCTAACTCTTTTTATTATTATTTTTTTCCTCTCTTCCCTAACTGGGCATGCTGGCTAAACATCTTCAATTCCTGTCCTCGATGTCTGCCTGTCTGTATTTTATACTCACAGCTTCACAGATTTTGATAGTTTTCCCAACTTGTCTGAGTTTCATTTGTTGTTTCTCTACTCTTTGGGACAGATGTCATCCATCCTTCATTGACTCTAAATCAGAGGTGTCAAACTCGCATCGTCACGGTGGCGTCATGTGATGTATTGGGACTCCCCCCCTTTGCTAAACCAGGCAGGGGCAGAGGCAGCATGTGATGCGAACCGCAAGTTTGACACCCCTGCTCTAAATGGTCAGTCCAAAGCTTGATTTCCCTTTGAGTTTCCATTTCTATTTACCTTAACTACTCTGACGATCTTATTTCCTCTAAGGAAATAAGTAGTTTCCTCTTACCTTGTCCAGTTATAGACCTTTGCCATGCCAGCAGTTTCTTAGCACCCAACTTCCTTACTTCTCCTCGGACTCTCCCACCAGTTTGTATTAAGCTTTAATTCCTGCACTGACTTTGTAACTATACTTCTACCAACTGGATTACACGTCTTTTTAGCTTTATGGAAGCACTGAAATTTAGTCAAAGTGATACGTGCACTTGAGAAAATGGAGATCTATTTTATATTCTACACACCCACTCAGCTACCTACACAAAACAAAAATTATAGACAGGTTCAAGGAAAACACATAGAAGGGCAAAGAGGCCCAAATGGTACATTCTGTTAATGTGATGGTATTAAATTTAAATTTACCTAAACTTTGTGTATTAATAGATCTTAGTGGGTAGGACAAATAAGATGAGGGAGAGAAACAATTTGATTGTGTGGATATGTGATTTATTTATAAGGCACTTGCTGTGGCAACTGACCATTTGTTCAAGGCTTAAACTAAACTATCCCAATAAGTTGCAGCATCTGGATACCTTCCTCTAGTTCAGAATGGAAGCAGGTTTGGGCTTAGTTAGAACTTGGATGGGGACCTCCAGCAAATGCTAATGATTAGATTGAAAATATCTCGAAAGAAGGCATCGACACAGACATGAAGTTGCTAGGCATCAAGTTCAATGTAAGATTTTAATTTACAGTAAATTAAACTGTACTCTGGCTATGCACAAAAAGAACATGTTGGATCTAAACATGCATGAGGCCAAAGGTTTGTCTATATGGACAAATTATACTCATTGCTTTGAGTTTCTATTAATGAAATAAGCAGATATAAATTTCATACTTGCTTATTTGAAGGGAAGTTTTTAATACACAGAATTGAAGATCAAACTAAAGGCATATCAGGAGAAGGTCTTGTTTTCAAATATTTCATAGAAGGTCTTCAAATCTGTTGGGACATGATAGTACATGAAAGGACATTTGTTTCTTTCTCTTCCTCCAAGCGGAATTTTTCTTACAAGAGGAAATATATCATAATCATGTAATGCAATTAGTATGGGCAAATATACTATTTTACAGAAGGCAGACCTTTATTTGAAAGTCTGCACAATCCAAGTCTAGGTTTTGAATGAAGAAGAGATAAAACAGGGGCCTAGAAGGTTCTCCTTAATGGGGAATTATTAAATTATTATTGCTGCAATATACTTATCAGTATTCAACTAGAGGGAGACAATATATGTATATCTGTCTTTGTTTTTTCTTCTTCCTAATGCACTTCTTAAATGTTTTGTTTAGCTTTAGCTTTGTTTTTGTAAAAAATTTTCTTTCTTTTTTTCCCTTTGGAGTTTGTATTTTAACTTTCTGGATAATTTTTTTAAAAAATGAAACAAAAAAAGAAGGTTCTCTTTAACGGACAATGGGCTTTGACTGCAGCCTTATAGCAACCTTCTTCACTGAATTGCCTGATTTATTCACACAAATTTGACTTAGAAGGCAAATCTTTGCCTTTGTTCTTTGGTTTACTTTAGTAAGCATCACAGAAATTCATCACAAATATTCATCTTATTTGTGAATCAGTCTTTGAGGCAAACTCTTAAACTGGGAGATTCTAATAGAATTCCAGCTCCTAGTCTTCCTTCAAGACATCTGTGTCCCTGAGGTTTCTTGGAAATTCTCTGGCCTCTTCTCAAGTGCACTTGAATTTCTTGCTAATAATAAATAAATAATAAATAATAGTGGTCAAATAATAACCACTATTATCACTCTACAACCCTTCAGGAAATCCCCAGCACTCTACTACCAATCCATGTTCCATCAGCCTGGGTAACTTGGTATAGTGATACAGGAACTATACATATTTGCCTTCAAATTCATATTCTTGTCATATGACCAAAACCATAATGTCAGATTAATTATTATCCTTTTATTTCAGGAATGTTCCCACTTTCTATCACTCTATTTTGTATCCCCAGAAAAAAATTGCCCTTCAGAATACCCCCACCCCCAGTACTGACCTGAAGCTTTAAACTCTAGGCTTGTATAGATTCAGGTTAGGCAACTGCAATCTCCATTCTTGATTTTCTGCTTGATTGTTTGTCTGATGTTAATCCCTGCTTATTAGAGTGTTAACTCCTGGAGGGGATGTCTTCTGGTCTTTTAGTTTCCTTCTTACTTTTTAGTGTCTCTTTTGAATGGTATGCAATTTACACAACATTCAAAAGACTCAATAAAAAAAGGAAGAAGGAAACAAAAAGAAGCAGAACATATCCTCTCCTGCAGTCAACAACCAGATAAGCAGGGATTAACCCCAGAGAAACAATTGAGCAGAAATCAATATGCTAATCAAGGAACTCCCAAGAATAAAACCACACTCCACAAATACTTTCATACTTGTATACGAAAGGAGCAAACCCTACATTCACTAGTACTGATGATGTTACTTAATTGGGTAATGAAATGTCTGCAAGCAAACAACCAAGCTCAGAGGGCACCAAGGATTCCACAATTTTGTTGTTGTTGTTTTCTAGCAAACTTTACCACTGATAGCCAAACTCTTGGAGTTTGGAAAACTGATGGATTTAATTTGATCTATATTTTTAAGTGAATCAGTGAACCTGATTTACATTTCCTTGCTTAATGCACAGCATGAAAGACAGTTCTCCTTAGTTTTCATGCTTCCCCTAATGTTGCAAATGTAATTCTTTACTCAAAAGATGTTCAATTGTGCAGCCTATTTCCTCTGGGAATACTATTATGCAGTTTTCCACCTATATCTTTTGTTGCTTACCTGAATTTTCTCTTGGTCCCAGAGGCTAATCCCCTACTTTTTATGTTGGAGTTTATAATAGATGAAATCCAGCATAAATATTGGGGGAAGGGCCCAACTTACTTTATTTCACTGGTGATTTTCGTACAGCAGAAGATTTGGTCCCAATTCTGTCCACAGCTAGCTGTAATGGAAGAAATATTTGACAAGACATAACAGGGAACGATGTAGTGAGTTCAGAAGAATGGAAGTTATAAAAATAGTTCATTCTTTCTTTGAAGAAAAATGATGATTTTGAATCATATACCTTGCATTATTATTTAATGTAGTCAGAGAAAGCTTGTGGCTATTCTATTTGCAGGGAAGGGAATAGCACAAAGGTATAGACAAAGACTTATGGTCGTACCCCATTATGAAAAACTGCTTGTTATTTAAATTATTGCAGAATTCTACAGTTTCTGAAGTCCTTTATGTTTAGTATTCACAAAATTCTCCTCATTGGCCTATCATTGGAATCTCTTGAAGCTGGAATGAAACTAAATTGTATAAGCATGGGAGCAAAGTCAAATATGCATTATACCCAATGAATTTACTTCCAAAGAAGTGTGTAGGAGTGAAATTCAAATGTTACCTCTTTAGGCATCAGGAGAGTAGGAAGTCATTCAGACATGCTTTAAAATAATATTTTAGCTTCTTATATGAAAAGATTTTTATTGCTATTTGGCTTCAGGGTCCAACTATGTCACAAAATATTATTTCCATTCTACTCGAAATGCTATATTTCAGTATACAAAATGACTCCGAACTAATAGGATCCTTCTATAACAAGGGTGTCAAACTTGTATCGTCACATCATCGTCATGTGATGTATTGCAACTTCCCCCCCTTTGCTAAACCGAGGGTGGGCGTGGCCAGTGTGTGACGCATCTGGCCTGCGGGCCGTGAGTTTGACACCCCTGTTCTATAATAAGTTGAACATAAATAGCTAGCATGTTTCAGTGAATGTACTTCCTGATTGCTTCTCTGAATGTTTCTGTTGTACAAGACACTCTAAAAACCCCATTTAAATGGATTGATACACGTAAGACTATTTTTTCATGCAACATGACACTAAAGATGGTAAAGATCCTTGCTACAGCTGCAGTTCCCATCATCATCATCATCATCATCATCATCATCATCATCATCATCATCTCTACTTAAGTCTACATGAACAAATACAATCAACTTTTAACTCCAAAATCTAATTTGTGCAGTTATAGAATCAGGTGCTGACAATTTTGTAAGCAGTCTATCCTCACAGATGCATAAATATATTTTATATTAAAAGTATATTTATGCATCTGTGAGGATAGACTGGTTACAAAATTGTCAGCACTTGAATTGTTGCTGTCCTGCCCCTTCAAGCAATTGTTTCCTCTTGCGGGTATTGGTGTATGGGAGAAAAGGAAGTGTGTGTGTGTGTGTGTAGCAGCCTAAAGCAGCTACAAAACGATACTGTTCTGCAGCAGTAGAATGCACAAGGAATAGTAGTTGGAGGAGTATTAGGAGGAGATGTAGCAGAAGTAGAAAGAATAGAGCGTCTCTAATGCCTGCATGTGTGTTGGCACCCATGGATTTTGGAGCTCACCAACTGGGGTTTATGTAAAAGAATCTGTGACAGTATCAAAATTGCATAGTTTATCCATTAAAAACACTCTCCCAGTCTGGCACTGAGTAGATCCAGATGTGTTGGGCCTTTTTAAGATGCTCTGGACCATACAGTTACAGACTGTAAGTCTAGGAAAGGAAAAAGACAAAAAGGAGAAATCACCTACATTTCTTTATTTATTTGTCAAGAATGTATTAGGTAATATATATAAGTATAAGCATGAATTGAATACATAAAATGGATACAAATACAGGAAACGTTAGGACAGGGACGGTGGTGCTCTTATGCACGCCCCTTACAGACCTCTTAGGAATGTGGTGAGGTCAACAGTAGACAGTCTTAAGGTTAAAATTTGGGGGGGGTTGGGGAAGAAACCACAGAGTCAGCTAGTGCATTCCAGGCATTGACCATTCTTTTGCTGAAGTCATGTACAAATAATCATATTTTTGAGCCATGGGGAGTGTTCTCCTTATTCTTTGGACTGGAACAATTCATAAATACTCCATTTGCAAATTGAAGTAAAGCTTAGGATCAACATTCCATGCTAAATTCTTGGCACCTGCAGGGTGAACTTGTAGTCTGGAGAATATAGATGAGGCCAAGTAAGATGGATGGGAGATAGTTTTGGGTTATGAGATTCTCTTGCAGGCAGACTCTTCCAAACAGCAATGCATTGATTTGATAGGTGACTTTCTGACTTGGTTAACATGGTGAGCTCAGCCTTGACTTGTTGATTATGCCAGAATAGCCTGGGTTCACGCAATATCTAAATACATTTACGTGTTAGAAAACAGAGTTTACAAGCCATACCATCTGGATTCATGTAGCATGCTAAGCCAGAAATACATGATGACTTACTTTTAGTCAACATGCTGTTAACCACACCAAATGCTTAGCTTGATGAGAAGGCCTGTCTTCTCTTTTGCCTAGCTTCCCCTCTTTTCATTTAACCCAGAAAAGTGCTGATTAGTGTCAAATTAATTTATTTAAATTATTAGTGACAAATTAAGTAGATGGCTGTTAAACCATTTACAATAGTGCATTTTCCTACATGACAATTCCTTTTTTTAAAGTATGGAATTAGAAAATTGACATTAATATGAACAGATGTGCCCTCTTGACTCCTCACGAAGAAATTCCATTATTTAAACTCTTCTCACTAATTATCAGGGTTTGGGGGTTCTTTTTGAACTGGGCATCCAATATAATTTCAACTTTCCATGAGATTCTGATTGTGATGGTTGTCACAAATTTGTGAAAGGTGGCCAAGCTGACTTGGGATGAAGACAGTTATTATAACCCAACTCATCTAAAGGGAGGAATATGGGGAATATTGAGAACTAAATATATCTAACAGATGGTAAAGTAACACAAGTAAAAACTTTATTCAGGACAGAGATTTGGAAAAATATATGGAAGTTTGTTGCATTAGGCAAAATCCTCAAAATGTTGTAGAAAATACTGTTCCTGTTTTAGAAGGCTGATGTAATGAATGAGTGGGCAAACTCTCACCCCATAAAAATTTTGCTATCTTCACTATGCTCCAGGCATTCAGTTCTTATCCCAGTCAATAGACATTGCCTCTAACCTACAGCAGGATAATCTCAAGTGTGCCATGGCCTTGGCCAGGTAGGCAGGAGAAAGAGATTCCCCTCTCAAACTCTCCATGTCAAGGGAAAATGTTTGAGGTTCTGGGGTAAAAAGGAGGAAAAAACTTTGAGATCATCCCCCAAGCCCTGGATTTAACCTGAAATGTTCCAAAAAAAAAAAAAAAAACCAGGTACAGATCCAACCAAATTAGAATTTCTGATTCAATGGAATTGTCTCAAAGATGCTTTTTTCAAAAGGCGACTGGACTTTGTTTTTTTTCCTTGAAGAAGACATTTCACTTCTTATCCAAGAACCTTCTTCAGCTCTGACTGAATGGTGAGTCATTCAGTCAGGCCGGAAGAAGCTTCTTGGATGAGAAGTGAAACGTCTTCATGGAAAAAACCAAGTCCAGTTGCTTTTTGAAAAAAGCACCTTTGAGACAACCATGACCTGGATGGCTGAGAATTTCCATACATGATCAGTGGAACTGTTACTTGTACAGACTGTTAATTATTACAGACTGTATTCAGGATTCAGCTAAAGTTGTCTTATCTGTGTACTTATATGGTCTCTGATTGTATTTATTCCAGCTCTATTCATGTAAATTTGATGCAACTTAGGGAAATCTGCACAGCAAGGTCTTTAGCATTATTAGCAAATCTATCCCATCTGGCCATTGGTCTCCTTTGTAGCTTGCGATAGGAAATGCTACATGCTGTTTGCAGTTGTAGCAGTGCCATATGTTTCCTTCCAACTTTGTTTTTGTATGTGATTGCTTAAAGGTGAAAAGAAGTTTTTACACCTGCCTCATATTACAGGTGGTATAGTTTACTTCATTTTTAACTAAATTATTTTTTAGTAAGGCCATATGCTATGAGAGTCCTATAGGTCTCTCATATAAAATGTACACAGGAGAGCACCAGGTAAAGGAAGTTAGTAGCAATAATAACTATAGGGAGCTTCATTAAGGCAGGAAAATAGAACCAGGGTGTGAGAATTCTAGAAGAATTTTCTGGCAGTATGTTTGACCATTAATCCAAGAGGGGATATGGATTCTTCGGAAAAGAAGGACTAGGGGTGACATGATAGCAGTGTTTCAATATCTCAGGGGCTGCCGCAAAGAAGAGGGAGTCAAGCTATTCTTCAAAGTATCTGAAGGCAGGAGAAGAAGCAATGGATGGGCACTAATCAAGGAGAAGCAACCTAGAACTAAGGAGAAATTTCCTGACAGAATAATTAATCAGTGGAACATCTTGCCTCCAGAAGTTGTGAATGCTCCAACACTAGAAGTTTTAAAGAAGAGATTGGACAACCATTTGTCTGAAATGGTATAAGGGTTGGACTAGAACAGGGGTGTCAAACTCAAGGCCCGGGGCCAGATCTGGCCCATGTAGTGCTTAGATCTGGCCCGTGGGGCCACCCTGGAGACAGCAAAGAACCAGCCTCCAGTACCTCTGCCAGCGAAAACAGAGCCTGGGAGGGCTGCCTATGGCCCTTTCAAGCTCTGTTTTTGGTGACAGAGGGTTGCAGGAAGCCATTGCAGCCAAAAACAGAGCTCAGGAGCCAATTTTCACTGGCAGAGCGCTTTGGCCACCATAGGCACCCCTGACACGAGTGACGTCGAGATGGCGATGCCCACCCTGACCAAGCCCACCATGCCCCCCCCCCGAGGTCAAACACAACCCTGATGAAGTCCTTGATGAAATTGAGCTTGACATCCCTGAACTAGAAGATCTCCAAGGTCCCTTTCATCTGTGTTATTCCTGCATTGCATTCTCTCCCTCTTTCCTGGAAATGGTTGATAGTTTCTCTTCCCCAGAACTAATTAATTGCACAGGGCTTTGATAATAAGACGGAGGTTTAATAGATTATCCCCCCCCCCTTTCTGGTATAATAACGTTGGCTTTTAAAGGAAGTTTAGCATAGTGCCCAAGATGTCCTGTTTCCTTATTTAGAAGTAAGTCTGAAACATTAGTTGGATGGCTTAGTGGCATTTTACTTCAAATATGTAACAAATATGGGATCTGCAGTCTTGACTTTTCAGGACTAGTTTAAGCCATTTGGCAGGTGGCAAAATCCTTCTTAGACAGAATTTCCAACATTAATTGGGGGAAACCTCAAGAGACTGGCATACACATACCCTTAATTCGACATTTTGGAATTGCATGAGGCGAGAGGAATTTTATTCCACCTTTTGTGTTCCATATTTTAACTTTCCCTCTCTCTGATCTATATAAGCAAATAGACCCAAATCTGTTCCATTTTATGCAGTTTGTGGAATCCTTGGTGCTGTCTGAACTTGGTTTTTTGCTTGAAAATATTTCATTGCTGAACTGGATAACATTTAACCCAAAACATGTTTCTTCATCAGATAACAAAACATCTGCAAGCAAACAGCTAAGCTCGGAGAGTGCAAAGGGACTCAGCGGTTCAACTCTGAACTACGCATATTTTGTTCAGTTAGAAACACCATTATTCCAGATAAAAGAAATGAAGATGATGACAATGGATTTGGGAGTAAGTTATCATTTTGATCACATGATAATTTGGTGGGTGGCATATAAATTTAATGAATACGGTAATCTATTTTTTTTCTTTTTTTACACAATGGTGGGTAATAGATTAGGAGGGGACAAATCTTCCTACAGACAGAAGGTTGCTGTGTTAAACAAGAAATCTCTCACATGTTTTTAAATTAAAGGCAGGGCCATAAAAAGTGTACTAAGTGCTCCCTCCCAGATGGTTGAATCAGTTTTAAGAAGAGATGCTGTCAAATCCATGATTTCATTCTATTCAGCTACTCAAATCCATATTTCTGGTGGGCAGTGCTTCTATTCCTTTTTTTTTTTTTTGCCTTTACCTCAGAGTTATTTTTAAAAACACTCCATGTTATAAAAACAACAAATGGGTCTGAAATAGAGGGGTTTTTGGGTTTGTTTGTTTGTTTGTTTTTTGGATCAGTTGCATGTCACAGCAGATGGTAATCTTTCTCTTTCAGTTCATCCAAGGAAAAAGAAAGTTAAAGTCATCATCTTTTTCAGCAGCGGGGAGCCATTTGATAGTATGTTTGATGTATGGAGCGTGACCTCTGGATATATGGAGCCCTGCAAGCTTCCAGTGAGATCCACCAGCCTCCTTTGTTCAGATGCTGCCGATATAAATATGTTAAACTAAAACTCAGTATTTTTATGACTGGATAAGAGATGAGAGCCAGTTCGATTGCAGTGGTGAAGGCATCAGACTAGAAACTGGAAACCGTGAGTTCTAGTCCCACTTTAGGCTTAAGATGGCTGGGTGACCTGGAGGCAGTCACTTTCTGTGAGCCTAGGAAGGAGGCAATGGCAAACCTCTTCTGGAAAACCTTGCCAAGAAAACTTCAGGGACTTGTCCAGGCAGTCTCCAAGAATCAGACACAATTGAAAAGAAAGAACAAAAAGAGAGAGAGAGAGAGAGAGAGAGAGAGAGAGAGAGAGAGAGAGAGAGAGAGAGAGATGAGATGGATAATGGGAGCAAACAAAACACTCACCCTGAGCAAATCTATTTCTCTCTTGCCCCAACACATTTCACAAATTCAGTTTTACAGTTCCAAGATTGGTGTGACTAATGTAAAGTAACAGTAGTTAGACTGTTAAAGCAATGCAGTTCCTTTAAGGTAGCGATGGCTAACCTTTTCTAGACCGAGTGTCCAAAGCGTGTGCGAATACATGCACATGCTCCCAAACCCTCAAAATGCAATGTGCGTCCAGGCCCTGCACATGTGCCCCGCCCCTGTGCATGCATACATGCTCCCGCATGTACCCCTCTCCAACACATGCATGCATGCCCCCCACACATTCCCTGCCCCTTGCACATATGCGGCAGAGACCCGAAGACCATTTGGCCGGTGGGAGGCGTGCACGCATGCACTGCAGAGCTGAACTGGGCCAACGGCTCGCGTGCCCACAGAGAGGGTGCTGCGTGCCACCTCTGGCACCCATGCCATAGGTTCGCCATCACGGCTTTAAGGCATTCCTGACATCAATTGTCTGTAGAGATTCTCAGTCATCCAGGTCATGATTGTCCCAAAGGTGCGTTTTCAGGAGGCAACTAGGCTTTCTTGTTTTTTGTTTGAAGAAGTTTCGCTTCTCATCCAAGAAGCTTCTTCAGCTCTGACAGGATAGTGTGATAGTGTGCAAGTGCTTCAACAACCCTAAAAGGATGCAAATGACCAGCTATCTGCAAGGAATATAAATCCTTCCATTCCCCACTATCCTGTCAGAGCTGAAGAAGCTTCTTGGACGAGAAGGGAAACATCTTCAAAGAAAAAACAAGGAAGTCCAGTTGCCTCCTGAAAAAAAGCACTTTTGGGACAACCATGACCTGGATGACTGAGAATCTCTACAGACGTTTAGCTATACAATTTGGGATGAACACCTTGAATAGTGTGAGAGTAGGAATGGATTTCTAGAGAAAAAACTGCAGACTATAGGAACCAGGAGCACTAATCAGGGCCCTGAGGACACAGATAAATTTCCAAGTGCTTCAACGACCCTCTAAAACAAAGGTGTCAAACTTGTAATGACAAGTCATCACGTGACATATCACAACTTTTCCCCCTTCGCTAAAATGGGGGTGGGGGTGGCCAGCGCATGATGCATCCTGCTGCAAGTTTGACACCCCTGCTCTAAAAGGATGCAAATGACCAGCTGTCTACAAGGAATATACGGTAAATCCTTCCATTCCCCACTATCCTGTCAGAGCTGAAGAAGCTTCTTTGATGAGAAGCAAAACGTCTTCAAAGAAAAAACAAGAAAGTTCAGTTGCCTCCTGAAAAAGCACCTTTGGGTCCTGACATCAATGTGTGTGATAAATAATGTGTTGTTCTTCAGATCTGTTTCACTTTCCATTCCTAAAACATATCCATTAGCTGACAAGATTTGGCCAATGGCGTGTACTATTTACCATTTGAGACTCATTTGTAGCTGACATACAATGGCATTTGTACTTTCCAGAATTAAATGAAATCTATATAGTAGCTAACCCTATATAGTAATTGGCAAAAGTAGTTAGTAGCTGGCCATATATAATATATGACAGTAGGATTTAGTACCCAACAGTTTTTGATAGATGAGATGCTACACTGTTGTGTCAGCTGACTTTTATTCAGTGCCTTTCAAAACTAGCCAGAAATGCTGTGAAGTGCAATCTTTAAACACAATTCTATGCACATCTACTCAATAATGAGTCTTATTGAGTTCAGTAGGGCTTAACTCCAAGAAAATCAATTTAGAATTGTATCCTAAAGCACGTGATTTCAAATAAGTAATAACAGTTCCCATTTGTAATTTGACTGGTAAACTGGCAAAACTTTCTGAATGAGCAATGTCTGTTTTTTTTAAAAAAGAGACTTTTGTTATTCATGGGAATAAAAACTGCACAGCAAGGCAATCCATTAATCCTTTAATAGATCAACCCAAATGCCACAAGAATATATAGACCAGATTTAATCAGGCAACCTGATTCAAAAAATAGAGGATGGAGGAGAAAGCACTGAAGGTTTGTTTCTTTTTAATCCAGGTGCTGTGGTCATAAAATCTATAGCTTAAAATAAGCTTTAGGCTGCTAAATATACAGTATTAATCCAGCCTTCTCATTCTTGATATGGGAATGGAAATTTTGAAAGATACAGTTCCAAAAGCATCTAAAGACCATCAAGTTGGGAAAAATGGCAGTAATCATTAACAGATGTTGCAAACCTTAGATTACATTGTACATTCTGGAATTTAAGAGTAATGGGTAGCTCCTTTCTGCCAGTTCTAGAAAAACAAAGGACCATAGATCTGGTCAAAGGCAATTGGCCTGGCCAGAGCAGAAGTAGAGCTTCATGCAATCATAACCTTGCTAAATCATAGCAAGTGTACCTTAATTTTCATAGTGGAGATCCAGTGGGTGCAGTGGGTGCCCAACCTTTCTGGCACCAGGGACTGGTTTCAGAAGAAAAATTGTCTTCCACGGCCCAAGGGGTGGATTTGCATGCAATGTAGATCTTGCGCATGTGTGGATGAAGCTTCACTTGCTCATCTGCTGATTGCTCAGCCCAGTCTCTAACAGTATCAGTATCTGTCCTTGGTCAGGGGGTTGAAGACCCCTGTACCAGCAGAAGACAGAGACATAACTCTCTCCTGCCATTATTCTCTTACAACCGGTATTCATAGGATTTGCTCCAAGGGTGGGTTCTACTTACCTTTACTACTGGTTCGCAGCGGGGCCATGTCCAGAAGCATTTTGGTAACGTTGGGGTCGGTGGACGGAGCCTCCTGCCGGTTTTACTACCGGTTCTATAGAACCAGTGAGAACCGGGGGGCAACCCACCACTGATCTGCTCCCAATTTGTAACACTGAGACTTCAAGACCAATAGAGCTTGTTAATGCTACCTTCCATGATTTAAGTAGATTCTTTTTAAAGCCATCCATGTTAGTGCCATTAACATATCTTACAGTTATGAATTCCCCAGGTTAATTAAGTGCTAAGTGAAAAAGCACTTGTTTCTTCTAAATATTATTCTAATCAGCTTCGTTGGATGACCTTTCAGTTCTGAGACAGGGTACCTGCCCCTCTTTTTGACATGCCACACATGATTTTATGCCTCTTGATCATATTCCCCCTCGTTGTTTTTCTTCTGAGCTAAAATGTCTTTCCCTTTAAGGAAGGTGTTTGAACTGGCTGCCCATTTGGTTGTGCTCTTCTAAATGTTTTTCAACCTTCTTTCTTTCCAAATGTGGCAACCAGAACTCTGTGCTGCAATTCCAGATGATTACATTGTGTGATGTTAGCAGTTTTATTTTCAATCCTTTTTCTTAAATGAGAACCATCAGGACATTTACTGTTTACGCAGCTGCCCCAAACTGAGTTAATACCTTTTTTGGAGCTGTCCACTATGACTCCAAGATCTTCTCCTTGGTTTGTTACGGACAGTTTGTATCTCATCAGTGCTTATGTGTTGTTAGGATTATTTGTCGCAGGACACATCGTTTTATATTACTTACTGTAAATAGTCTACTTTGACATTTATTTGACCATTCACTTAAAGATATCTTTCTGGAGGTCTTCACAAAACTATTTGGTTTTAAGCATCCTGAATAATTTGGTATCTTCCACATACTTGGCCACCTATCTGCTTACCCCATATTAGATTCATTTATGAACAAATTGGAAAGCACTGATCCCAGCACATATCCTTAGGGGTTCTCATTTCTCTCCATTGAGAAAATTGCCCATTTATTTCCACTTTCTGTTTTTAGGTTTTTAACCAGATAGTAGGTTTTTTAAAAAAAGGATACGCCCTTGTAGTGGTGTGTTGTGCTGTTGCGCATCTGAGCAGCTTCACTGGTACAATGAGCCTCACAGTGTCTGGCCGCAAGTGGCCACAAGCGACTGCACAAGAAGTCGGGCAGTGGCGCAACAGGTATTGGGGTGTGGGAGACCTGGCTGTGGTGGTCCTAAGTTAAGTGGGTCCAGGGTATGTGGAACACCTCAAGCTCCCACCCCATATTGATTTTTACACCTGAGCCTCACCCCAACTCATACAAACAGACAGTGGGCAGGGGTTAACTAGGGCTTATTTTGGTGTAGGGCTTATATTAGGAGCAGTTGTGGAAAATCAGGCTAGGACTTGTTTTCAGGGTAGGTCGTATTTTCAGGGAAATATGGTACATGCCTGTTTAAGAACTTAAATAATGTCCAGCAGAATTTTTCTTCTGCAAGGTTTCTTCTGCTGCACAGTTATTTATTTTTTTTATTGATTATTGCTTCTACCAAGTTGTCTGAAACAGACATTGACTACAATTTCCTGCCTCTCTCCAGGTTCTTTGAAAAAATTGGTGTTAACGCTAGCTTCCAGTCCTCTGGCAAGCATTCTAATTTAATACACAAATTACATATTTTTACTAGAAAATCAGCAAGTTCACATTTTAAAAAAAAGATATTGGGAAGTATATAATTGGGATCTGATGATTTGTTATTGTTAGTATCTTAAGATGTTCAAATAAATTTCTCCTGTTATTTCAATTTGCCTTTAGAAATAATTACATTTAGAAAGTCAATAGAGTTGAAGATTCACTTTAAGTAAAAACGTTAGCGGAAATCAAATTGTGTAATAGCTAGAATGACTAGAGCAGGGACACAACCTTATTTATAGAAGGTTCTCTTATAAAAATTTATAAAAAAATCCTTTCAGTAGAGAATATTTAGTTGGGCAACAGGATGATCCTCTCTTATGCACTATCAACATTTTTTGTTTTAAAAAATTGCTATATTGTTTTAATTAGTTTAATTTGTGGGAGAGGAAAATATCCCAATGGTGCTTTTTCTTTTTGGGACAATCATGACCTGGATGACTAAGAATCTCCATAGATGGGAAGGAGATATGTTTTTTTTTTTGAGATGTGATGGATATTCTGCTATGTATAGACATTGTAAGAACTGTCTCCTGAAAGTAGAGTAATGCCACAAAAGAATGTCTATAAATGACATGGCTGTAAAAAAAAAAAAAAGGCATAAAAGCAAGAAACTAATGCTGACTCCCATAGGAAATCAAAGTGCCTCTAATTCACACATACCTGTTCTCCTGCTTGGGTCAGCCTGGATCACAGAAATAAAGGTAGAAGAAGCTTTTTATTATATTTTTTCCCCTTGTTTGCAATAGACTTCATCTTAAAATGCAATGTGAGAACTACTATTGGACTCAACTCACAGAAGCTGTCTGTGTATTCAAGACTCTTCTCTGGCATAAGACAAGCTGTTAATTAATTGTGAAATCTTTAATAATAATGTGATTCTCAAATGTCAGGATTATACACAGAATGAGTATTGACAATAGGGTTTGCATTAATATTCAAAACCCAGTTCATATTTGTGAAACTACACAGGGAGAATATGAATTAGAATTCCTTTTACTTTGAGCAATTCAAAAGGTTGTTTTGGGCTGTGGAGTTGCCAAATCTTTTCCATTCATGACTTCCCTACATTTCAATTTCATGATGGATTTTCCCATTATCTGGTATTACTTCCTATTGTTCGCTCTTTGAAATTCTCATGCAGAAATAAGAGCTATGGTTGGCATAATTGAATGGGAGGCTACAGCTTTGGGTCATATTATGAAGCAAAACTATTATTTCCTTGAGCTCTGTTTTGTTAATTTTGTCCTTCATTTTACAAATACTTATAATATGCCTCAACTTTCCTAGACTCGAAGATCTGGGACTAAATTTATTTATTATTTATTATTTATTAGTTTGATTTATATGCCGCCCTTCTCCGGAGACTCAGGGCGGCTTACAATGCATTAAGCAATAGCCTTCATACTATTTGTATATACCTGCTTAGTAGGGCTTTTTGGCCCCCCCTAAGCGGTGTTCTATTTATACAAAGTCAGCTTATTGCCCCTACAAACCGGGTCCTCATTTTACCTACCTTGGAAGGATGGAAGGCTGAGTCAACCTTGAGCCTGGTGAGAATTGAACTCGCAGTAATTGCAGGCAGCTGGCAGCTAAGTGCTACTTTAACAGCAGTTTCAGTACGCTGCACCACCAAGGCTCTTATTCCCAGAATTCCTCTCAAGCATGGACTTTATCAAATGGGTTGGGAATTTTGGATTTGAAGGTTGAACACATTTGGTAGGAATCAGCTTGGGCAGCAAATTGGTACATAGTAAAACTTGAACTTCACCATCATAGAGACATTATGGCATTGCAAATTGACAACAAGATTTATAACATTGTCAGTATGTAATTTAGATAAGGAGCCTATCCAGTGCCTTGTGCCCATGTCCTTTGCCCTTGAAGTATTCCTGCTGTAAATTGCAGTCTGTGGTAGCTCCAGCTTATTTAGGGATGGAATGCAGCGCTCACTTGTCTAAATTTTGATGGAACTGAAATGGTAGTACATGAGAGGAAAAATTAAGAAATCTCCCAAGATTCCCAGTAGTGTTCAAGCAAGGGTGTGTTTAATTTGTTTGAAGTTATTTTTGAATATGAGCCAGCATAGACTGTCTCTGGACAGAGTTTGTGTCAAAACTTTGCAAGAGCCAATTGAATACATTTTGTTGCCTCATGTAAGTGCTCAACACGTTGTCTCTCTTTTTTCCAAATCTGAAATAGAACAATCCAATAAACAGCATCCATCTTCTAAAATGTTTCATCTCCTTTTATCCGGAAAGAATTCACCTTTTCCTGTATTCTGGTGTAATCTGGGTATTACTCCAAACATAATAAAGATGACATTGACCTCAAATCTGTCAGCTGTGAAGTATAAGCATACATCCAAATAATGAATCAACTGGATTGAACAGGAATTCTAAAGCAGGCTTTCATAACTATTGAGAAAAGAAGCCAAGTGGTTTTACAAGCCCAGTTAATACAATACGGATGAGAAATGTATGAAACTATGGACACAAAATAGGAATATTCATGCTCTGAAGGAGTAATTCTTCCACATAATCTTTTTTTCCAAGCTCAGACTGAAGGAGTCCCATGAAAAAATTCACCAGTTTTCAGTTGCACAGCTCTGTCACCACTATGCTTAAAAACTGCTGACTTCAGTGGCTGAAGAGCAGAAAGCTTTGGCTGTTTTCACACAGCCACTGGCTTGTCCTTCAGATCACCATGGTTTCATAAACAAGTATTCTTATACTTTCTTCCCATTAAGCAGTGATGGCTATCCTTAGTTCACCAACAAGAGGAAGCAGATAATCAAAACCCAGGCAAGAGCTCCACCCAGGGCCATCTTAACAGCATTTTGAGTCCCGGGCAAAGCAGTGTACCAGGGCCCCTACAACAATTAGGAATAAAAGTGTAAATGGTTGATAAAATTAAACATATATTTGCATGTTAGTATTAATAAAAAAAATGCAGTAAAATGTAATAAATATGTTGCTGTATTTATATGATACAAGATGCATTGAAGGGTTAACATACACAGATTAGTTGCAGGAACTGAGTATGTCTAGTTTGGTGAAGAGAAGAACTAGGGGAGACATGATAGCAGTGTTCCAATATCTCAGGGGTTGCCACAAAGAAGAGGGAGTCAAACTATTCTTCAAATAGTCAAACTATTCTTCAGAACAAGAAGCAATGGGTGGAAACTAATCAAGGACAGAAGCAATTTGGAACTAAGGAGAAATTTCTTGACAGTTACTGTAGAACAATTAATAAGTGGAACAATTTGCCTGCAGAAGTTCTGAATGCCCCAACACTGGAAATTTTTAAGAAGTTGTTGGATAACCATTTGTCTGGTGTAGGGTTTCCTGCCAAGGTCCCTTCCAACTCATTCTATTCTATTCTATTCTATTCTATTCTATTCTATTCTATTCTATTCTATTCTATTATGGGGCCCCTATGCTCGTGGGGTCCACAGGCAAGTCCTTATCAGGCCCATGCCTTAAGACAGCCAAGGTCTTGTTTTTCTCTTGCTGATTTGCTTTTTTATTACAAGGAAATGTGAACAGGGGAAAAGTAAACCAGTTCATTTCTGGGGAGAAGGAGAGGGCAAGAGATGGCAGTAAGAGCATTGGTGTCTTGTCCATTTGAAGGACATAGGACAAGGTGGGAGATCCTCTCAACCATAGTTCCAGAAGATGAAGGGACCTTGGGGAATGAATGTTTTGGTCACTTTACATCATTGGGCTTCCACTGTTGAATTTATATAAATATTATGTGTCCACATAGGAGAATGAATGTTTAAGCTGCAAAGCTGTAATGCACCAAAGGTGGATGGTTTTAAAGTTGGGTGATCATTTCTCAAAAAAATTAAAAACCAAAAACAGATCTCACAAATATTATTAGCAGTTCTTTTTGAAAGTGATGTAATACGCTAAGATAATTGGAAACTCCCTGTTCATCACAAACGTTATATTAAATGTGGACATTTTTATAAAAATGTCAAGGGAGGCTGAGAGGTTCCTAGAGATTAAACAGGAATCCGGCAGCTTCCACATTGCTGTTTCTACTCTTCAACCCATTAAAAACAGCATGAAATCAAATATAGTGCAGAGGCATCTGCAGTGTGTATGTGTGTGTTAAATGACTAAAGTAGCATTGTTATTTTTTTATTTTATTTGTTTGTCAAGAACGTATTAGGTAATAAGTATAAACATAGATTGGATACATAAAATAGATACAAATAGAGGAAACATTAGGACAGGGATGATAGGTACGCTGGTGCTCTTATGCATGTCCCTTACAGACCTCTTAGGAATGGGGTGAGGTCAACAGTAGACAGTCTTAGGTTAAAATTTTGGGGGTTTGGGGATGAAACCACAGAGTCAGGTAGTTCATTCCAGGCATTGACCACTCTGTTGCTGAAGTCATATTTTCTGCAATTGAGTTTGGAGCGGTTCACTTTAAGTTTGTATCTATTGTGTGCTCATGTATTGTTGTGGTTGAAGCTGAAGTAGTCATTGACAGATAGGACATTGTAGCAGATAATTTTATGAGCTACGCTTAGGTCATACTGAAGGCGGCGTAGTTCTAAGTTTTCTAAGCCCAGAATTTCAAGTCTGGTGGCATAAGGTATTTTGTTGCGAGCAGAGGAGTGGAGGACTCTTGTGAAATATTTCTGGACATGTTCAATTGTATTAATGTCCGATATGTAGTGCGGGTTCCAGATAGATGAGCCGTATTCGAGAATTGGTCTAGCAAATGTTTTGTATGCTCTGGTTAGTAGTGAGATATTACCGGAGAAGAAGCTACGCAAGATTAGGTTTACAACTCTTAATGCCTTTTTGGCGATGTTGTTACAGTGGGCTTTGGCACTTAGATCATTAGATATGAGTATTCCAAGGTCCTTGACAGAGTGAGGGTTATCTACAAGGTTGTGTCCACTCAGCTTGTATTTTCTGTTCTGATTCTTTTTGCCAATGTGTAAGACAGAGCATTTGTTGGTTGAGATTTGGAGCTGCCAATTGTTTGACCATTCTGACACAAAGTCAAGGTCCATTTGAAGGGTAGCAGCATTGTCTGTGGTTTTAAATATTTTTACATCATCGGTGAAGAGAATGCAGTTGCTTATAATATGATCACAAAGGTCATTTATGTATAGTATGAAGTGTGGCTCAGTAGTTAAGACACTGAGCTTGTCGATCAGAAAGGTCGGCAGTTCAAATCCCTAGTACAGGTCTCCTGTGTGAGCAGTGGGTTAGACTAGATGACCTCCAAGGTCCCTTCCAACTTTGTTACTGAGTGTTGGTCCTGGAATGCTGCCTTGGGGGACACCGCTATTAACAGGTGCAGGATTTGATAGGGTGCTCCCTATCTTGACCACTTGTTGTCTGTTTGACAGGAACGCAACTATTCAATTATGTAGGGGTCCAGAGATGCCATAGGATTTTAGTTTTAGAAATAGTTTGTCATTTATCACTGAATGAAAGGCTTTACAGAAGTCTATGTAAATTGTGTCTATTGCTTTGCCCTGATCGAGATTTGTAGTCCATATGTTCTTGCAGTGTAGAAGTTGTAGATTACAGGATAATTTTTTTGTGAAACCAAATTGTTTATTAGAGAGTAGATTGTTTGTTTCTAGGGGTAGAAATCATGGAGGGTATTCCATGATTTTGCAGGTGACACAGCATAAAGACATTGGTCTGTAATTTTCAACTAGGCTGGGGTCTCCCTTTTTGAAGATAGGGATGACCATGGCTAGCGATCATAGTTTGGGTAGGGAGCTGGTCCTGAAGGATTTTTCAAAGATTATGCTTAGGGGTTCTGCTATAGCAGTGGAAAGCTTTTTTAAGAAGTATGCACATAGTCCATCAGGTCTGATAAATAGAGATTGTTTTAGTCTGCGTAGTGCCTTTTCAATGTTATATTCTGTGAAATCTATTTGTGTTAGATCATTGTAGTTATTTGTGGTACGACTAGGGAATGTTGGGCATGAACCATTGCTGTTTACAAAGACTGTCACACTACTGCAATTCAATCTCTGCATCCTTTGCACATATATAGACTTTGCATACATGCATGAAAGAGATTGATCCTGTGTCACAATGGCATAGCACTGCTTTTAGCATTTTGACAAAAGTCTCTGATCCTATGGTACCTTCTGTCCTGGACAATTGCAGGAGGAGGGGAATGGCAGCAGGTGACAAAATATGGGGGGGTCCTTGGTGCTCTCTGAGCTTGGTTTTTTTCTTGCAGACATTTCGTTACCCAAATTAAGTAACATCATCAGTGCTAGTAAGAAATGAGGTTTGCTCTCAGTGTATATTCTAGTGACTTGCTCTGTCAATGCTTGTGGGGGTGATCTTAGAGGTTTTTGTTTGGGCTCTATACTTTTGGCTTGTTTGGCAGTTCCTGGATTGGAGTACTGGTCTGATGTTAATCTTGGAGTTAACCTATGCTAATTTGGGTGCTGATCGTTGGTGGGGAGGTGTTTTGGTCTTTTCGGTCCCCTTTTGGTTTGTTGATTGCATCTTTTGTGTAGTGTATAGATATAGTTTATGTCTATGTGTCTGTTGATGGCAGATTTGTCAAAGTGCCAGGCTTCTAGAAATTCCCTAGCGTTTTTGGGTTTGGATTGGTTTCCCAACTGAAACTAGGGTTAAGTCTGTCCATATGTTGTGAAATTAAAGAGTTTTCATCATGTCTTCTGCCTGCTTGTTGGTGTTTAGGAATGTGTTCTACCAGTCTTCTGCCTGTTTGTCTGACATAGTGATTGTTGTGATCATTACACTGTATTGTAGATGACTTCTGTTTTTTCTCCTGGGCTGCTGGGTCTTTTGGTTTACTTATGATGTTTTGAAAGGCTTGAACCAGTGATGGTATTCAGCCGGTTTTATCCGGTTCAGGAAAACCAGTAGCGGTGGCTGCGGGAGGCTCCGCCCACCCGCCCGGATGTCATGACGTCCTGTTTTTGATGCTCTGTGCATGCCCAGAAGGCTTTGCACCAGAGGTGGGTTTCAGCAGGTTCTGACCAGTTCTGGATAACTGGTAATGGAAATTTTGAATAGTTCGGAGAACTGGTAGTAAAAATTCTGACTGGCCCCGCCCCCATCTATTCTCTGCCTCCCAAGTATCAGCTGATTGGGAGGAAATGGGGATTTTGCAGTAACCTTCCCCTGGAGTGGGGAGGGAATGGAGAGTCCCTTTGGAGTTGGGTGGCATAGAAATATGATAAATTAAATTAAATTAAATTAAATTAAATTAAATTAAATTAAATTAAATTAAATTAAATTAAATTAAATTAAATTAAATTAAATTAAATTAAATTAAATTAAATTAAATTAAATTTTACAGTATCCTTCCCCTGCCACTCCCACCAAGCTATGCCACACCCACCAAGCCACACCCACAGAACCGGCAGTAAAAAAATTTGAAACCCACCACTGCTCTGCACATGCGCGGAGGTGGGCTCTGCACATGCCTGGAAGGCTCTGTGCACGGGCAGAAGCTCCACCCGCGCGCTCACATTTGCGAATCGGCAGCAAAGGTAAGCGAATACCACCCCTGGCTTGATCACCAATCAGCAGTCAGATGAAATGATGATGAAAACTTTAATACAAGCATGTTTATCAGTGGCTGAACCATGGTTAACCGTGGTTGAACTTAACATAGTTTTTTTGTAATGTGTGAACCAGGATGCTCTATTCCCATTCCTCAAAAGATTAAGCAACTTTGATGTGTAGAGAAGTGTCCGGCATTTTACTGAATTGTACTGATGTCAAGAGTGCTCTAAATAATCTTCCTAAATTTCATATTAGTGCAAGCCTTTTGATTTTTAGTAATCTTCTTATCATGAGTTATTGTCCTCTCCATCAGTGATCCGTATGGTAAAAGCATTCTTAATGCAACCCTGTAGTCACATAAAATAGCACTTAGTGTAGGTTATGGTTGCCACAAGATGCAGCAATTTTGCTGTGGGTGTTTCTGCCAAGTACAGGAAAGTGCTATAATATAATTCACAGTTGCCTCCAAACAGTGGGAAGTTTACTGTCAGCAGACTGGCCATAAACTGCAGTAAAATCCTCTTAGTTTTACTTTAATAATCTGTAGCAAGGCACTTGGATGGATCTACCTAGCTGGAATTTCTTGAAGTGCTTTACACCTCTTTAAATGGATGCCAGCAGAGATAAATAGGTGAACATTTAAAACATGAGCCTTTACAAACAGTAGCTACTCCATGGAGACTCAGTAGTATAACCTGTGACCACCTTGGGTTCCTTCCTTCCTTCCTTCCTTCCTTCCTTCCTTCCTTCCTTCCTTCCTTCCTTCCTTCCTTTCTTTCTTTCTTTCTTTCTTTTTTGTGATAGCAGAACAAACAAAAATCTCTCTCATTCTTTCTTTCTCTTTCCTCCTCTTTCTCTCTTTCCTTCTCTCTTTCTTTTTTCTTTTTCTTCCTTTCTCTTCCTTCTTCTTTCCTTCTCTCCTCTCTTTCTTCCTTCTCTCTCTCTCTCTCTCTTTCTTTTTCTTTCTTCTTTCTTTCTTTCCTTCCTAATTGTGGAGATTGATGGAGAATCACTTCTCTGAATATCTCCATTTTCTTCCCCTTTTAAAAAAATATTTTGCACTGCCGCCATGATTAGTTTGTTAACTATACCGTAACTTTACAAAACCATAAACCAACTTTATGAAATATAATTGCTGTTTCATACTTGTAAAAAAAAAAGGGCAGAGAAGACATTGAAGAGGGTATACAACAGCTGTTGGATAAAATTTAGCCTGGAGAAGGGAGTGAGAAAAAAAAAGTCCAGGTTGCCCTGTCATCTTTCTCCTGGGTATAAGATTTGGGTTGTAGGAAACAGATAGGAATATTGCTGTTGGGGTGCCCTGTGTACTGTGTAACATCTTCCCTGCATGAGCTGCTGGATTCTGCTGCTGGATTGATGGTTGAGGCCCCCAAAAGACTTCAATTTACTTCCTGGAATCATTCAGTCAGGATGTCTCAGGAGCTCATATCCTTTGGCAACCCTGGACCTTATTTGATAATTTATTAGTATTTGATATGTTATATAAATATAACTTATATTATGTATAAGTTATATAAATAAGATAACTTATTGGATAGCTTATTAGTAACCTTGACTATCACTAACTGTTGTATCTTTTTATTCTTGATGGATGCATTTTATTCTCCTTATGTATACTGAGAGCATATACACCAAAGACAAATTCCTTGTGTGTCCAGTCACACTTGGTCAATAAAGAATTCTATTCTATTAAAAAAAAAATAAGTAAAATAATAAGATAAACTTGAATATTTCAATTATTCATCAGAGATGCTAGTAATCTTGATTGATCCTTAAAGTCAGATTAATAATGTTTTCCACATGATGATTTTCATAGAATAAGTATGAACTGCCCATAAACTAACGTAACCTATGGTCTATGCCCAATTGATTGGATAGAATATGGAGCACACAAATCTATTACAAGACCGAGAAACTTTTCTTTCATTCTTTCAAGTATTGTTCAAAAACAATTTCCAAATCATATTTGGCTGGGTTCATACATCGATCCAAACAATAATGTTAAGTTTGCTAACTTCTGAGTCAGGCATTATGATGCGCATCCAAGCATTATGATTGATTAATGGTTGGTATGTTGTATCAACCCCAGCTAAAATTTAGGCATTTGAAAGTCTAACTTTACTAACCCTTGGTTTGGCACAATATGTATCCTTCGCCAACTTGAATCTTTTAAAAATAGAACAATGGGATAAAATATTTTAAATAAAACAATTAAACATGCAGCTGAACTAGCTTATAGCCCCTTGACTTCAGTTAAACACTTCTTGCTTAAGTGATCTGAGGTAGAGGAAAATTATCTCACCACAAAGCACAATAGCGATTGAAATGGCAAATCCACTATGGAAAGACAAAATGCATTCGATATTTTTAGTTTGCTTAAACACAGCTATTCTTTGCTGAGAAATGCAATAAATCCTATTGATTAGCTCATTGGCTACTGTCTCAAAGCATAGAAGATGAAGGCAGTTTTGTACTTCCTGAGCAGAAAAGAACAATCAGCATTTAGGGTGTGGTTTCAATCAGCGTCTTCATTAAACATTGATGTTCATCTTTGTTTTTCCACTCAATCTAATAAATTTACTATGCTGGTCATTAAGCTTCAAAAACTGCAGGTTGTTTAAGTGCTGGATGATGCACATACCCAAAGTGTTGGCTCTTGAAATATTGGCTTTCTGTCTTGATATTTGGATTTGGACTTCTAAAGGGTTGCAAAAATACCCATCTTCTATGAAGGAAAGGAAGCAAGGGGATAAAGGGGGTAATTGAGATACCAGAAAGAGCATTTTTTTCCTACTTCCCTCCCCTGCACCTGTGATCTTCTGGGATTAGATAAAAGATAGATTGTGCTTGCCGTGGCAGTCATTCTACAAAGAAGGCAGATTTTGGATGATAAAATCCTGCTTTAAGTCTTCAAATCAAATTCACTGCCAAACTTCCATTCCCCCCCCCCCAGTGGAAGGGTGGGGGCAAAGAACTAGTTGTGTTGTTGGAGGAGTTTTGCACCTGTGTTAATGTTCAGTTAACTAATGATGAACTTGTTTTGCTTAAAAGCTTCTTTTCTATAATAGCAACAACAATATCACTTAGACTTCTATACAGCTCCATAGTGCTTTACACAGCACTCTTTGGGCAGTTTACAATGTCAGCATAGTGTTCCCAACAATCTGGGTCTTCATTTTACTGACCTCAAAAAGATGTAAGACTGAGTCAACCTCTAGCCCAGTCAGGATCTAACACTAGACTGTGGGCAGATTTTGACTGCAATACTGCATTCTAACCACTGTGCCACCACAGCTCCTAGATTAGGCACACATGTTATTTGTCAACAAAATTGAAAATGTAAACGTGATGGAACCACCATCAAGTAGTTCTGAATTGCATTGGTTATAATGGGAGAGCTCTTTGGTGAGGGACATTCCCATTATAGGTAGGCAGGAAGACAAAGCTTGCATCGGGGAGCAAAGATCCTGTTTAGAGTACAATTGCTGTGAGGATTAAGGCACTTTGCCATCTACAGGTAGCACCTATCTTTCTCTAATCCTAAATCTGTGGATTGATTTACTTGAGGAAGTTGTTGAAGACCATCTAGCATTGCTGCCACCAATTGGAAAGTCCAGATGTTGCTTTGAACTCTCAAATTGAAGAGGCATAAAAGTCAACTGAATATTCCAGAGGCCTCATCTTAAAGTGCCTTCTGAATCTTGATGCACGTATCATAGTTGTGAATCCAGAAGATTAGGAGATAACACTACATGTGGTGCATAAGATAATACCCACCAAACTTTGTACACAGAAACATTATTGAAAATCATCCTGAGGGATTGGAGGAATGGGCTGAAGATTATAATATCCCATTTTATAGAGGAAAATGTACACTTTTTTATTTAAGAAAATGAAACTCAGGTATAGAGGGAGATTAGGACATACCAGGCTTGGCAATAATATTTATAGAAGGGTTTTTGGAATTATGGTTGACTACAACCTGAATATAAGTCTGTAGTGCCAGATAGCTATTATTTATGTAGAGATATTATTATATATTTTGTATTTATAGTACTACAATAGAAATTTAGGCTGTATTAATAAAACTATTCAAAACACAGGAAATAGTAATTCTGCTGTAGTCTGAGTTGATCCCATTCCCTGCTGCACAATATATTCAACACAGGACTTCATATTTTAAGCAAGATTGTTAAACAAATGTAGCAACATGACTTTAAGAGCATTGGGAAGTTAAATCTTACAAACAGTTTCCAGAATGGCAGTCTTTTTATAGGCATGGAAATTAGCCTCCACTCCACGTTTAGAAAATATGTCAAGATACATTTCTTTTGCTAGGTTTTTAATTCCTGATTAATTTTAGACTTGA
Source organism: Pantherophis guttatus (assembly GCF_059756535.1). Lineage (NCBI taxonomy): Eukaryota > Metazoa > Chordata > Lepidosauria > Squamata > Colubridae > Pantherophis > Pantherophis guttatus. Next base: position 94,201,440 of record NC_142064.1, on the reverse strand, counting down.
TTTTAACTGACGTTACTGAACTTTTTTCCTATTTTTCTACTTTAGCCACTTTAGTCATCTTAATGCTTGTTTCTGTAGAGAAGTGGGATGTAAATAAATACAGCAAAAACAACAAAGACTATATTGGCACCTTAGATTTATTGCTCTCTATAGAGCCACAAGAGTCTTTGATTTAAAACTGATGAGAGATTGAGAAAATGGTTGAAGACTTGAGAAGACCGAGAAAGAATATAACGTCGCTCTTCAAATACACAAAGGATATTAAATAGAAAAAGGTCAGGACCTGTTCTTTATTCTCCTGAGACTGAAAGATTTGAAATACTGATCTTAAGTTACAGGAAAACAAATTGTGTCTGTTATTAAGAAAAACTTCCTGACGTAAGAGCAATTTAAGAGTAGAACCAATTTCCTAGAGAGATGATGAGGGTTCTTGTCATTGGGTTTGTTCAAGCAAAGATTGTACACTTGAAATTGGATTCCTGCTTTGAAAAAAGCATTGGACTTCATGACCTTTATCATTCCTTCCAACTCTTAGATTCCTACTATGACCTAGACAGAATAAAAAGCTAGAAATGGTACATGAGAAACATTCCAGGAGTCTTCTCCAATTTCTAGCTTTTATAGTTCTACCCAGAGATGTTCTTTGAGATCATTTTGCTATAATAAGTGCAAAAACATTCACTTTGACAAGTGATTTTTTTTCAAGAAACGGCTCTTTTAGTTTAAGTAAGCAAACTAGTGTCTATGGAGATTCTCAGTCATTCAGGTCATGGTTGTCCCAAAGGTGCTTTTTTCAAGAGGCAACTGGACTTTCTGGACCTCAATTTCTTTCAAGATGTTTCACTTCTTATCCAAGAAGCTTCTTCAGCTCTGAAGAAGAAGCTTCTTGGATGAGAAGTGAAACATCTTCAAAGAAAAACCAGAAAGTCCAGTTGCCTCTTGAAAAAAGCACCTTTGGGATAAGCCAACTGGTGTTTTTAGCTTTGCCATTTTTAAAATAGTTTTCATTATGTTTGCCATAGCCATCGATGAAACATATTCTAGAGTTGTGTCTCTTTTTTATTCCCAGGGTTTTGATCAAAGGCAAATTTCACTAGGTAAGCACATTTAAATGGATTTATTCTGGACCACTTCTAATTCTTTTAACTTACCAAAGCCTCAAATTGAGGCCCCATATCAACTGTGATATTATTTTTCCCAGAAATAGCTTAAGCACAGGCTGTGCTAACCATCCTACTTCTAAGTAGAAGAAGCTAATGGCTGTCTTCGATTTCATGGCTGTAGGTCTTGTTGATGCTTATGTGTGTTTTCCGTGATAATGTCTCAGAAAACTTAAATACTTAAATGACCTTACTTGTTCTATCTCCTTACATCTAGGATAATCTATATCTCTTTGGTCTTTTAGCAAATACTGCTACCTTGATTTTGGAATAATTAATCTGTAACTATTCTTTCCTAGAGTAAATTCTAAATTCTGCCAGGATTCTTCTGCTTCCAATTAACGTTGTCAATACTATGTTGACTTCCTACAGTAATATAAGGGCCTTTCTACTTCCAACTGGTAGGGCATAAAAAAGAAAGGATTATTAAGCTCTTCCACAATGTTGTTTATATAAAAATTAAAAAGGAAGGGTAGCAATATACAGCCCTGGCAAACACCTTTTGTAGTTTTAATCTGCTTTGTTAGGGAGCTGCTTTGCTTTAACCATAGTTGAATGTGTCATCGTATAACTTATAATATATGTCTATATTGGTAGCTAATGCTTGACTTCAGAAGTAAGGCATTTTTTTCTCATGACTTTTTAATATGAAAAAACAGATGTTCATGTATTAGAAAAACATTTTTTTAAATTATATATTTATTTATTTATTTGATTTATGTGCCACCTATCTCTTCTAGAAGGGACTCTGGCCATCTTACAGACATTAAAACCAGTTGACATTAAAAAGATAAAGCAATAAATAACAATAAAATAAGTGCAGTTAAAAAATGGGGAGGAGGGGAGCACAAAATACATAGGGAGAGGTAGGGGCTTGTCACTTCCAGAAAGTGGCACATCTGTTGGGGTCCCAGGCTAATTTGCAGAGACAAGGTTTCAGACCCTTGCAGAAGGTCAGGAGAGGCATTGCGGAGATCATCTTGGGAGCTATGATGTTTCAAAGGGTAGGATTATGATGGATACAATTTTAAAAATGGTAATGGTATAATCTTACAAGCCTTACAAGAAACATTGAATTTAGTGGATTTATTTTGAGGTATCCAGTAGAAGTTTACAGTACTATTCAATTAAATGTGGTATGGTGACCTATATTATAAACATATTTCTTTTTCAGCTAATCTTTTTTTTCATTTCCTTTTGTTTTAAGAGAGTCCTGATATATTAGGTTTTTAAAAATCTGATTTAAGCTTTTGAAACCAATTGTATACTTCCTGCCCACATCTGAAAAACAAAGAAAATGCAATAGCTGATTTTGAAAGTAAGATGAAAAATTATGAGGCTTGTTTTCGGGAGAGGTATGTTTTTAAAACAAATAGCATCCCAGAGAGGACACCGTCTCCTCCCATTTTTCAAAACTATAAAGACGTAAGTCATTCTCTGAAAATTTAAAACAGATAAATATGGACAATATACCACTTGCAATGGAGATGTTTTATAAGACTATGTGATATTGCTGATTCCTAGAAAGTTCTATATTAAAATATTTGATACACCCACTGAAGAAAAAGTGGTTCTATAATTTTTAATGGTATACATTAAGTGGATTTTGAATAATCAATGCTTAATCATTTATTTAAAGCTGCAGTGGGGGAAAATGGAACATGCGATTTCTTATTCTTCATAACTAGCTGACCTTGGCTGATGTAAAAAAGAAGACAGAGTCATACTTGGTTAATATTGAATGAATGAGTAGCCAAAAAAAAAAAAAAATCTCTTCCTGCCCTTATATATGAGAGTTGGGGAAGAGAAGACAATACTTCTGACATATCTCTATTCCTGGAGTGACCTGCCATGAGAGAGCCAGTTTGGCACAGAGGTTAAGGCACTGCATTAGAAATGGCTGACCATGAATTCTAGTCTTGTCTTACATGAAGTTAATTGGGTAACCCTGGGCTGGTCAATCTCTCTTAGCCCTAAGAAGGAGACAGTGACACCCTTTGTGAAAAAAAAAAAACCCCTGCAGGGAGTAGTCCAGACCAGAGGTGGTATTCAGCCAGTTCACACCGGTTCGCATGAACTGTTGGCGGAAATTTGGCCAAGGTCGCTGAACCAGAAGTGATGGCCGGCTGGCCACACCCCGAACTGGTCCCCCGGTTGCCGCTCACCCCACCCACCATGTTCGTTGCCACCATGTTCTTTGTGCACGCGCATCCCATTGCCTTGCAAGTCCAATGGGATATGCATGCACGAAGAACATGGCGGCGACGGCAGCAGCATTTCCACGACGTCCGGTACTTTTCGGCGGCCTGCAGCTTTTTTGCTAGGAGGCTTCTTTGCCAGCTGCTTTCCAGCAGTGGCATCTGGCTGTGGTCTGCCAAAAACTCCGGTCAGCTTGCCTTCCGGACTCGGGACCAGCCTCCACGGAAGGTAAGCAGCCCGAACAAAGAGGCGGTGGTGGGGGAGGAAGCGGGGCTAGGGCTGGGGCTGCTAAAGGAGGGAAAATGCGGGGGTGACTGGCGAAGGGAGGGCGGGGGTAGATAGGTGGAAATTCCAAAAATTTTCCTACCTTTTCCTGTGGGCGTGGCTAGGTGGGGGAGTCATGTGACTGAGTGGGCATGGGCGTGAGTGTCATCAAGTTGGCCATGTCCACTCAGTCACATGCCCCCCCCCCAGCCATGCCCACCAAACTGGTAGCAAAAATTTTTGAAACCCACCACTGATCCAGACAGTTGCCAGGAATCAACACTGCCTTATAGGCACCCACAGTCTGCCTTGAGAGATCTAGTTGGCCTTCTCCCTGAGGGGAGTTAGAAAACTGATGAGGGCAAAATGTTTTCTTAGAGCTTTTAATCTTTAATTTTAATTGCAGGATTAGTTGCTGGATAATGCACCTTTGAGTGGATTAATAGTTTTATGCTTTACTGTGTAATATTAAGTACTGGTTTTACTAATGTTATATGATATTGCAATCTACTAGAAGTCTCTTGAGGATATGACGGGACATTTAAAAAGGCTGGGACCTTTTAACAAGGAACTATTCTTATCAAATGGAAAGTTATCCATGCTCTGGTAATTTTCAAGATCTTGCAATGTCCGTTGCATGTGAGGCTGCTCCCAAAGACAATCCCAAAAGTGCAGTTAGTTCAATACTTGGGGATTTAGATTGGTCTCTGGAGATATATCTTGTCTATGCTAAAAGAGCTGTCAGACTGCCTTGAACATGCTGGCAAATCCATGCAGGACATGAAATGAGCCTTTGCCTATCAAATGATCCCATCACTGTGATTTATACCATTGCATAATGGTGATATGTGGAAAGAATCCAGTGATTTCTTAAACTGTATGAGGAGGAGAAGTGGAGTTTGTTTGCTCCTTGGGCAGATACGAAACCTATCTACCGTAGTATTGTTGTAATAGTTCCTGATCTATTTTAGAGTACGATCAGCAGGGATGATGCTCTTTTTATCTGGAGTCTTGGCTGTCTCCAAATTACTGCTAATGGCCCAATTCTGAAAAATACAAAAAAATCCTGTAAATCAGAAGTAAGTAACCCAGAGGTGGGATTCCAAATTTTTTACTACCGTTTCTGTAGGCGTGGCTTGGTGGGCATGGCATGGCTTGGTGGGCGTGGCTTGGTGGGTGTGGCAGGGGAAGGATACTGTAAAATCTCCATTCCCTCCCCAGTCCAGGGGAAGGTTACTGCAAAATCCCCATTTCCTCCCGATCAGCTGGGACTCGAGAGGCAGAGAATAGATGGAGGCAGGGCCAGTCAGAGGTGGTATTTACCGGTTCTCCGAACTACTCAAAATTTCCGCTACTGGTTCTCCAGAACTGGTCAGAACCTGCTGAATACCACCTCTGGAGTAACCTGGTTTGGTTTGGTTTGTCCAGCAGGTGCCGCATTCTCTCAGGTTTGCCTTAGAAAAAACAGACCCACTTTTCTCACAAGCAGCTTTGAAATAAGTCTGGAAGACTTTAAGATGAGGCCTGGAAACCCACTTGGATTCCACATTGTCCACACTGTTATAAATAAATTGCCCCCTTCATGCCACATAAATCTATAAAGCTCATAAGCTTCTAGATAAAGGTACAGACAATACCTTCAAGCTGGCAGTAAGCTGATTTGCTTTGTGATAGTTTCAAATACATTGAAAGCTATACACTCTGCTTCACAATGGTCAGTTTTAGCATTGAAATCTTTTACTGTGAGTAGATTTCTTCTTATCAATTGATTTTAGAAGACTGCTGAGTCAAAATTACTCCAGATGTACCTACTTTATAGATATAAATTGGCTTAACAGCCCTTTTCCCTTGAGGATTTTAGGAAGTATAGTTCACTGAGCAAGAGAGCGAGGAAAAGCAATGTTTGATGTGGAATTTTTAGCAACCTACATGTTACAAAACTCAATATTCTTTGAGAGAAAGGATGACAAAGAGAGAATAGGTCTACATTTAATATAGGCCTAGTGTAAATGGTATTTTTGGGAAATCTGTTGGAACTATCCTTTCAGCAGGTATAGAAGGAAGGGACAAGAAATTAGTTTTAGATCCTATAGGGAAATCTAAAGAGTTCAACTGAAATAAATATTTGAAAACTGTTCTTAATATTTTACCAAAAATAAGCATATGTAAAATGGCAGCTTCTGTAGGAGAAGAGGGAATCATGGCATCCTTTAGAGGGAGTTGGAGAAGAAAGAATTTACCTATCTTTGCACATCATAAGAAGAAAATATATGAATTAGGATAAATTATCTTTGCTCTTTTAAAAAAATGAGTGTGGTTAAAAAAATAATTGCATCCACAGGTTTTACTAGCCCATCATTACACTGATCCATATAATGAACAGATGAACATGCAGCTGATTTTTAGGAAATAGAATGAGAAACTGATGTGATACCCTTCCTTTTCAACCAAATGGAAGAGTTTTGTATAGTCTTGGTAATATATATATATGTATGTATGTATGTATATGTGTGTGTGTGTGTGTGTGTGTGTGTGTGTGTTTTCTTTCTTTTTCATAGGTTTTATGTGTCTTTCTCTTTAGCCAGGTTCTACCTATGTAAACCAAGATATTATGCAGCCCTAGTTCAGTGAAATCACAATTCACTAGTTTCTGGGCTTTTTTTTTTTTTCCTTTTCTGCCAGAAAGAAAAAGAAAAAGAAAAAAGCCCAGAAACTAGTGAATTGTGATTTCACTGAACTAGGGCTGCATAGTATCTTGGTTTACGTAGGTAGAACCTGGCTAAAGAGAAAGACACATAAAACCTACGAAAAAGAAAGAAAAACAAATATTGTACCTTTACAGGGAGGATACATGAGATGAGGGTGCGGCTAACTGATGAGGCCTTATAAGGCCGAAATAGATCTATCTTAGTCTCCCAATGGGCAGCAAAGGGTCTGCTGGCTGCCAGAAAGAAAAAGAAAAAAAAAGAAAAGCCCAGAAACTAGTGTGTCTTCTGCTTGTGTTCCCTTTATTTTTTTGAGTAGTGTATATAGTTTCAAGTTGATTTTTTCTTTTAAACTGGAACGGGAAAATATTTAACTTTCTTTATTAATATTTTGTGGATGTGTAGGTGTTTGTGTGTATGTGTGCACGTGTGGAAAGAGAGGGAGAGAGAGACAGAGAGAGATACAGACACATTTACAAATACAGGTGACTGTGTGTCACCAAGTTGGTATTCATTCTTATCAGTTACATAGACTTTCTCTAAGATGATCTGTTCCCAATCCATCACTGTTATAATCAGGTCTGCCCATCTTGATGCTAGTCACCTTGTTCTCTTTCCTTCCACTTTTTCCAACATTATTCTTTATGTGTGTGTGTGATTATTCCAATTTAGAAATAAATCATAAGCATGGTAATACAGGGAAACCCAGATTATTATCTGGCAAACATAAGGAATCCAAAAAAAAACAAAACAAAAAGCCCTGGTTTTAAATGCACATTAGAGGAAATATTGACAAAAGTGGATTGAAATCATAGACAGGCTAAAGGCTTATGCTTGCCGATTCCTCCTCATTATAGGTTTACAACCTTTGTTGCTTTGAATTATTCTCACATGAGGGAAAAAATCTCAAAAATTCAGTTCTAGATTGGTAGATATGATTGAAGGGGGGTGAGAAGTCCTGGGATAGAGGATGACTGGGAGAGTCGGTTTGGTCTAGTGGTTTGGTCCAGACTAGAAACCAGGATTCTGTGAGTTCTAGTCCTGCTTTAGTGTGAAAGCCAGGGAGGTGACTTTAAGTCAGTCATTGTCTCTCAGCCCAACTCACCTCACTTGTTCTTGTGGAGAAAATAGGAGGAGGATATTAGCAGGGGTGAAATGCTCCTGGTTCAGACCGGATCGGCCAATCCGGTAGTGATGGCGGCGGGTGGTTCAGAGAACTGGTAGCAAAAATCCCTGCCCCCCCCAGCCCATGCCCACATAATCACCTGGTTGCCCGCTTGCTGCTTCTTTTAAAAAATGCTTTTAAAGGGTTAAAAAAAGGCTCTGACGATCCCAGCTGAGCCACGCAATCATCAGAGCCTTTTTTTTTTTACTTTTAAAAGTATTTTTTTACAACCTATTTGGCCAAATAGGTTGTAAAAAAAATGCTTTTAAAAGTAAAAAAAAAAGATCACGCGCCACAGCTGATCACCCCTCACCCCCCCGCTGTTCTACTTACTCCATGCCTCCTTTTGGTGTGGAGTGTGCACATGTGCGCACCTTGCATTTGGTGCGTGGTGCACACTGCACATGTGCACATGCAGGGCACGTGCGCAGCCAGCGAACCAGTAGTAAACTGGTTCAGATTTCACCACCGGATATTAGGTATATTCACTATCATTTGTCATTCATACAAATAGTAAAGGGAATATATATATATATATATATGCATATACACACACACACACACACACACACACACACACACATGCCGTATTTCTCCAAAAATAAGTCTGTCACAAGTAAATGCCTTATTCTCTAATGTGTAAATAGTATATGATCGGGATGTCAGGGATTAATTTATTCTTCACTTCTTAATGTATTCATACTTCACCATTCCCATATCTAGCTCCACCCATTGTATATATAAGGAGCTACACACACTCTCTTCTTTGCTTCTATCTGTGAATATTCAGTGAATATAGAATGCCTTATGTAAATAAAAGAAAATATATTTGAACTCTTAACTATCTCATAACTTATTGAGTCTGATCCTGAAAATATTGCAACAAGCTGGTAGCAGAGGATGGTTAAATTGACTCAATAAAAACTTAAATATGTCTAAGAGAGATAGGCCCAACACCAGGGCATACAGCAAAGAAATGGAAACGGATCAAGAAATAATAGATGAGTCCACAAATGCAATTTCGAGAGAATCCGAAGAATACACAACTGAAGACGAAGAAATAATAGATGAAGATGGTGACCGAGAGGAAATTAAAATAGAAAACAATGAACTCAGGTCAGAAATATTAAAACTGTTAAAGAGCCAGAAAAACGATGAAAGCCTCATCGCGAACCTCCAAGACATGTTGAAAAACAGCGGAGCAGCGAGAGAGAAGCACATCGCCACCGAAAAGTCAAAAGACTCCAAAATAGTAAGTGATACGACTAAAGAAAAGAACGCTATAAAGAAGAAAAACGGTGATCCCGCACAAAATTTTGAATGGCAGCCATCTTGGTTCCAACAGACCTCCAGAATGAGCGAAGCAGAGCCAATCAGAAAACTTGATTCAAAATTTCTGGCGCGAAAGGCACTACTGGATAACGAAAACGAAAAAGAAAAATCAAACACCTCAGAAGAATCAGAATCAGAAAGTGAAGGTGATTCAACAGATACTCAAATAAAGTCAGCAATGAAAACGCTTTTTGCTGCATTTGGACCAAAACTAAAAATTACCAAAAAGTCAACCAGAAAACGAACGAGCAAGCCAACGTCTCAAAATCTACCCGCTCCCATCCTGACGACGAGAGCACCGACGCCTGAACCAAGAGAGCCCTGCAAATACCGTCCCACACCGCAGACCGATGAAAGCACCAACGCACTCAAGAGAAGAAAAAGAACAAGCGCCATCGTCAGAACCCCTAAGATCGAGCCGGAGACCGATTCATCTGAGGAGGAGCTGAACGAGCGAGCCGCAACGACGAGAACCTCTCACGACGACTCCAGGATCGAAATGAGCAACGTGCATGCGCGAGACTACGCAGATAACCCGGGAAGACATGAGTTGCCGAAAGGACCCTGCAGACTCGTCGCGAGCATTCCCACGCCGTTTTGTAATTTTCACCATCTACGAGACCACGGACTACCTCCGGTTGTAAGTAATGGACCTAATAATGTCGGAAACTTGCCCAGTGACTTCCCAAAGCTGAGAATAGATGGCATTAATTTACAAGAATGGTATCAGCAGCTCCAGGTGGTCTTTATGAAAGAAAACTTACTGTTTTTCATCACTAATCCTTGGACTTTAAAGTTAGACTGCTTACACCATAGAGCATTTTTCTTATTAATTTCTAGTGTGTCTCCTGCCATGTATCACAGTATTAAGCAAAATCTGACTGTCTCAGAAATTATTCAATGCATGTTCAATTTGTTTCACAGTGATAGTGTAGCTACCACCACAAGAATGTCTAAAGATTTCTTTTCTTCTAGGATAAAACCAGGGGTTTCCATAAGTGAACATTTAATATCTTTAAACAAAATAAGAGCTGAGCTACATTTAAGGGGGGAGGTGATTTCAGACCAAACAATGAAAAGTGTTATCATAAACTCACTTGACCCATCATGGGACAATTATATGTCACATTTAGACACAATCAATCTTGGATATTTATCCATAGAAAGTCTATCCAATAAGTTAATAGCTGAAGACAATTCAAGGAAGAGCCACTCTAACAATCACATTGAACATAAACCATATAGAAAAGTGGTTTTCCAAGAAAGATATAATGAAACATTCAGATGCCACAATTGTGGATCCAGGGAACACAATAGAAGAGATTGTCCCAAAATTACAAAAGAAAGACATAGGTCAGAACACAGAAACAAATACATCCATAGACAGTCTTCCATTGATAGACATAGATATAGAAGCCCACCAAATTACAAAGAATATAGAGGGGGTAGAGATAATTCAAAGGACAGAAAATCTGGTTCACTAAATGGACTAAACAAGCAAGACAACACTAACATGCAGCAAACTGAGGATAATAATTGGCTTATTGATTCTGGAGCAACCAATCATACTACTAATAATAAAAACATACTATCTTCATTTATAGAAGATAAATTTGTAATAAAGGTAGCCAACCAAGAAAAGGTCCAAGTATTAGGAAGAGGAAATGTAACCTTGCCTGGTATAGGAAAAATAGAGGGGGTATTACTGATACCTGAGATACCTCATAACATATTAAGTACCATAAAATTAAGCAGAGATTCTGATATTAATATTGTGTTCTCAAAAGGAAAAGCAACTTTGGAGAAAAATAAAACAGATATAGGTACAGTAATGATTAAAGGAGGCCTACCTTATTTAATAACTAAAGAGAAATGGTTACACAACATTGATTCAAATATGGAAGATTGTATTGAACTAGATAATGAAAACATTAGCAACAGTGACAATGATGAATGTAAAATAGCTCATGATAACAAGGATGCACATAATGAGAAAAAAACCAAAAATAGGTAAGCCAATTCATGATGAGTGTGCTCATGTCTTACATAGGAAGTTAGGACATGCCAGTTTTCCTGTAGTACAGAAAATGACTGAACACGCAGAAGGTGTCAAAATAAAAAATTGTGAAAACTATTTGGAATGCTCAGTATGTAAATCTACAAAACTAAAAACTAGTCCCAGGCCTAGAAAATCTACAAGGTCAACTAACAAGATTTTTGATTTAGTACACATGGACCTGGTTGGTCCACTGACTCCATCAATCATTTATAAAAAACGTTACTTCTTAACTATTGTGGATGACTATAGTCGCTATGGATTTGTTTACACATTAAAACACAAAGATGAAACCTTTCAAAAATTTAAGGAGTTTTACAAACGCGTAGAAACACAACACAATATCAAAATAAAACAAATAATGACAGATAGGGGATGTGAATTCATGTCTAAGGAATTCTCCCAATGGTTGAAGGACAGAGGAATGTTACATTACACATCTAGCCCATTTTCCGCGTTCCAGAACGGAATTGTAGAGAGGAAGAACTCAACATTACAAACCATGATTAGATGCACATTGGTAGATGCTGGCTTAAGCAAACAATTCTGGTCAGAAGCCCTACAATATTCCAATTACACACAAAATAGAACTTGGTCCAGCATTGTGAATAAGACACCATATGAAGTGATGTATAATAGAAAACCAAAACTAGCACACATGCACATTTTTGGAGTCACTGCAGACGTACTCATACCTAAACAATTAAGAAGAAAGGGAGAAAATGTGTCTAGAAGACTTAGATTTATGGGATATGAGACAGGTACAAAAGGATACAGATTCATTGATAATAATAACAAATTTATAGTTTCCAGAACAGCTGTGTTTCATGAACAGGCCAACTGGTCTAGAATACATCTTAATGAAATATTCCCAAACAACAACACAGATACTAAATCCCAAGAGAAAAGAACTGTAGAAAAGCAAAAGGACAACAAATATAAAAACAAAACCAAAACATGGACAAACAGTCAACACAAAATAAAGACAGATACATTAACAAAAAAGGAAGCAAGATATTTGCATGACAATAATAGTAAACCCGAGAAGCCAATTAGAAACACTAGAAACCAAATGCCAAATAAATATAAAGATTATATAATGCATATGGATGGAGAAACTATGACACCTAGCACATATGAGGAAGTGTTAAAACTTCCTCCTAAAGAAAAAGAAAAGTGGGAATTAGCAATGACAAAAGAGATGGAAAGCTTACAAGGATTAAATGTATTTACACCTGCGATTGCACCAAAGGACAAAACAATTATTGGTACTAGGTGGATATATAAAATTAAAAATTTAGAGGGAGGCAATACTCTATATAAGGCTAGATTAGTTGCACAAGGTTATGCACAGAAATATCCAGAGGACTATACTGACACTTACTCCCCCACAGTAAGAACTGAAAGTGTAAAAACGGCTCTAGTTATAGCATCAGCACTCAATCTCGATGTATTCCAGTATGACATACAGACTGCGTATTTACATGCAAAATTAGATAAGGAAATATATGTAAGGGCACCTCACAGTCAATATACAAATAAGAATGAGATTTGGTTATTAAACAAAAGTCTATATGGGCTAAAACAATCTGGTAAACGATGGTATGATTGTTTAGTAAAAGTACTAAGAACTATGGAATTCAATGCTACCACTGCTGATAATTGTTTCTTTGCTAAAAAGGGTAATGATTACATAGAATTTGTATTGATCTATGTGGACGACATTTTATATATAGGTAATCACAAAGAAAGAAGAGAAACATTTGTAACAAAGTTAAATGAACATTTCTCATTGAAATCCTTAGGTAAAGTAAATAAGTATCTTGGTGTTCAAATTAGTAAGACTAAAAGGGGATTCAAGCTTTCTCAGAAAGATAAGATCACAGAACTTTTGAACAAATGTAACCTAAATGATGCTAAACCCTGCGACACTCCAATGCAAACTGATTTCCTAAGAAATGCTGATGAATCATCCCCTGAATTCAAAGATAACACGTTCTATAGATCAATCATAGGTTCACTTCTTTACATTTCTAATTGGACAAGACCTGACATCGCTTTACCCCTTAATTTATTGTCCAGACATGTCAGCAAACCAACTATGTATCACTGGGAAGCTGTTAAAAGAATATTAAGATATTTAAAAAACACTTTAGACTTTTGCTTAATGTTAGAACCTAATAATGTCAAGGAACCGAAACTCACATGTTACGCAGATGCAGATTGGGCTGGAGACACTTCATGCAGAAAAAGTACATCTGGTTACTTATTTCTCCTAAACGATTGTCCAGTTCACTGGTACACTGGCAAACAAGATTTAGTGGCCACTTCAACAACAGAAGCGGAATATGTTTGTTTATCTAAAGCAGCAAATAACCTTGTATGGTTTAATGATCTGATTTCTGATGTTTGGAAAAAACCTGCACTACCTTTTGTCATGCACGAAGACAATAAAGCAGCCATTGAAATATCTAGATCCGACGCCATTGGACAGAGATCTAGACATATAGACATAAAATTTAAACATGTGAGACAATTATCTCAAGATGGATTTATTAAGGCAGTGCATTGTGAGACATCGGAACAGTTAGCTGACATATTGACAAAGCCTTTGCCATCTAAGCAACATAAATATTTGACTTCCAAATTATATGTATTATATTGTTCTGAATCTGAATGTAATAAATGTAGCATATCGAATCGGCATTTAGAGGGGGATTTGTCACAAGTAAATGCCTTATTCTCTAATGTGTAAATAGTACATGATCGGGATGTCAGGGGTTAATTTATTCTTCACTTCTTAATGTATTCATACTTCACCACTCCCATATCTAGCTCCACCCATTGTATATATAAGGAGCTACACACACTCTCTTCTTTGCTTCTATCTGTGAATATTCAGTGAATATAGAATGCCTTATGTAAATAAAAGAAAATATATTTGAACTCTTAACTATCTCATAACTTATTGAGTCTGATCCTGAAAATATTGCAACAAAGTCCCTGTCTTATATTTTTTTGAACCCCGAAATAAGCACTTGGCCTTATTTTCGGAGAGGTCTTATTATTTGGGGGAATGGAGAGCAAGACAGAGCTCCTTTTGGTGTCTTACCTGATTTCCAGCTCTGTCTCCCTAACCCTAACCAGAGGAAATGGCAGGGACTGGCTATATATATATATATCAAACTATTCTAAATATATATATATATATATATATAACAAACTATTCTAAAAATACAAGTTCCAGGTATATTAGTAAAAAAAGAAGCAGACATACTGCGAACTCCAGAACTTAAGATTTTAAAATGTTAAAAGAACTAAAATTTTATTTTACTAAGCTTTCGTCAGCCATCTGCTGACATTGTCAGAATGTTAAACTACCATTACAGAGATCTCCGTCTTTATATGCCATTAATCAATTTAGCCCTTGTGTGTAATAGGCCCTTCCAACCGTCTCCCACTTGTAATCAGCTGTGTTGTTTTTGCTGTTGTCATGCTATTGCGATTTGCTGCCTTGTCTGTGACCTCATGGTCAGCCAGGTTTGTTTCTCATTAAACAAATATAAAACAAAGTTTTATATGAATAGCAACTTTGAAAGGAGGATAGAAAGGAGGGAGAAGGATATGGGTAGACAGAGTGTGATTTATTTTTTTTAGATAGAATTAATCAGGTAATTATTTGTACAAATGGCCCTGTTAATTTTAAGTGTTATGGAAGCAAGGATGCAATCATGCTTTCCTCAGCATGACAAGAGGCAGCCTATTTAGAAAAGCATTTGAAGCTGCATCTACCAAACAGAATGTTTCTTTCTTTATATATTTATTATATTAGTCTCTTTCCTCTAAGGAGATGTGAACAGTCTTGCTTTCACAGTAATCCTATGAAGTTTACCGGGAGAGGGAAAAGTTTATTTCTTGAGCTTCAGAATTAAACAGGGATTTGAATTCTTTGCTTTTTCCACATCAGATTCTCAATTTATAGATCTCTGATCACACTAAATTGTGGTGGGTTTTCTTCAGTGGTGGGATTCAAAAAAAATTTACAATCGGTTCTGTGGCTGTGGCTTGGTGGGCGTGGCAGGGGAAGGATACTGTAAAATCTCCACTCCCTTCCCACTTCAGGGGAAGGTTACTGCAAAATCCCCATTTCCTCCCAATCAGCTGGTACTCGGGAGGCAGAGAATAGATGGGGCGGAGCCAGTCAGAGATGGTATTTACCGGTTCTCCGAACTATTCAAAATTTCCACTACCGGTTCTCTAGAACTGGTCAGAACCTGCTGAATATCACTTCTGGTTTTCTTGCGTGCTGAGCCGGTGCAATGGAAGATTGTATCCTAGCACTCTGACTGTGGGCCAGAGAGGTGTCATTTCTGCTGCCACTATATTCCAGGTGGCACTTCACTTGGAGTTCATCACCTTACCTCTGGGGTGTGTGAGAGAACTAGGTTTTCATAATCTCTATTGCCTTTTTGGCTATTAAAAGGTCCAAAGGTAAAATAGAAATCAGTCATGCTTTCTTCTTGTTGCATAGCATAAAGGCATGTAGGTACCTTTGGGAGAAAATCCAGGGATAAAATTTTATTTTAAAAAAGAAGCCAAGTTGTTAAAAAAAACTCCTGAAAATTACAAAATAAGATAGTGTTCCAAAAAAATAGTGCTGGGCTGTTATAAATTTATCAGTTTTTCTTTGTGAGAAGTTGCAAATTAAGATTACAGCCTAGTGGAAGAGTATAAATAAAATCATTATGTTCTTGCTCCACCTAAAAGTGGCATTCAAAAGGTCACCAGAAACATGAAAATTCCTAATTATGCTTAAAAGAAATATTATTAGATTTATACAATTTTTTTTCAAAAAAATATGTAAACAAATGCAAACAGGAAAATAATGAGAGGGTAGGAAATTGTTGTTGTATCTTTTATTGAATAGCCCGAAGGCCTTTTCAAAAAAAAAAAAAGATAAAACAGTTACAGAAATAACAGTCTAAAAATATGATATATGACATTAAAATTTAACAATATCAAAGTTCAATAACTAAATTTCCAAAACTAGATATCCCAAATAAGATAGCTCCTCTTTAACTCAGCTCATCTTTCTTACAATCAATGAAATTCTTTTCAATATAACTGGCTCATATTGCTGTCATCCTTTTAAGATAGCGAGTGATAGCCCTTACCAGGGGAGGAGAGTCTGCCTTCAATAGAAATGATAATTTATGCCTTATATTCCAGTGGGGAAATTTATTTATAATTGGGAACAGATATTGCTTTCTTACTTCCTCATACAACCTACATTCAAATATTATATGCGCCGTATCCTCCACGACGTTTGCCCCACATATACATGTTCTTTCGTCATACGGGATTTTCCGGTAACGGCCGAATTTAACATTGGTATCTAAAAGTTCAAACCTAAACTTGACAAATAGCTGTCTCTCCACTGATGGCATTTCTAGATGTAAATATTTTTCCAGGGTGAAAGTTGTTTTAACTGCTGTCAAAAGCTTAAGGGAGTGATTAGTTGAAAGAGTTGCCATATCTATTTGCCCATGTATATCTTTAATCCGTTGTTTAACTTGCTTCAGTGTGTCACACAATGGGAACCCTATGCCATATCGATTCAATATTTCTGACAGCCGGGTTAGCCAGGAATACCTTTGAGGATTTTAAATCTGCTGTTCCTCTAGGCAGATTTTGGGAAGTCTGCTGGCTTCCATCTGAGTCATTTTTAGCCAGTAGGCTACCGCCCTAGTGATTGTATAGGTGTACAGTGAAAAATGTCCCAGTTCAGCTCTGACGGCTGCCACCGAAGTGGAATTGTTTATCACCAGCATCCTCCTTAACAAATTATTTTGAGTTCTCTCCAATATGGGGGCCTCTGTAAGACCCCAGATTTTGGCACCGTAGAGCATAATCGGAACAAGTTTAGCCTGAAAGACTTTATGAATTGGTAAAATTGAGGTTGATTGGATACGTTTACTTAATTTGGATACAAGGGTTGCCCCTTTCTCTGACCTTTTGAGAAAGGTATTGATGGTGCGGAGTCCAACCACCTGCACTTAAAAAAACAATTCCAAGATAGGTATATTGGGTAACTTGCTCAATCTTTGTGTCATTAATATGCCAATTATGCTTTTTATTCTTATTGCCAAAGACTAAAACTTTTGATTTAGCTACATTTATAGTCAAGTGGTTTGTAGTACAATAACGTGAGAGCTTGGCAAGAAGTCTCCTCATCCCTGTTTGGGTTCTAGAAAACAACACTAAGTCATCGGCGTACATTAATACATTAATAAATCTTGAGCCTATTTGGGAGCTATGCGTCAGGAGATCTTCCAGCTGCGTTGGGATATCATTTATATAAAGGTTAAAAAGAGTAGGACCCAGCAGGCAGCCCTGCCTCACTCCTCTAGTTGTTGGTATGCTGTTTGTTGAGGCCCCATTTGCTGCATATCTGACTCTAATTGCCGTATTAGTATAGAGAGTCCTGATCAACAAAATAAGTCTGGGATCCATCCCCATGACTTGTAGTTTTCTCCACAGATGGTTCCTATCAATAGAATCAAAAGCAGCAGTAAGGTCAATAAAGGCGGTATACAGCTTTTTCCCCTGGGTCTTGTATTTATTAATTAAGTGGGAAAGGACAAAACAATTGTCAATAGTAGACCTACCCGATCTAAAACCTGCCTGCTCATTTGCCAGAATTTTCTTATCCAAGCACCAGTCCTCTATTTTATTTAGCAGATGCTTCATATACATTTTTGAAATTATATTGAGAAGGCTGATGGGTCGATAGTTAGATGGGGCGGCTCTGTCACCGGTAAGAAGTTAAAACCCACCCCTCTCCTAGAAAATGAAATATTTTAGGAAATATTAAAAGGGCAGAATATTTCCCCTAAAAGGGAGGCAGAAACTCAGCCCCCCACCCCTGGTTGTTAATGTGCCATTAAGGAATAAGTGTTTATCAGGGAACCTAAAAGAATTAAGAATGTCTCCCTTGATGGCCTATATCTGTGATGGCGGACCTATGGCACGAGTGCCAGAGGTGGCACGCAGAGCCCTCTCTGTGGGCACACGAGCTGTCGCCAGCTGCTCTTTTGGTTTCCAGTGCCAGCTGGTCTTCGCAGGTGTCAGAGTGCCAGAAAATGGCCTGAAAACAGCCCCAAACCATGCCGTTTCCCAGGCTGTTTTCCAGGCCATTTTTAGGCTGTTTTTCAGCCATTTTCCAGGCCATTTTCTGGGCTGTTTTTAGGCTGTTTTTCGGCCATTTTCAGGCAGGTTTTCAGCCGTTTTCCAGGTTCCGGAATGAAACGGCCTCAAAAAGGGCCAAAAAACCCAGTTTTTCCTTGTGCCGGCCAGCTGGTCTTTGGGTTTCTAGTGCCAGCGCGCACACATCCACACACATGCATGCACATTCCAGTTTGGGCATTAGGTGCCAAACAGGTTCGCCATCACTGGCCTATATACCTAAAGACATGGCTTAGGGTTTGGCAAAGGAATGATTTAAATGTTCACATTCTATTAACCCTGCATTAGTATTTAAATTCTATAAGCTGAATACATATTTAAACGGGGTTGAATTTCACTATAACATTTCTGGAGCACTGACTTTAGCCAAAGTTGTTGCAAATCGACTCTATAAGGGGGGAAATCTTTAAAAATTTACATTATAAAATTATGAATACACTATACAGAGAAAAATTTCTATTGGATAATTGGATGTGGGACAAAACAGATCCTCCTGCAATTATGATGAGTGATGTATTGTGGTTCATTTATTAGAAAAAAAAACACTTCTTGGTTGAGTGAGACTGAACCAAGAGTTTCAGCAGAGAAGTTACCAGAGAGTGTCTTTTTGAAAAAAGAAGAAAAACTCATGCAAATAATCGCATCAACCTACAGTATAAAGTATCACTTTTTCTTTTATCACTTTTGTCTTTCCATTATTCTACTCTCTGGAGATTACATATAGCCAAACCTTTGATCTGTGCAATACTATTATCCTTCAGCTGTCCATAACTTGACAAATTCAACATTCACTATTTCCATTTAATTTCCATAAATGTTTTTTTAAAAAATCAGTGAAGGAGCCGAAAAAGTAACAGCCAGATGGACTTTTTCTCAACATATAAATGTATGCAAAGCTGACATTTCACTATTTAGACCGGAAAAAAAGATGTAATAAAAGCATTAAAGTCAGATTGATCAAGCAGCATGATTAGTAGTGAATATAGGTAAATAACTCTGTTTTTCTCTACAGTTTCTTTTTATTCATTGAAAGTGTTCGCCAAACAAGGGGTGTAGCAAAAGTGCCCATTAACTATTTTATTTAGAATTGTAAAGGCTCCTGATAAAATCTTTGAAAAGACTTATTAAGGACACAATGACTAAAATATAGTTAGAGATTAAGTACTGTTGGAGATTTAAGATGGCTCAGATATAAGGAAGCAAAGAGCTAGATGTTGTCAACGAGGAGTAGGGTTCACAACAAGGAACCCCATCCATGTCACTGCTATATCGTAGGCTTCCAAATAAAGAGGATTGCTAGGCGACAGCACATGGATAAAATATGTGCCTAGTATTTGTTATGTTTTTCAAGATTGAATATGGAAAATGTATGAAAGACTTAACACACACACACACACACACACACACACACACACAAGCAGCCTGATTACCACTCAACACAATAGTAGATGAAATTCAATTTAGATAAGTGCATGGTAAATTGGCAGACTACAATGAATGGAACAATCAGAACTACTTGAACATACTGATGTGTTGTGAATTCAAACTAATATTTCTAAAAGGAGAAGCATATCTCCTTGACAGCATTGGGGAATGCCTGAAGTGCCAAAATGGTGGACAAAATCATTTTGTTTCAAAATTGGAAGGGAGGCAACATTAAAATAGATTTCCCTAGCTTGGTGCTCTTCTACTGTAATGTTAGCATTATAATTTTCCAGAATTCTCAACCAAACCTGATCGGTTTGCAGTCTCACTATATCTGGAGGGCTTCTGTTTGGGAAAGATTGGTCTGATGTATAGGTAGTCCTCTACTTACAATAGCTTGTTTAGTGACTGTTATAACGACACTACTAAAAAAGGGACTTATGCAGAGGTGAAATCCAGCAGGTTCTGACAGGCTCTGGAAAACCAGTAGCGGAAATTTTGAGCAGTTCAGAGAACTAGCAAATACCACCTCTGGCTGGCCCCAGAGTGGGTTGGGAATGGAGATTTTGCAATATCCTTCCCCCAGGAGTGGGGAGGGAATGGAGATTTTGCAGTATCCTTCTCCTGCCATGTCCACCAAGCTACGCCTACCAAGCCACCCCCATAGAACCAGTAGTAAAAAAAAATTGATTTCACCACTGGACTTATGTCCATTTTTCACCCTTACACTCCTATAGTCACATAATAAAAATTCAGATGCTTGGCAACTGACTCATATATATGACCATTACTACGTCCCAGGGTCATCTGATTATCTTTTGTGACCTTCTGCCAAGCAACGGCAATGGGGATGTCGAGCCCACCCTCACGCTCGACACGAATCACAGCCGGCCCGACTCAGCGATCTGCAGCCTCGAGCGAACGGCGGCACACACACACGCACACACACACACGCACACGGTGGGGGAATCAGGTGAATGGCTTAGGCGGACGGGTGTGGTGCAGGGAACGCCGGGTGCAGGGTTTCACGTATCTGCAATTTCCTGCTGCAAGCAACACCTTCCCACAGCTGACTGGGAGCAACCTCGCTGCTGCACAGATCTCATGTCGACAGCGTTGCCGGGGCTGTTGATTCGCCGGCCCGGGGGGGCGGCTGGGCGGGGCATGGGCTACGCCCCACAGCATTTGGGAGGCATAAAAGCACTATGGGCTACGCGCCCCTAGCGCCGTTTTTATATCGTTTACGACTGCAGATTTGTTGGAGCCACGAAAGTAAAACCAGCATTCCAAAGCAAAACATTGTTGGGTGATTTGTTGCGTTTGTGTCTTTGCGTGGCCCGAGGATCCTGAGAGGGGAAGCCTGATTTACTTAACAACCATGTTAACAAATTAACAAATGCAGTGATTCACTTAACACTGTGGCATAAAATGGGGCAAAACTCACTTAGCAAATGTCTTATTTAACATCAGAAATTTTGGGGTCAATTATTTTCGTAAACTGAGGACTACCTGTATGGGAGAGAATAATTGTTGACAAAAATGAAACAATACATGGATACATGAAAGTCAGTCTAGCTAAATATGTGGGCAATATTACCAGGCTGCGACCGGGTCACGCAAGCTCCGCTTGTGTGAATTGCACACACAACATGCATGCCCACTGCTTGTGCAAAACCATTCCCTCTCCCCACCACCCCACTGTTATTGCCGTCGTCATCACCAGTCTGTAAAGCTGGAAAGGTTGACTGATCTACAAGAATAAATAACCAAGAGAATCTTATTACTAAACCCAAAGCCATATTGAAATGGAAATGGAGGCACTGAAGACAAAAAATATTAATGGTGAATAGGATTCATCTCATCATTGAAAAGAGGAGGAGGAACAGGGAGGAAGGGAGAGAGAGAGATCAAATTCAAATGTCTGAGCCTAAGTTAGAGAAAATTGAATCAATATTGAAAGATGTACATTTAATTTTGAGAATAACAAAAACATGCAATACTTTCTCTCTCCAGAATAAATTATATATATATAAAAAGGAGTTGATATCTGGATGCAATACCAGCTGTCTTCTGAACCTGTATTAGAACTTGTCCCTTTGCACGAGACTATCTGTAATCAGGGGGCATCAATGCAGGTTTTTAAAGTGTATTCCAAGGAAATATAACTATGGGCCAAATCTTAACATCAGGGTTAGCCTGCTATGATGTTGAATGATATATCCAGGGGTGCTATTCAGCAGGTTCTGACAGGTTTTGGAGAACTGGTAGCTGAAATTTTGAGTAGTTCGGAGAACCTACTGCAAGATTTTGCAGTATCCTTCCCCTGCCACGCCTACCAAGCCATGCCCACAGAACCAGTAGTAAAAAAAAATTGAATTCCACCACTGGATCAGAGGTGGGTTTCAGCAGGTTCTGACCATTTCTGGAGAACCGGTAGTGGAAATTTTGAGTAGTTCGGAGAATAGGTAGTAAAAATTCTGACTGGCCCCGCCCCCATCTATTCTCTGCCTCCAAAGTCCCAGCTGATTGGGAGGAAATTGGGATTTTGCAGTAATCTTCCCCTGGAGTGGGGTGGGAATGGAGATTTTACAGTATTCTTCCCCTGGAGTGGGGTGGGAATGGAAATTTTACAGTATCCTTTCCCTGCCATGCCCACCAAGCCACACCCACAGAACCAGATATATCTATTTTAAGCAGTGTATAAGGAAGGGTTAGAGTGTGAATCTAGAACCCCATCAACTAGGTGCTTTTATGTTGGAAAAAAGCCTGAGTATCATTGCTGCAGGTGACTGAAGAATTTAGAGAGTAAGAGAAATGAACAATTCTGATAATATATACCAATTATCTATAATTGGTTATATTATTAGTCAAAAGTATATCTCCTGCTGTTTTGCACAACAGAGTAGCAAACATCACAACCTTTTGTTGGAGAACAGAGAGTAGTGGAATCCTACCACTGCATGCCACAGCCCGGTTGCATGCTAGAGCCACCCAGAATAATTTGGGCACTGCCAAGGGGTGAAATCTAGCAGGTTCTGACAAGATCTGAAGAACCGGTAGCGGAAATTTTGAGTAGTTTGGAGAACCAGCAAATACCACCTCTGGCTGGCCCCAGAGTGGGGTGGGAATGGAGATTTTGCAATATCCTTCCCCCAGAAATGGGGAGGGAATGGGGATTTTGCAGTATCCTTCCCCTGCCATGCCCACCAAGCCACGCCCACCAAGCCACACCAAGCCCACCAAGCCACGCCCCAGAACCGGTAGTGAAAAAATTTGAATTTCACCACTGGCACTGCCTAAATCCAAAAGAAAATTTAAAAATAAACAAGCTGAAGTAGCCATTCCAAGAACTCTACCCCAATTATACCCATCAGTATAAAATGTCAGTTTTTGAGAATTAGCAATTTGCATTTTGGCATGGTAGAACTACTACCTACGGAAACGACTGCCAAAGTTTTGCACTTCCCAATTCTCTCATCAGCCTTTTGCCACTCTTCTAAATTAATTAAATTCACGCAACACTTCTGTCTGTGACTACTGGAAATGCATACCAAACAAGGCATTTCCCCAAAGGTATCTATATCAGTGCTCATTGCCTAATAAAAAGACCTTTAAAAAAAAAAGTTTGAAAGTAAATATGTTTTAATTTAATAAGCTGGTTGCAGTTATGGTAGAGGACTAGCAAACTCTTATTATGCACCGAAGTCTCTTCTTCCACGAAACAGTGGATGTCTCTTGTCTGTAATATGGCCATTGATCTTAAAATTAAATAGGTCACCAGAGAATAGCAACAGCTCTCTAATGTTAAAGGTGAATGACTAAATTTACAAGCCCTGCCAACTCTGA
Organism: Pantherophis guttatus; assembly: GCF_059756535.1. Classification (NCBI taxonomy): domain Eukaryota; kingdom Metazoa; phylum Chordata; class Lepidosauria; order Squamata; family Colubridae; genus Pantherophis; species Pantherophis guttatus. Next base: position 94,178,043 of record NC_142064.1, on the reverse strand, counting down.
AGTAGTGCAGCAGTTGGGCCTCCTTAGAGACTATCCCACAGGTGCTCAGAAAATGCATTTATAATGTTTAATATCTTGTGCTCAAGGAATTCATTACTGGTCAAGGCCACCACTACTAATAAGCTACACATCCAGAGTCTGCTGTTTAATTTGGCAGGTTAGAACCTTGCAAATTTGTGTGTGTGTCCTTCTTTGAGGAGAGTTAGATGTGAGTTAAAAAGAGCTTCTATGCTGACTGGATTTTCTTTTCCCTTTGTTGCCTCTTGTGTAATTTTAAATCTGAAAATTCAAAGATGAAAAATGCCATGTTTTGGGGGTTTATGAATTCAACGCCTTCTGACCCAGCTGATGCGTAGTTTTGTTTTGTTTTCAATTGTACCATCTTTTCCAAAATTGCTAAGAGGGAAAGTTGGCATGTTATGAATAAGTGTAGTTAATATTGAATAAACGGTAATCTCTCTTTAGGCAGAAGTAGTTTGGCCCTTACTGAACAAAAAGTCTCATGTGAAAATATTTTCTAAGGTATCCAGCCAAAGTTTCTCTATTTCTCAAGCCAAGATCAAGCATGCAGCTTGTACCCTTAAGGCATTTTTGGAAGTTTTTTCCCTCTATATCATTGTGCCTTCAAACACAATTGGTAATATGGCAACATGTGAGAAATTAGACTGCTTAATTTTATGTAGACAGTCTAATGGCCAGAATGAAATACTAATGCGTTCTGCACAGCTTGTTTTAGAGCTATATTGCTGGAGTTTATTGTGTTCCACTCTGCATTTCATTGGGAGAGGGATGTTTTATAATGTACTTCACGCAGAAAATATTTCTGATTAGGTGGAATAAACTTAAAATATACAACACAATAGCTAAATAAAATGCAATCCTTTTTTCTATGAATCTTCCACTGGAAGACTATGTTCACAGTAAATGTATCATGTGGAAGATTAACTTCTGCCTGAACTCCTAATCTAAGCAACATGTTATTGAAATAGGTGGTAAATGTTGTTTCTTAGGGATAAATAAATACAGGCTATATATCACAGCTGTCAGTAGAATAGCCATTTATCTCATTTATTTATAATTCACTTTCTATGTCAATGGGACTACAAGCTAGTTTGCAATTGTAGCCCCTTCAAAATAAGTAAATATAACCTGGTTTTCTGACATGTTGAAGGATGATTGTAAACCACTATCCAATCCAATCCAATTCTTATTACACCGCCTGCACCAAAAATCCAGTAATGCTTAACTTGCTGCTTATTATGCAATCCCATATTAATATTATGTCAGATCTGCTTTTATCAATTACCAGTATCACTCAAGTCAAAGAGAATACCTAATGTGAGAGCCTCTGGTATGGTATCAGTAGAAATAGGAAGCATTTAAGCAGGGGTGAAATGCTACCGGTTCGGATCAGTTTGGCCGATGGCGGGTGGTGGTTCAGAGAATCAGTAGCGACGGCAGCACGAGGCTCCGCCCACCCACCCAGTCGTCGTTACTTCCTGGTTTTAACCAGGAAGGAACCTGTTTTTTACCCTCTGCACATGTGCAGAAGGGTTTGTGCATGCACAGATGGTCTGCGCGCATGGCACGTGCACGTCCAAACAGGTGGGGAAGATAAGTAGATTTCACCCCTGCATTTAAGTCTATATTACTCATAATGCTACAAGTATATCATCAGAGGCTCTATCATCTTAACACTATTTATTTACCGTCAAGATTACTAAACTGAGTACATTTTTCACAGGTTGTATGATCAATGGCCTTATGAAAGAAAAGGAAGCAGCAAGTAATCTCGACAGAGTTATTCCGTGAATCTGCTTTAACAGATTGTTGTTGGAAAACAACAGTGATTAAATATTTTGTGGTGGGGTTTTATGAAAGGTGAACAGCCAATGCCTTAGGGCAGCCTCACAGAAGAAGATGAAGGAATTATTTATAGTTTGTGGTGTTTCTTTTAGCTGTATACCCAACAGGGCTGACATGTGAAAGGGACCTTAGATGTCAGAAAAACTGGAAACATCTTTTAGAAGCAAATTAGGAGAAAGAAACTGCTCCTTGCCCACTGTTTGTAACATAGAAATATATCTACAATGTCTAGTGAGATTTAAGCCCAAACATAAATTTTAAAAAATATGCTTTTCCTGAAACTATTTTTGATGTGAAAATTTCTTTTTACAACTCTACTGTAAGTTATGTTCACTTACAGCAAGGAGACTCTTGATTGATGATGCAGAAAACCCAAGCAACCCAAAAGCTCTCATTTCTACGCAGTATTCAGAATCGCACCAAATTGACAATTCAAATGATGCATAAGAACTGATTCTACTTTACACATACATGGCTGTAATTTGCTCTGCTTCACTGACAGCAAAATTGCAGGGTTTTTCTCATGAATATGTAATTTGCCACGTTGAATTATAAAGTGCGGAAAAATCAATTTCACGCAGTTGTGCAATAAGGTGGCAAAGACAAAGAGGTTGCAACTTTCAAGGTGAAGGGAGCCAACTGGCCAAACTGTTGAGGTTGATGCCTCATTTTAGAGAGATAAAATGGCAGGAATCTTAAAAAAGAAACTTGAATTTTTCCAAGATGAGATTCTGAAGTAAGTGACCTTCAAAGTTGCTTGAGTAGATTTAGTGGCCTTTCTAAAGAAGGGTCATGACAAAACCTTTTCCTTTGTATGTACTTGTATTGGTTGCACATATATATATATTAGAACAGTGTGTGATTGCATTAACCTCCCGGATGTCTTGTTGGGAAGCAAATTAATGTTTAAACATTTTTCAGAGAATGACCTACAAAAAGTGCATGACTATAACAAAATATATTAAGGAAGTCATGGATGACGGTTATCAAAATGGGAACATATTGGAGGTGGCATTGTAGGAAATCTGAAAGAAGACATTTGACATCTAGATATCACCTGCTAATAAGGCAAAAATCAGCAATTATTTCAAAAGGAACGTGGTCTCAGTTTGGATAAATCAGCCGGCTTGCTTAGTATCTCCATTTAATCTGGAGGAAAAATGGAGTCCTAAGGGAGAAGATATTAGAATGGCCCTAGTCCATTGAGGGAAAGTTTCATCCTTTCACCAATTCATTGTCTCTTCAGTGATCAGGAAAAAGAGAACTCTAACTACACATCTCAGTTTCTCTATCAGGTTCAACTCTAAAGGGTTTTAATCAGGAAGGGCAGACTTGCAGGAAATGTTATGCAATCCTGGGGGGGTGGGACCTCAATTCTTGGCTTGATTTTGTTAATATCAAAGTAGTTGAAGTTGACCAGATCAAAAAAGGTATGGCAGGTTTATAGGAATGCTCTCTTTTATTGGTAACAGGCTCTTGAAAAACCAGTTTTCTTCCTGTTCCATCTTTATACTAAATAATATCAAAAGGAATGTCAGAGGCAAAAGACCAGGTCCACAGTCTAACTAAACTGGTTTATTGTTGCATAGTTTATCCACAGGAATCTTCTTAACTAATAATTAACATCTGACTGAAGTTAGATAAGGCCAATGGAAATCAAGGGGGGTTGGACTTCATTTGTGGCTTTGTAGGGATTCTAGGCTGATCCCTCTTTTAACTCTGCCCTCAGGTTCTGCCACTCCTTCTATAGGGAACGGGGCAGGTGTTTTGAGCTTTTCTCAGATTGTGTAATCTTTTCTGCAAGAAGCCCCTTAATGGTTTGTTCGCACACAGTTAAGTTGTCCCATTGTAGGATTTTATAGCAATAGGATGAGTCTCCTGCATCAGTTACATATCTGTTAAGGAATTTAGAACTTTCCTATCTCTTGACCTTAGGGATAGGAAAGACCCTAGTTTTCTGTTTCTGGTTCCTAGTTTCTGGAATCCTTGGAATCAGAGGAATCTCTTAGAACCACTATAAAGTAAAGGTTCCTCTCGCACATACATGCTAGTCATTCCTGATTCTGGGGGGGGGGTGCTCATCTCCATTTCTAAGCCGAAGAACCAGCGCTGTCTGATGACAATACCCTGGTCATGTGGCCAGCATGACTAAATGCTGAAGGCGCATGGAACGCTGTTACCTTCCCATCAAGGTGGTCCCTATTTTTCTACTTGCACTTTTACATGCTTTTGAACTGCTAGGTTGGCAGAAGCTGGAGCAATAATGAGAGCTCATTCCGTTATGCGGCACTAGGGATTTGAACCATCGAACTGCCGATCTTTCTGATCAACAAGTTCAGCGTCTTAGACCCTGAGCCACCGTGTCCCCTAGAACAACTATAGTGCACCTTATTCTAATTTATTCGAAGCAAATCTCTCTACTTCCAGGAGGTTTGGGAACGAAAGAGCCACACTGAATAATTTCTAGAGTCTTAGTGCTTCCTATTTAGGAAACAACATCTATGCCATAGACTCTGAATCAAACTGAAATTCAATACAGTTTATAAAGCTATACATCTGCAAGATAATTCCAGTGGAGCTGGTTTGAAATATCCCAGCACCTAGTTTTTGGAAGCATACCCAAGAGCTGACAAAACTTCAGTTTGTTTGGACAAAATATGAGACTGTATATACTTTCTATACTGTTTATTTCACTAAACAGAGCCATCATCTTTTGGAGGACAAATATAAAGGAATGATCAAAAATAAAGAAGAATTGTGTAACTTCTATGTTGTCTATATGGTTTTAACTTTCAACAATAAATTCAAGAGGTTTTTTTTTTTTGTCTTACCTGACATGAGCCTTTCTAAATCTGAGACAGTAAAAAATCTTTAAGCCCAAAATATCTAAAATTGGAAAATCGGGGGAGAGGGGAGGTTTGGTTAATTTGATCAAAGGAGAGAAATACTCCTCATTACTTTTCCATTAGTTAAATTGCTGCATTATAATTTTACCTGCATGCTAATTGATCCAAAGGTTTAAACGCTTTTTATTAACTTACTATTTTTATACTTCATATTAGCACTGCTAATGACCTGATCATTAATATTTGATTTTGTTTTGTCTGTGGATTGGTTCTGGATAGCTGTAGTTTGAAAAAAAAAATGTTCTTCCTTGCTAAACGGCAAGGAAGCTGCCTTGCCGTTTAGCAATTTTCTCATATGTTGGCCAAGGTCACAACCTCTATTCTTGGCCAGTGGATTATGGAGCAATTCCCACAGAGTTCAATTAAACTGTTCCCCTCCATTGCTCTCCTTGTACAGCCATTGGTGCTGTACAATTCAATTCAATATAAACAATTCCAATCAAATTGAGAGGCTCTGAACTAAGTTGTTTCAGGCTCTGATGGAAGCAAGCAATAGAAATGCCTGCAGATACCATCCTCGTCCATTGTCCATTGACTGACTTTCATTTTAAGTTTACATTTACTGCATGAAATATCAAAATTAAATGGAAAGCTGATGCACTGCCAAGCACCCATTTCTTTTATCACCTTTCTTTACAGGAACATTTCTGGGCCTCACCTAGACATTTTTAGAAAATAAATGAGACCAAGAACTGTATATAACCCCGGGTTTGTTTATTTAACTGTATCTCCCTGTTCAAAAGCTAAAAGCTACGTTTTAGTTTTAGTGATAATTCTGACAATGAGAAGAGGTGGTAAGGAGCAACCTTGCCAATTTGCGTTCTGGAGTTTTGGGAGACTGCTCATTCCTTCCACAATAGATAGTTTTTCAAGAATTATAGTATTGCTTTTCAAGAAGACCTTTAACAGGTCCCCTTTAGATGTCCATACGGGACAATTGAATTCTGGCAAAGCCATGTTTGATGTATCCCAGTCAGTGGTGGGTTGCTACTGGTTCGCCCCAGATCGGGCAAACTGGTAGTGGTGGCAGGAGGCTCCGCCCACCCGCCCCGACGCTTCTGCACAGATTGAAACCCACTACTGATCCCAGTGCTATGTCATGTAGGGGTTTAAAGGCAACCTGAATGGTGAACTGGGCTCGGAAATCTACCATCAACCAGTGCATTTTTTTTTCTCTTTGCTGACCCAAATGAGTGGTTAGTTCTTAGCCTTGAGAGGATCAACCAAGTGAATCACCAGACACAAGAAATCTTCATAGAGCAGGTTCCTTTATTGTTGCAGAGCACTAAAGGTGGTGGTGGGACCTCTAAACAATATGAAACACACTCATTGGCACACTTACAAAAAAGAGAAGACACTGATTGGTTACATTTTGTGGTAGACAGGTGAGGCCTTGCTCTCAGCCACTAGTCACATTTTGATTGGTTCATAATGCTGTAATACCTTATTTGGCAACTTGCTGACTCATCCCCTCTCAGCAAAGGTCAACAAGTGGTCCCTGCCTATGTCCTACCCTACAGGCGGCTGCAGTTCCCATGCAAATGGTAAAACATGTCATGGCACAAATATTGCAAATTACGTGCCTTTCAGATATTAGGATGCAAATGTATACGAGTGAGGTATGCATCATATTATCATCCCATGTATGTTGCCAGTTTTGAGTAATCATGGCTTGCTGGGTTCTTCAGATACCAGAATAAAAGAATGCTAATATTTCTATAATTTTACAATTGGAGATTACAACATTCCATAGGTTGCTAAATTCTTCTCCTATGCAGTTGTCCTGGATTTGCTAATCTGTAACCCAATGGCTCTATGGAAGGCTATCCAAGCAGTTAACCTTTCTTGACATCCAACAATGGAGACAGTGTTTCCCCATTTAACTTTATTAAACGCTGCAAAAGTGGTGGGTTTCAACATTTTTTACTACCGGTTCTGTGGGCGTGGCTTGGTGGGTGTGGCTTGGTGGGCGTGGCATGGCTTGGTGGGCGTGGCTTGGTGGGTGTGGCAGGGGAAGGATACTGTAAAATTTCCATTCCCATCCCACTCCAGGGGAAGGATACTGCAAAATCCCCATTTCCTCCCGATCAGCTGGGACTTGGGAGGCAGAGAATAGATGGGGGCAGGGCCAGTCAGAATTTTTACTACCAGTTCTCTGAGCTACTCAAAATTTCCGCTACCAGTTCTTCAGAACTGGTCAGAACCTGCTGAAACCCACCTCTGTGCTGCAAGTTCCGGTAAAAGTATAAAAATAAGCAGTAGTATATGATCACAACATAAATAACAACTAGCAGCCATATTCCATTAAAAAAAAAACAACCCATGTGTTCCTAGCTATAACGTAGCCTACTTACTGTCTAGACTAAAAAAATATAACTTCCCCTATACCCCACAGGGCGTAAACTCCCTAAAGGTGTGAAAGGATACCCTGCTCATGCTATGATACCTCCAGGTGGGTCGAGATTACAACTGAAGAACACGAGGCTTCTCTGAATGGAAGAGGGAGGCTGGAATGGCCTCACTTCCCTTCTCTTTCCCATCAATGCTTGTAATGGGAAGTGATGAGACAGGAAAGGGGAAGCATGTAATAATCCCTGAACGCTTCTGAAGGGAACATGCTGCACCTATTTTGGCCAGTAAAGTTTACCTATAAGCTAACTAAAAAGAAAGAAATTAACCTTGTCCTGCCAGAACAGCAAATGCTCTGGGGACAGAACAATAGTACTAAAGACTTATTTTAGGTTTCCATTGAAAACTGGGCTTCTAAAAATAAACTCACCAACAACCATACTGTCTGGTTTCACACCTCATGCTAATTCATGGTTTATTTAACCAGAATATATATTATATAAAAGCAAAGAATTAATTCTTATAATAATCAATAATAAATTAATAATGTATATTATTAATATTATAATATCATTTATATTGTGTAATAAAAATAAAATAATAAATAATAAAATAAAAGTATACAATATCAAGAGAGTAAAAGAACTGAAATGGAAATGGGTTGGTCACATAGAAGAACTGATGACGGGTGGACTAAGGCAGTTATAGAATGGATTCCAATTGATATAAAGTATCCATAAAAGAGACCTAAAACAAGATGGATTGATAACATCAATAACTATTATGGGCCCAATTGGCAAAAGAAAGTTCAAGACCATATGGGTTGAAACATGCAGAAGAGGCCTTCATCCTACAGTAGATAAACAATGGCTAGAATCATCATCTCCTTTTAATGACCCTATAATCCCTTGTGGGGTGGAGTCTGGGCAACTGAATGCAGCTAGCAGAGTGTTTTAATGGCCAGATGCCCTTCCTGTTGCCAATGCGGAGTTTTGTTCAGCAGATATATTCTCAGTGTGGCCAGAGAGAGAAATAATTTGCCTCTACCTAGGATTGAACTCACAGCCTCCTTATTGTGAGGCAAGAACTCCACCTCTAGGCCACCACACCACTCCATAAACAATGGCTAGAATAATGATGATGATAATTCTCGAGAGGTTACTATGGTACCAACTGAAGTTTGCACACAATGGAAATCAGGCTATGTCCTCCTTCATTCTTCTCTACTATTTTCGTTTGCTGCTCTAGAAAATGAAGAAACCCCTTAAATTCTTCAGAGATATGCCACCTTCCTTTTAGTCTTGCTCAGCAGTATCATCTGCACTCCAACCTCCTTTATGTTCCATGAGTAGAACACATTTTTATCCACCTTGTAAATTTTAGACATTGTTTAGACATTGTTAACTTTATTTGCATAAAGCTGAGTTTTTGTAAGTCAGGAGACCCTGACTCTCTGTATGTTTTCAACATTATGGCTTATGGTTTTTCAAAAAAACCTTCCATTTTGAATTTATTTTCTTTGCCAGCATACATTCATTAGCTTCCTTCCTTTGATACTGTTGTAAATACATCCATATTAGTGATTGGAAAGAAAAGAAGGTCATTGTCTGTATCCTTCAGGTTGCATAGCATTTGTTTTTCCTTTCCTCGGTTGCATTTTGCGGTTAGGTTTAGTTTAACAGATGCATAATCGGATACCCTTGAGGATACTACATGGAATCTGGGTGTTTTGTTCAGCTCCAAATGAATCCCTAATATGGGTCATACATTTTTTATAAGGAAGATAGACTTGGTTGGTAATTGCTTCTAAGTGTAAGATCTCAGGGTTCATCTGAGACACTCTATTGATTCAATCTCCTCTGGCTGTTGGACAATTGGAAACAGATAAGCCTCACATTCTATATCTGAGAAGGTTTTTTTTTAAAAAATCCATTATTATCAAAGGATTGTGTTTGGTCGTCTTGTGCTATTTTAAACAAAACCTTCGTTTTTGTGTACTGCAACTTCTTTTCTGCAACTTGCAGAAGCTGGACAAGAAAAGAGTCATTAGAACAGATATTAGTCTGCTTTGAAGCAACAGCTGGAGTACGATTTTCAATTTTACCGGTAGCGATAGTAAAATTGGACCCATCTCAATTTTACCGATAGCGATTGTGACAATTTTACACTGCATTCAGTGGTTTTGGCTTGTAGGGATCTGGGCTATCATTTGGTTCCACTCTATCTCTGTCTCTTTAAGATCAAGTCTTTTTTTATTCCATGTGCACACCACTGCACAGCACGCTTGCCTTGGGCAACATGCCTCTTTGTTGCAGGACAGAAATTCAATAAAGAAAATACCTCGCTTCATCCTGTGCTCCTCCTGCAACATCAGAATGGAGGAAACACGGAAAGATAGGATTACACCTTAAGGCAGATTGTGTGCTTTCTCTTCTGCTTCTACCCACTTTCCTCATTCTGAAGTTACTGCAGCTCTGTGGAATGGAAAGTGCAGCAGGTTAAGAGAACTCTAAAGTCTCCACAAAGATTGGGTTTAAAGTGAAAAATTATCTTTGCTTATCCTTTTCCCTCCTTGACCAGAAAACTTTCTGAAAGAAAACAATGAAGATATAAATCAGGGGTGTCAAACTTATGTCGTCACGTTGCTGTCATGTGACATTTCATGACTTTCGCTAAAACCGGGATGGGCGTGGCCAGCACATGATGCATCCAGCCTGTAGGCCGCGAGTTTGACACCCCTGATATAAATGATTATTGTGAGTGACCCATTAGATATTGGTCTCCCATCAGTTTTATGGAGAGCTACTTTAAAGGAGGATGACAAGGCAGAAGATAGCCTCATTCTCCTACTGCAATGATGAATTTTTTCTCTCCCTTCCTAATTTCTAGTTAGAATATGAAAACGGTCAATTGGTATTCATTAGAAAGGGATGTTTAGTCCCTGAGGCTTCCCATTGCTAATCTCTAATCCAGCAATTGTAATTCTGCAACCAATATCATAGTGGATTGGTTGCTTGTTTACAAGACATTGCATGACACAATTCCAACTTTTTGTCTACATTTCATCACTTTCATGATAGATGCTAACCACCCTCGTCATCCATGTTTATTTTATGGTAATGTTTTTCATGGACTCAATTTAATACTGGTTTTTGACCTCATTGTTTTTTTTTTGTTTTTTTTTTTAATTTGATTTATATGCCGCCCTTCTCCGAAGACTCAGAGCGGCTTACAATGTGCTCAGCAATAGTTAGTTGCTATGAGACCTTGCTTGAAGAATATAGCAATATATAAAGTGTGAGAATATAATGCCACCATCTGTAAACTATCTGAGATGTAAAGATGCCATATATAAAGTATGAGAACAAATAATAATAATGTCACCCACTGTAAACTATCTGAGTTGTAGGAGGAGGTTAGAGGATACAGATTTCATGTAATGATGAAGAAATCATTCAGTGCTAAGCTTGGATGATATCCAGTGGTGAAATACAGCTGGCTCTATCCCGCTCAGGCGAACCAGTAGCACCTGTGGCAGGAAGCTCCACCCACCCATCCAGACGTCATCACATCCGTTTTTTATTCTCTGCGCATGCGCAGAAGCTCTGTGCATGCGTGAAGGAGGCATACGCTCACATTTGCGAACCGGTAGTGAAGGTAAATGGATTTCACCCCGATGAAATCCATTCAAAGAGTTACAAATTAATAATTTTTTCTTAGTCACGAGTCCTTGACATTCATGCTAAATAGTAATATAATCAATAGAACCTCTCATAAATTTTGACTTCCTTGTTAGACCTTGTTGATCTGATTTTGCATTGTAGCCAACCAATATAATAGGAAGGATTTTTATTATCTGACTAGCTACAGTCATATAGATCAGGGGTGTCAAACTCATGTCATCATGTCATCATCACATGACATATCAGGACTTTTTCCCCCTTCGCTAAACCAGGGGTGGAAGTGGCCAGCACGTGGATGTGGCCAGCATGGTTCATTTAGTGATTGAATGAAGTGACTTTAAAAAGTGACTTATGATCATTTTTCACACTTATGACAATTGCAGCATCCCCATGATCACATGATTGCATCATAGCCGGCCAATATAATAGGAAGAATGTATTAAGACCTGATAGATGGAAGAGAAGATGAAACATTCCTGCTAAAACTATGTGCAAACACAATAAAACAATCAATTTGGACAGCAATTGTGCAAAACCATCTTCAAATGGTCAAGCTGTCTAAGTTTGGAAGCTAAACAGAGTTAGACCTGGTCTGTATCCCAAAGAATCCAAGGCCTATATACTGTATTGTGAAATGTAAAACAATATTTTGGAAGTTAGTATTGGCAAATCATTTCTTTATTGCAGCTGAGGAAACTACATAAACTAGTTTCCATTCAAGTTTGATTTGAAAAGGATTTTACGCAATATTTCATGTGAATAGTGTGAGCATATTTTAAGAGCTTACAAGTGAAAATCTCACAAAATTAATGATTTTGTGATATTTTACCCATTTCATTTATTAATTTTTAAAATTATTTATTTGTTTATTTATTTAAAAAAACCCTACCTCCAATAGCCAAACTCTCTTGAATGGTTTACAATAAAACATCTCCATCATCTCAGAAATACAATTTTAAAGCAATGCGCACTTTGTCGTCATATTGTAGAGACCATATTACCTAATCCTTACTTATGCTATGTCAGAGTGCGCACAGTGTGACTATTTTGAGACAACCCAGGAGCAAAATACAGTAAACAGAGGTTTGTCTTTCAAATAGTGGTTTATCTATAAGGAATATATACATACACATACTATGCAAAGTCAGGCAATCAATCATCAACTATAGCATGGAAGCACACACTGAGAGAGAGGGAGACACGCCCCAACAGGGCCTCTCTTATAATATACAGCCTCTTAAAGTGATAACAGTTTAATAACCCTGCTGACTCATTCTCATTGCATCATCATTTCAGTATTATAGCCTTATAGCAGCTGTTCAGCTATTAAATCATCATTATCCCAATATGCTATGTTCTTTCTCTCTCACGAGGACTGGGACAACTTCCCTTCTCAAATCTCTTTCCTTCCCCCAGATGGCTGATTTTTATACTACTCAAGTTTTCACAATTATGAAATCCTAGATTCCCTTTGGATTATAAAGATGTATAGGATTGTTACTAAAATAATGTAAATTATTCAGTTTGAATCCTTGAAATACGCAGCAACAGCCTTCTATATAATACTAGAATGTAGCTCCCAACATTTCCACAACTGGTTTAGAGAATAGCTTGAGAATGACATGGTACAAATTGGGAAAGCTGAATGGGGTCATGTTTGAGAAAAAGGAAGCACTGAATTAGTGGAGTTAAAACAAGGTCCAAGCAGATACTTTGAGCTCTTACATAAGTTTGAGTTAAGGTATGGGCAGCATCTTAGAGCAGGGGTCTCCAATCCCTAGTCCATGGACCAGCACTGGTCCATGACATGCCAGACCCCAGGCCACACAAACAAGCAAAGCCCTATCCACAGGATGCAAGCAGCACACAAAACAGTGCCTCCTCCGGTCCATGGAAAAACCTCTCTCCACGGAACTAGTCCCTGTGTCCAAAAGGTTGGGGGCCGCTGCCTTAGAGCCATGAAATGGGAGCCAGGAACTCCATGGGAAAAGCCACTAATCATGAAAAAGGACAGGTCTGGATAAAGAACAAATTCTGAGGAGAATGCAAAGTTGGTAGCATTCCAGAAAACCTTGTTGCTTGAACAAGAGAGTCCCATTTTCTTTTCAGGACGACCTAGCAACCATCTTGGGTGCGCAGAGACTTTATTACATTAGCTGAGCTAACCTGAGAAATTAATGCTTGTAGCTCTTAGGAGATTTAAAATTAAGTTTTGCAATGTGCCAATAATTCTTCAAGGTACTCAGTTTGAAAATAACTGCAGTGTAATCAGCAAATGTTCACAACTGGAAACATATAGAGGACTATTTTCTTTTTCTTTTCTTTTTTTTTGACATTGACACACTCCAGGAGATGACACTCAACAGTATTAAAAGAAGTGCAATTTACTGAACATGTTTTAACTCTAAAAGGCAACTTTTTCTTTCTTTGGCTTAAAAAAAAAAATACTTTCAAGCACCTTGAAGAAAGCCAGGACCAGATTAGCACTCTCAGTCTGCCAAGAGTGTGCTGCTGAATACTGAATTGCTTCACTTCCAACCATGAGGTTGGAAAAGCAGTGATTTTCAGTACTTTACTGAATGATAAGGGTTTTTTAAATGGCATTTTGAAACATATATTATTCTACCCGGTTATGAATTTTACAATACATACAGTCTTCAATAAATTTAACGGGAATGAATGAGTCCCGTTAAATACAATGAATCTTTCTTGGGAAAAATAAGGGTACCTGCCTCGATTGTCATGGTAGCAAGAATATTGCAACTAGTTACACTAGCTATAAATGCTCAAAATGCTCCATCCCTTATTTCAACGTCTATTCAATTTTTTTAGAAATTTGTGCTAAAAATTCATTCTTTTAAAAATGAATTGCCAGTAGTGGACTCCCCTGAAATATGGATTTGGGATCAACGGATCCTTTGAATCCATGAAAAGAACTTCTGTAGAGTTCTTAGTGCTCCTTCAGCTTGGTTGTTTTCTTGCAGACATTTCCTTACCCAACTAGGTGACATCATCAGTGCTAGAAGGGAATAGGGTTTGTTCTCTCTTTATATACAAGCAATGATCTCTGTCAGTGTTGGTGGGAGTGTTCCTGGTGGTTCTTTGATTAGGCTGTTGTTTGATGATGATGATGATGATTTACTTTATTCATTAAATATGAAACTCAGTCAACTGAACATTCAAAAATGCATCACAAATACCATCAACTGGTACCAATAGCTGATACAGGTTGCTGCCAGAGTCCTAGGTATCAACCAAGTATCTTCTTAAGATGTACAATATTCCAAGTAGCACAGTTTTTTGCAGGAAGCTGCAATTTGTTGATGTACCTTATAAAATTCTTGGACATGGTACCAAGTGCCCCGATGACAATGGGTATCACTGTTACATGTTTCATCCATAGCCATGTAGTTTCGATGGCCAGGTCATAATATTTCATGATTTTTTCCAGTTCTTTTTCTTCAACTCTGGCATCTCCTGGTACCACGATGTCAATAAATTGTAAGTTTCGGTTTTCGACAACTGTGATATCTGGCGTGTTGTGTTCCAAATGACGATCCGTCGGTATTCGAAAGTCCCACAATATCTTCATCTTCTCATTTTCTATCATTTTTTCCACTTTATGTTCCCATGACTTTTTGGTTACTAATTATTATTATTATTATTATTATTATTATTATTATTATTATTATCATCATCATCATCATCATTATCATTGCTTGAGTCAGTAGTTCCTTGATTGGGATATTGTTTATTGCTTGATTGTTGGTCTGTATTAATCCTGGTATTAACCTCTGCTTATGTGGATGTTGATTGCTGGCAAAGAGATGTTTTAGTATTTTTGTCTCATTTTTAGCTTTTTTATTGTCTTTTTTGAATGGCATATAGATGTTGTTTATCTCCGTGCTTGTTGATGGCTGATTGGTCTGAATGCCAAGCTTCCACAAATTCTCTTGTGTTTTTTGGCCTTAGCTTAATCATGGATGCTCATAGTTTACCAGGATAAATTAGGATAAGTCTGTTGATGTGTTGTGCAATTAAGGAGTTTTCATCATGTCTTTTAACTGCTAATTGGTGTCCAAGGATGTGTTCCACTAGTCTTTTGCCTGCCTTCTACTTTTACTTGTTGCAGTTCTTTCTTTTAAAAAAAAATCTCTGCAGGCTCTAGCAAATATTATACTTTAAAATAATTTGAAGAGTACTTGCATATATTTTTAAAAATGGACCTATTGTTGTGTTGTCCATAAGGTTTGGGTTAGCCATCAGATGAACTGCTTAGATTCATGAAATTTTCACAAATATTCCCATAACTGCACTGTAAAATGTAAAGAAGTGAAAGCAGAACATTATTTGAAAGTATTCAGCTGAATGGGACCAAGAATTTAATTAACACAAACAGAAAGCAATTTCTGAACTTAAATCAATATAGCTGGATTGTGATGATGAATCCAGAGTCTTGCTTTTTCTTCTTATATAACAGTGGATGTTTTTTTGTTCTGCTGGTGTTTGATCACCTGTTCATCTGTTATTAATATATGAGCTAAGTTTATCCTCCCAAAGGCCATAATGTTTGACAGTCACTGTTAGCCCAAGGGCAAGTTACCACTGACTGAATATTCATTTTAAATTCTGCATCACTTTAATAATCAAATTAATATGGATTTCAGATCAGTTTCTCAGCATGTGAAGCTTAAAAACCAAAAAAAGTTTAACTTGAAATTTGCTTGATGGTTTTCTTTTTCTATCTATTTTTTTTTTTTTTTTGACAGCATGGTAGAAAACTGATGGATTTCCTTGAGCTTTGTCAAAGGCCAAGTAAATGTTGACTTCTGCAAATGTCAGATAACTTGCTGGCACCTGTTTTATCTGGGCTGTGCTTGGAAGTCTGCTCTAGGACAACTTTACCTGGCTGACTTCCTCTTGACTTTTAAAGAGCTCTTATTTCAGCAGACTTATAAGAAAAGCTATTGGGACAGAAGTAGAAAATCCTTTAGTAACCAGGATTGCATTTCCTTTTCTTGAGGGGTCCAGAGTCCGCAGTAGGCATGGCAATATCACGAAATAGCCAATGCAATCAGGGGCGGGTTCCAAATCCTGTTGCTACTGGTTCGCTCGTGTGTGGGCACGCGGGGGGTGCTTCTGCGCATGTGGGTGCCTCCTACCACCACCACTACCGTTCGCCCAATCTGGTGCGAACCAGTAGCAACCCACCAATGAATGTAATGTAGTTTGGTCTGCATTATGCGTGTGACATTTTTTTATTTAGGGTGACTATTTTGGAGCTTCTGTGTGATTCTAGACATGCTAAAATTACCTTCAGACTTAAAACAAAATGATGGGGATTTCTCCTCCTCCACCACCCCCAAAAAAACCAGGACCACTGCCAATTTGAGGCACAGTGCCATCAAAATTTGGCAATGTCATTTGAAAAGGGGGGCTTGGCAGTTCACCAAAAGAATGTTTCAGGTTAAAATGCTAGTATGAAGAATGAAGTGGATGAGCAGGAATTACCAATTCTCGAGCAAGAAAGAAGCAATACATAAAATGTGAACAAGTTCCTTCCAATCTAAAAGCTATGAAGAAAACAACTATACTTATTCACTTAAAAAGGTGGAAGGAGAACAGCACAGATTATAGAATCAATCACACCACCAAATTTCACCAGAGCAAACAGGTGATTTACAGACTACAGTGATCATAATTTGAAGGGTCTGGATTGAAGTTGATTGCTGGAATTAAGAAATAAATTAAATAGATATATCTAGGCTGTTAACTCTGCAGACAATTCATAAGGACAGGATGCATAAACATTTTGAATAACTACCGGAGTGAAAGTAGCCCTCCCAACCAAAAACCCAAGACACTCAAAAAGTCAGACAATATTTGATTTTAAGGCTATGCCTGCTGGATGGAGGATGAAAAGAAGGCCTTGTCCTCCTTAAGCTTCGGCAGGAGGCCTTTGGAAGGTAAATCACTTCCATTTCAACAATTAATTTCCTCCATTCTAAATAGTCTAAAATCATGAGCCCAAAATTTGGCCATTTTGCTGACAAATTTCAGCAATATAATATTAGATTACTGAGGCCACAAAGAAGCTACTGATGATGCATGAATTTATAGGCATCCATATCTCATCCAAAATGAGTCCCAAACCTTTTAGTGGCCATTGAATTTCAGAGGCATAATTTTAGACTAATGTGGTGGTTTCAGAGGCAAATGGGCTTACAGGTCCTATGCCTACTCAGTTCCACCCTTCCTTGGCTTTCCAGGTTCAAAATTGCTCACAGCTCTTCAATGACATACCACCTCACCATACGCTGTTTAGAACAGCAAATTCTGGGTTCACTTCTGGCCTCCAAGAACATGAGCAATTATTGACTTAAGGATCATAGAGACTATTGTATTTTTGGCTTTGTAGTGGTGAGTTCCCTCAACAAGAATTTTTTTTCAGTGCCAAATTTTGGTGTTTTGAGTTCTAGGTATTGTACTATTTCATCAAGTGGATGAATACATTTCTATGTAAATTAACTGGATAGGCAATATGCTATCATCTAAAGCAACATAATTCTCAAAAGTGTCTGTATTTGATGTATTTATTTTGCCTGGGCTGGGAGTATGGCTCAGTTATAATGATGTATATACAACAGATGACAAAAGGCTCTTTAGAAGTCAAGATCTCATCATCATGGTTAATAAGCAATGGGAAAGATTTCATCGTCATACGTAATAAGCAGTAGGAAAGAAATGAAATCTCCCTCAAATCCGGAATATGTGAAAAAAAACCGAAACAAACAACACCTACAATCCTGGAAGCAAAAAAGAAATGTCTTGAGATAATATAAGTACAAAGAAGGATTCTGAGGTAGAAAATAATCACTCATAATATGCATATGAATAATGGAAATGCTTTTAAATGCATGAACACAAGGAAACTGTTTACTGGTAGCGGATTATTGAGGTAGGTTTGAAGAAAAGAAGTTAGCCATTAGAAAGCAATCAGCTGAGCTGGAAAGAAGAGATGAGGAAGAAATTCAAATTTGGCCCATTTTAACTCTCCTAGGTATAAGAGAGGATTTTTGTCAGGATTTAAAATTCTCTTATTATAGATTATATCAATAGAGTTTTCATATTTTTTGCAATGTCTGTTTCTTCAAAGAGTTGGTACTGCAAAGTCTTACGGAGTATTGAACAAGGATTTTTTTATTTTTTTTTAAGGAAGCATTCCAGAAACATTTAATGAATGATTGGACTTTATCTTTCCTGCAGAAAATGTAATTATGCTCCTTTCCCTGCAATGCTAATACAACAGAGATCTCTGGGGAGCAGAAGCAAAATGCTTTAAAATCTTTTTTGCATGAATCCCACTCCTTAAAATCTCCTTTGTACTGTAGGAATCCCACTCCTAGGCATTGGTCTCTTTCGTTTCCAGGCAGCTCTGCATGTATTGGTGTGGGATTGTATGGCAGTGCCAAATTGGCAGAGACATCTGACAGAAATCACAGCGATGGCGTAGACAAATGAGTATTTGGGGTCATTTGGATAATGAGGAAATGATGCATGTGATGTCACTTGCCTCCTTCCCTCTCCCTTGGACAACCATGGGCCCAGCATGCCAATTTGGAAACCAAAAGATTTTCCATCTCTTTCTGTTATTATCAGTGGAGCAATAAAGCTGGAGAATTTGTTGAAATGAAAACTGCTGCAGCACCTGCAACTCATAGAGCGATAATGAGTTTGGGTGTCTCTCCTCCTCCTCCCCGCCCCCCAAAAAAATTTCCAGAATCACCGCTTTCAAGCTGAAAGATCTGCATCTCAGTTGCATATGTAGGATTATATACTGCAATGTGGTCTAATGGAAAATATAACGTTGAAAACTAGGGTAGGGCGGGAGAATAATTCTGCAAGGCCCTTTATAAAGAGTTGGGGGGCTTCTGATCATTAACACCCAACAGTCAATTAAATTGGCACTTAAAGTTAATTCAGCAGAGCGGGTTACTATTTTATTTTTTCCTGGAAGACAATGCTCTGAGCACAGCATGGTTCTTCTAACATACTTTAATGTTTCATCTCTTCTACTTCCCTTTCAGGTGGTGCCACACACAAACTTAAGGCAAGCTATTCTTATTGGTTTTTAAATTTTGATTGATCAGTTTTATCACCCAAGTCTTACATCACAGGCTAAGACAGGACTGTCAAACTCCCAACCCGTGCATCACGTGCTGGCCATGCCCACGCCCGGTTTAGCAAAAGGGGGAAAAGTCCCGATACGTCACGTGATGCCACCATGACGACATGAGTTTGACACCCCTGGGCTAAGAGAAAGCAACTGGCCCAAGTCACCTAGCTGCCTTTTATGTTCTAGTTCTACTTTATGCCTAAGGTGGAACTAAAACTCACAGTTCCTAGTTTCTAGCCTCATGACTTAACCACTAGACCAAAATGGCTCTCATTTAAGTTTTTGAAAGTGTGTGTGTGTGTGTGTGTGTGTGTGTGTGTGTGTGTGTAAAAAGCCATTTAAGAAAAAGCAAAACAGTTCATAACCCAACATGGATTTTAAAAAATGAAAGAAATGGGAATAGGAACTGGGAATTGCAAGAAAAACAACGGCAATTGGATTGGTTCAAAAATGTTTTAATTACTTTCAGTTTACCTATTGTGATTCCATGACTGTGTATAACACTGTTAATACAAAAACTGACACCAACCTCCTTGAAAAGAGGAATAAAATGCTTAGTCTTTTTCATTTGCAAAGGATTTATTGTGCTACATTTATCACCTGGAGAATGTTTGTTTCTCTGTCTGCTTCTTCCTGCTCTAAAGCCTAATAACCGTTCCATACAGAAAAACCAAAGAATTAAATTCATTCAATTTTTATTAAAAATGGCATGGAAAGCATTTGAATTTCTCTGTGTGCCTGTGATTTTGGCAGGCTAGGATTAATTTAATCCAACCATACTGGTATGAAAAAAGTAGATATTCCTTTAGAAAGGTATTCCCAATAAAATGTATCTTGTTTGATGTTGTTGTTGTTGTTGTTGAAGTCTTCCCCAATTTTTTCATCTTATTCTTACTAACCATATTAAGAAACAGCTTTATGGGGTATAATTCAGGATATATAATTTATTCATTATTTATTAATCAAATTTATGTTGCCATCTATATCTTGAAAAGTGACTCCAGGTGGTGCACAATAATTAAATAAAAAGCAATATATTTGTAAAAACAAACATTTAAAATATAAAAAAGTCAATTTTAAGAAAATTAGAAGTTAATGAAAATTAGCAACATATGCCGGTAAGTCCCAGGCAGAGAGAGAATGAGTATATCCATTTCAATAGTGGAGCCATCAAAATATGTCTCCCTGAGAACCAGTGGTAAGATTCAGCCAGTTCGCACATGAGCAAAACACACGTGTGGAAGGCTGCATGCACTCACATTTTCAGTGTGCGGCAAACCGGTGGTAAAATTATGTAAAACCCATCTATGGTGGGAACTCTAGATCTGGCGACCTAATCAAATCTTGAGGAACTTCCAGGACTTCAAGAGGGATGGACCAAACCTAATTTTGGGAGGGGAAGAATGTTTCAAAAAGGAAGCATCATAGAATTGAAGGCCATCTGGGACCTACCTAATGTAAGTCTCTGCCTGACATCTACCAAATGCAATTATATACTGTAGTTTATGCACATAATATGTTTTAGATAGGATTAGGTTAGGACTACGATAATATTCAGTCACACAATCACACACAGGGCCGGATTTTCCTATAGGCTAACTAGGCTTCAGCCTAGGGCCTCAAGATCAAGAGGGGCCTACATTCAAATTGTTAGCAAAATTAAAATTACACTTTCACTATAAGTGAAAGGGCCTCATAAATGGAATAGCCTAGGGCCTCTTTTCATCTAAATCCGGTCCTGATCACACACAAAACAAAATCTTTAATTCTAGGTTATATCTTTACCTAAGCTGCAGCTGAGGAGCTTAATGTATTATTAAAAGGATGTTAGAGCCCTAAAACAGAATTCTGCTCAGTATTAACCCAGGAGACAATTAAATTCATTTCACACTTGTCCCTTTTAATGGTCTTGGGACACCTGGCTTAATGGATTAATTAATTATAGAGGTCCTCAATTTACAAAAGTTCATTTAGCAACAGTTCAAAATTACAACAGCATTGAAAAAAGTGACTTATGACCAGTGATGAAATCTAAAATTTGTTACTACCAGTTCTGTGGGCATGGCTTGGTGGTGGTGGTGGTGGTGGTGGGGTAATGTGAATGGGTAGGCGTGGCCAATTTTATTTTTTTTTTACTTTTAAAACCATTTTTTCTACAACCTCTTCAGTGAAGAGTCAGTCGCAGGACTGAATCGGTGTTTCTTTGTCTTGTATGTTGTCTTAATGTATTTATGTTTGTGTGTATTTTTTAACCAATAAAAAATTTTATATAAAAAAAATGCTTTCAAAAGGCTCTGACTATCCCAGCTGAGTTGCCTGATCGGCAGAGGCTTTTTAAAAAACTCAGCTTGGATCGTCAGACCAAAAATGACCCCTACATATTTCAATAGTGATAAATACATGTCAGTTACCTGGCATCGAGAATTTTGATCATGTGACCATGAAGATGCTGCAATGGTCATAAATGTGAAAACGAGCAAAATCAATGGGGAAGCCAGATTCACTTAACAACCGTGTTACTAACTTAACCGCTGCATTGATTCAGTTAACAACTGTCATAAGGTCATAAAATGGGGCAAAATTCACTTAACAATTGTCTCACTTAGCAACAGAAAATTGGGGCTCAGTTGTGGTCATAAGCTGAGGACTACACTGTTTCCCCTAAAATAAGACATCCCCTGATAATAAGCCCAATTGGGCTTTTGAGCACATATGCTAAAATAAGCCCTCCCAAAAAATAAGCCCTCCCCAAAAATATTTAAAAACATGGTCAGCCGGTCCCCATCATTTCCTCTGGTTAGATTTAGGGAGACAGAGCTGGAAATCAGGTAAGATGGCAAGAGGAGCCCCATCTTGCTCCATATGCCCCAAAATAATAAAACCTTCATGAAAATAAGGCCAAGCACTTATTTTGGGGTTCAAAAAAATATAAGACAGGTTCTTATTTTCGGGGAAACACGGTACCTGTATTAGAAACTGTTCCTTCCTAGATTTGGCCACTTCCCACTTCAGTTGGGCAATAAATACTTCCCACTCATGAGAATTCGGCATGTCTGAGCAAAAAACTATATCTATTTATCTTACTGGGAGCTCTCACCTTCAGGGATTAGCTACAGATCTATTCTTGGGAGATCTGCCACTTTGTAGTGAAGAGATTTTTAAATAAGATAATCCTTTTTGATTCCCTTTGGCATCTTCCTGAAGTTCACATTGGTACTGGGGGAATTAAAAGAAGGAGACTCCTATGTTTCAGCTGCCACCATTGTAGGTTCTACGGGGGATTCAGATGTAAAGAGGCTTATTAGCATCCTAGAACTCAAGAATTAAAAATAAGATAGAGCCACTTTACAACTCACCCTAATTCTGAGCTGAAATGCCCTCTGCTCATCCCCAAGTCAAAGGAAAACTATACTAGTGTTGCTAAGCCTCTCTCTTGCTAAGTCTCATCTTGCCTCTATTGCCAGTGGTGAAATCCACATTTTTTTACTACCGTTTCTGTGGGCGTGGCTTGGTGGGCATGGTTGGCTTGGTGGGCGTGGCAGGGGAAGGATACTGCAAAATCTCCATTCCCACCCCACTCCAGGAGAAGGATACTGCAAAATCCCCATTCCCTCCCCACTCCTGAGGGAATGCTATTGAAAAATCTCCATTCCCACCCTACTCTGGGGCCAGTCAGAGATGGTATTTGCCAGTTCTCTGAACTACTCAAAATTTCCACTACCGATTCTCTGAACTGCTCAAAATTTCCACTACCAGTTCTCCAGAACCTGTCAGAACCTGCTGGATTTCACCCCTGTCTATTGCCGTTGTTTCCAGTCATTCAGTCACCTATCTTCTCACCAGGCTTACCATGGCTAATATATTTTACATGCTTTGAGACTGTCCTTGAATGATGTGGAATTTCTACTTTGCCAATGGTACAGCTAAATATGACTTACACCTGCCTCAGGCGTAGACTGGGGATAAGATGAAAAGAATAGAGATAGTCCTTGATTTACGACCACAATTGAGACCAAAATTTCTGCGCTTAAGCAAGACATTTGTTAGGTGAGTTTTGCCTCATTTTACGGCCTTTTTTGCCATAGCTGTTAAGTGAATCACTGCAGTTATTGTTAGTAACATGGTTGTTAAGTGAATCTGGCTTTGCTCGTCAGAACATCACAAAACTGGATCACATGACTCCAGGACACTGCAACTGTCATAAATATGAGCCAGTTGCCAAGTGTCTGAATTTTGATAACATGATCAAAATTGTTTCTCTAGAAAGGATGAGAAGCTAAACATCATCCATGAAAAACAAAGAAAGCCAGTTGCCTTTTGACAAAGCATCTTTGAAACAACCATGACCTGAATGACTGAGAATCTCCATAGACACTAACCATGGTGTCTATGGAGGGTGTAAGTGTGAAAAATGGGGATGTTGTAAGTGTGAAAAATGGTCATAAGTCAGTGTTGTTGTAACTTCGAACAGTCATAAATAAAGTTGAGGACTACCTGCATTTGACATGCTTTGAGGCTGTCCTTGAATAGGACAGCTGTCCTATTCAGTGAGAAATGACAAAATGGCCACTTTGACAATAGTATAGCTAAAGATGACTTACACTTGCCTCAGGCTTAGATTACAGACAAGAGGAAATAATTATTGATATACTGTATTCTGTTGATGTAACCATGGTATGTTTATTGCATGGCTAGGTGTAAGTAGGGAAATATACTTAGTTATGCCTTCTGTGAGAAAAGTTGGCTTCAAGCTCAAGCCACCAAAATCATGTGCCTTCCTAAACTGACATCATGTTCACACCTTAGGGTCAGGATTGCATGATAACTCAAACTCATATATGCAGTAAATTGGGAGTTTTTTCCCTGCAACTGATGGCTTACTATTTGGGCTACACCAGAGGTGGGTTTCAGCAGATTCTGACCAGTTCTGGCGAACTGATAGTAGAAATTTTGAGTAGTTGGTAATAAAAATTCTGACTGGCCCCACCCCCATCTATTCTCTGCCTCCCAAGTCCCAGCTGATCAGAAGGAAATGAGGATTTTGCAGCAACCTTCCCCCGGAGTGGAGAAAGAATGGAGATTTTACAGTATCCTTCCCCTGCCATGTCCACCAAGACACGCCCACTAAGCCTTGCCACGCCCACCAAGCCACACCCACAGAACCGGTAGTAAAAAAATTTGAAACCCACCACTGGGCTACACCAAAAGTAGCTTGAGATTCATTTCAGAGGTAGGAATAAAGGATAAAGTGTGTGGAAGAAAATAAATTAGCTTTTGCAAAATTAATTTCACAAAGCCTTCCTTTTTCTTTGTCGCCCTCCCACAAAAGCCGCCTTTTCATAATTATCCCAAGAAACCTGCTAGTGTGAGTGTCTTTAATTGTCTTTAAATAAGGCAGACAATGCTGTATTTAATTAGAAGGGAGCCTTCCTGCTTTTAAGACCTTTTAATTCCATGAGAATTACAGCATGCTGCTGCCACTAAATGTTTGTTTTTAGAACTGCTCGTTTTCAAGAGGAACTTCCCAAAAACAGTGGCGGGGGTGGGGGAGAGGAGAAAATTACAGTATGTGAGCAGATTAGACCTGGTCAAGCAATGAGAACTTCCAAACTTGCTCTGAAAAGCTGTAACACAAATAACCACATGAAGCGAAAATGATTTGGAACAGTGCGTTCTATAGATTGACTGAACTTGTGCAAACTCCGTCCAGAGAAGGGCTGAGTTTGCACAAGCCATGAAAATGCTCTGCGTATTTCTGAGAGCATTTGGGGGAGGGGAGTGTATTTTACGCAGGATCGTTTTCTAAAAATAAAGGTAGATAATGGCTTGGAAAGGCAGAAAGTTCACCACTGTAATAATAATAATAATAATGGCAAATAGAGAAAGGGGGAAAATCCTCTGTAGATCAAAATGCTTAAAAGAGAAAGAGTGTATTGTATTAAAAATGAGAAGCTCCCATTCCTTTAATGAGGCTCAGAGATGACTTTTGTTTCACTTGTACAAGGTACATCTACCTCTCCTCCCCTTGCTACATCTATGGCTTTCACTATCTCCCACCACCACCCCTCCAAAGAAATCCACCCAGGGAACGAGTGATGTTGTGGAAAATGGCTGTATGGAAAGGGACTCTTCCAGATGGATAGAATTCCTGTTATTGTCCTGCCACAATTTCAGAGAAACTAGAATATGATCAGCTTTAAATATAATGGAGCACACATGTACATGTTTTGTGCATTTGGAGAAAGCCCTGATGAAATAGGACCTCTATATGTTGTAGGATTAACCCTTTCTTTGCTCATCGTGTTCCCCAACAGGGCCAGCCTCAGAAGCTGCCATGAACCCTGGACTTGATGTGGGGAAGGAAAGATAGGCATTACAATGAATCCTTGTGAGCCACGGTGATTTCAAATGATCTGTGCAACATGACATCCTTGCACAAATGATGCAGTTTTGTGATAGGATCATGATCTCTGCAAGCATGAAAGTTTCATGTTTGGGATGATAATATCATAATGTACTTTTAAGAGCCATAATTTGACTCTTGGATGGATTTCATTAAGCCACAGATACTAGAGATGGGGAAAGGACAATGGGGAGGAGAATAGAATAAAGTAGAGTAGAGTAGAGTAGAGTAGAGTAGAGTAGAGTAGAGTAGAGTAGAGTAGAGTAGAATTCTTTATTGGCCAAGTGTGATTGGACACAAGGAATTTGTCTTTGGTGCATATGCTCTTAGTATACATAAAAAGACAAGATACATTCATCAAGAATCATGGGTACAACACTTAATGATACTCATAGGGTACAAATAAGCAATCAAATCATACCAGGAAACAATCCATATAAATATAAATTGTAAGGATACAAGCAACAAAGTTACAGTCATGCAGTCATAAATGGGAGGAGATGGGTGATAGGAACGATGAGAAGACTACCCTGTTTCCCCCAAAATGAGACATCCCCTGATAATAAGCCCAATTGGGCTTTTGAGTGCATGGCAATAAGGCCAAGCGCTTATTTCAGGGTTCAAAAAAATATAAGACAAGGTCCTATTTTCAGGGAAACACGGTAATAGTAATAGTAATGAAGACAGTGTTGAGGGAATTATTTGTTTAGCAGAGTGATGGCATTCAGGGAAAAACTGTTCTTGTGTCTAGTTGTTTTGGTGTGCAGTGCTCTATAATGTCGTTTTGAGGGTAGGAGTTGAAACAATTTATGTCCAGGATGTGAGGGGTCTGTAAATATTTTCTCAGACCTCTTTTTGACTCATGCAGTATACACGTCCTCAATGGAAGGCAGGTTAGTAGCAATTGTTTTTTCTGCAGTTCTAATTATCCTCTGAAGTCTGTGTCTGTCTTGTTGGGTTGCAGAACCAAACCAGACAGTTATAGAGGTGCAGGTGACAGACTCAATAATTCAGGTGCAGGTGACAGACTCAATAATTCCTCTGTAGAACTGTATCAGCAGCTCCTTGGGCAGTTTGAGCTTCCTGAGTTGGCGCAGAAAGAACATTCTTTGTTGTGCTTTTTTGATGACATTTTTTATGTTAGGTGTCCATTTTAGGGCTTGAGATATGGTAGAACCTAGAAAGAGGAGGAAATTTAATTCTCTGTCCCCCAAAGCTATCCTTTTATCTCATTAAAGGGGACCTTTTGTCAGGTTCGCCTGATTCGCCAGTTGCGGCCCTTTCTTGATCGGGATTCCCTGTGCACAGTCACTCATGCCCTCGTCACCTCTCGCCTTGACTACTGCAACGCTCTCTACATGGGGCTCCCCTTGAAGAGCACCCAGAGGTTCCAACTGGTCCAGAACGCAGCAGCGCGGGTAGTGACAGGAGCAGCATGGCGCTCCCATGTAACACCATTCCTGCGTGAGCTGCACTGGCTCCCGGTGGTCTTCCGGGTGCAGTTCAAGGTGTTGGTTATCACCTTTAAAGCGCTCCATGGCATAGGGCCTAGCTATCTTTGAGACCGCCTGCTGCCACTGACGACCTCCCATCGACCCGTGCGCTCCCACAGAGAGGGCCTCCTCGGGGTGCCATCAGCCAAACAGTGCAGGCTGGTGACCCCCAGGGGGAGGGCCTTCTCTGTGGGGGCACCTACCCTCTGGAATCAGTTGCCCCCAGAGATAAGGAGAATCCATGACCTCAGTGCCTTCCGCCGTGCCCTTAAAACCTTCTTTTTCCAGCAAGCTGGGCTGGCCTAATTTTTTAAGTGTTTTTAATTGTTTTGTTTATCATTTTTAATTAATGGGGCCAAATTTATATATATCTTTTAACTGTATTTTAATATTTGTATTTGATGTTTTTACTTGGCTGTTCACCGCCCTGAGTCCTCAGGGAGAAGGGCGGTATACAAATTCAAAATAAAATAAAATAAAAAATAAAATTATTGTCTGTCTTGTTAATATTGGAGACCTTAATTATGGAAACATGAGTTACCTAATGAATTTAAATGAATAAATATATGTTCAAAAAGGAGATCCCTTGCATAATGTAAATTATGCATAACATAATTTCATCCCCAGCAAAGAAAAATGTCCAAAGGTCCTTGAGCTGCTTGATTTTAAATTTGACTACCATTATAGGGTAACTACCCCTCCAGGCACCTGAGAGAGAGAAAGAAAAATAATTTGTCCAGTGTTGAGCAGGTCTGCAATTCATACCTCCCATATTGTCTGCATGAATATGATGCTTCACTAATGAGTTTTCACTTTGCAGGCAATATACTTCAAAGAACTTACACCACTGAGTTGCTTTTCAAATGTGCCAACTCTATTTGCATTGTACAGCCACACATGCTATGTTAAAAAAAAACAGGGGGGGGGGGGGAGAAATTAATGGAAGAGTTATGAATTCTGATAACTAAAGACTCATCCTGAGTAGAACTAGTATTGTGAATACCATATTTGGGGCACATGTCTGGCCAAGGATATTGGGTTGTCTGGATCATAGGTGGTATTCAGCAGGTTCTGGAGAACCGGTAGTGGAAATTTTGAGTAGTTCAGAGAACCGGTAAATACCATCTCTGACTGGCCCTGCCCCCATCTATTCTCTTCCTCCTGAGTCCCAGCTGATCGGGAGGAAATGGGGATTTTGCAGGAACCTTCCCCTGGAGTGGGGAAGGAATGGAGATTTTACAGTATCCTTCCCCTGCATTGCCCACCAAGCCACACCCACCAAGCCATACCACACCTACCAAGTCACGCCCACAAAACCAGTAGTAAAAAAAATTGAATCCCACCACTGGTCTACTGGTCTAGATTGAATCCCATCACTGGTCCACTGGTCTAGATTAAAAGACAAAAACTGTCCTCTCCACACATCCAAAAATGTATTATTTTATTTATTTATTATTTAAATTTGTATACCGCCCTTCTCCCGAAGGACTCAGGGCGGTGAACAGCCAAAATTAAAATACATACAATATAAAATTTAAAATAATTTAAAAGCAGAATTAAATCGAATTGGCTTCCCAAAAATTAAAACCCATTACCCTTAAAATAACCCATTAAAATTTTAAACCAGCCCAGCTTGCTGAAATAGGAAGGTCTTCAAAGCTCGACGGAAGGTCCGGAGGTCCGGGATTAGTCGTATTCCTGGGGGTAGCTCGTTCCAGAGGGCAGGTGCCCCCACAGAGAAGGCTCTCCCCCTGGGGGTCATCAGTCGACATTGCTTGACCGACGGCACCCTGAGGAGGCCCTCTCTGTGGGACCGAGTTGGCCGGTGGGAGGTTATCGGTGGCAGAAGGTGGTCTCGTAAATAACCGGGCCCTATAGCTTCCTTCTTTTATTCTGATAGTGAAGGGCTCAGAGAGGAAGGAGATTTTCTTAGCATTCTTTCACATTTCACTCAGACTACATTCGAAGTCACCAGAGCTGCTTTGAAGGGCTGATCTCAAGCTTTGGAAATCTTTCCCAAGGCCATTTGAGAGCAATCTGCAGCAATTTAATTCATTAATTGGGAGTATGATTTGGAAGAAAATGGAGTTTCATTATCACGGGGAGCATCACCTCATTGGATTTTTTTTTAAAAAAAATAAATCTCAGCCCAACATTGCTATATATTAGTTTTTCTTTTCATTACACCAGAACAACTAGACACAAGAACAGTTTGTTTCCCTGCTAAACAAATAATTCCCTCAACACTGTCAAACTAGTTACTAAGTCTGCATTAGTATTAATCTTCTCATCGTTCCTATCACCCATCTCCTCCCACTTATGACTGGATGACTGTAACCTTGTTGCTGGTATCCTTAAGATTTATATTGACTGTTTCCCATGACTATCATTAAGTGTTGTACCTTATGATTCTTGACGAATGTATCTTGTCTTTTTATGTACACCAAGAGCGTATGCACCAAGACAAATTCCTTGTGTATCCAATCACACTTGGCCAATAAGGAATTCTATTCTATTCTATTCTATTCTATTCTATTCTATTCTATTCTATTCTATTCTATTCTATTCTATTCTATTCCATTCCATTCCATTCCATTCCATTCCATTCCATTCCATTTCTATTCTAGAAGTATTCTCAATAGAATTCATGCATATTCTATGCAAACGCTAAAAACCTAGCTCTCTTGAGAGGTGATTAATCCTGATGATCCAAAGAGAGGGATGTAGTGTACTTCCTGGAAAACAATGGTGGACTGAAGAGAACTCTCCTTTCACTGAAGCTGATGACCATGGCAGATTGACCGAATGAGGAGCCAGTGAACAGATAAATACCTCAAAATGGGTTGGATAAATGGGAGAACCTGGGATAATCCACAAGCACTCCATACAAAAGCTCTCTGTGAAGAGACCATAAAACAATGACTCCGGAGCATTTTAGGGCTCAAACCCAAACAAATCTTTAAACAAACATTGGGTTCACCCACTTTCTTTTGGAAATTGCTTGTTAACTGCTTTTTGGATATTAAGAATCTTCAGACCTGCAAGTTTCATCACACTTGAGAGATTCTCCTTCAACCCTCTGTGAAAGAAGTTTTAGTTAAGAATTTTTTAAAAAATATGCTGAAGTAAACAGCAAAAAGTTGATTAGAACATTTTTGGAAAGCTATAAATATTATAAAGGGCCAGATGGATTGAAAATAAGATATTGAAATTAATTATAAGACTCCCTCCTGTGGATTATTTAAAATTCTATTAAAAATATATAAAGATTTTGAATCTTAAGTATAAGAAATCTACCCCTGAGAAAACATTGTGGATTACAGTAAAACATGAAAAGAGGAGACTTTGTAGGCTGGACACCAGAGGCAACCAAAAAAAAACAAAACCCTGAGATTATAACTAAAGGAGAACAGAGCCACTAATACAGAATGGAGAAAAGTAATCCAACTATGGAAATATTTTATTATATTTGGGAAACAATGGGCTCAGAAATTTCTAATAAGATTATCTGCTACCATAAAAAGTGGTTTAAAAGTGGTGATAGAAGAGGATACAACTGTGAATCAGGCTATTTTGGATTTAGATTTAAACATGACAAGTTACAAGAATGATTGTGGAAGAAGGAAAGGCAGAGCCTGGGGGCAGAGTCAAAAGAGGAATCAGCCTAGAGTCATTATGTTACCACAAGCATCCAAGTCCAACACTTCCTGAATTCCATTAACTCTTATCTAGTGCCAATTTAGTGATGACCATTAGTTGACTAGTTTAGGCATGAACAATAAATCAACTTAAGTAGAATTTACTGTGTGGGCTTGATTCTTCACTCCTGACAATGAAATGGAAAAAGATGTTATACTGCATTTACAAATGAAATGGGCTGATGTCTTAATAATTAAAAGGAACACACAAATGATAAACCAGAAGAATGACTTGGGTAACATTCTTATCTTGGACTTACCAAAAAAGATATTATTAAACTCCTTAATGAGTTCCTGAGAAGAGACAAAAGGAAAATGAAGACAAATCAGTTTTTGGGATACTATTCAAAGGGAGTAAACATCAAGATTTTTAAAGGCAAAAGGAGTAATACAAAGTTTGCTTATTTGATCATTAAAATATGTGTGACTTCTGGTAGCTCTTAATGGGTATTTTTCTCCTTGAGACCAAATAATAAGGCTTTTAAAGATTTGTTTATAGATAAGACATGGGAGGGATATATACTTTCAGAGAAAGTGATAAGCTACAGTGTAAAATAAAGCATTAGAAAAAAGGCTTATTTCATTAATATTTTCTTAAATTTTGTTATTTCTGGTATAATGTAGATTTTATTATTTTTGGTGTGTGTAGGAGTTTCTGAGAGGAGACAAAGTGATAGGAAATAAATTTGTTGGATGCTATTTGAAGCGATTCAAGATCAAGTTTGTTGATGTTGCTTCTGATAGTTCTTGATTGATTTTTGTTGACAAGGCTTTAAAGATTGGTTTATAGATAAGATATTGTAAAGGATATTTTATTGTTTTATTTTTAGAGAAAATTATAAATTATTGTGCTGAAAGTAAAGGAATATGATTAAGTTTAAAATATACTGTATAACTCTTAATTAGGACTGAATGATGAGGCTTTATAATTTGTTTATAGATAAGAGATGAGATATGGGAAGAAAAGGTCCTTTGTGGAAGCGTTAAAGGCGATTAGTAGCTGAAATTGCTTAGTCTTTTCTTGATGAAGAGGAAAGTCATTTTTTTCATTTCTTATTTTTCTTTTTCTCTGCACTTTTTTTTTTTGGTATTGTTCTTAGTTTGTATTAAATTTTTTATCTTTATATTTTTAAACTTTAATTTAAAAAACTATTTAAAAAAGGAAGAGATATATCCTGACCCTATCCTGGCCAGCAATCTCAAATCTTGCCAAGCTGGACAGGATCTGCACCTAACATGACTTTTGCTGTTGTTCTTTTCATCTCCTGAACTTAAAAACTACACTCTTAGATTACTTCCAAAGGATCTCCAAAATTACCATTAATCTTTAGTTTTCACAGTTTGATTGGGAAAGAGTCTTTATCCTTGCCTTCCTTGCTGTCTTCAGTTGGCATTGTTATTCATCAGGGTCTGTTGTGTGCAGCGATGGTCTGCTAAGGGTTCTCCCATAGCCCAGAACCCATAGCTAACGTTATGGCTGGTTCGGAGACCCTCCAAATCCCACCCCTGGTTGGCCCCTCCCACCCTGCTCTGCCCCTCCCACCCCACCCCTCCCAGGAGTCTCCACGCGGCCCATTTTGGATGTGAGGTAAGTGCAGGGCCCACATGGAGGCTCGGAGAGGGGGGAAAAAGGCCTCCCGGAAGCTCCAGAGGACCTCCAGAGCCTGGGGGAGGCAGTTTCCACCTCCCAGAGGTTTGAGTCTCCTGAGCCTGGGGAAGGCGAAAACGCCCCCCCACCATGGTGCAGGAGGCCGACTAGGCCATGCCCACCATGGCCACACCCACCCAGCAACCGGGCAGAGAACCCGTTGCTGAAATTTTTGTAGTCCACCCCTGCTTGTGTGTATTCCTCTCTGCCCAACCCCACCTCATGATCTTGTCCTTCCTCCTCAATGCCTTGAGTGACGATGGTGCTCTCTGATTGCAAAACTTACTAAGAGTTGAAGAAAATTCATGCAATCCAATCTTCTTCTTCCCCTCCACAACATAGCATTTAGCTCAGGAAAAGATCATCCTCACAAATTATGATGTGTGTGAAAATTAACATATGAAGGGTGCTAATTAATTCAAAATAATTCCGATTACTTTTATTTTAGCTGAGTTGGAACATTTGGAACATTGCACAATTACCTTATTAGAATTCACTAACCAGTTAAAATGACTTATGATCAAAAGTTTTCATGTAGAAGTAAATTATATCAAAATAATTGTTTTACTCACATTCTAAAAGTAATCTTTTCACATTATATCCATACAGATGTAGCCCTACTTTCATCATAAAAAAACAAATTTTTTATAATGAAGTTTCTCCTTGGAGAAGAAATGACAGCAGAATCTGATTAATAAGAACAGGATCGATTGAAATTAAATTAGAAGCCTCATGGTTTCTGAAGATTCAGTGGAGAGAAAAATAAGACTTTTTGTTTTATTTTATTTCTTCCTTTCAGAATTTATAACTATTGTTAGAAAGCAACATTTAGGGTAATTTCTGGAATGCTGGAGTGCTTATTTTGATAAGTGGCACAGGCTTTACAATATATATTAATCTGGCATCACTTCAGACTGCTCTAATATAAACAGATAGGAAGATTTAGGAGTCTAAATAATGGAGACAGCCTAAAAAAGAAAACCATTACATCAGCCAGTACTCAATATACTGAGTGCTCTACTGCTCCTGCATATGTATATTAACACCATCCCTGTATAACAAAAGATGCATATTTCCTGCAGATGGTTGAAGGAATCCCAAGTCATGCAAAAAAGTGGCAAACATACCTAATATTCCTTCCTACTCCTATTTTTCCCACAGCAACAACCCTGTGAGGTGAAAGAGTCACCTGGGGCTGGCTTTCTTGACTAAGGTGGGACTGGAACTCATACTTTCTTGGTTTCTAGGATGTCACCTTAACCCCTATAACAAATGGGTGTGTTTATTCAATTTAATTAAAAGGTTTCCATGTCTCCTTTCCAATTGCCCTCTTTCATGGCTGCCTGCAAGCAAAGTAAAAAACATTGAAGCAATTCTGCCATTGAATTGAATTAAAACAGCAATATATTATCCATTAAAACACAATCAAAACACATACAAGCATTTCACAGTTCTGCCTATGGCTGGTGCCAATTGCCTCTACTCTTAAAGGATGTGTTGACACACTTATTGTTGGCTGAACTTTTAAATGGTAGGGATACCGACTCCTGGATTGAGCAGATTCATATTTTTAAATATATATATACATGTCCCAAATCCACTTTTTTGAATTAATCTCAGCTAATGGACTTCTAGATTCTAGTAAAAGACACAGTAAATCTTGTTTTGTCTGCCTGCCCTGGGCTAAAACAACTTCCCTTTTTCCTTGAAATAGTTTTTCTCTTCCCCTTTTTTAAAATATTTAAAATACAGAAACATAACTTTCACAAGTGAATCCTGATAGATAGCCTTGTATGAATTTGGCCCTGTTTGTTCTCATGTCTCAAAACAAAACAAAACATTCGCCAAACACAACTGTTATTTATGATCAAACTATCATAAACTACCATTTAGCTGGTAGGTGTTGAACGTCCAGGGGAATTCTCTACGGCAGCTGCTGAAGGCCAAAAACAGTGAATTGAAATCCTCTGTCCAATATGCCTCTGTGCCATCCAGCAATCTGTAAATAAGCAGAGCTCCAACACCATAAGGATAAACCTCAGCAATGAGGAGATTTATTTCATCATAATGCATAAACAGATTATCATAACGCAGTAATTTCTTAATTTTCCAGAAAATGCTGTTGAGCCCAGCACTATTGAACTCCTTTGCCCAGTAATTGGAGGGGAAATGGTTTAACCAGAGTTGCCTTCTGAAGATACAGTAAGAATTGAAGGATGAGGATGTTATCAGACCTTCTTCTATTTTACCCTGAGTTGAATGATATCTGAAACACAGACATAGAAGCCTAAGAATATGACATTAAAAGTTCTGATTTCACATTTCTTGTATTGCATAAATACCAAATTTGGTCAAAACAATAAAACTTATCTAAAATCTAGCAGTAAATTCCCTCACCATAGATCCCATAATCGGAACATTGGCAAAAATTGGCACAACACCCAAGATTTCAGAAACATGAGCTTCCATGAAATGTTGGAATATTTTAGGGGACAGAGAAATTCCAAAAGTAGAAACTTAACTCAGAATGCCTTGAAATAGATGATAGTTTGGATATCTGTGGTAGCATCATCAACAACCAGTTGTTACTACACTGTAGCTAGATCAAGTTTTGTAAAGACTTTCCCCAGAGCAAAAACAGGCAAGGAATTGATTTGACCAGTGGCCCCTGACTATCTATACTGTTTAATTTCCAATGCACTTATCATTAAAAGGTAAAGATAAAGGTTCCCTCGCACATATGTGCTAGTTGTTCCGAACTCTAGGGGGCGGTGCTCATCTCCGTTTCAAAGCCGAAGAACCAGCGCTGTCCAAAGACGTCTCTGTGGTCATGTGGCCGGCATGACTAAATGCCAAAGGCACACGGAACGCTGTTACCTTCCCACCAAGGTGGTCCCTATTTTTCTACTTGCATTTTTTACATGCTTTCTAACTGCTAGGTTGGCAGAAGCTGGGACAAGTAACGGGAGCTCACCCCGTTATGCGGCACTAGGGATTCGAACTGCTGAACTGCCAACCTTTCGATTGACAAGTTCAGCACTTATCATTACATATCCTTTATTAAATTTTAATACTGATATAATACATATAGCATTCTGGTTCTCTGTATCTGATTCAAGAACTTTTGATTAGATTTTCAAGCACTTCTCTTTTTCCATGTGAGGCAAAAGGCAGGTTTCTGGCTTTTATGAAGATAGATGCAACAGATGTATCCAAATGGGACACTAATGTCTTCCCTATCTAGACTTCTAGTTCCTCAGAAAACACTTTGGAAATTTATCAATTACTTCTGATACTTGACCAAATGTAACCCTGCCCACCTCTTGGACATGTCTTCTATTGGCAAGAAGCAGCTCCTTCCTTAAATATTTTTGACTTCCCTTGCTGTAAAAACGATTGGAAGCTTCTCTTGAAAACAGCCATTTCTGGATATATCTGTTACAACTTCCAGCACCCTTTTTCTTTCTAACCATAAAGAAAATATCATGTCCTTAACAATCAGGGAATTTTTTTCACAGGAGACTCCTGTGAAAATAGGCAACATGAAGTGTTTGTCTGTCAGTCCATTGAGGTAAACCAGATCAGACACTAGGACTACTGTAACTCTATTGTGTAGGAAAACAAAATCTTGAAAACCTGAGAATTTACCTCTACTCCTGTTATATGAAAAAGAATCGTGGTCAGGCTATCTCTAATTTCTTTCTTACCCCTTCTTCCTTCTCAAGGTAAGTTGATGTTTTGTTAACCATTCTTGCATTTTTTGACAAGGTCTGCTCTCTTGTTGAGAGTCAACAAGAGTCAGAGTCAGCAGCTCCTATTCTCACCTTCTGTTAACATTGTTAGAAACATTCTGAACATAGTACAATTGCTAACCTTCATTATCATGTGAACAATCACATTCATGTAAAACTAAGTGATCTGAGTCCTTAGTACAATCCTTGGTTTTGCACTAAAGGACTTTGAACTATATAATTTTTAGATGCCTCCCTTGCACAATCTGTGTTCCACATCCTTGAATCTAAACACAGAGTGCTGATACAGCTTGCCACATTCGGAATATGGATAGGTATATCTGGCTTTATCTGAAGACATTGTGAAGGGTGCATTTTCTGTATCTGGCTGATCTTGTCCCATATTTTTAGCCTTCTAGATATGCACAATATAGATAGTCCTCAACTTAAAACAGTTCATTTAATGGCCCCACCTTCTACTCACAAGGGAGTATATCCCCCCCCCCACTGCACTCTTTTAAAACCACATCAGCTGAAGTTCACCAAAAATGTCCACAATGCTTGCTATTGTACATGATAGAATATGTACAAGTGAATACCAACAGCCCCATTTAGGTGATTTCCTTCCTTCCTTCCTTCCTTCCTTCCTTCCTTCCTTCCTTCCTTCCTTCCTTCCTTCCTTCCTTTTTCTTGAAAATATGTTAACATATTGCTCAGATTCTAAACATAAACATTTGCTTGGATTGAAAGTATTCACTTGTGATTATTTAAATAATTGGGACAGTGACTTTATGTATTATATATACCTTAAACAAACTGGATTTTATAATAAGACCGCTAAGGTCTGTACCACTTTCCATTGTCCGTATACACCTCTCTCCCTTTGGGCAATATTCTTTCATTTCACAAACTTTTTCTGGTTAAAAAACAGTATCATTTTGAGTAAGTGGGTTGCTCTGGTGCTTTGGTAGATCCATGTCGCCATGGAAACTGAAGAGAGGTAACCATGGATGCCCCTCCTGAGCCCTTTATAAGGAAGATGACTGCACACTAAACAGAGACAGCTGTCCATATCTCTGGGAGCAGTGGGATGGCTAAAAGGAGTACAATCCAGGATACCCATATTGTGTAGTGGCAAGAAGGCAATGTTAGCAGACAGCTAACAGGTTTCCATGGAAACCAAAAGATTCCTTTATCTTTGAGCAACTCCAGATCTTTGATTCTCAGAGGGAGTTCTATAGGTTGTAAAGTAATTTTAGGAATCAAAACACAGAAGAAACCCTTACCTATCCCACAGAAGTAATGTTTCATCAGATTCATCTGAGCAATCCTGGAAACAAAATTGTGGTCTTAAGATTTTGGTTGATTTCTCAGACCCGCATTAAGAACAATCTATGCGTTATCATTTGTACATAGGTTACACCTGTTTCACCAATTTGCTCTGATCACCATCTTTTCCATTGGGAGTTTTTAAAGTATCCTGAGTGAATAACCTTAAAAAAAAAGTCACACGTGTTCTGAGATAGGTTTTTATATCATATATTATCAGCTGCAGGTCCTTTTGCAACATTGGTTCTGCTGTAGCTGAAGATTCTGTTTTCTTGGAAGAAATATCTGGTTCAGTTCCCAGCTGGAAACATGGAGACTGATTGGAAAGATGTTTTAATGGAGCAGAACCATCAAGCACATGATCCTGGTGCAGTTGACCACATG
Source organism: Pantherophis guttatus (assembly GCF_059756535.1). Classification (NCBI taxonomy): domain Eukaryota; kingdom Metazoa; phylum Chordata; class Lepidosauria; order Squamata; family Colubridae; genus Pantherophis; species Pantherophis guttatus. Next base: position 94,140,377 of record NC_142064.1, on the reverse strand, counting down.
GAGTGGAGAGTGAGGTTATTCGTACCTTTTCTTGAGCCTTGCCCTTGAGCTTCCTGTTCCTGTGCAAGAAATTTATTCTATTGGCTGTAGTCAGACTCCCATGGGGCCATGTGGGGTCATGTTTCTCTGAATCAAGTTTTTGGTTGAAGCCTGAAGGGTGATGCAATGTACCCAGGTGATTTTGCAATGCCGTGAGCCTTGCTGCTAGATAATCCTATTATGTCCTGGAGGGTCATGTCTTAATCCCATCACCCTGGAGCTGAGGTCTTTTGTTTTGTAGATAGGCTACAAAAGTCCTTCTCAATGGGCACCAAATATCTACTGGGTCCTTCTCAATGGGCACCAAATATCTACTGGGGCAGGGGTGAAATGCTACCGATTTGCTCCGGTTCAGGCGAATTGGTAGTGATAAAAACTACCAGTTTGGGTGAACCGATAGTAAAAAAATGCTTTAAATAGTTTTTTAAAAGGTTCCGATGATCACAGCTGTGCCGCGCGATTGTCCAAACCTTTTTTTTTACTTTTTAAAAGCATTTTTTTACTACTGGTTTGGGCGAATAGGTTGCTTTAAAAAAGTTTTTAAAAAGTTGACCACATCGACCCAGTCACATGACCCCCACCAAGCCACGCCCACCAAGCCATGGCCACAGAACCGGTAGCAAAAAATTGTGTATTTTACCACTGTACTGCAGGGCAGGGAGCTGAAGCTCTGCATTTCTGTCTTTAGAAACATGTTTTTCCTTTAGGGAAAATATAATAGTCTGCCTTTTTAAATATTTCTCAAAATATTTCATTCTTCTAGGAGGGGTGATTCCCTCAGTTTGTTAGCACCATGTATGGTTGACTCTTCTGGCTCTCTTCAGTTTTGAATAACTGAGAATCCTGTCATGCTGACTTTTAAACCAACCCTGTGGTCTGGCCTCCTCTCACATTTCAGACAGAGCCTGCAAAGATGAAAACTTTCAAGCAGCACTTGACCTGCTTAGGAGGCTAAATCAAAATAGGATTGGTGTGCTAATTATGGATCACACTGACAGGAATAAGATTCCCACAGTATGTCGGGACAAGGTTTTTCCGAGTTATATACTTCTTCCTTTTCTCAAGAAAAGCCTTTGTGAACTATTTAAAAATCTCAAACAGAAAAAACCCTTATTTTGCTCATCTACTGTTTAAAGACAAAAGCTAAGGCAATAATCCTAGGAATGAGCCCCATTGAACTAGAGCAGTGATGGGTAACCTTTTTCTTATCGTGTGCCAAAAGCGTGCATGCCAGGACACATAATGCAATGCGACCCCCCTGCGCATGCGTACATGACCCCCCCAGCTCCCCCCATTTTGGACCTAGTAGGCTTCCCTGCAGCCTCCTGCACCGCACCCCCCCCCCCACATACACACTGTTTTGGGCCTAGTAGGCCTCCCTGCAGCCTCCTGGGCCCAAAAACGGGCCACGGGGGGGGGAAGCATCCACACGGTCTCCTGCATGTGCCCTGCCTCCCCCATGCATCTCAAAAATCATCTGGGTGGTGGGAGGCGCACGCGCATGCGCGGTAGAGCTGAGCTGGGCGACGCTCACGTGCCTGCAGAAAAGGCTCCACGTGCCAGCTGTGGCACATGTGCCATAGGTTCACCATCACGGAACTAGAGCATAGTTCTTAGTAAACACACACACACACACACACACACACAGAGCAATTGCCTAGGTAAGAAAGTGGCAGAAAACAGCAGATTGGAGTCCAAACAGTGAGAACAAAATAATTACTTTTTTTAAAAAAAATTCAGGAACAAAGAATTTAGGAAGCGGTATGGTGAGCCTTTGTTTTCCCTTCAAGAAAGCTGTTTTTACTGTCAAAGGAGATGCTGACAAAATTAATACACTGTGCAAGCATAATGGAATATTTTTCACATTATGTCATTATAACTTAGAGAAAATGGCTTTATTATAAAAATTGAAATGCTGCTTTCCAAAAAGGGGACCTTTTGCCTACTTGTTCCCTCAAGAGGATTTTTTTTTGTTCGATTATCTGTATCCTTGAAAAAAAAATAGAAAAGCTGATTTTACATCAATAACTTTTCTTTGTCAAAAATAGATGGAAATTTCAACCTGTCGTATAATGGGTGAATCTCAGGGGTGGGTTCCACTTACCTTTACTACTGGTTCAAAACGGAACCGCTCGCACGCATGCACATGCGCAGATCGTCAGTGATGATGTCGGGGTGGGCGGGCGGAGCCTTCCACCGCCATTACTACTGGTTCGCAAGAACCGGACCAAACCGGGAGCAACCCACCACTGATGAATCTGAACTTTGGGAATATGCCTATAATGAGAACCAATGTCAGTACATTCTAGAACTGAGAAGACTTTCAGGGGCATGGGGAGAGGGGTTCAGGGGCATATGGAGAGGGATTTTTAAAAAGTCAGATTTGTAATTGCAATGATGTAATTAAAGCTCAATCCCTCTGTTTTGGCATACACACAAAATGGATAGGCTTTTTTGTAACTACCAGCTGGATTTTGAACTGTCCACCCATGGCTGTGTCTGCTGTGGTTCAGATTTCCACTTAAAGTTATGAAACTTGATGGGTATCCTTGGCTATTTTATTTTTACTTGATAGATTTATATCTTATCTTTTCTCCAGGAGCTCAGCAAGGCTTCCACAGGAATTTCTACTTCATCCCCATGCTGGCAATCCAATGAGGTCAGTTGGGCTGAGAGAGAAGGATTGGCCCAAAGCCACCCAGTGAGCTTCTATGGCTGAAGATGGCCTTCAGTTTAGATATCTCCAGTTCTGGCCAAACATCTTAATCTCTGTTTCCCCCCTATTACTTCCACAGCCTATTACTTCCACAGTTTAAATTTTAAAAACTAAAATTAAATTTCCACAGTTTAAACTAAAAATACCAAAACTATTTTTAAGGTAAAGTCGATGGAACAGAGATGGCACTACAGCTACAGATATTTCCAAAGACTTTTCAGATCATAATCATGTGAGTTTGGTTTATAAAATCAAACCTTACTCTTTTACATGGAGACTAAATGAAATGCTGCCACAAAAAGAAGCAGTAGGACTGCAAAAAGAAATCTAAAGAAAAAATTGAAAATAATTTAGGTTAAGGCACTGATTTAAGAATGATTTGGGATGCAAGCAAAGCTTTTATTACAGGCTATTTTATACAGAATAATAGTGAACTTAAAAAGAAGAGTTATGGGGGAAAAATAGGCTGTTTTGGATAAAATAAAGGAAAAAGGAGAATAATTCCCAGAAAAGATAAGCATTTCTCTAAAAATTAAGCTTATAAAATGACAATTATCTATGCTAACAATAATTGAAATGGAAATAGAAATGAATTATATAAACCAAACAAATGAATTTTCAAATAAACCAAGGAAGTAGCTAGCACATAAATTATGAAAAGAAAAAAATTATACTGAAATTATGAGTGGCAGATATTGTATTAATGGACAATGAGGCTATACAAAGAGCATTTCATCAATATTATTCCAATCTGTATAAAGAAAGTGACATTTCTATAGAGAATAGATGGAATATTTAAAGAAACAAAATTTACCAAAGACTACAGAGGAACAGAGCTAGATTATGAATGGATTTATAATAATAAATTTCTGTAGCTATAAAAAAGATTAAACCAGGAAAGGTGCCTGGACCAGATGAATTATCAGATTCTTATTAAAAAATGTTTTAAAGATGAACTTTATAACTTCTAAAAAATACAATGAACTCTAATCCTACAGAGAGAAAGATTCTAGAGACTCAGAAAAGGCCAGTATAGCCTTTATACTGTAAAGTATATTAGTATATTAATACCTAAAAAGCGACAAGATTTAACTTTAACAAGAAACTATAGGCTAGACACGGGCATCTTATGGCCCATGGGCCACTTCCAGCTTTTTATTGTCCCTATCCGGCTTGCATCAGTAGCAGTGGGGGGGGCAGTGGCAGCTGGAGAACAGCAGCGGGGGGGGCAGCAGGGTGGCGGCAGAGGCCCTCCATAACAGTTCCAGTTTTTCATGTGTTCCTTTGGGAAAATTAATTGCCCACCTCTGCTCTAGGCCAATATCATTACCTAGGCAGGAAAAGAGATGCGGTGGCTCAGTGGCTAAGATGCTGAGCTTGTCGATCGAAAGGTCGGCAGTTCAGCGGTTCGAATCCCTAGTGCCACATAACGGGGTGAGCTCCTGTTACTTGTCCCAGCTTCTGCCAACCTAGCAGTTCGAAAGCACGTAAAAAATGCAAGTAGAAAAATAGGGACCACCTTTGGTGCGAAGGTAACAGTGTTCCATACACCTTTGGTGTTTAGTCATGCCAGCCACATGACCACGGAGACACCTTCGGACAGCGCTGGCTCTTCGGCTTTGAAACGGAGATGAGCACCGCCCTCTAGAGACGGGAACGACTAGCACATATGTGCGAGGGGAACCTTTACCTTTTAGGCAGGAAAAATCAAAGGCACAAGTACAAAGTAGGTGAAACTTGGCTGAAAAACAGTAACTGTGAGAGGGATCTTGGAGTTCTAATGGACGATCACTTAAACATGAGCCAGCAGCAGCCAAAAAAGCGGCAGCAGCCAAAAAAGCTAATACAATCCTTGGTTGTATAAACAGAGGCATAGAATCAAAATCATGTGAAGTATTATTAGCACTTTATAAAGCCTTAATAAGGCCATACCTGGAATACTGCATCCAGTTTTGGTTACCACATTACAGAAAATATGTTGAGACTTTGGAAAAAATGCAAAGAAGAGCAACTAAGATGATTAAAGGCTTGGAGACAAAAACATATGAAGAATGATTGCAGGATTTGGGTATGGCCAGTCTAGAGAAAATATTAGGGTTGACATAATAGCAGTATTCCAGTATTTGAGGGACTGACACAAAGAAGGGGTCAACTTATTTTCCAAAGCACCAAAAGGAAAGATAAGAAACAATGGATGGAAACTAATCAAGGAGAGAAGCAACTTGGAATTAAGGAGAAACTTCCCAACAGTGAGACAAGTAACCAGTGGAATGGCTTGCCTTCAGAAGTTGTGGGTGCTTCATCACTGGAGGTTTTTAAGAAGAGACTGGACAGTCACCTATCTGAAATGATAAAGGGTCTACTGCTTGAGCAGGGGGTTGGACTAGAAGACCTCTCAGGTCCCTTCCAACTCTATTCTGATTGAACAACAATTCTAGCAAATAGACTCAAAATAATTTTGCCAGAAATTATTTGTGAGGATCAATGGTTTTTTTTAAAAAAAAAAAAAAACCTTAAAAAGCAGTTAAAAGACAGTGTTAGAGTTGTGTTGGACATATTGGAATGCTTGGAGCAACATAATGAAAAATAAGTTACATTGATTTTCTTAGATGTTGAGAAGACCTTTGACAATTTGAACTGGGCTTTCTTTGTGCACAGTTTTGGAAGATATGAATTTCGGAGAGAACTTTATAAATAAGATCAATTTACGCTGCACAGAAAATACAAATAATTGTAAACAGAGATCTAACAAAATCCTGTGAGATACAAAAAAAGAACAGAGATGCGAAAACAGGTCTCCTCTCTTGGTTATTTTGCTTCTTGAAATACTGAGTCCAGATATAAGACAAGAACTGTCAGAGTAAGAAAAAAATAAACTTATAAACGAAGGGCTTTTGCAGATGACTTGGGTTGGTACTGGACAATCTTTTAAAGAAAATTGAAATATTAACGGAAACATTAAAACAATTTGGTCCATTAACAGGTTTCAAGGTTAATAAACAGGAGATGAAGATGTTAACATAAATATGAAAATAGAAGATCAAATAGAATTAATGAATAAAATGGGTTTTAGATTGAGAAGAAGGTAAAATAGCTGGGTATCATGACAAATGTGGTCTGTATGTTATTTCAAAATAACTATGTTATTCATGGAATGAAGTTGAAAAAGACATGTTAAGATGGGAGAAACTACAACTATCATTGCTAGGGAGAATTTCTGTGATAAAAATGAATGTCTTGTCTAAAACAATGTTTTCACTTCAGACAATACCTGTTTTGACAACCAATGCATCATTTAAACAGTGGCAGAAGGATATATCTAAATTTGTGTGGTGGGGGAAAAACTTGAGTTAAATAGAAGTTACAAGATACAAAAGAAAAAGGAGGATTGGTTTACATGACTTGAAATTGTATTTTGCAGCTTGCAGTTTGGCTTGGCTTGGCTTGGCTTGGCTTGGCTTGGCTTGGCTTGGCTTGGCTTGGCTTGGCTTGGCTTGGCTTGGCTTGGCCTGGTCTGGTTTGGTTTGAATGAAAAAAACCTGTGTTTGAGAATAGAAAGTTTTTGGAATGAGAAGGGATTTCAATGGCATGGGTATTGGATTGTGATAACATCAAGATTTATGTGGATTTTTAAAATCATTATGTTACATGTATTAAATTGAGAATATAGGATACATACAAACACAAGGTGTGTCCAAAAGTATCTTTGTGGCTCTTAGCACAAGAAGCATTTTATAGACGAGGCAAACACAAAAGACTAATTCATTGTGAGATGTTAGAATTTTGTCAAGGGGATGTAAAATAAAATCAATTATTGTGGGCAAAGGAACATACAGTAGCTGTCAATGGGTCTCTTATTTACGAATATTAGAAAAATTTCTAGTAGACAAAAAAAATATGGTTTGAAGACTGAATGTGAAATAGAATTGTATACGAATGATGAACGTATAAACTTTTATTGAAATTTGAAACAGAAGAATAACAAGTGAAAGAATGTATGATAAAATGGGCTTACAATTTTGATTGTAATACAGGTAGTACTCAACTTCCAACAGTCCGTTTAGTGACCGTTCAGTTACAACGGCATTGAAAAAAGTGACTTATGACCATTTTTCATACTCATCACTGCTAGACACAGGTTTGGAAGTATAGCTCAAGATTCTATAATATGAGAATTCTATGATATGAGAATTCTTAGTTAATGTGCATTTTAGGTTTCTGTGAATGAATTAAATAACAATCTGATTTTTGGATACAGAGTTTGATGTCAAGTTTTAATATTCAACTTTCAAATTTTGAAAATGCATTAATTTTTCTCTTCAATTCATTTTAGCATGCTCAACTTTGGTTGGTATTCTACTTTTGATTGATTTAGATCAGTGGCCCCTAACCTTTTGGACACAAGAGACTTGTTCCACGGGGAGAAGTTTTTCCATGGACCGGAGGGGGCGTGGTTTCGCATGCTGCCTGCATCCCACAGATGGCGCTTTACTTTTTTGCATGGCATAGTTTTTGGCATGCCATGGCCCAATGACAGTCCATGGCCCAATGACAGTCCATGGACCAGGGGTTGGGCACCCCTGATCTAGATTAACAGAAATCACAGATTTTTTTTTTCATATCACCTAATAAATTGTCAAGGTATTTTATGGTTGGTTGCATGATTAATTTAGAACATCTATTGTGGCCATGGTTGTACATATTCCATCTTATTTCCATATTTTTTAGCATTTTTCTAAATCAAGCATAAATTTTGGGCTTGTTAAGCCCTGCTGCCTGTCTGTGTACTTTTGGACATCAAAGAGATTTGTGCATATAGATACAAATAGGAAAATCAGATAATTTTGCAAATGGAGTGGCTTATTTTACAGGTAATCAATTTAAATTCATTGCTAATCATTCAATTCATGTTAAAATATTATTATTTTTTTCTTATCTTGACAGGACGCCAGAGGCCAATGGTCTTAAATTCAAGGGCAACTTCACTGAGTAAATATTGCATTTTAAAACTAAATTTGTTTTTTCATCTTGGGCGTATATTGCACAGAAGTACCTTGGAAGTGAAACAGAAGAAATATATTTCTGACTAGCCTTTCAAAAAAGAAGTGAAGGGTTTAATATGTCACAGGAGTGAAGTTATCTGAGGAGTTGTAATGTTCTTATATGTCTGACTAGTTTCACAATATCATAATTAAAGGTGAGAAATGTAGCAAGTATTTTTTTTTATCTGAAGAAACACGATGGCATGTTTGACATGAAGGGCCCTTCAAACATGACCTGAGAGACTCTGCAACTGCTATTATTAAAAAAAACAACATTGTAAGGTGCCAGTTAGATTGGATAATTCACTTTCTCTATATAATAGCTGTCAGCTGCTTGAGTTTTTTTCCCACATAATGCTCAGTGGGAGCTCTGGAAGGTTATTGTTATCTGAATTAAGCATTGCCAAGGACTATGCATAAAAAAACAACTGGACTGAGCAAAATCCTATGAGTCGATGTAATGCAAAGCTTCAAGACAATAGAATATTACTTATGGTGTGTCAGGAACTGAAAAATGAATCACACTTATGTTTCCGCAAATGGGGTCATTTATCTGTTTAGACAAATGGTCATTTCTCACCCACAGTCAGCGAATGGATATGCCCATCTTCATTCTTGATAGCACATGCATGTATGTATAGGACTTATACCAGGGGTGGTATTCACTTACCTTCGCTGCCAGTTCGCAAATGTGAGGGCACCTTCCGTGCATGTGCAGGACCTTCTGTACATGCGCAGAGTGTCAAAAACAGGACGTGATGACATCTGGGCAGGTGGGTGGAGCTTCCTGCCACCGCCGCTACCGGTTTGCCCGAATCGGATAAAACCGGCTGAATACCACCACTGACTTATACATCTTTGGCAAAGATATTTTCACAGACTGTCACCAAATTCTTAGCAATTCATGCAGCTGCTTTGTGGCAGTGCAAGGTGCAGGGTAGCCCACTTTTACATATGACATTAATAATTGCTAAATAGTATTGCACAGGTAAATTGGTTACCAAGCATAAAGCTGTAGGAGGAAACTGGCAATCCTTTTCAGAGGGATCAATTCACATATACACATTTATATTTACTGCATCATTACAGAATGGTCAATATACCTAAATACATGGTACAGGTAGTCCTCGACTTATGACCACAATTGAGCCCAAAATTGATATTGCTAAGTGAAACATTTGTTTAGTGAGTTTTGCCCCATTTTACGACCTTTCTTGCCACAGTTGTTATATGAATGGTTGCAGTTGTTAAGTTAGTAAATTGTGATTGTTAAGTGAATGTGGCTTCTCCATGGACTTTGCTAGTCAGAAGGTCGCAAAAGGGGATCACGTGACCTCGGGACACTGCAACCCTCATAAATATGAACCAGTTGCCAAGCATATGAATTCTGATCACATGTCCACGGGGATGCTGCAACTGTCATAAGTGTGAAAAATGGTTATAAGTCACTTTTTTCAGTGCTATTGTGATTTTGAATGGTCACTAAATGAACTGCTGTAAGTTGAAGACTACTTGTACTTAGCTGCAGTAGCTGAGTTGTTCATATTATCTGATACTGCCACAATTGTAATAAGCATTAGCTCAGACATTCTGTATCATTATCGAATCATTAAGTTCAGAGTAAAAAGACAGTAACTTCCTGTAGGTTAAATCCAGGGGTGAAATGTAAATTTTGTTACTACTGGTTCTGTGGGCGTGGCTTGGTGGTGGTGGGTGGTAATGTAACTAGGTGGGCGTAGCCAACTTTCTTTTTTTTTTTATTTTAACTCTGCAAATGCAGAAAAAATGCTTTGAAAAGCCTTTGCCGATCAGGAACACAGCTGGGATCGTCAGAGCCTTTTTAAAGCATTTTTTTAACCACCTCTTCCGCTGAAGAGGTTGCAGAAAAAAATGCTTTAAAAGTCTCTCTGATGATCCCAGCTGAGTTGTCTGATCGTTTAAAAAAATGCTTTGAAAAGTCTCTCTGACGATCAGGCAACTCAGCTGGGATCATCAAAGAGACTTTTAAAGCATTTTTTTTCTGCAACCTCTTCCGGGGAAGAGGTGGTTAAAAAAATGCTTTGAAAAGGCTCTGACGATCCCAGCTGAGCCACACAATCATCAGAGGCTTTTTTTTTTTTTTTTACTTTTAAAAGCATTTTTTTGGCGGAAGAAGTTGTAGAAAAAATGCTTTTAAAAGTTTTTTTAAAAAGCCTCTGATGATCGTGCGGCTCAGCTGGGCATGGTGGAGTGGGGGGGGGGAGGGCGCAGGGATTTTTGCTACCGGTTCTCCGAACCACCCACCACCATTGCTACCAGATCAGGTGATCCGGTCTGAACCGGGAGCATTTCACCTTTCAGCTCCAATCCAGGAGCCCTCAAGCAGCCGCATTCACGACAAAGCATTTTATACCAAATTTATATTTGCTGATAAAGGGAGACTAGTATAGATCTATTTCAAGCTATTTAGCTCTCATCAGCTAGCCATACCCTTATTCGGATTCGAACATATATATATGTCATCCTCACTGAATGACAGCAGTTGGGTCTGCTAACTCCATCACTGATTGATGTGGTTGTTAAGTGAAACATCCTTTCGTCACACCCAACTTATGATATCAGGTCCATTGCAGTCATTAAGTGAATCACCAGTGGTTGTTAAAAGCAATGTCATGTGACCACAACTTATGACTTAATGCTAGTTTTCTGCTTGACTTTGCTTGTCAGAAGCCAGCTGTGAAGATTGCAAATGGCAATGACATGACTGTGGGTTGCTCTGATCATTGTAAATGTGTGCCAGTTGCCAGGCACCTGAATTGTTATCATGTGGTTATGAGGGACACTACCCCCATCATTGATTCAAGGACCAGTCATAAGCAGACTGGTATTAATTGAGGACTACCTGTACGGTCATACATACCCCTATTTTCCCAAAAATAAGACCCAACTGGAAAATAAGAACTAGCATGATTGCTTCTATTAACTGGGTTTTATTGCTGGGTCGCTTCTGACTAACAAGTTTCTTTAGTCGGCTCCATAGATTTTCAGTTGGGTTAAGGTCTGGGCTATTCCCAGGCCATTCCAGCAGTGGAATAGGATTATCTTGAAACTCCCCCCCCAAAAAAAAGTGGTTTTATTAGCCATCAAACCTCAAAAATACAGTTTTTCCAAAAAGTTTCCACAATTTTGGCCATTACTGTATAGATGGATGATGCAGTTACACTGTTGAAGTTCACTTTCTCTAACTTTCCTGACTTAACATGCTGTTTTGCTTGACTATATCACAAAAATGCAGCTTTGTTCCATGATTCAACGTGGAATTAACAATTCTAAGTTGGGTCTCAGTAGAGATGGAGATGAACTCTGTCAAGAGATGCCTAGAGAAAATTTAAAAAAATGCAATCTTTTATTCTGTACAGCATCTGCACCTCCCATCTCCTTTTGTGGTTGTTTATGTGAACATGACAGAACAATCATCAGAGGAAGAGAGAAATAAAATAAACGTATTTAAATTTCTTTCCTTTAATTCCCTTGGCCAAGCCGCAACATTCATGGCTGACTTTAAAGTTTTGGCACTCGCAAAAGGAGGGAATAGACAATCGTTAGCAGTGAGTGATATTGCCTTGTGAGAGCACACAACAGAGGATGGGAACCTTCCTGAAATGTTTTATAAAATGGATTTGAAAGGGGCAAAGTAGCCAGACAAGGATGTAAGATGACTTAAATGTTAGGTGTAAATGTGGAACTCTAAGGTCAGATCGATATTAAATGACTGCAGTATGGCTTACAACAGTGGTGGGTTTCAAATTGTTTTACTACCGGTTCTGTGGGTGTTGTTTGGTGGGCATGGCTTAGGCGTGGCAGGCAAAGGATACTGTAAAATCTTCATTCCCTCCCCACTCCAGGGGAAGGTTACTGCAAAATCCCCATTTCCTCCCAATCAGCTGGGACTTGGGAGGCAGAGAATAGATGGGGGCGGGGCCAGTCAGAATTTTTACTACCAGTTCTCCAAACTACTCAAAATTTCTGCTACCGGTTCTCCAGAACTGGCCAGAACCTGCTGAAGCCCACTTCTGGCTTACAATCACATAGATGTGCCTGATGGTGAATGCTGTACATCAGGGGTGTTAAACTCGCGTCATCACGATGGTGTCACGTGATGTATCGTGACTTTTTTTCCCCTCACTAAACTGGGCATGGGTGTGGCCAGCACATGATGCATCCAGCCCGTAGGCTGCGAGTTTGACAGCCGTGCTGTACATTAAGTTACAGGTAGTCCTCAACTACAATTGAGCTCAGAATTTAGATTGCTAAGTGAGAGATTTGTTAACAGAGTTTTGACCCATTTTACAACTTTTTCTTGCCGCATTTGTTAAGTGAATCACTGGAATTGTTAAATGAATAACATGGTTGTTAAGTGAATCTGACTCCCCCATTGACTTTGCTTGTCAGAAGAGTGCAAAATATGATCGCATGCCTCCAGGACACTGCAAAAGTCATAAATATGAACCAGTTGTCAAGCATGTAAATGATGTGACCATGAGGATGCTGCAACGGTCATAATTTTGAAAAATGATCATAAGTCACTTTTTTCAGCGCCATTGTAACTTTGAATGGTCACTAAGCAAACTGTTGTAAGTTGAGGACTACCTGTAATTACATTTTTATCTCAGGGTAGGAATTATATTTGTTTGAATTGTGCATGCATCAAAAATAATTTAAAAGAAACACCAGGCGTTCTGTGAGAGCAACTTTCCTGCTATTCATTAAAGCAGCCTCTCATTTTGTCAAAGTTAATACAGCTCTGAAAGCAGCAAGGTCTTTTTTTCAAGCTTGTTCTGAAGCTTGAAAATAGAGGGGCTGCTTTCATAATTAGTAGAGAGGTGCTGTGTCATAGAAGCCCAAAGCGCCCCTTCCAAGCCATTTTCAAAGCTTGTGCTGCCTCATATATGATTTTTCCAAATTATGTTGCTTACTATAGGCCCATATGGAAGTAGAATGGAAACATTCCAAACTAAAGCAATAAAAACTATAAACCTCCCTTAGGAAGAAGGGAGAAGCTGAAGAAGTTTCTTGGATGAGAAGTGAAACGTCTTCAAAGAAAAACCAGAAAGTCCAGTTGCCTCTTGAAAAAGGTTATGGGACAACCATAACCTGGATGACTGAGAATCTCCATAGATTTCCTTATAATAGTTCTTTCTTTCTTTCTTTCTTTCTTTCTTTCTTTCTTTATTTATTTATTTATTTATTTATTTATTTATTTATTTATCAAGCATATATAAGATAACAGGTAAAAGTATAAACATAATTTGAATACACGAAAAAGAGTAAGCATAAAAAGGAATATTAGGACAGGGGCGGTAGGCACGCTGGTGCACTTATGCACATCCCTTACAGACCTCTTAGGAATGGGGTGAGGTCAACAGTAAACAGTTTAAGGTTAAAGTTTTGGGGGGTTGGGGAAGAAACTACAGAGTCAGGTAGTGCATTCCAGGCATTGACCACTCTGTTATTGAAGTTATATTTTCTGCAATCGAGTTTGGAGCGGTTTACCTTGAGTTTGTATCTATTATTTGCTCGTGTATTGTTGTGGTTGAAGCTGAAGTAGTCATTGACAGGAAAGACATTGTGGCAGATAATTTTATGTACTATGCTTAGGTCAAACTGAAGGCGGTGTAGTTCTAAATTGTCTAAGCCCAAAATTTGGAGTCTGGTGGCATAAGGTATTTTATTGCGGTTGGAGGAATGGAGGACTCTTCTCATAAAATATCTCTGAACTCTCTTGATTGTATTTATGTCTGATATGCAGTGCGGGTTCCAGACAGATGAGCTGTATTCAAGAATTAGTCTAACAAATGTTTTGTATGCTCTAGTTAGTAGTACAACATTACCAGAGAAGAAGCTATGCAAGATTAGGTTAACAACTCTTAATGCCTTTTTGGCAATGTTGTTACAGTGGGCTCTGGCACTTAGATCTTTAGAAATGAGTACTCTAAGTACTCATTTACCATATTATAATATCATTATTATATTTATAATAATATAATATAAATATTATGATTTTTACATATCATAAGTACCAAGGATAATTATCAATATATTTATTCATCCTGCTTGAGAAGGTGATGTTCCGTAGATTTTATACCTTTAACTGGAAATTATTAAAGACTCACTGCCCATTAACAAAAATTGAGAAATATGCAGTTTGAACATACAGACCATATAAATACCCAAACAGATAGACAAAGGGCAATGCTGCATACACATCAGCTCTACGGAGAGACACTTACCTCTCCAAAATGCTTGCAAAGCTCAAACTCATCTTTAAACATGAAAAGATCCTGCCGGATCCAACCACAATTGTTTATCTGTTTCAGTATCCCATTTCCCACAGTGCCCAAACAGATGAGCACCGAAAGCCCTTTCCGCCTTATTGCCCCAATCACTGGTTCTGACAGCCATATATTGCCTGGATATTGGAAGTAATGTATCTGTTAGGCTTGTGCAAATCCTTGCATTTCACTACTCAAAAGCATTTATTTTTCAGTTGCTAAGGCATCCAGGCCCTTTTCCAAGCTTGTTCTGCTCCCAGCTAGCAAAAAAAATTAGTGAATCCAAATCCGCAATTGACAATAACATTATAAATTGATATGCAAGATTGGCACTTTCTGATTGAGTTCTGCCCCTTCCCTCTTTTCATAGCTAGGTAACATTTATTATTAGAGGGTCAATGTTAAAGGCAAAGAGACAGCAGTTTCAAACAAAATTATTCCTCTCTCCACAAGTCAACCCTCTAAGGCAATTAAATTGCTAGCAGACAGTCAGGCAAGAGTAGTCAGCACCAGGCGTGTCATAAGTCATAGATGCTTTGGACAGTTCAGGAACAGCCAGCCTTGGTGCCACAGGTATACAAATCGTAGCGACTGAGAGAGCCAATTATAGTTAGTAGACAAAGGTCCATAATGTCTTCAGTTCAAACCCAATGCACAGAGTCCACTACCTGATGGATCATACAGCAGTCCCCAGCTAGAGATGATGATGGGCAGGTGGTGCACTGGAACAGAAGAATTGGCCTAGCAAAAAAGATATTCAGCATGATGGATTTGACCATACTTTGTGATCTTGAAGTCCCAGGATATTTCAGCCTATAGCTGCAGACCATGGAAACATCAAGGAACCACAGCTGATAACATTGTCAAGTGCACCAGGAATCTTGAAGACTAATGAGCAATGCTTATTCATCTCTGGTGGAACAGGAGAGGGATTGCGATAAGTGGTCTTCAAGTTCCTGGACAGCACAGTAGAAACACCATCTTTCCTCTGGAGTTTATACAGGCATTGGATGGTGGCAAAATTCACTCTGTGAAAGGATTTGTTGCTCGGATGACAGTCTTGGGCCAAACAGTGGATGGCTTCCATTGGGGGGGAACTATCATTGGACATGACCATGGAGATTCTCAATCATCCAGGTCATAGTTGTCCCAAAGGTGCTTTTTCAAGAGGCAACTGGACTTTCTGGTTTTTCTTTGAAGACATTTTGTTTCTCATCCAAGAAGCTTCTTGGATGAGAAGCGAATCATCTTCAAAGAAAAACCATAAAGTCCAATTGCCTCTCAAAAAAGCACATTTGGGACATCACTGGACATGTTATTACAGGAGGTCTGCACATCAATGCAGGCTGAGCTCTCCAGATTGAAGGGCATGGGTGATCAAGCTCAAGGTGTCAGCTCCCATTTTTGGTTCTTGAATATGTCACATGGTAAAGTCTAATAAAGTGGGTCTCCATGGAGCTGCAGGGTCAGCAGTGGGATCCAGATCAGGAACTGATCCTGCTGAAGATAGTGGATGAACAAAAGATGAAGGTTGTGTAGAAGAAGGATCCAAAGATAGAGGGGCTGAAAATGAGAGACCCATTTGATGAATTGTAGATGTTTCTTCATGGCCTCCACCATGATGAACCACCAGGGAAATGGGGAGCCAGTAGTATATAAAGCTCCTTCCTCACTATCTCCGTCTTCCAAAGATGGTCAGCATGAGGTCATCTTCAGAGGAACTAGTGGGACCTTTGGATGGAAAAGCAACTACCAGCTCGTCATTGAGTTCTATAGAGTGCCAGTAGAACCTGTACATACTGAGGCTCCACTGCAATGGAAACTGGAGCCCACAGGAACTGATTAGAACTAGACGAACTGCCTGAGGGAACATTTAGGTCTTTTGCATTCTTGTCTTTACTGCAGAGATCTTGGGATCCAGAGGAACCAAGATTCTTTTTCTTCTGTTTGGACAATATGTATTTTTTGGAGTATAAGACACACCTTTTTCCCCAAAAAAAAGAGGGTGAAAATCTGGGTGTGTCTTATACTCTGAATGTAGCCCCACCCAGCCTCGCAAACAGAGATTTCAGAAGCTGAAAGAAGCCTCTGAAAGAAGCTTCAGGAAAAAAAGCCTCAGAAAAAAAGCTTCAGAAAAAAAGCCTCTGAAAGGTTTTTATCTAAAATAATATGGCAAGCAACAAAAGAAGAATCAGTAAAGATTCTAACCAAACTATGTTAACAAATCTGGAGAATGACACAATAACCAACAGATCGGGAGAGGTTAATCTACATACCAATACCAAAGAAAGGAGATTGAACAGAGTACAGATAGTCCTTCAGAAAAAAAGCCTCTGAAAGAAGCTTCAGAAAAAAAAGCCTTCTTTTCTGAAGCTCTATTTCGGAGGCTTTCAGAGGCAGAAAAAAAAGCAAGGCACAGAGCTCACAACCAACAAACCTGTTGATAAAATTCACCTCTGGAAACAGCTGGTTGGGGGAGGCTGGTCCACCCACCAATCAGCTTTTTTCTTATTTTCCTCTCCAAAAACTAAGGTGCGTTTTATACTCCGGTGTGTCTTATACTCTGAAAAATACGGTAATCAGAAATTTGCCCCCTACAAGGTGGTTCACCTGACAAGGGGGTGGCACCACATGCCTGGATTACAGCTCAGGCATGTGGTGTGCAAAGCCTCCTCTCATGCCTTCTCTAGCAATTACAACAAGGAGGCCACCCAGGCCATGTTTCCTGATCCCCTTAAGAGATTCGTAGTTATTCCCTAAAAATTAAAAATTAACTGAAAATTAGTGAATCCACAATTGACAATAACTCCAGACATAGAATCTGGATTCTTTGATATGCAAAGTGGGTACTTTATGATTGAGTTCTGCCCCTACCCTCTTTTCATAGTAGAGATTTTTACTTCCATTAAGGAGGCTGTAAGATATAAATACATCAAAAGCCAAGTTTAGCTAAAAAAGAAGACCTGAATCTGTGAACTATGCAATTAAGTAATAATAATAAATCACTGAATGCCTCCTATATTCTTTGCAAAATACACAAAGCTGAAATCTAATTACAGATACAGATGATACAGGTGAAGAGCAGTGGCCCTCAGAGGAGATGTGTATGCCTGTCTGTCCTTCCTGCCCCCCTCTTTAATATTCTTGTAGTAGTGATTGGGGTCTGGAACTGATATATAGGCACCCAGAAGTGATAAAATAGAAGCAGCATGGTAGAGCAACTGAAGTGATGGTCTAGGACAGGGGTGTCAAACTCAAGGCCCGCAGGCTGGATCCGGCCCATGGGGTGCTTAGATCTGGCCCGTGGGCTGCCCTGGAAACAGCCAAGGAAAGGCCCGCGGTCCCTCTGCCAGAAAAAATGGAGCTTGGGGGGCCACACATAGCCCCCCGAGCTCTGTTTTCACTGGCAGAGGGCTACAGGAGGCCGACACAGCCGAAAGTGGAGCTCAGGAGTTTGTTTTTGCTGACAGAGCGCTCGGGCCAACACAGGCCACCACAGGTGCATCTGACACGAGTGACCTCAAGATGGCCATGCCCACCCTGGCCAGCCCCCCCCCCAAGGTCAAACACAACCCTGATGTGGCCCTCAATGAAATCGAGTTTGACACCCCTGGTCTAGGAGTAGGAAGACCCAACTTCTAGTTCACCTTCAACTCTGAAAACTTCTTGCAGAACTTTGGGCTTAATCCTCTCTCAGCATATCTACCTCATGGGATGGTTATGTGGGGGGGAATAGAAGGGAATAGTAAGTATGCTTCTGGGGCTCCTGAATGTTATCAAACAGGCAAAGAAAGAAAGACAGAATTCAAGATTCTTCCCCTTTTCCCCATTGTTCTTGATCAGATATTTGCCAAGGTTTGGCAAAGAAGTTCTTGAGATTATTGGATGGCAAGCATTCTGCAGTGGGGAAGTAAAAGATGTTTTATTCCAGAAAAGAAACAAACGAATTGTTTCTGCTAATTCTGAAGACCCTCTTTGCTCCTTTTAAAAAAATTTTTGCTCTCTTCCTCCCTCCCTCCCTCTTTCTACCTCAGATTAGAATGGATTAGATCTTTTCAAACAAGAGACAGGAGTGCCACATTTAATATTCACCCAGGTCTAAAAAGCAAAACAAGACTATCTGCAACTAGAAAATTCATAAAATGAAAGGTTGGCGAGAACGCTTTCTTATTTCTTATTATAGGTAGCGCTTGACTTATGAATGTTTGCATAAAGTTTTGATACTGCTGAAAAAAGTGACTTATGGCCAGTCTTCATAAGAGGGGAGGGGAGGGGGTGGCAGCAGCATCAAGGAGCAGGACAATGATGGCAGGGTTTGGCAGTAGTGGCCCTCCACAAAAGTTCCAGTTTCTCATGTGCCCTTTGTGAAAATAAATTGCCCACCGCTATGAGATAGGCAGTTATTTAAATAAATAAGTGGTTGAGAGACCCCAAGTGAATCCTAGGACTGGGACAACCCTCCCCTCAAAAAAATTTCTGTAAGAAGACAGTGACAAATCACTTCTGCATTTTTGCAAATAAAGTATCAGTGTCAAAGATTTTTTTAACTTTACTTGGGAAGCTGGGATCAAAAGAAGCAATCCTCATGTTGTAATATGTTATAATACTATGCCACCTGTTGGTATGAAGGTCATTTTGGTGTTTTAAATCACCCAAGAAAGGCATATGTTTAAAAGCAATTTTAAAATATAATGTCACACTTTATTGCAAAATTAGCATGCAGCTATTTATTTATTTATCCTCCGTTTCTATTCCACCACAATTGAAATGACTCGTGATGCCTTACATAGAATATAAACAGAAACAAATTAAAACATCTATAGTAACACCATAATCCATACAAGAGTAATAAAAACAACAATCAACAAAAAGAAGATTAAAAACTAGGGAGAACAGCCAATGTGCTGCCATCCTTCATAACATAAAAACAGTAGGAAGGCCTCTTGAATTTCTACCTCAATTTTCTTAAATTATGTAGCAAGTAAGACATTTATTTCAACATCAAGGTTACCGACTAAAAGCTATGGAGACTCATCCTCGTCTTTAGCAGTCCCTCCCAATACTTAAATCATTTTCTCATAAAAAAAAGAAAGACAGGTGTTGCATATCTATATACTGTAGTTCTAAAACTCTCATTGTCATGACCTTTAATTGGGCAAAACAGTGCATTAATAGGGCAACGATTTTTGAACCAAGGTATCTTAAATGGACTAATTTTCAGAATGTATCCAAAATCGAGGGCCCATGACCCCTCCCATGGAACTGAAATTTGGGGAGGTTATGGCTGCTTCAGTGTTACTGGATGCTGTTGTGCTGCTGGACTGTTGTTGCAGTCATGTTATCTTCATTTTCAATGGTCCACGACATTTTCCAGCCAGTCTCACAATTCCTCATTCCATCATGTACCTACCTGCCTGCTGGGAAGGGATGGGAAGGGGAAACAGGGAGAAAGAAACCCCAGAGTACCTTTCCTGGTCCATGCTGTCACCCTGCATGAATTTGTGCTTCCCCCGTGTGTCTTCCTCAACTTACATTTATTTAAAAATAGAATACAATTCTTTATTGCCGAGTATGATTGGACACAGAAGGCATTGGTCTCCAGTGCATAAGCTCTCAATGTACATACAAGCAACAAAGTGATAAGTTATAGATCATAAAGCATAAGATAAGATGCAATCATAATTACAAGGTACAAACAACAAGTGATAAATCATAAGATAGGAGAAGGGAGTAGGAAAGATGAGAAGGTAAAAAAGATGAGAAGTTGACAAGGATAATAGTAATACAGCCTACTACATGGGTAAATATCTTTAGGCATAAGAGTGGTGTGGGTGTTAGGTATTTAGCAGAGTGATGGCATGGGGGGGAAACTGTCTCTGTGTCTAGTTGCTTTGGCATGCCCTATAGCGGAGTCTGAGGGGAGGAATTGAAACAGTTTATATCCAGGATGTGAGGAGTCTGTAGATATATTCGCAGCCCTTTTTTTGGCTCGTGTGGATACAAGTCCTCAATGTAAGGCAGGCTGGTTGTAATTGTTGTTGTTTTTTCTGCAGTCCTAACTATCCATTGAAGTCTGTACCTTTCCTGTTTGATTGCTGTGCTAAACCAGACAGTTATAGAGGTTAATGGCACCTCGTGCGCAACCTTACACACCCTACCTCTTCTGTGTCGCCCCCCCACATGTGCCTTCCCTGACCTGCAAGTCACAAACTGTGCATTAACCCCATGCACCCTTTCCTACAGCCTGTCCCCCACACACAATGTCCCCAGAGGTGGGCTTCACATAAGTTAACAACTGGTTCGCCCCAGCACTGAAAATGTGTGTGTGCGTCTTCCGTACATGTGCATGACCTTCTGCGCGTGCACTTTGTTCGTGCGCACACTTGCATGCATGCACGCAGCTTAAAAAATGCAGCTAAATAGGTCAGCACAGCATCAGGGCAGCACCCACCCACAGGTCACAACTACTGGTTCCCCCAAACCGGTATGAACTGGCTGAATCCCACCCGTGAATGTCCCTGCACAGCACTTCTCACACACTCCCAAGCATCCCCAGGCACCCTTCCCTACCCACACCTCCTTACACACTTTCTTTACTCCATGCAGAACCTCTCACTCAGTCCTGCAACCTCCAAACACCCTTCCTGACCTACACTGCATCCTTCACACACTACCCAAACCATGAGGCTCCTCTCTCATCTCCCAGCAAACTTCACCCAACCTTCTTGACCTGTGCCATTCCACCACATATCCTACTTGCCCTGCCACATGCTCTGTGCAGGTTGGGAAGGGAGGGAGGGAGGGAGGGAGGGAGGGAGGGAGGGAGGGAGGGAGGGAGGAAGGAAGGAAGGAAGGAAGGAAGGAAGGAAGGAAGGAAGGAAGGAAGATTTTTGATACTTTTATCAAGTTCCCACAGGGAAATTCAGTGGATTAGCCAGCAGGTTACTCTCACTTCCATTGGTTTTTATTTTCCCCCATTCATGCTCACTCTATTTCTCTGTATAGTTAAGGCACATGGGTTGTCTAGTCTAATCTGAATTCTTGATGGGCATTTGTTCCAATTATACTTTTCCCTGATAGAGTAAATCAGTTTTTAGCACCCTATGCTTTCTCCAGGGGTGGGTTTCACTTACCTTTGCTACTGGTTTGCTCGCCACGTCTGCGCATGTGCAAACTGTATTTGATGATGTCTGGGTGGGTGGGCGGAGCCTCCCATCACTGCTGCTACCAGTTCGTCCGAACCGAGATGAACCAGTAGCAACCCACCACTGGCTTTCTCCCTTTGGAGGTACTGCTTTACAAATCTTCATCAAGACACTTTTTAGCCTTCTTTTCCATGTTGAATTCAAATTAATTATGGCTTGCTTTTTCAGCTTTCAGATCACTCTTTTATTGCCCAACATCATATATCTTGTTAAAACTGTGGAACAGGTCCTTTCAGTTTCTTCTTGTTAAAACTAAAAGAGGAAATGGCAAAGAACAAGAGAGACAAACACAGCAAACCACAGTGTGGAAGGAAAACAGTACTATAAGAAAAAAAACTGCCAGTGTAATTTATAGTTCTGTGTCCAAAAAAATCTCCTAAAATCACTCAGTCTTAGCTAAGCCATTTCAAGTTGCTGAAGTACATTGTCAAATTTCTCTAGGACAATGGTCTGTTTTAGAATCATGGTGTTTTATGTTTGAACTTAATGTTTGAACTTCATCTTTTTTTATTAAAACGTCAGCTCAGCTAGTATCAACTTTATCGGTACTTTTTACTTGGTGTGATGTACATTAGCATGTTATAGCCTAATCAGATCTCTGGTACATTTTTACATCAAGCCTCACAAAAATGTTTACCAGATTTATATAGACCATACAAAAGGGAAATGAACCCATGTTTTTTGACAACTGAAATGTCTCCTGTATTCATTTAATACTTGTTTTCATAAACTAATTAGTTGCTTAATATTTCATGTCTCCTGCCTGATAGACAGTTGGGTGTAGTAGATAATCTGAAATTGTCAGATGTAAATGCCTTATTCTCTAATGTGTAAATAGTATATGAACGGGGTATCAGGGGTTAACTTATTCTCCACTTCTTAATGTATTCATAATTCACCACTCCCACATATAGCTCCACCCATTGTATATATAAGGAGCTACATGCACCCTTTTCCTTGCTTCTATCTGTGAATATTCAGTGAATATAGAATGCCTATTGTAAATAAAAGGAAATATATTTAAACCTTTAACTCTTACTAATCTTATTGAGTCTGATCCTGAAAATATTGCAACAAGCTGGTAGCAGAGGATGGTTAATTGACTCAATAAAAACTTAAAAATGTCTAAGAAAGATAGGCCCAACACCAGGGCCTACAGCAAAGAAATGGAAACAGAACAAGAAATAATCAACGAATCCACAAACGCAATTTCGAGAGAATCCGAAGAATACACCACTGAAGACGAAGAAATAATAGATGAAAATGATGACCAGGAGGAAATCGAGATAGAGAATAACGAACTCAGGTCAGAGATATTAAAATTATTAAAGAGCCAGAAGAATGATGAAAGCCTCATCGCGAACCTCCAAGATATGCTGAAGAACAGCGGAGCAGCGAGAGAGAAAAACATCACTAATGAAAAGTCTAAAGACCCAAAAATAGTGAGTGATATGACTGCAGAGAAAATCATTGCGAAGAAGAAAAACGGTGATCCCGCGTGAAATTTTGAATGGCAGCCATCTTGGTTTCAACAGGCCTCCAAGATGAGCGAAGCAGAGCCAATCAAAAAGCTCAATTCAAAATTTCTGGCGCGAAAAACATTACCAGACAACGAAAATGAAAAAGAAGATTCAAACACCTCAGAAGAATCAGAATCAGAAAGTGAAGGTGATTCAACAAACTACCAAATAAAATCAGCAATGAAAACGCTTTTTGCCGCATTTGGGCCAAAACTAAAAATTACTAAAAAGCTAACGAAGAAGCGAGCGAGCAAGCCAATGCCTCAAGACCTGCCCGCTCCCATCCTGACTACGAGAGCGCTGACGCCCGAACCCAGAGAGCCTTGCCGATACCGCCCTACGCCACAGACCGAAGCAAGCACCAACGCCCTCAAAAGAAGAGGAAGAACAGCCGCCGTTGTCAGGACTCCCAAAATCGAACCAGAGACCGATTCGTCCGAGGAGGAGCAGAACGAGCGAGCCGCAATGGGGAGAACCTTCCACGACGACTCCAAAGAAGAAATGGACAACGCGCATGCGCAAGACTACGCAGACGGCCCGGGAAGACATGAACTGACGAGAAGACCGCGCAGACTCGTTGCGAGCATCCCCACGCCGTTTTGCAATTTTCTGCATTTACGAGACCACGGACTACCTCAGGTTGTAAGTAATGGACCCAATAATGTCGGAAATTTACCCAGTGACTTCCCGAAGCTAAGGGTTGATGGCATTAACTTGCAAGAATGGTATCAACAGCTCCAGGTTGTCTTTATGAAGGAAAGCTTACTATTTTTTATCACTAGTCCCCCAAAAAGACCTTGGACTCTAAAAATAGATTGTTTACACCATAGAGCATTTTTCTTAATAATATCTAGTGTGTCTCCTGCAATGTATCACAGCATTAAGCCAAATCTGACTGTTTCAGAAATTATTCAATGCATGTTTAATTTGTTTCACAGTGATAGTGTAGCTACCACCACAAGGATGTCTAAAGATTTCTTTTCATCTAGGATAAAACCAGGGGTTTCCATAAGTGAGCATTTAATATCTTTAAACAAAATAAGAGCTGAGCTGCATTTGAGGGGGGAGGTGATTTCAGACCAAACAATGAAAAGTGTTATTATCAACTCACTTGATCCATCATGGGACAATTTTATGTCACATTTAGACACAATCAATCTAGGATACTTATCCATAGAAAGTCTATCCAATAAATTGATAGCAGAAGACAATTCAAGAAGAAATCGTTCTAACAATCACACAGAACACAAACCATATAGGAAAGTAGCTTTCCAAGAAAAATATAATGAAACATTTAAATGTCACAATTGTGGATCCAGGGAACACAATAGAAGAGATTGCCCCAAGATTTCAAAGGAAAGACATAGGTCAGAATATAGGAACAAATACAATTATAGACAGTCTTCCATAGATAGACATAGATATAGAAGCCCACCAAATTACAAAGAGAATAGAGGGGGCAGAGATAATTCAAAGGATAGAAAATCTGGCTCACTGAATGGGTTAAATAAACAAGACAACACTAACATACAGCAAAATGAGAACAATAATTGGCTTATTGATTCTGGAGCAACTAATCACACCACTAATAACAAAAATATATTGTCTTCATTTACAGAAGATAAATTTGTAATAAAGGTAGCTAACCAAGAAAAGGTTCAAGTATTAGGTAGAGGGAATGTAACCCTGCCTGGTCTAGGAAAAATAGAGGGGGTATTACTAATACCTGAAATACCTCATAACATACTAAGTGCCATAAAACTAAGTAGAGATTCTGACATTAACATTGTTTTTTCAAAAGGAAAAGCGACTTTAGAGAAGAATAAGATAAATATAGGCACTGTGATGATTAAAGGAGGCCTACCTTATCTGATAACAAAGGAAAAATGGCTACATAACATTGATTCAAATATGGGAGATTGTATTGAAGTAGATGATGAAAATATTAGCAACAGTGATAATGATGAATGTAAAATATCTCATGATCACATAGATGCACACAATGAAAAAAAACCAAAAATAGGTAAGCCAATTCATGATGAGTGTGCTCACATCTTACATAGGAAGTTAGGACATGCCAGTTTTCCTGTAGTACAAAAAATGACTGAACACGCAGAAGGTGTTAAAATAAAAAATTGTGAAAACTATTTGGAATGCTCAGTATGTAAATCTACAAAACTAAAAACTAGTCCCAGGCCAAGAAAATCTACTAGATCAACTAACAAAATTTTTGATTTAGTACACATGGACTTAGTTGGTCCATTAACTCCATCAATCACTTATAGAAAACGTTACTTCTTGACAATAGTAGACGATTATAGCCGCTATGGATTTGTTTATACATTAAAACACAAAGATGAAACCTTTCAAAAATTTAAAGAATTTTACAAACGCATAGAAACACAACACAATATCAAAATAAAACAAATCATGACAGATAGGGGATGTGAATTCATGTCTAAAGAATTCTCCCAATGGTTAAAAGACAAAGGAATGTTACATTACACATCTAGTCCATTTTCTGCGTTCCAGAACGGGATTGCAGAGAGGAAGAATTCAACATTACAAACCATGATTAGATGCACATTGGAAGATGCTGGCTTAAGCAAACAATTCTGGTCAGAAGCCTTACATTATTCAAATTACACACAAAATAGAACCTGGTCCAGCATTGTAAATAAGACACCATATGAAGTGATGTATAATAGAAAACCAAAATTAGCACACATGCACATATTCGGAGTCACTGCAGACGTACACATACCTAAGCAATTAAGAAGAAAGGGAGAAAACGTATCCAGAAGACTCAGATTTATGGGATATGAGACTGGCACTAAAGGGTACAGATTCATTGATAATAATAACAAATTTATAGTCTCCAGAACAGCTGTGTTCCATGAACAGGCCAACTGGTCTAAATTACATCTTAATGAAATATTTCCAAATAAATACAAAGATACAAAATCTCATGAGAAAGGGACCATAGAAAAGCAAAATATCAACAAATATAAAAACAAAACCAAAACTTGGACAAATAGCCAACACAAAATAAAGACAGACACACTAACAAAAAAGGAAGCAAGATATTTGCATGATAACGATAGTAAACCTGAAAAAACTATTAGAAACACCAGAAATCAAATGCCAAATAAATACAAGGATTATATAATGCACATGGATGGTGAGCCAACAACACCTAATACATATGAGGAAGTGTTAAAACTCCCTCGTGAAGAAAAAGAAAAATGGGAATTAGCGATGAAAAAGGAGATGGAAAGTTTACAAGGATTAAATGTATTTACACCTGCAATTGCACCTAAAGATAAAACAATTATTGGTACCAGGTGGATATATAAAATTAAGAACTTAGAGGGAGGCAATACTCTATACAAAGCCAGACTAGTTGCACAAGGTTATGCACAGAAATATCCGGAGGACTATACTGACACGTATTCCCCCACAGTAAGAACAGAGAGTGTCAAAACAGCTCTAGTGGTAGCATCAGCACTCAATCTTGATGTATTTCAATATGACATACAGACTGCGTATCTACACGCAAAACTAGATAAGGAAATATACGTAAGAGCTCCTCACAGTCAATACACAAACAAAAATGAGATTTGGTTGTTAAACAAGAGTTTATACGGGTTAAAACAATCTGGTAAACGATGGTATGATTGTTTAGTAAAAGTACTTAAAACCATGGACTTCAACGCTACCACTGCTGATAACTGTTTCTTTGTCAAAAAGGGTGATGATTACATTGAATTTGTATTGATTTATGTGGATGACATTTTATACATAGGAAAACATAAAGAGAGAAGAGAAACTTTTGTAACTAAGCTAAATGAACATTTCTCGTTAAAATCCCTAGGCAAAGTAAACAAATATCTTGGTGTTCAAATTAATAAGACTAGAAGGGGATTCAAACTTACTCAGAGAGATAAGATCATAGAACTTTTAAATAAATGCAATTTAAACAATGCCAAACCTTGTGATACTCCTATGCAAACTGATTTTCTAAGAAATACTGATGAATCTTCCCCCGAATTCAAGGATAACACATTTTATAGATCAATCATAGGTTCACTTCTTTATATATCTAATTGGACAAGACCAGATATCGCCTTACCACTCAATTTATTATCCAGACATGTCAGCAAACCAACAATGTATCACTGGGAAGCTGTTAAAAGAATTTTAAGATATCTGAAAAGTACACTAGACTTTTGTTTAATGTTAGAACCTAATGACAATAAAGAACCAAAGCTTACATGTTACGCAGATGCGGACTGGGCTGGAGACACCTCATGTAGAAAAAGTACATCTGGTTATATATTCCTCTTAAATGACTGTCCAGTTTACTGGTACACTGGTAAACAGGAACTAGTGGCCACTTCAACGACAGAAGCGGAATATGTTTGTTTATCCAAAGCTGCAAATAACCTTGTATGGTTTAATGATTTAATTTCAGATGTTTGGAAATACCTGCTTTGCCTTTTGTTATGCATGAAGACAATAAAGCAGCCATTGAAATATCTAGATCTGATGCTATTGGACAAAGGTCCAGACACATAGATATAAAATTTAAACATGTGAGACAGTTATCTCAGGATGGATTTATCAAAGCAGTGCATTGTGATACTTCAGAACAATTAGCTGACATATTGACAAAGCCTTTACCTTCTAAGCAACATAAATATTTAACTTCTAAGTTGTATGTTTTGTATTGTCCTGAATCTGAATGTAATTGGTGTTGCATAACGAATCGGCATTTAGAGGGGGATTTGTCAGATGTAAATGCCTTATTCTCTAATGTGTAAATAGTATATGAACGGGGTATCAGGGGTTAACTTATTCTCCACTTCTTAATGTATTCATAATTCACCACTCCCACATATAGCTCCACCCATTGTATATATAAGGAGCTACATGCACCCTTTTCCTTGCTTCTATCTGTGAATATTCAGTGAATATAGAATGCCTATTGTAAATAAAAGGAAATATATTTAAACCTTTAACTCTTACTAATCTTATTGAGTCTGATCCTGAAAATATTGCAACAGAAATAATGCTATTTTCTTTTCCAAACTTTACAATATACTTTTGTCAACCATTTTTGTGGATCCATATTTTGAGATAGATTAATGGTCAGATCATACCCTCATACCTTGAGATCACTTAGCATTGCTTTTCTTTTCTTTACAACAATTCTCCAGAATCTAAGAATCTAAGATCTAAGAATCTTAGATCTAAGAATCTTACAATGAATTACTATCTTTGATGTTATACTTTTTATGATCATTCCTAGCTCTGGATTCATGGACTCTCTCTGTACCACAAGATTAGGGGTGGGTTCTAAAATTTTTTACTACTGGTTCTGTGGGTGTGGCTTATTTTGTGGGCATGGCTTGTGGGGGGTAATGTGACTGGGTGGGCATGGCCAATCTTTTTTTTTTTACTTTTAAAAGCATTTTTTCTACAACCTTAAAAGGTTGCAGAAAAAAATGCTTTTAGAAGCCTCTGATGATCAGGCAACTCAGCTGGGATCACCAGAGGCTTTTAAAGGCATTTTTTTTCCTACAACCTCTTTGGCTGAAAAAATTGCTTTCAGAAGCCTCTGAAGACAATCCCAGCTGAGCCACGCAATCATCAGAGGCTTTTTTTTTTTTTACTTTTAAAAGCATTTTTTCAGCCAGAGGTTGTAGAAAAAATGCTTTTAATAGTAAAAAAAAAAAGTGAACAGCAACCGGGCCGGGGACTGGTTCAGGGGCGTGGCCAGCCAATGTTATTACTGGTTCTCCGAACTACTACAAATTTTTACTACCAGTTCTTGCGAACCAGTGCAAACCAGGAGCAACCCACCATTGCACAAGATGCCAGGGAAAGTAATCAAGTTCATTGTTAATCTCTCACCTGAAGCTTTCCCTGTATTATAAAATCATCGTTTATTTGACATAATGCTATTTTCCTTGACTATACGAACTTGAATCACAAATATTCTTATCCAATTTGGATGTTGTTTCCTCTGTCAGAGCAGGTTTAGCTCATTATGAGTTCCCAGTTTTATGATTTTCAAAGGAAGCTTGGTTCATGGTGTCAGTAGGAAGCTCAGCCTTTAACCTAATAGCATCAAGAAGGGAAGGAAAGACAGGAAATTGTTTGTTAGAAAGGCCAAGAGAGAACATTAGACCCTGCATCTGTTTTTCAGGCATCAACGCTAAGAAAATGTTGTCGTTATAAAAGGAAACAACCAGAATCATATAAAGGATTACAGCAGTGAAAACAAGAATTTAGTCAGCATGAAGACAGTATACGGATCCAATTGTGCCTGGCAAAGCGGATAATGAAGATAAATGTATTTTACTGTCTCTTATGAAGGCCAGGTATTCAGGATGATATTAATGTCAGGGACCCTGACACATTATAGCAGCTAACATAAGTGTTTGCTACGTGCTGTTAGCTCAGAAAAATACAGCAGAAAAATATCAGATTTCCAGATGACTTCAAGAGGAAGGGAAAGACGTATCGCAGCGTTGTAGTATCTGTCTTCATTTGGTTCTTAAGACATAAAAGATTTCCCAATTAGGGGTAAGGTTTGTGTGACATATGGGACTTGGACTTGAGGGACAGAATAGTAAGAGTAGTAAATCTTGCCCGGGAAAAACATCTATCAAATCATCATAGCAGCAGTATACTCTAATATAGAATAAACATTATATGAAGAGCGATTTATAGGGAAAAGATTTATTGGCTCAGTAAAGAAAACTCTAAGTAGGAGCCGGATAAGCCATCTGCAAACAATGTGATTCATATATATATATATATATCAATGTTGCAGTAGACCAGTATCTGATTTCAAAATACTTGGTGACTTCCACAGGCCCTGGGCCACAGTGTTATATGAGCTCATTATTGACTCAGAGTTATTTGTTATTAACCATACTGGTGTTTCCTCCTGCCATTACTATTTTTGTTTTAAGTGTTGGTGGTGGGTTAAATGTGCTTTTTCAAGGGGCAACTGGATTTTCTGTTTTTTCTTTGAAGACATTTCACTTCTCATCCAAGAAGCTTCTTCAGCTCTGACTGAATGGTGGGAAATGGAAGGATTATTATTTCTTGCAGGCAGCTGGTCATTTGCATTCTTTTAGCGGATCATTCAGGTCACCTGGAGATTTATCTGTGCCATCAGGGTCACCTGAGTTGTATAAATGGGTGTGGAGCCTTCTTGGAATTGTTGAAAGGACTGTGTTGTAGATTGGAGATAGATGATGTCATATCCCTCCCCCTCTGTTGAGAGAGGGCTGTTCAGTTTTAATATAGATGGCCTCTTTAACCCCTCTTTCAAACCAGCAGTCCTTTCTTCCAAAATGTGGACTTTGCTGTCTTCAAAAGAGTGGCCTTTGTCTTTTAAATTCAGATGGACTGCTGAATCTAGTCCTGATGGGTTTGTTCTCCTATGTTGTGCCATGTGTTTATGAAATGGTTGTTTTGTTTCCCCAGTGTACCTGCATATGGCTCACTGCATTGCACTGCCTAAACCACGTTGCTAGGTTTATGCCTGGGTGTTTTATCTTTGGGGTGGACAAGCTTCTGCCTTAGTGTTGTCTTGGATTTGAAGTGTGCACATATGTCATGTTGGCTGAAGATCCTACTGAGCTTTTCCGATATGCCTGCAACATACGGAATGACAATGTTGCTTCATTAAATAAATACAATGTTAAATGTATTTATTTAAATTAAATAAAAATGTTTTTTATTAAATTTATTTAAACAGTTTAATCCTTATAAAGTACCCAAAATATGAGCACCTATAGAAATTAGATTGGTTGGTTGCTTGGTTGGTTATTGATTGAGTTAATATAATGAACACCATTCGTTAGATTACAGGTGAAGGAAAGATCTTTGTAAATTTAGCAGATAAACAGCCTCATCGGATAATCCAGAGAACAAGCTCTATTTACTAAAGTTTATTTATTTATTAGATTTGCACATTGCCAATTTCACCTAAATGATTGGAGCAAATAATTGTAAACTTTGATGTAGATTGTAGAGCCGCTTATAATATTCTATCCATGAATGTCAGGTGTGCCTCTGTTCAAAACTCAAGAAAGAAAAACCCCAAATGTTTGTAGAGAAAGGTACTTTTACTGAGTATGAACTGAATGCAGCAAAAGAAAAGCAAAGTCTGAGGCAATAGGCACGAAAATTACATATTGAAAGCATCCCCAAATCCCTCCCTCCAAGGACCCAAGTTGAGTGTCCAATCCACATCTCCCCAAGGTGTCATGTGGGGTACTTCTTCAGACAGCCCCATCTATCTGGTATGCCAGAACAGTTAACCTTGACAGCTATCAGCTCTCTCTGCAGCTGCTATGAAGACAGTGAGAATTTTCCTCCCTTTTTCGTGACATCTCCACCAGCTCACTTCCCGACTTCCCAAATACCAGCAATGCCTTCCCCCTCCCGTTACAATGGCAGCCAAAAGCAAGCAAGCATCATAGAGGCTGACAATGATGCTATTGAGTAGCAGCATCAGAATGAAAAATGTCAAGAAATGCTGTTAATGCATTACAAGCAACTCTGGGATCATTTGAACAGGGAGGAAAATCCACGGAACAAGACACTGCACTACTTGGAATTTATAGTAATTGACAGGGCAGACACAAATTTATTGCTGTGCAGCTGGGAGCCATCCTCCTGATTATAGAGGAGCAAGAATAATCATTAGATTCCCTGTCCAATATCTTGCCAAAATATGGAGATGTAATTAGGAGTTAGAAGTACACCAACAATTCCAACCAACATATTGCTAAGCATGAGAATTTGCTAACTCTGCTAGCTCCTGTGAAAAGAGAGTTGCCAAACCTTCAGAGAGAAAAAGACACAATCACAACATTGGAAGCAAGAACTGGCTAAAGCCCTCTTCAATAATTTGGAGGATCAGTTCATATGGAAGGTATCCCATGCAGAAAAAGGCTCTTTGTTGAAAATACCTATGGTTGAATTTGTGGATGGCGATATCGTCCAGGGGTGAAATCCAGCAGGTTCTAAGAGGTTCTGGAGAACTGGTAGTGGGAATTTTAAGTAGTTCAGAGAACCAGCAAATACCACCTCTGGCTGGTCCCAGAGTGGGGTGGGAATGAAAATGTTGCAATATCCTTCCCCCAGGAGTGGGGAGGGAATGGGGATTTTGCAGTATCTTTCCCCTGCCATGTCCACCAAGCCACGCCCACAGAACCGGTAGGGAAAATTTTTGGATTTCACCCCTGGTATCGTCAATATGACTTGTCATATTGTCAATATGAACTGTCCCCTGCTCCTCCTAAGTGAAATTTAGCATAGGAATGTGTTAAATGCATTGAATTCATCACAGGAACAGGGATTGAATCATCACTTAAAAGCAGAAGGGAAACTATTAAGAAAAAAAGAGAATTTGCAATAATCCAAAATTAATCAAGGCATCTAATCACTGCAAGCAATTGAAGATATACTTCTTTCCTTCCTTCCTGATTTGTTTGATGTCAAGTATGGATTTTGGTAGATGAAGGTGGATGACCGATTGTAGTATTATTATAGGAAAGGGGATGATAAGGATAAAACATAGCTGAAAAGTACAGAAGTACTCTGTGTCAAATATTTTTTAACCTTGAAAGGATTATGGCAAGGTCTACACCAGTTGACAGCTCTTGCAGAGGCCAAAGGATAACAGGAGTCCAACACTTTGAGATAATGAATTGGGTGTTCAAATTTTATATATATACTGTCAAAATGTTAGACAGCCACTCAGATTGCTGATGTATAATTGTGTAGTTTAGGAATGAGAGGAATAAGAGGAATAAGAGCCTTGGTAGTACAGGGGTTTAAGGCACCCTGTTATTAAACTGGTTATTAAGACCAGCTGCCTGCAATTACTGCAGGGTTCGAATCTCGCCAAGGCTCAAGGTTGACTCAGCCTTCCATCCTTTCTAAGGTAGGTAAATTGAGGACCCAGTTGTGGGGGCAATAAGCTGACTTTGTATAAATATACAAAAGGATGAAGGCTATTGCTGAGCACATTGTAAGCCGCCCTGAGTCTTTGGAGAAGGGCGGCATATAAATCAAATTAAAAAAAAAATGAGTACAAACCAAAAGGAAGACAAGGAGAACTATGTAAAAACTCATCTATTTGATCCCAACATGGAAGTGTTACTGTTAGCAGAATAACTAATATTACAAAGCAATGCTTTTTTGGGGGGAGGGAGGAATCTTGGAGAAATACTGAAACAGAGCCAACAGCCAATAACTTTTGATAGTAGAGCAACGACTGAAACCAAGAGGTGAAACGCACAGATGTAAAAGGAATTACTAGTGATTTGGAGTGGAACAAACTATTGGAGATTATAACGAAGAGAACCTTGCTCAGTGCACCTAAGAGATTTCAGTACATGAAAGTGCATGCTGAGACTTCTGTTTTGTGATGTGAATATAAAGTCCTACCCAGGTAAGTGGCAGATTATTAAAGAAACTTACCATCTGGATATCACTACAGTTTCGTCTGTAGAACGAGAGACAGACTCCATTGCTAAGATTCAAGAACTCTGCACTTCCCAAGATAGACACACAAAAAAGTCCTCTAAAAAAAGTAAGCTGTTTAATATATATTGATTATCTATATATTGATTAGCTTATAGGCCATATCAACATACAGGTTCAAACACATATTACCAATAAAATTCTAAACAAACAATTTAAAATGAGAGTATGGTAAAATACAATAGTTATAGGATAAAATACAATAATCTAATACATAGATATGTAAAATAGAATAAAATGACATAAAGTTATATTTCTGTATCACCCCTGCAATCTATCCCAATCAGGCCCACATATGCCAATCTCAGTCAGACCATTTTAGTCAGAAATTGTGCTGTATTAAATGTCATTTTCAGATTCTGGCCACACATGAGGTTGTTGTTGTTGTTGTTGTTGTTAGTTGCGAAGTCGTGTCCGATCCATTGCAACCCCATGGACAACGTTCCTCCAAGCCTTCCTGGCCTCTACCATCCTCTGGAGTCCATTTAAGCTCACGCCTACTGCTTCAGTGACTCCATCCAGCCACCTCATTCTCTATCTTTTTGCCCTCAATTGTTCCCAGCATTAGGCTCCTCTCCAGTGTGTCCTTCCTTCTCATTAGGTGGCCAAAGTATTTGAGTTTCATGAGGTACAGTATTTTTCAGAGTATAAGACACTCCAGACTATAAGACGCACCTACCTTTTTGGGGGAGGAAAACAAGAAAAAGAAATCTGCCTCTGCCTCCCAGCAATTTGCCTTGTTGCAGCAAACAGCAAACAGCCTGCTTTACTTTCATTTTTGTTTTCAGCACAAGATTAGCACAAGAAAAAAAAAAATCTGCCTCCAGCAATTTACCTCCTTGCAGCAAGCAGCGGAGGCCCGCACAGCAATAGGCAATGGCAATCCCTGCAGCCTGAAACAGCTGAGGGTCAGGAGGCCGATCCAATCGACAATCAACTGCTTGTGCTAATTAGGCTGTGTTGAAGCTTAAACGGTCTGTTTCTTCTTGCTGCAAGGGGGTAAACTGCTGGGAGGCAGAGGCCATAGGGTGGGGGCCAGTGAGTGGGTGGGGCTATATTCGGGGTATAAGACGCACCCAAATTTTCATCCCCTTTTAGTGGCGAAAAAATGCATCTTATAGTCTGAAAAATACAGTATGTTGTTTTAATATGGGCCTCCCATTGGGCCATACGTTTAATATGTGGATCAAGGTCCTTATCTCTCACCCCTTTATACAAACAGCAATCGAATAATATGAGTCAGATCCTCTACCTCTTCAGCTCCACAAATACATGTCCGATTAAACAATATTAACTTCTCTTCAAGGGAGATAGAGTAAGGATCCCCAAAAGTTCTAAGATGAAACATTATGATCTTCACGTCTCAAGGCAGGAAATATACTTATGCCTAAAATGAGGGTGAAACTGCATCTTCTGATCAAGTATGAATGTCCACTCAAGAATTCACCTAGAGTTATGAACAGTGTTTAAGAATATACTGCCAAATAGCAAGAAGAGCCTTAATACTTTATTTCTCTTGACAGAGAAAGTAAAAATAAATGGTTTAGTTTGTTGGGGCAAGAAATCTTGATGATGTACAGATTAGTACTATGCTCAGTAAATGTAAGAAATAATAGAAAAATAAGGCCTCAGAGAATGACCCACAATTTACTTTTGAAGAAGAATTAATATACTTTATTATTAATATACTGTGCCTGTTACCAAACGTGATCATATATACAGAGAAATATGATCTTCCTGTTCTGAAGGTAGAAAAACTGGGTTCTTTTAAAAATAAGGCAGAAGTTGATAGACCAAAGCTGGGGGGAAAAAACCGATTAATTTCAATTTTGATGTTTATTTCTTTGTGCTTTGTAGACCTAATTTCCCTGTGCACATTTCATTCATTGCATTTCAGCCTTTTATACCTATTTCTGTTGGTGCATGAAGAGTTTCTCTATAGCCTCTTTTGTGATTTATAATAACACCGGTCAACAGTTTCGTTACATGGATTGTAATGGGTGTTCTAAGCAGACTTTTTCATGCTGAATTAAAAAGTGAATTCAGTTTGTCTATCAGGTTTAGTTTTCTTGTGACTCCATCTTCATTATTCCATTCAATTAATTACACTGTGGTACTATATTTTAACATTAGTACCATCTTTGTAACAATCGTTAAGTAAAATCTAGCTGTTGTTATTATTGTTCTCTAACAAAAACAACCTCAAGAGAAAGGGAAAAGGTGTGACAGCTAGCACAGAAAAGCCCCTTATGCACGTCAAGACACAAGATCAGCGTCTGCTTGGAAAACAGTTCCTTGTCAGACTACTGTCAGAGCTCATAACATAAACAGTTTAAGTATATATCTCTTCTGTATTCAAGTTAAATATCAGCATGATTGCAATAATGTTGCAGTCACATAGACACTATTATTATGACACATAAGTATATAAATCATCCTGATATTTTCTGCTATATGTGTGGTGGGTTGACATTTAAATCTCAGAAAGAAAACGTCATCCTTCTTGTCAACATAGAATATGAGTTTTATTTTGACTGTAAGTTTAATGACCATAATATGAATAAAGCTCTTCATGTCTTGTGTGTGATATCTATTAGATTTGTAACAGGCTAGTTAAAGAATTCACATCATAGCATGTTTAGCATTTCTATGGTTTGGAGGGAACTGAAAGATCATTCATCTAATTATTATTCTTGCTAAGCACACTAGAGATCACCTCAAAAAGTAAACACATCGAAATACCTTGACTTACTATCTGCAATGAGGCCAGTACTACATGGTGAAGTATTGCCTGTACCAGTGTTTCCTGAAAATGTGATATTCAGTGTCAATTAATCTGGTGGTGATGGTGATGGTGGTGCCTATGGACCATCCTAATGCAACATTCAAGTTATCTGTTCTTCAAATGAGTCGTATTTGTTGAATGAAAAGGATCTGAATGATCTTGTTCCTGATCTGAATTTGCCTAAAAAGGTGGCTGAGCTTTTCAAGATTAAAGGGGTGGAATCTTCTCTGCATGTTACTAAAAGGTGTTTCTTTGTGGTACGTACTATGATGGATGTAATGAATACTTTTTCAAAAAAAGGTAGACTAGTATTTGTAATTATTTGTTTGTTTTGTTGTAGAGGTTCTTAGCCGTGATCACAATGTAAATGAGTGTGCTTGTTCATTGATTCCTTGAAATTTAGCCACAAAGTTGTCCTTTTATCAAAATTTTTATTAAAGGTTATAATTACAGTATAATAAAATTGAATGCAAATTAAACTCAGAAAAAGAAATAGAAAGAATAAAAAATTGAAACAAAGAAAAAGAAGATAAAGGAAAAAAAAGAAATACATAAAGAAGTGAGTTCCAATTTTTATCACAAATTTGATAATTCTTCTTTCCCCATAAGATTACACCCAACTATCTCGTTTTCCTAAAACCCAACTGTTTTTGTTGCAAATGCTTAAATCATCTATTTTTCAGGCCTAATGTCAGCAGAAAGTCCAATAAAACATTATCAGAGCTTTATAAATACCTGCCCTATTTTAATCTTGACTAAACAAACCAACTCTATACTCCTTCATTCTACTTCTAATAATCTTGTTCCTTAATTCATTTAGATGTTGTTGTAGAACTTGGTTCTTCTTCAATTTTTCCTTTTCCCGTTGCAGAGGCTTCTTCAAGGCTGTAACAAAGCTCATATGCAAATACAGTGAAAAGTAATTATCCAGGTCATTGTCTTGGTTTGTCATTTGCATTTCCACTTTGATTTTCAAAGCTTTAACCAGCTTCTTTTGTATACCCAGTAAAAAGTGTTTGTCAACATCATTCTCTTGGCTTCCTATTAAAATTCCTTCTACAGCCTTCTCTATCTTGTAATCCACACTTTTTTTTTAATTATCTAGCATTTCTACTTCTAGTATTTCTGTATCAGATTTAGTATGTTTTGGATACAGTCTATGTAGAAAAAGACATCATTTCTAATATTGTAGCTACTAATATCTGGCCCCATTTTTAAAAATCTCCTGAAGTATTTCTAATGTTATAGCATTCTGTGTCATTTTTAAAATCCCCACTAATCAAAATCCAAAGACATTTATACTTTTTTCTGCCTGCCTGGAAACTTTAGTTTCCTCCACTATGCAGTTTCTGACATTATAAATCTCCAGTTTCTATTTTGACTCAAGATAAACAAAACATTCTGATTTTCACAAAATGATGTTTAATTGATTTGATTATTTCCAAAACCTTAAAATAAAAATGTTAATGTTCCAAAGTTGTCTGGATACTTAATTTGTTTTTAACTTTCTTAGATCAGAAACTTATTTAGCTTTTTGCCAAAAAGCTTTAAATTCTTGAAGTTAATGTTTCTTTTGTTCAACAACAATGGTAAACTCACTGGGTTTTTGAGCTTTCCAGACTTGTCGTTCTGTAGATCTTTTATAGTTTAAAAAGGTTAAAAAAGCAATCTTTAAAAGTAACTTGAAAGTGAAGTTAGCAGCGAGGTTGATCTCTTCCTCTCCTTGCTTTCAGGCCCACAGGAAACTGCTGTCCTGTAGTTTCCTTGTGAGGAGCAGCCTGAGCACATATGGGGGATTTCCCATCCTCTCCTCATCCATAGAGATTCTGAAGAATTGGTCTACTTGATGGAAGTAAATTACCATTGTATCATTAACCCCTGCTGCTGACATGGAAGAGTTGTATGAGAACATGAAATTATTTTTGGAAAAGATCCAGTATGAAGGAAATATAAATGGAATATTTGTGAAGAACTGAGGGGGTTTGCCATTCACCTCAGCCAGCAACTTGTATGTACTATATAATATACTTTTATTTGTGTGTGTGTGTGTTAGTGTAATTGTAAGATAAGGGAAAAACCATAACATTGAGAAAGAATACCCAAAATGTACTTCACATGTTCCCGGGGGGGGGGGGGGGGGAATACGGTTTCCTTCCTCTTTTGCACATCAAATTTGGATTTATGAAAAAGTTAATTAATGCAATGGATGAAAGAGGAACTGGGCTCCTATACCTGATGAATAAATTTCCCAGAATTAATGATGCCAAGAAAATATTTTTACATCCATCGATAGGAAAATTGATAAAAGATCAGAACTTTGATGAAACGTTCAGTGAAGTAGAAAAAATTGCATTGCAATCATTCAAAAGCATGTGTAAATCCTTTTGGGGAAATTATAAAGCAAGAAATTATTGCAAAATAGTGTAGGAGAAGAACATACAGAGCTGGGGGAGTGGAGTTAAGTTATTTACGAGACCACCTTCTGCCACCGATAACCTCCCACCGGCCAATTCGCTCCCACAGAGAGGGCCTCCTCAGGGTGCCGTCGGTCAAGCAATGTCGACTGATGACCCCCAGGGGGAGAGCCTTCTCTGTGGGGGCACCCGCCCTCTGGAACAAGCTACCCCCAGGAATACGACTAATCCTGGACCTCCGGACCTTCCGTCGAGCTTTGAAGACCTTCCTATTTCAGCAAGCTGGGCTGGCTTAAAATTTTAATGGGTTATTTTAAGGGTAATGGGTTTTAATTTTTGGGAAGGTAATTCGATTTAATTCTGTTTTAAATTATTTTAAATTTTATATTGTATGTATTTTAATTTTGGCTGTTCACTGCCCTGAGTCCTTCGGGAGAAGGGCGGTATACAAATTTAAAAAATAATAAATAAATAAATAAATAAATAAATAAATAAATAAATAAATAAATAAATAAATGCATCATCAGCTTAGAGTCTTTGCGTTTCCACAAGCTCTCCAAGTCCAAAACCTCCGGAATTCTGTTGATATTTATCTGGCACCAAATTTAGGGTTAAAATGTACCAGATTTTTGTGTATAGGCTTGAATAAATCTTCTGTACTGAAGCCTTACAAAATGTCCTGATTCTTGGTGCCTGACATTAGTGAGTGAAGCCATACCAAGCTATGGGATGTAACATACTACTGAAAATTCATTTCTTGGACACTCATTTGGACATATTCTCTGACAACATATTCTCTTGTTGTAGTCAGTGACAAAGAAGATGAACAATTTCACCAGGACCTTTCAAACATAGAAAAATAGTACAAAGCCAAATGGATTTTCAGAATACTGCCAATTGCTGGATGCTTTGGAAAGATGTTCCAGATTAAATTAAGCATAAGAATCAGGGGTGGGTTCCACTTACCTTTACTATCGGTTTGCAGCCGGATCGTGCGCTCACTCGCTTTGCTTCTGCGCATGTGCAGCTCACCAATGATGATGTCGTGCCGGGTGGGCGGAGCCTCCCACTGGTTTTACTACCGATTCTATAGAACAAGACAGAACCGGGAGCAACCCACCACTGATAAGAATCAAACACTGCTAATTTTTAGGTAACACTTTTGTGTTTTTAATTAACTTGTAAATATAGGCTATTATCAAAGTAAAATTGTGTGTCCCTTAAAAATTCTGGCTGTCAGCAAAAAACTGAAAACCAGCTGGCATAAAAATATCATACAATTAACTAATTTTTGCTTGTGTGACACACACACTTTTTTTTGCTCCTCAGTGTAATTTGGAATCCTGCTTCACCCTTTTTTTATAACAAATTCTCTTTTTTTTTTCTTTGTAGCAAATCAGTATCATCTTCTGGATTACCTGGAACATTACATTGGAGAAGGAAAGTATAATTCTTCTGGAAAGTACTGTTTTCTTGTGATTTGTGCAACTCTGCATTTACTTACTTCCACAAGGAATATTTCCGTTTAAATATTTAAAAAGTAAAAAATATTACAGTTTATACAGTATATTCTCCTTTAAAAATAAAGTTTGTTTTTATCTTTTATGAGATTGGTTTGCCTCTCAAGGTCTAGCCAATGCCTCAGCTTGGAAGTAAGCCTCAGACAGTTGGGCAAGATCTAGGAAACCAGAATACAGATTTCAGTAAGATTTTTTTAATGCTGCTATGGAGGTAAAGAGAGAATCTTGGAAAATAAAAGAGGAATTTCCCAAGCTCACTTATAGGGAGATTCCATTAAACTATGTATGTTATGAAACATTCCTTCCTAGATTTCTTGTCACCTGGTTTGAGTTTCCATTTAGGAAATAAGTTGCCCACAGACTCACCCTCTGTCTACTATTTACGTAATCTTCTTTCTATTCCTTTTTCCAGATTCCCCACAACGTGTCAGAGGAATTAAGTGATGAAACATGCATCATAATGCAAAAATGACTTAAGTATTTGCATCAGATGTTGGGATGCATGGGTATAAGGATGGGTTTGCTTTGTGAGATCATCACGCATGCCACCATTCTGACATAATCTGACTTTGCTGCACTTGCCTATGATTGTCCATTCTGTTGTGAGTCATTAAAACACACAAGTAGTCCCCAAAACCCCTTTTATTGCAACAGCTGTGAATTACATTCATTCACAGCTGAGTACCAATTAGTTGCAAAAAGTCCTTCGGGAGAAGTCCTTCGGGATAATCACCAACCTTTATCTCCCTTGACATGCTGCCAAAGACCTACTTGGCAAAGACACACGGAGTCCAGAATCAAACAGAGATGCCGACTGGGAACAGAATTAACAACGTTGCTTTCCTGCAAAGGGCCAACATTTTAAGCCTTATGGGAGGGGCCAATCATCTCCAGGCCTTACTCCTGAGTCGTCCCTTTAGTTTTAACTATTCTTGCCTTCTGGCAGCTCTGTGCATGCATGCACTAGGAACAGGCTCCTCCTGTTCCTCTGCCTCTCTGATGTCCAACTCTGGAGGCTCTGGAGTCTGTGCATAACTCCCAGATGGCCCTGGCTCCATCTCTGCCTCCGACACACAGTCCTTGTCCGAGCCTTTCCCAGACTCCAGGACTGGCCCATGTTACTCCCCAGCCTCCTCACTGTCCGACTCTGCTGCCAGCTCCACAGGCTGCTGGCGGACCACAACACATTCTTGCACCGATTCTCACGTAAAAGAATAATGCCTGCAAGATGTGTTGGACTTCAATTCCCATATTCCTGCATCCAGTGCTTCTGGAGGCCTCTGCCAACTCTTTGAGGTAATCCACATGAGAAACTAATACCATGAATACTGACACTACATTTATTGTAAGATTACAGTAATAGAATTTTACAAGTCTAAAAGCATATCTCTTCCCTCCTTGCCTTTACTTTCCAAGAAACTAAGGAGGGTCCTTTCTGAGACACTTTCCATGCCCCCATTCCTTTTACGGGCTGGGATGTCTCTTATCTGACTGTTGCCCTGACTCCTCAGACAGGATATTCAAGGGCATTCCCAGGGACCATTAGAGACTCTCAATTAGTGAAGGCTGTTAATGATCAATCTATCATTGATTTTCTATGTGTCTAGTTCAACAGAGGAGAAATTTCAGAAGCCAGAGGCATTGTTCAAAAACTATGTTGTTGGTTTTTTTTGCCCACTTTCACCAGAGTTAATTCCAATGTATTTGATGAGATTTGTTTCCAAGTAGCTATTCATAGGATTTAGCAGCATGATATATAGCAGCAGGGCTTTTCACAGCTCCTTATCTACAGCTAGCCCTCTTCTACAATTAGCAGAAAATGATATGAAACAATTATTTTCATTATCTTTTCTGGACTTAGAATTTGAGTGGTTTAAGTCTATGTCGTTAATGGTATTTATATTTAAGCTTTCCATGCCCAAGCCTGATATTTACACAGGCTTGGGCAATGCTTCAAATGAAAAGCTGACAATTATTTCACAATTTGGAATTGTTCCATTAGCATCAACTGAATTGTCACAAATCCTTTATGCTACAATTTAAAATGTATATAGTATATGCAACACTGAATGCAAATATTCAGTGCCTTTTTCATCAAGATTTTTCCTTCTTTTGTATTACTATCAGAATTTTTTTTCTCCTTTTTCCCCTCCATTAAAAATAATAGTAATGTATGTCATCATGAAAACTTACAGGATGACTTTGGGCCAATTGTTTTGAATTTAACCTACTCCACGGTTGCTATAATAAAATGAAGGGAGACCCTACAGCTAATGCACTATTGGAGAAAAGGCAGGGCATAAACTTAACCTACCACATAAATACTACAGCATTGAGGTCATACATTACATTCTTGCTGTGCCTTTGAGTGGTAACTTGAATGCACATAATTTAAGCTCTAGTATGGCTGCAGTAGTACAAGATCAATGTTGCATTTCCATGTGTTTCTTTCAATTCATTTTTTAAAAAGCCAGATTTACAGATCTGGGAAACAGAAGTAGTGGGAACACAAAACATGCAAAGTTAATGACTAGACAAAGGAAGAGACATGAGCTGTTAGTCAAAAAAAAATGCAGCCAAAGCACATGTGGATGCAAAGGTAAGACAGCAGGAATTCCAGGAAAAACAGTTTTACTTAGTTCTAAAAGTAACCCTGGTGAAAGCGGCATTGGATCTCCTGCTGAGTAGCAAGGTGTTGGAAACCTGTTTTCAAGTGACTTGGCCAATTTATTTCTAAAGAAACAGCAGATGGCACTAGACAGATGGCTTGGTTTTGCTAAAGCCTCCAGAGAAGGAAGGTGGCACATCACTTTAGTTTTACATTATCCTGACAGTAAACCAGGACTTTAGGAATGAAAGTGGGCGCATGTGATATTGAAACATCTTTGAGAAAGGCTTCTACTTGATTTCTTTTATGTTTACAGTTTCTATATGATGTGAATTTCTGAGATGGTTACCCATGGATTGCAATACTGACCAAATCTGACCGAATTTCATTAGAAACCAGTGTAGCAAAGGGAATTCAACAGTGTTGCCGGCCAACTATTTTGCTGAAGGCCAAAGGCTCTTCCATCTCCTTGGGGTTCTCTTGGCCTTTGTTGGCATGGGGTCTTTCCAGAGGGTCTTAGCCTAAGGTTAAGCTTTCATATCTGGAGAAATTTCTCATCCCTGCCCTCAACCAAAGGCAATCCTCTCCCACAAATAGTCAGACTGCTGAAATGAAGAACTCTGAATCAGCCAGAAACAGGCTTTTTTTTTTTTTTTACTTTGCCTTTTATGGAATGTGGATGGGTGCTGCCTATGACTTCCAATATAGCAATAAAAAGAATAAAGGTTCCCCTCGCACATATGTGCTAGTCATTCCTGACTCTAGGGGGCGGTGATCTCCTTTTCAAAGCCGAAGAGCCAGCAAAGATGTCCGAAGACATCTCTGTGATCATGTGGTCATGATCCGTGGTCCGTGGTCCATGGTCATGTGGCCGGCATGGCATGTGGCCAAAGGCGCAAGGAACACTGTTATCTTCCCACCAAAGGTGGCTCCTATTTTTCTACTTGCATTTTTTACGTGCTTTTGAACTGCTAGGTTGGCAGAAGCTGGGACAAGTAACGAGAGCTCACCCTGTTACGCGGCACTAGCGATTCAAACCGCTGAACTGTCGACCTTTCAATCAACAAGCTCAGCGTCTTAGCCACTGAGCCATCGCGTCCCTGTAATATAGCAATAGATAAGTTATATCAATT
Organism: Pantherophis guttatus; assembly: GCF_059756535.1. Classification (NCBI taxonomy): domain Eukaryota; kingdom Metazoa; phylum Chordata; class Lepidosauria; order Squamata; family Colubridae; genus Pantherophis; species Pantherophis guttatus. The sequence goes on along the minus strand of NC_142064.1, from coordinate 94,096,509 downwards.
AATAAAAATGCAATAGGAATGCATAGGAAGAGGAAAAACATCAAAACATTCAACATTAAGAATTAAAACATTAAAATTAACCAAAAACTTGATTAAAATGACCAATATGCAATAGGGTAGGGGCAGAATCTTCAATTAATGAATTAAAAATGGGGGCTGACTTACAATATAGCAATTTATCTTATATGTTATTTAATTTAACAGATTTATATCCTCCCATATCACTGTCAAGGGACTCTGAACGACTGCACACAACTGCACAAAAAACCAAAATAAAACAACAAGAACAGTAAAATCGTCAAAAGAGACAACATTAAGAATTATGACATTAAAATTAACCAAGAACTGGATAAAAAGGACCAATATGCAAAGGAGGATTTACAGGGCTGCTGATCTGAGGCCCTTTCTTCCAGCATTAATCCTCAGTGCACACACAATGGCAAAAGGCAGGAGAAGGAGCATCCCTTCCCTTCCTCTCTTACGCTCACAATTTACCTCAGAGGTAAGGAAAGTTTTGCAACATACTGTTGGGGAGGTCATGCCTCAAGTCTGAGTGGGGATGGGGAAGAAACCTCTCCTGGGAAGGCTGGCAGCCTCAAGAAGAAGAGACCCTTGGATTCCTGGAAAGATCTTTATGGCTTGCAGTAGAAGGTGACAATATTTGCAGAATCTTTCCAAGTAATGCTCACCTCCATTGGTGTGATTGTTCCTGGCACCAGGGGTGGGTTTCAAAAATTTTTACTACCAGTTCTGTGGGTGTGGCTTGGTGGATGTGGCATGGCTTGGTGGGCGTGGCTTGGTGGGCGTGGCAGGGGAAGGATACTGTAAAATCTCCATTTCCTCCTGATCAGCTAGGACTCGGGAGGCAGAGAATAGATGGGGGCAGAGCCAGTCAGAGGTGGTATTTACCGGTTCTCTGAACTACTCAAAATTTCCGCTACCGGTTCTCCAGAACTGTTCAGAACCTGCTGAAACCCACTTCTGCCTGGCATAATTAAGGGGTTGCACTGAACATGAATTTGGGCAAATTTAGGGAAACAGTCGAGGATGGGCGCGGGGCTGGCTGTGCTATGGTCCATGGGATCATAAAGAATTAGACATGACTGAGTGATTGGGGGGGGGGGGAAACCATCTCTTTGAGATTTCATGATTTAAGAAATTGAACACAGGATGGAACCAAAGATTCAATATTGAAGGAGAAAAAAAGTTGAAGGTAGGACACGAAGCAGCAGGTGGAAGTTTATTGGAAAGAGATCCAACCCTGGAAATAAGGAGGAATTTCCTGACAGTGAGAACCATTGAACAGTGGAAGAGTTTTGCTGCTGGAGTTGTGTGTGTGGTCCATTGTGGAGATTTTTAGAGAAAAGACTGGGCCAAATCATCTCAGATTCGTGTTAATAATGTCAGGGTTCCAAGTAACACCCCCAACAAAATAAAACTCCAAGGCTTGAAGTTCCTCAAAGCTAACTTTTATTAGAGATGTCATATTGGCACATCTGGGGAAACCCAAATCTAAAAGCTTCCGGGTTTTCCTCACCCAAAAGAAAGTTCAAGACCTTGCCCTTCACCCACATGTCCACCAACTGAACCAATCAGGTACCCTCTGGAACAGAAGATACCTCCTTATTCTTCTCAGCACAGCTGCAGGGCACAATGGCCTTGACTTTCTAGAAAGAATTTTATTTTGACTACATATCCTCTTCACTCTATACAATCCCCCCTCCCATTTTTCCACAGTAGAATTTGTGGCAGGCCTGAAGCCTGAAGGCACAAAGGTAGAAAGATGGCTTCCAGGTCTGACTTGGACAACCATTTCTCTGAGGTGATATGAGGAACCTCTGGAGGGAAGTAATTCCACTGATTAGTTATTCTCACTGTCAATAAATTTCTCCTTAGTTCTAAGTGGATCTATCTCTCAAATAAGTTTCCAACCGTTACCTCAGTCGTTGGGTGCAGAGAACATGCTAAACTAAAAGCAAAAGAACTGCATTAATGTGCAGCCATATTGAAACATATACTTTCATTACAATAAACTTCAACACATCAGACTGATGCTTCTGGAGTCCATATAAGATGTTAAGGGAATACAATACATCTCTATGACAGAAGCATCTGGGATACTTTCCCCAGGCAACAGTGAAGCCGCTACAAGATTATTTTATTTTGATCTAAAATGTTTTCCTTCCATTTAAGATACATCTTTACAATTCATGCTGTTAAATCTCCCCTATCTTTCAAGTGTTTGGGAGAGATAAGCTGAGTCACATCAGGAGAGATAAAAGCCAGTGGCATCGTCTTTCCTCTCTGCAGAACTTCAGAAGGGAAGTTCCTTCAGCTTTACTAACAACTGTCTGGAGGGCACCTTCAGAGTTCCCAATCAAGATGTATTTCTTTATATGTGCTGAATGAAACATTTTGTCTGGCTTTCACAAGAGAGGACAAAGGAAGAGAAGGAAAAGGAGAAAGAAGGCATAGCAATCATATACATAAATGCCTTAAAACCATACATACATGTCTTAAAACCATATTAAAATAGAGAACTTCAATAAAATGGTGGTAAGACCACACTTGGAATATTGCATTCAGTTTGGTTGCCACGATGTAAAAAAGATGTTGAGACTCTAGAAAGAGTGCAGAGAAGAGCAACAAAGATGATTAGGGGACTGGAGGCTAAAACATATGAGGAACGGTTGCAGGAACTGGGTATGTCTAGTTTAATAAAAAGAAGGACTAGGGGTGACATGATAGCAGTGTTCCAATATCTCAGGGGTTGCCACAAAGAAGAGGGAGTCAAACTATTCTCCAAAGCACCTGAGGGCAGGACAAGAAGCAATGGGTGGAAACTAATCAAGGAGAGAAGCAATTTAGAACTAAGGAGAAATTTCCTGATAGTTAGAACAATTAATAAGCGGAACAACTTGCCTGCAGAAGTTGTGAATGCCCCAACACTGGAAATTTTTAAGAAGTTGTTGGATAACCATTTGTCTGAAGTGGTGTAGGGTTTCCTGCCTGGGCAGGGGGTTGGACTAGAAGACCTCCAAGGTCCCTTCCAACTCTGTTATTCTATTCTATTCTAAAATGATCAACCCACTTGCTTGTCCTAGTATAGATTCTTAAAGGCTTAAAGTCGAGTTACTGTAGTAAGAAAAACCTCTATTACTTTACCAATGGTTCCTACGGGTTCCTTTATCATTTTGAAACTTGTCTCTCTTTTTTTTTCTTATTTTGCTCAATGATCTTAAATATAGCCTAGGCTTTCTGCACACCTCAATTCTGGTAGATCAGAAAGACTGTTAGATGATACAGCACAGGATACTCATCCTGAGGCCTTCTGTATATTTTGGATAACTCCCCAAGCATTGACTGTGATGATTTGGACAGATAAGAATTGAAATCTCCAAAGCATATTGGACTGCCTACTCCTGATGCAGTGCTACTGGTTTAAGATTAAAATGGTGCAGGTGGAAGGGGATATAAAGCAACCAAAATCCTACAGAATTCTGGGATTCATATGGATATTTTAATTCTTTTTCAGATCTGCAGTTACTGAAATGTAGAGTCTGAGGGCTAAATCATCTGATATTTCTGAAAGCATGATTTTCCTCCAGGTGTGGAAGAACAGCTTCCTAGTTCATTTGAAGGAATCCTTGGGAAAATATAATTGTTTTTATGCCATTGGGGGCTCTTATTACAAGCCGCTTTAGTTCTTCTCTAAGAGCCATGTGAAATAGGACTCCGTTAGAATGAAATCAAAACTTGTTCCAGTATTAAAAATCCATCATATTTAGACTTTCATGCCACTCCATGCCACTCCAATCTAAGTGTTCTTTATAGGACTCATTAGAGCAGGGATACCCAACCTTGACCATTTTAAGATTTGTGGACTTCAACTCCCAAAATGGAGATGGTTGACTGGGGAATTCTGGGAGTTGAAATACACAAGTCTTAATGTTGCCAAAGTTGGACACCCCGTGCACTGGCGTCTACAAGAAATTTTGGGGATGGGCTAAAGTATTACATGCTTATTTGACTATTCAAGGGTACAACAACTCTTTGGGTGGATTTGTAACACACAACATCCTATTTCAGGACATTCCTGATTGAACTGCTAGTAGCATTAGAGGTATATCCAATTTATTTCTTATAATTACAACCTTAGATATTTTCCATCACTTTCCTTGATAGCCTCATTTTGCTTGTGTCTACTCATGTGGGTTTACCGTTTGCAACTAAGTGGTCTTAATTAGCTTTTGAGATAACATTTGTGTACTGAAATACATATTTTAAACAACATGGTAGTTGTTTAAAATGTGTGTTTCTTTTCCCTTGGCAAGGACAAGGCAGTGCATATTATATTGGAAATTCAGCAAGCAATCTGATACAGATGATGTCTCATGGGATATTGCTGCTGAAAAACACAAAAGGGTGAGCATAAATCCAAATATTCTAAGACTGGTAAGGTGCCTCTTACAGATTCTAATGGAGAAATTTCTAAGGGGAAAATAAATAAATGATGGCATTCCTTGTGGAGAAATGCTGCAGTATGCTATATTTAATTCAGTGTTTTCAGTAGCAATCGGGGCATCAGATGTCAAAGAAACCAAGAATTTGTGTATGACAGCAGTTGGTAGTGCAGTATTAGTATAGAGAAAATATGAGTTTATTCAGAATGAATGCAAAAATTTAGACCCCTTAGGAAAAAAATAGTCTGCAGTATAATATGTTGGTGCATAAGCTCAAATAGATAGCAATTGCAGATTACCTAAAATCACTGTGGCCCATTTCATAGATTCATATCACTTCCAATCTTCAACATCGGATCAAAAGGCTGATTAGGCTAGTGACCATAATGTATCGACTAAGATCAGCTGTTGTGTCCTTACAGCACTCTGATGACACCCAAACAGATCATTTGCTCAGGCAGCTCAGCTGCTGATGTCATTAAAACCAGGGTTAAGTATGCTCCATGCTCTGTAGACATGTCAAAAACAGTGAGGCTGCCAAGACCATATCAATTTACAAAGGAGGCTGTCAAAGAAAGGGACGGGAAAGAGAACAGCAACAGGATCTTTAGGCAGTGACAATAATGGTAAGTTAAAAGGTGGGGAAAACTGAGAGAAAAGTATTGATTTCTGGTATGAAATGTAGCATCTGGGTGACTTTAAGAAGGTGCTTGATACCTCAGACCAGAGATCAATCTAATATAACATTTATCTGCATCAACCTTCTCTGATTCTGTGCTTTTCTTCTGGGTGGAATTTCAGCTTGCATAAGCTTTATCCAATTGATCCATTCCCAGCTGGAAAAAAAACAGGGTAGATGACTGGCAGCAGCTCTCTAGGGTATTAGAATATACTGTACATTTTAATACATTTTTTGGGGGGGGGGACTTTTTAAAGTGAACAAAAATAACATACATAGATTCTGAAGAGAAAGAAAAAGAATAACAAAGAGAACAACTAATTTAATTTAAAACAGTGTTTCTCAGCTTTAATATGTTGCATGATGTCTGGGGAATCCTGGGAGCTGAAGCCCACACATCTTAAATGCAATCGCAAATGGGACTGTGTTGTACACGAGCTGTTTGTACCAGGGAGCCAGGTTTCCTAATCAGAGCTGGAAGGACTTCAGTGTTTTTGCATCTTTGGATGATTTCCAAAGAACTCAGCAAGGATTTCTGACTCCCAGTTGTTCAAGATTAGCAGCAACAAAACGATTCCCTGTTTGCTCTACACATCCCATTGATATAACAAAGCTTATGGGCTTCTTTTGTGAAAATATCCAATAATTTGGGGACTGAAATATATTTTAATTCGAAGTGCATTCTCAAGGATGAGTCTGTAGTTAACAAATGTATGTATGGGCTCTTGCTAGGATATTTAGTAGCTAGAATAGTAAAATGTACAATCGGCTAGAACACACAGTTGTAGTTAATTAGTTAGAGAGTGCTGACTTATACATCAGGCAATCTACGCTATGGTTGGTTGCCATAAGTATCGGCAGTTTCCCTTTTCTCCCGCCTTTTTCTTGTGTGTGTTCTGTATACTGTTTAATTTACCTCATGATATTGCATTGTTTTTTTCGATGATGACAAAGACTGCTATAAATTATATATATAATTTATATATATGTTTTCTTTTCTTTTCATAGGTCTTTATGTGTATTTCTCTTTAGCCAGGTTCTTCCTACATAAACCAAGATTTTTATGCAGCCCTAGTTCAGTGAAATCACAATCCACTAGTTTCTAGGCTTTTTTCAGGCAGCCAGCAAGCACCCATTAATCTCCCAATGGGCAGCAGGGTGCTTGCTGGCTGCCTGAAAAAAGCCTAGAAACTAGTGGATTGTGATTTCACTGAACGAGGGCTGCATAAAAATCTTGGTTTACGTAGAAAGAACCTGGCTAAAGAGAAATACAATTTATATATAATTTATATATAAAGGAGGCAGTGGTTCGTCCCCTCCTCAAGAAGCCCACCCTTGATTCTGACTCCCTTAATAACAATCGTCCAGTCTCCAACCTTCGCTTTACAGCAAAGGTTGTTGAGCCTGTGGTGGCACAGCAGTTCCCCCAGTTCCTGGAGAAAACTGACTACCTAGACCCGTACCAATCGGGTTTCAGGCGCGGTTACAGCACAGAAACGGCATTGGTCGCCCTAGTAAATGATCTCTGGCAGGCCAGGGATGAGGGTTGTTCCCCCATCCTGGTCCTTCTTGACCTCTCAGTGGCTTTCAATACCATTGACCATGGTATCCTACTGCAGCGACTCGGGGGGTTGGGGGTGGGAGGCACCATTTTATGGTAGTTCTCCTCCTACCTCTCGGGCCGCTCGCAATTTGTGTGGATGGGGGGGAGAGAGATCCACCCTGAGGCCCCTCACTTGTGGGGTGCCTCAGGGGTCAGTTCTCTCCCCTCTACTCTTTAACATCTACATGAAGCCGCTGGGTGAGATCATTCGTGGTTTTGGGGTGAGCTATCATCAATATGCTAATGATACTCAGCTTTACATCTCCACCCCGGACCACCCTGGGGATGCCCTTTCTGTGATGTCCCGCTGCCTGGAAGCTGTTCGGGTCTGGATGGGAAGAAACAGACTCAGACTCAACCCATCCAAGACTGAATGGCTGTGGATTGTGGCATCCTTGGATCTAGTGGCCCCGTCACTTGTGATGGGAGGGGAGGTCCTTACTCCCTCAGAAAGGGTCTGCAATCTGGGGGTCTTCCTGGACTCACGGCTATCCTTAGAAGATCATCTGATGGCCGTGACCAGGGGGACCTTCGCACAGGTACGCCTTGTGCGCCAGTTGCGCCCTTTCCTAGACTGGGATGCCCTTGCCACGGTCACTCATGCCCTTGTCACATCTCGGCTAGACTACTGCAATGCCCTCTACATGGGGCTGCCCTTGAGATGCACCGGGAGACTACAGTTAGTACAGAATGCAGCCGTGCGAGTTGTTATGGAGGCTTCTCGATAATCCCGTGTGACACCTCTCCTGCGCGAGCTGCACTGGCTGCCTGTGGCTCTCCGGGTTCGTTTCAAGGTGCTGGTGCTCACCTATAAAGCCCTACATAGCTTAGGCCCGGAGTATCTGCAGGATTATCTCCTGCCTTCCTCCCACTGTCCGGTGCGCTCGCACAGAGCGGGCCTCCTCAGGGTGCCGTCAGCCAGACAGTGTCAGCTGGCGGCCCCCAGGAGGAGGGCTTTCTCTGTTGGAGTGCCGACCCTCTGGAATGAGCTGCCCACCAGCCTCAGGATAGCCCTGGACCTCCTCTCCTTCCACCGTGAAGACATGGCTTTTTCGCCATATGGGCTGAATCCGTAGGGGAATTCTAAATATTTCATTATTTTAATTTGATTTTAACTAATTTTAAATTGATTTTAACTGTTTATGTAATTCTCTGTCGCTTTTGTAAGCTGCGTAGGAGAAGGGTGGCATATAAATTATATATATATATATATAATTTCCTTGAACAAGCACGAAGCTGAAGACATCAGCCTGAAGATGACAAGTGGGACCTCGTCGAAACATCGTCAAAATACTCTCAATCTTACATGGGAAAAGACCCAAATACACCAAAACTTGCATACCTCTACCCGTGAAAATCTACAAAAACAAATATATATATATACATATATACACAGTATATATATATATATATATATATATATATATATATATATATATATACACATACACACATACACACATATATACATATAATGTATAATATATATATTATATATTATATACAATGTATATAATTTATATACATATATATAATATATATTATATATATTATATACTATTATATACAATGAATATAATTTATATACATTATATAATATATAATATTATATATCTATATCTATCTATCTATCTATCTCTCTATATATATTATAAGTTTGTGTTAGTGTCTCTGACTTCATCTGGATACTACTGTGCAACATCTCGACCAATCTAGAAAAAAACAGTAACTAATTTTCACAGACCTAAATTCTGCCTCTGTTTGAAATTTGTGCAATATTATGGCTAAACATACTGAAAAAAGGCCTCTAATTCATGCAATGCATCCATACCAAATGGCTTTCAGCAGATAACTGCACTTTTTTTGGGCATTCAACCTGCCTTCTTCACAGAATTATAAGGGGCAGATTCTCTGGGGAATGACAATTTGGTGGCCTTGATGCCTTAGGTTATGATTAGAGTTTGACCCATAATAAGCTGTATAACAAATGATCAATCTTTAAAAGAATACTTGTGCCTATGGAGGTAAATACCGGTAGTCCTTGACTTACGACTATAATTGAGCCCAACATTTCTGTTGCTAAGCAAGACATTCGTTAAGTGAATTTTGCCCCATTTTAACTCTTCTTGCCACAGTTGTTAAGTGAATCATTGTAATGGTTAAGTTAATAACATGTTGTTGAGTGAATCTGGCTTTCCTATTGACTTTGCTTGTCAGAAGGTAATTGCAAAAGGTAATTGCATGAAGCCAGGACACTGCAACCGTCATAAATACGAGTCAGTTGTCAAGCATCTGAATTTTGTTCATGTGTCAATGCTCGTAAGTGAGAAAAACGGTCATAAGTCACTTTTTTTCAGTGCCATTATAACTTTGAACAGTCACTAAATGACGTGTTGTACTTTGAGGACTATCTGTATTGGAAATCCTGTGCTGAGATTTACTGGTCTGCAAAAAATACCTGAAGAGAAGTGGAGGTGTGAGTAACAGCTCTCCTGCCTTTCTTAGTAGAATTAGACCAGGCTACAGTTGGAAATTATAGTCCAAACACATCAAATTGGGAAAAGCTGCTCTGGATTCCTGACAATAGAGGAGAACTCTACTAGGCAAACCTCTTCCAAAACTGTGGGTGAAATATGAATGAAGTTCACTGAATAAAACAAAGTGTGCCATCTCCTGGAAAAATAGAGATGGTTCAAGGTACATCTGGTACTGAATGCATGCAACAGCTAACAGATACTCTGGACCCCAGTAATAGAAAAGACAAAAATCCAATGAAATCTTTCCACCAAAAGGAAATTTTGCACATATGTAAGAGAGCTAAATAAATAAATAAGCAACAATCAAGCATTATTGTTTTGGTGCTGGCACAGTATAGCTGAAGTCAGGCACAGACAATGCTGTCGCATTCCAGGAATACTGACCAATGGTTAAATGCAAAAATTTTTGCTACCGGTTCTGTGGGCATGGCTTGGTGGGCAAGGCCAACTTTTTTTTTTTTTTTTTACTTTTTAAAGTATTTTTACTACCTATTCAGCCGAACCGGTAGTAAAAAAAATGCTTTAAAAAAGTAAAAAAAAAGAGGTTCTAATGATCACAGCTGTGCCGTGCGATTGTCGAAACTTTTTTTTTACTCTTTTAAAACATTTTTTTACTACCGGTTTGGGTGAATAGGTAGTAAAAAATGCTTTAAAAAACTAAAAAAAAGGTTCCGACAATTGCAGAGCACAGTTGATTGACAATCAGCTGAGCCACACGTTCATGGGAACCTTTTTTTACTTTTTTAAAGCATATTTTACTACCTATTACCGGTAATAAAAAAAATGCTTGATTGACAGCACCCTTCAATGTGATTTGGAGGGGGGGGGCTTCCAGGAAGTTTGGGAAACCACACCAATTAACTATTGGCTTGACTCCAGTTCCAGAAGAAGGGCTGACTGGGAAGACATGTATGGATTGTTTTTACTGAAACAGCAGAATAAGTCTCTTCCATTATTAGGAACTGAATTTCCTGAATTGTTGTTAGGATTGCCTGAATTTCATTGTACACAGATACAGAGGGGCAGTTTTGCAACTTTACCAGAAAAAAGGAAGAGGCAGGACTTTTTTCTTTGCCATTAAAAAAAAAACAACTTGCTGTATATCCTTTCAATGATCAATGTATCTATTCTATACAATTCGGACTTTTGTAATTGATGTCTCCTCTACTCAGTTGAGTCTAAAAATAATTCTTGGCATTTACGAGGCAATCTTTAATATATATTAGTTTCCTAATCAAAGCAACCTTGTGAGAACTGTAAAATGATATTTTGCTAAGTCAGTCATGGGGCTTAATAATGCCATGCTAGAAGCTAAGAGTGAAGTGTTACAGCTTTGATAGGTTTAATGTTGCTAGAATGAATTCAAATTACTGCTCTTGATATTATTAACATTTGCTAACCAAAAAATACGAAAGCATTATTTTTTAAAAAACTGTGACAAAATATAAAAGCCTGGCCATGTTAAAAACATGTTCATATGAATCAAACAAGCTTGATGGCCTTTGCACTTGAATGCATAAGAAGGGAATAACAAAGGTTGTGGGTGCCCAGTGAAAAAGCTTTCTCTTATATCCTGCCAAAAAGGTCCTTACATGTTGATGGGACCAAAAAAAAAGCATCTCTTAGAAGTTCTCAAGCCATGGATAGTAAAAGGCAGGTCTTCTGAAATCTCAAAGCTACAAGCTACTTATGGTTTTATAATCAGTGGGATTCAGCCAGTTCGGGCTGGTTTGGGCAAACCGGTAGTTAAATTGCTGACTGGCTCCTCGCCTTGCCCCACCCCTTCCAGGAGTCCCCACGTGCCCCATTTTGACTCCCATGAAAATGCAGGGAGGCCTCCTAGTCCCAAAATGGGGCACGGGGGGTGCGGTGCCCCCTCCGCAGCCTGTTTTCACTCCCAGGAGGCTTCAGGGAGACCTCCTAGGCCCAAAACGGGGCGCAGGGGGTGGCACGTTCCCCCGGGCAGCCCATTTTTGCTCCCAGGGGGATGCAGGAGGCCAAGTGCTGCCTGTCACACCCCCTGGACATCCCACCATGGCCACGCCCACCCAGCTGGTCATTAGGGCAGAGAACTGGTTGTTAAATTATTTGAATCCCACCACTGATTATAATCATTTGCGGATGAAATTAAAGAATGGTTCAGAAGCCTAGTATACATGGGTCCTTGTTAAAGGATGACAGAAGAGGACACCGTGTGCCTGGAAAAGCATTATGGGATGGCTGAAAGCCAACTTTTTCAGTGAGGAGACTTGTATGAATCCACTCCTTTTTCTATCAGGCTATGTTTAGCTATTGAGAGTTAGGATTCATAGATATAAAATTTTATTTTTCTGACACACAGAAAGAACAAGCCAAAGGACTTAATGGAAGTTCCACTGGACACTCACTCATACTTAGCTCAAATCAAAAAGCTTGGCAACTATGTAGGTTGGACTCTACAATCTCATCTTAAAATAATCCTCATGATGACCAATGGATATTATAGAGCAGTGTTGGGGGGAGGAATGTGAACAAGAAATAATGGGAAGTTTATTACAAAGGGCTAATTTTACTGTAGTGCTCACTAATATGACTGAAGTAGAACAGTGTTCATAGGTCCTGAATCAAAGATGGCACAAAAGATTCAAAACTCATGAAGCAATTCAAAACAATAGCGGGAGGATTTATGTCTGACCTTAGTTGAACACAGGAAAGCTAAGCAGGACTGGATTGGTTGGTATTTGAATGGGAGACAACCAGGAATACTCAGGTTTGCAGGCTGAGAATTAAAAATAAATATTCGCAAGGAAGCAGGGGTGAAATCCAACAGGTTCTGACAGATTCTGGAGAACTGGTAGTGGAAATGTTGAGTAGTTTGGAGAATGGGCAAATACCACCTTTGGCTGGCCCCAGAGTGGGGTGGGAATGGAGATTTTGCAATATCCTTCCCCCAGGACTGGGGAGGAAATGGAGATTTTGCAGTGTCCTTCCCCTGGAGTGGGGTGAGAATGGAGATTTTGCAGTATCCTTCCCCTGCCATGCTCACCAAGCCACACCATGCCCACCAAGCCATGCCCACAGAACCGATAGTAAAAAAATTTGGATTTCACCACTGCAAGGAAGGCAATGGTAAAACACCTTTCTCTAATTGCTACCAACTCTGGGGCCTCCATAAGGATGTACTCATGTAGTAGCCAAAAGCTGAGCTCAATCTGAGATTTTACCTTCAAATTGCAGATCTCATTGCTTAAACTTTAGATTTTCTTAAATAGAGGTAGTCCTCGACTTATGGCCACAACTGAGCCCAACATTTCCATTGCTAAGCAAGACAATTGTTAAATGAGTTTTGCCCCATTTTATGACCTTTCTTGCCACAGATGTTAAGTGAATCACTGCAGTTGTTAAGTAAGTAAAATGGTTGTTAAGTAAATCTGGCTTCCCCGTTGACTTTGTCCGAAGGTTGCAAAAGGTGATCTCATGACCCCCAGGTCACTGCAATCATCATAAATTCCCAAATACAATACATTCAGGGTTTCTTGCTTTCTTCCTACTCATTTATTTTAGTAAAATCTAGCCCAGGAAGAGTTCTGGAGAAGCAAAAAGCACATACAGGTAGTCCTAACTTAATGACCATAACTGGGACCAGAATCTCAGTCACTGAGTGAAGCGGTCATTAAACAAGACTTCATATGACTGCTCAACAACTGAGCCACTCAATGACCACAAACCTGACACTGTATGTGTGACATTTTATGACTTTGAATGTTTGCTAAATGACCAGTTGTAACATGTAAATCAAGGACTACCTCTAAATATATTTCTAACATTTTGATTAATCCTAACAAAAATATAAGTATAAATCTAGATTTCACTATTGTCTTTGGGTTAGGGCCTGACAGCAATCAAAACAAGTCCAAATCTTTATTTGCCTATGTACCTAACAGACAGATTATCACAGATTAGAGCTATAATCTTCTAACCTAATAGATATCCTGTGGGAGATTCTAAAATGAGGTTGACATGAACCTCTTCCTCCTTTCCTCAGCCAGCTCAGGACTGCACAGTCTCTTATTTTGGGCTTCTCTTTAGAATATACCACTTCCTCCCTGGAAAATCATGGTGCTCTCGTTGAAATCTCCCCCCCTTCCTCCTCTCCCCCTCCCCGGTGCACATTCCATCACAATACTTCACAACCATTAAGGAATATTGTGTTCACTGAAGTGAACCATTTATTTATTACTTAGAAGGGAACCTGTATGAACTGACTTTTTACCAATATATTAGCAATAGCACTTAGACTTATATGCCGCTTCATAGTACTTTACAGCCCTCTCTAAGTACTTTACAAAGTCAGCATATTGCCCCCAACAATCTGGGTCCTCATTTTACCGACCTCGGAAGGATGGAAGGCTGAGTCAACCTTGAGCCTGGTGAGATTCAATCTGCCAAACTGCTGGCAGCCTGTGATCAGCAGAATTAACCTGCAGTACTGCACTCTAACCACTGCGCCACCATGGCTTCATATTACCTTTGAAGATGCATTGTATGTAAGCCACATACACATCTCTGGGGATAAAGCGTATTCTGTATGCAAGCTATATATAAGGAGAAGAGTTTGGACCAGTTGCACACCAGGCTTACACTATGGAAACTGAACATCTGTGCAGAGCAATGAAACATCAGTAGTAAGGTACCACATGTATTTGTATTTCTGTTGTATACAAATATTTATATACCACACAGCTCCCAAGACTCTGACCAGTTTACAGTAGAGGATTGAAATGGAACAATTCAAACAACAATTCAGTCAAACAATTCCAAGAAGTTCCATCCAATATAACAATGGAAGGCTACTCTGTCACCATAAAATACTATGAATCATTAAAACATTAGTCATCAAACTCCTACACAGAGAAAACTGTCTTCCTGGCTTTGTCAGAAGGGTACCAGGCATATCTCTTGAAGCAAGTTCTCATCCAAGACAAGTCACCACAAAAAAATGACTCCCTTGGGGTCCATGTCCCAGAGCTATTTGTGAGGAGGGAAACAGCTTCAGCAAGTCAAATAAAGACCTAGCATCTGCATTTTTACATACACTAATTTTAAGTTAGTTTTAAACTTGCTTTGCATATGATTCCCATGCTTAAACAGGGAGAAAGAGCAGATGGCCATCATCATATACGGGCTAAATTGAGACCATATGTCCTTCTAAAAGCACCAAGGATAAGTTACTGGATTCAATAATACTTCTAGTAGGAAAGAATAATTTCTTCCTTTTTCAAAGATTATGACAAGAAAAATTGTCATATCTTATGGAAGAAGTGAGATGATAATGAGTCTGGCCCAAAACCCATCAGATAAATGTCAAAAAATGAACTGTACAGCTTCAGATGTGGAACTCTAATATTTTAGAACATATCTCTACATTAAAGCTTGCTTATGATTAGAAAACCAGCTCTGAAGATTAAGGGCTACCCTGAATTCCTCCCTCCTAATAGGCTTGATTTTTCATCTTTTGAAAAGTGAGTTTTTAATCAGTAAGGATGAGCATTTGAAAGTAATGTTCTTCGACTATAGTTTGAAGCGGTTCAGAGCATTTAACATATCAACATGATACTATTTTGTTCTTATCTCATTCTTTTGCATATGTACAGTTATAGTCCTACTGATATATTTCTGGATTAATTCACATGAGACATGAATTCTGTGAATATACTTGGCTCATCTGCATTCAATTACTGATAATATCTCAAAATATGGAAGGATAACTATACTGTACAAGTGAATTACAAAGAATTGTATCATCTGATGATCAGGTGCATATTCATTCACAATTGTTCATTAATTATGAACTAATTATCAGTTAAGAGTCATGGTGACATAGTGGTTAGAATGCAGTATTGCAGGCTAACTCTGCCCACTGCCAGGAGTTCGATTCTGACCGTCTCAAAGTTGACTCAGTCTTTTATCCCTCCAAGGTTGGTAAAATGACAACCCAGATTGTTGGGGGCAATATGCTGACATTTGTAAACCGCTCAGAGTGCTATAAAGCACTATGGAGTGGTACATACGTCTAAGTGCTGTTGCTATTAATACTGTTTTTCAGAAGTTCATGCCCGTGAATTCCATCATTAGTTTTACAATAGTAAGCATCTTGAACTTCCACATCCCTTGTCTGAAAGATTTGGACCTCCTTCCTCAGATTCAACAGGGGTGACTGCTCTCCAGTAGTCAAAGCAAAGCGCGTGCACAGAAGGCCGCATAAAGGCATGGAAGGCATGCGCGCTCACATTTTCGGTGCTGGGGTGAACCGGTTGTTAAATTATGTGAAGCCCACCTGTGCACCCAGAGTCATTAGCTGGTGGGCAGTTTTTGATTTACTGGCAAAAACCTAGTCATCATGGAGGAAGCATTTTCCAGACAAGCTAATGCAATTGTCACTCTTTTCAAATAGGTTGGCTTTCATTTATTCTCTATATTTTATAATATAGAGACTTGTGCTCAAGAAGGAAGGAGGGCTTTCATATCAACATTAAAACCGGAGGCTCCAGATCTTTCTCCAACCTTCATTCTGCACTGAACCCTGAGCATATATTGATATCCAAAAGTTTATTTAAGGAGGTTTAGCTAGGCAGTCTGCATTGGTTTTCTGTGGAAATATGGATGTGGATCATTATCCACCTTCCTTGTTTTTCCTGTTTTCCCTTTACCAATGAATCCTATTTGAATGCAAATAATTGGTTTCATTGGTTTAACAAGGAAATTTCTGAGTAAAACTTTCCCTACCACAAAATTGCTCAGTTACACCACTACTTATGTTTGTGGCGTCCTGTTTTTCAAGATTTGAGTTTTAATTTTTCTAGGGTTTTTTTGACAAGAAGGTCCAAAGGACTTCCCTTTCTATTTCCTAGGGCAGAGGTCAGCAACCTTAGACACTCAAAGAGCCACAAAGGTCCTAACCCAAAGCCCCCGTTCAATTCTGGAGTCGACTGGAAGTCCAGTTCCCCCACCATAGAGTCTCCTCCTAGCACGGCATCCTTTTTCCTCTACCTGTCCAAACCAAAAGCTCTATCAATTGTGGAGCCAACCAGTGACAAGGAGCCACAGTAGAGGGATGAAAGGGCCACATGCGGCTCCAGAGCTGCGGGTTGCTGACCCTTGTCCTAGGGCAAGCTCGAAGGAAGAATCCCACAGCTGGACAAACTACAGCATGTTAGGGACTTCAGCCTGATTAATGTCAACCTGTTTTTAAGTATACCTTAATTAGGAATTATTTGAAGAAATGATTTGCCTATAAAGATTTCAACTTAACCATTTTCCTAACGAAAAGCTCATTAATACAGGTACTTCTCGACTTACAACCACAATTGAGCCCAAAATTTATGTTGTTAAGTGAGACATTTGTTAAGTGAGTTTTGCTCCCTTTTACCACCTTTTTTGCCTCAATTATTAAGTAAATCACTGCATTGATTAGTTAGAAGCCAGGTTGTTAAGTGAATCTGGCTTCCCTATTGACTTTGCTTGTCAGATAGTTGCAAAAGGGAATCCCATGAACCTGGGATACTGCAATCATCATAAATATGAACCAGTTGCCAAACATCTGAATTTTTTTTAAAAAAATATTTTTATTCAACATTTTTAATATTTAAAATCACAATTACACTTTTACAGCTTTCCGATATCGGAATTTTTTCTTAATTTCAGCTTATCCATAAGCCTGTTGTTTTATACATATACATTTTTATTCCCTCATTGCTTATTAGTATAATATATACAATATTTACATATCTACTATACTCTAAACATGTATTTTTTTCCGTTTTATTATCTTTCCTATATAATCACTATACGTTAATTTTACACTTCTCTTCGAGCCAATTATACCACCTGTTCCACATCTCATAATACACTGTTTCCTCTCTGTCCCTTAATTCCATCATTAATTTGTCCATTTCTGCACATTCTAGCACCTTATTTATGATCATTGCGTTTGATGGAGTGTTTTCTTGCTTCCAATTTTGGGCAAATATAATTCTGGCTGAGGTGATTATATGGAGCATGAGGTATTGAATTTCTTTACTAATATTTTCTTTTATTATACCCAGAAGAAATAGCTCTGGCTTCATATCAATTTTTTGTTCAATAATTTCTTCCAACCATTTTTTTATTTTTGTCCAATATTCCCTAACTCTGGTCCACCACCAAACATCTGAATTTTGATCACATGATCACGCAAAGGTCGTAACTGTGAAAAACTGTGGGAAATGGTCATAAGTCACTTTTTTTCAGTGCCGTTGTAACTTTGAACAAATCACTAAATGAACTGTTGTAAGTCAAGGACTACCTGTACTTGTATCTTTCTATGATTGTGCCAGTGAATCTGCAAGATGGAATCATGTGGTTCCAGATGGTTCAGATGCTTCTTTTTTGAGGGCATTATCTCTGGAGATGACCAAGGCTGTCCATGGAACTGATCAATACCAGTCAACCAAGCTCTCCTTGCACTCATTTCCCAACAATTCTCAAGTTCTGTTTGGCTGGGATTCAAGAGCAAATTGTTCTGCTGGCTGCCCTTAAGCCCTGGAGTTTCCTCCAAAGGATGTCTCTTGTCAGTTCCTTGCGAACCACCTGTGTAACCCTGGTAGGAAGGTCTTTGGCGTATAATTTTTACTAGTTGTGTAAATGAATCCCTCTTTCATAACTTTTAAATAACTTCGGTAGTTATGGCTTTGACCTTCTTCTTCTGAGGCACTTTTGTTTATTTTTTGTGCTTCAGAGAAATGCTTTTAGTTGTTAACATTTAATTCTTTTTTTTAGACACGTTTTATTGAAAAATTTTCCTTTTCATCATACGTATTTTATGAACAGAGTGTTGACTAGGTCACATCTTATACATCTTATATATAATCAAAATCATCATTATAATATATCTTAATCTTCCCGTTTTTTCTAACATTTATCTCTTTTATGCATCCTTTATCACAAATTTATCATTTTTCTCCATCTCTTCTTATTTCAACTTCTGCCATATTATTTTCTTTCCATCATTTTTTATCCTTTTCAATTTTATTTTTAAATAACATCACTTTACGCCTTATGCTCCTTCTCTATTACAATCACTCCAGTTGTTTACATTCTTCCTTCATTTCCAGAAATGTCTCTCTAATTCCCTGCCCAATCATGAATAATAATATATTCATCTTAATTTACATTGTTATCAAAATTAATGATATTCTTATATTACTTATTTTCACCTTGGTTTGTCACAAACATGTTCTATTCCTTCTTTTTTGTATAAATAGTCACTTTCATTATTTCAGCCTTGGTTTTCTCCTTACAATACATTTAATTCCTGTCATCCATCCGGAGTTCTTTAGAGAATAAGAAGGATATGGGAGTAGGAAGGATATAAAGGCTTCAAGTAAACAAAATACATATGCACAGTAATTAGGATGGATTTGCAAACTGTCCACATCCTTTACTCACGGATAAAAACAACTGAGATTGTGAACTCTGAATTCTCCTCCAAAATTATTACAAAGCACCCAGATGAAAAGCACTTTGACACTATGACAGCTAGAGTTAGTTCAGCTAAAGTACAACGTTTTTTACATGAAGTAGGAACAGGTTATCCAGCACAGATCAAAACATTAGCTTGTTCAAGGCTGCTTGTTTGCAAAGAAAGCTCTTTCTGACACTGACAGGTCCTTTAAGCAGAATCTATTGAGTGCCCTTATTCACAAATAATTCTTCTCAAGAGGCATTAGTAGTTATAGCATTATAAATCATTATTAGCAGTAAATGGAGGGCTAACTTGAAGCAATTCACAATAGCAGTGGATTGGGGTTCTCCATATGTTGAGGGAAGATTATTTCAGCAGTGGCAACTAGTTAGAAAGAAGTGTATAAATAAAATAATGGAACAGCTGGAACCAGGAAAGTCCCAAAAAAGAATTCAGAATGTCCCAAACTACTGTATTTTTCGGACTATAAAACACACCAAACTATAAGACGCACCTAAATTTACAGGAGGAAAATAAAAAAAAAAAGTTTTTAGCCTCTGTGCATCAGATTTTCCCCCTACCAGGCCCCCAGATGTACTTTGCAGTGCTCCGCACAGCTGTTTTTGCCAAAAATGGGCACGTTTTTGCCAAAAAATGGGCTGTCTTTGGGCTCCCAAGCCCTCTGTGTGACGTGTTTTCACTGTCCCACGCCCCCAGAAGCACTCTGCAGTGCTCTGCACGGCCTGTTTTCATTTTGCAGAGTGCTTCTGGGGGCCTGGGAGGGTGAAAACACGATGCGTGGAGGGCTTGGGAGCCCAAAAACAGGTCCATTTTAGCAAAAATGGGCTGTACAGAGCACTGCAGAATGCTTCTAGGGGCCTGGGACGGTGAAAATTCGACACCTGTATTCAGTCTATATGACGCACCTAAATTTTCACCCACTTTTGGGGGGGACTTGCATCTTATACTTCGAAAAATATGGTAATTCAAAATAATTCAATACCTTTACATATTGTATATTGATAGATTGGCCAGAAAGTGGGACTTAGCTATAATTATCCCCATTTTCAAGAAGAGCAAGAAATACAGGTAGTCCTCAATTTACACAATTTATTTTGTGACCATTCAAAGTTACAACATCACTGAAAAAGAAGTGAGTTATGATTGTTCTTCACACTTATGACTTTTGCAGCATCCCCATGGTCATGAAATTCAGACGCTTGGCAATTGACTCGTATTTCAGTGTCTCGGGGTCATGTGATCCCCTGTTGCGACCTTCTGACAAGCAAAGTCAACGGGGAAGCCAGATTCACTTAACAACCATGTTACTGTCTTAACAACTGCAGTCATCCACTTAACAACTGTGAGAAGAAAGGTTGTAAAATACACCAGACTTTTCTAAACATTATATTTGAGGGAGAGAATACTTTACCAGATGCATAAGAAGGCTTTAGATCAGACTAATCTGGTCTGGATCACATCACAGGGCTTTATCATCTGGTCTTAAAATACATTCAGTCACCTAAAGAAGCTTTGCATACTGCTTTCATAGACTTTAATCAAGATTTGGTTAAAGCTACCGAAATCCTTTGGCACAAGCTCAAAAGATTGTCATTTCTATTTGTATTAAATTATATCAATTTGGAGGTAATGGTGCATCACAGTAGGTCATCTTTTACAAACAGACCTAGCAAGAAAGAGAGTTAAACAAAGATGCATCTTTGCCATAAGATTCAGTATATACATAATATATATTTATGGATATTTAATCAAGAAGGAACTTCCTCTCCCAAAGTCAGCCAATAAACATATACAAGAGAGCACAATATACCAGTGAAATTTTATCACAAAATCTATTAGGTATGGGAAAATAGTGAACTGTCATTTCTGTCATGATCACTTACAGTAAACCAATTAAGTTTACACATTTTTGCAAAAAGACACCTCCCCGTTAAAATAAATGACTTTAAATACTGTATTGGGAAGCACAGCACTGCTCAGATGACATATTTCAAATGTTTAAGTTTGTGTTTCAATCAAAATATAAAAACAATATTTGAGGGGGTGCCACAAAAAAGAGGGGGGTCAATCTATTCTCCAGATAGGCTTGGACTAGAAGTCCTTCAAGGTCCCTTCCCACTCTGTTATTTTGTTTAAAAAAATGAAATGGCCATGTTACTCATGCATTACTAAATATGTGGAGGAGCTTATTGGCAATTGCTTCCTTGTTCTACTCCAAAAGTGCAGAATATCTTCTTGCATTTCTAAAATTAATTTTGACCAGAGCATTGGCACACCTCTTTTATGGAACCAAATTAAGCCCATGCATCATGTTTATCAAATATACAGCAATTCAAACCAAAATTTTAACTTGGTTAAATTGTTTCGGGTTTTCTATGCAGTCTGTTAGAAGAAAGCAAAGACCAAACTGTGGACAAACATCTTCAAATATAAGCTAAAGCTTTTTTTCCCATCATGCTTGGCCCTTTTAATTCTGTTTGATTATTTACCTCAACAGAAAAAAAATTCTGTATCTCAGGATTGGACAGTTGAACTGTTCTTGTTACTCTCTGAGCTTGGCTATTTGCTTGCAAACATTTCACTCTCCAATTTATCAGTGTGAGTGAGCATGGGGTTTCCTACTCTCATATATATATATATATAGCCAAGCCCCTAACCAATCAGAACACACCTCCACCCAATCAGAACACAGCCAAGTTCCCACCCAATCAGCTCACACACCCACTAGCAGTTAAAAGGAAGAGACAGCTGCGATCTCACATTGCTCCTGGAAGCACGAAGCCGAGAACACCAGCCTGAAGATGATGAATGAGACTTCGTCGAAACGTCGCCAAGACACTTCCAATTTTACGTGGGAGAAGACCCGAATAACCAAAGACCTACATATATATATATATTATAAAATAATTTGTCCTATCAGGTTTGGGTGGGGGGTGATTTCCTCCTTGGTGTTCCTTGATTAGAATATTGTTTTCTGCCTGATTGTTTGTCTGGTGTTGATCCCTGTTTATCTGAATGTTGGCTGCTGAAAGGGATATGTTCTGATCTTTCTGTTTCCTTCTGACAGGAACAAAGGAGAATGCTATCAAGCTTCACTACTTCTATCAAAACTCACTGTATCACTTGAAAAGTTAGGACAGAATTATACCATCAATTATTTGAGACCCAATCCAAGCAAGACACACATCTGTGCTTTTCACCTTCTAAACCGAGATTCAGTATTGCCCTATACTGAAGTATCTTGGCATGACCCTTGAGAGGACCCAATAAGGCTAAAGTCAATGCAAGGAGTAACATTATCAGAAATTGACAAATTATACATGGGGAGGGGGAGTCAGTCATCCAGCTGGGGACATTGTATTTGGCCCTGAGTATTTCTGCAGTAAGGTATGCCATTCCAGTATGGAGTGCATCCACACATGTGAAACAAGTTGACATTGCTGTCAATGAAGCAGTACGCACTGTGACAGGATATCTTAAATCCAGGGGTGAAATTCAGCAGATCCTGACAGGTTCTGGAGAACCAGTAACAGAAATTTTGAGTAGTTCAGAGAACCAGCAAATACCACCTCTGGCTGGCCCCAGAGTGGGGAGGGAATGAGGATTTTGCAGTATCCTTCCCCTGCTACACCCACCAAGCACATCATGCCCACCAAGCCACACCCACAGAACCGATAGTAAAAAAAAATTGAATTCCACCACTGCTTAAATCCACACCAATTGAGAAAATGTATCCTCTTGTTCATATTGTTCCACCTAGGATTAGGAGAGAGGTAGCAGCAGATAGCAAGAGAACCAAACAAAATAATGATCCCCGATATCCTCTGAATAGATACATGCCTTAAACTCATCAATTTAGAGCTAGGAGAAGTTTTATGGCAAGAACACACATTCTTGAAGGCACGCAGGAGCAAAACTGATGGAGGAGAGAATTTACAGAACAAGGAATAATCCAGGAAGAGAACATGGCTAAGGGGTTTGATCTCTTCTATGTTACTTGGAGGACATTGAATAGATTGAGGGTGGCACTGCCTTAATGTAAGACCAATATGCTCAAGTGGGGGTTGCAGAGAATAACAATACACCATGTGAATGGGGGGAGATGCAGACTCCGGCCTATTTGTTGGTCTGTCAGTTACTACTAGTAGAATGCACAGAAAGTGATTTGTTTCTGGCCAATGATACAGTCAAAAAGGTGGGTTCATTTTGGCAGTTTAAGGTTTGATCTGGACATGAAATAAATAAATAAACCATAGCTTCTGGCATTCTAGAATCAGCCCCTCAGATCAACAGTTCTAGCAGGTCTACTACATCTGTCATAGGTTGAGGACTAGATATTTTGTGATGACTAAGAAGGTGAATGGAGAGCCCTGAAGAATTTTGCTGTTGTGAGGGGAAAAAACAGTTATAAACCTTTTTTCTTTCTTCCCATTGGCTTAATTGCTGAAATCTAAGGACTGGGCTCAGTGCTTCAGCTCTCTTACCGCTGGAAGACTCGTTATTTGGGGGTCCAAAGAGCTCTGATCTCCCCTTGAGGGTTGATCTTGGATTACTAGGAGACCATGGCAAGCATTAAGAAAAGAATTCTGTGCATGGAATCATGAATTAAACTTGGAAGAATTTCTGCAAGTGTTGAACTGTGAAATCATAAGAACCGTTTAAACCAGCTAGGTTCCTCAAGCAATTCACAGTTATCATCAACAGTTCTTGAGAGCAGATTTGGAAAAAGCCTCTTGGCAAGGAAAAACTGCCCTTGCAGAGTGGATGATGTTCAGTCAGTGGTTCACATCATTCTCTGTTGCGAGTCTCATTATTCTTTAAGCCTCTGAATTTCAGGCTGGCTTGTGACATATGTAACTTCCTTTTTCCCCATTAACCCCATACTAGAAGTAATATTCAACTGAAATATACAGCACATACAGATATCAAACAATTGCAAAATGCCACAGAGTTTTAAAACATTAAAAACATTGTCCTTTTATTAAAACAGACCATATGATACAAAAATATGTATTCATACGGTATTCATACAGTCATACGGTGTTCAATGATTGTCAAGTACTGGCCAGGAACTTTGATCTCTTCAAATTTAAAATGCGAAGCTCGGGGCTCCCTAAATCTCTAAGATGCTCACAGTTGATACTTCATTTGAATGATTAATCTGCTCGTCCCAAGATTTGAAGTAGCAAATAAGCAATTTGGAGAGGTGATGCCATCCCAGCTGCCAGCTTCTGGTTTGTTAATTTTGTACTGCAGGGGCAGCACTTGTAATAGATATATTAATGTATTCCTTTAGAGAACCAGGTTGGTGCAATAATTAGAGAAGCAGGTTGGTGCTGCACTGGAAGCAGGGAGATCAAGATTCTAGTTTTCCATAGGAACAGAAACCAGAAACCCCCAGTGTTTTTCAAACTTGGCAACTGTAAGACCTGTGGAGTTTAATTCCCAGAATTCCCCAGCTAAGGGTCTGGCTGGGGGTCTTAACAACTTTAATGGGCCACAATCAGGGGTGGGTTCCAGTAACCTTTACTACCGGTTCGTAGTGGGAGCGAGTGCGCACGCTTCTGCGCATGCGCAGAAGCTTCTGCACATGCACAGATCACCCATGATGATGTCGTGGTGGGTGGGCGGAGCCTCCCACCGGTTTTACTACTGGTTCTATAGAACTGGACCAAACCGGGAGCAACCTACCACTGGCCACAACGATGAGCAAATTACCCCATGTTGCATTGCATTATCAAGCAATGAGAAATCAAAGGATTTACAAAGAGGTATAAGCTTCAAATCAGGGAAGAAATGGCCTACAGTAGTAGATAAGGTAGGAGTAGAAGGATTACCCAGGCAGAAAGGGCCAGTCCACAAAGACTTCTCTGCAGTTTTGGTTGTGTTGTTTCAAAGATATGGGGAGCATCTGTCACATCTGAGGCTTTCCAAGTTTATGACCTTCTAACCTCCAGTTTATGAATCCTCACCCTCCATTTGCTAAAAGGGAAGGGAAGCGATTGCCATGCTTCATTAATAGACAGGCTATGCTTGTGTGTAACTCCGGGGAGATTTGAAAATGTTGAGCTTTCTTTGGAAAGCAGATCTGGAAATGAAATGGGCCTCTTGGAGATGAAAAATAAATTTGCCAAAGGAGAGGAGTAAAATTAAAGGATGCTTCCTTCATGAATACCCAGACTTCTCTACAGATCAGCTAAGACCTGTAAGACTGGTCTGTGACCGTAATAATAATAATAATAATAATAATAATAATAATAATAATAATAATAATAATAATAATAATATTTTTTCAAAAAAGCTGCTTCACATAATAACTTAATCTGTAAGATTTGCCTTAGGCTCCATCATGCCTGATTCCAGGTTGGGAGAATTCCATGCTACCAAAAGAATAAGAGCAATGGGGGCAAGAAAGTGGATAACATGATGAAAAGGGATGTTGAACCAGGGTATGAGTAATCCTCGATTTACGACTACAATTGGTGCCCAAAATTTATGTTGCTAAATGAGACAGTTTTAAGTGATTTTGCCCCATTTTACGACCTTTCTTGTCACAGTTGTTAAGGGAATCATTGAAGTTCTTAAGTTATTGTAGTCATAATACGGTTGTTAAGTGAATCTGGTTTGCCCATTGACTCTTGTTGGAAGGTTGCAAAAGGTGATCACATGACCCCAGGACACCGCCACTATCATAAATACATGCCAGTGGCCAAGCACCAGAATTTGGACAACATGACCATGGGGATAGCGGTCGTAGGTGTGAAAAATGGCCAGAAGTCACATTTTTTCAGTGCTGTTGTAACTTCGAATAGTACAAATGAATTGTACTATTGTACTGAAGAGGTTGTACAGTAGCTGTTGAATGGGTAATAGAGAGATAAGTGCAAAAAGCAGGAAAATGAGTGATAGACTAACCAATAGAGAAAGAACAAAAGGCTGAATGAATGATTCATGAATGAGAAAGATTGAGCAAGCATGATAATAAGAGATAATCCATAGCTCTTCCACAGAGTTCTATAGCACTTGATTGATGCGAATGGGAGAAGGGAGATTGCCTACTCATCCCATAGACCAGGTCCTGATGGATGTCTAAACAGGCTGGTCAAACCTTCCCTCTCTTTTGCCCTACTTCATGTTAGAAATTATGGATTGGTGACAGGAAATACACCAATCGTTTTCCTTAACCTGCCCCTGACTAGAGCCATCAAGATGCTATCACGTGCTAGTCTCTCATAGTACCAAGGCAGAATAGAAATTGGCTGTTGAGAAAGGGCAAATTTTACTGGTAGACTTTTGTGCTACTTAAAAAGATGGCTTCCAGGTCTGACAGCATGAGCAAAGCATATTGACTCAATGGTCTAGATGGGGTTTAAAGCATTACATTATATTGGCTCTTAAGGACCTATTGTTTTATATTTCCAGGATTGAGATCTGGCACTGAACAATTAAGCTTTGACTGTTCATCAATATCTTACTTTATTCCTATAAACGCGTATGAAAAATCATTCTCAGGACTGAGATTTGGCACTGGGCAATTAAGCTTCAGCTGTTCAGCAACATACTTTTTCCCCTATAAGCATCATTTATTTAAAAAATCATTCTGTTCCTGCTATATCATTGATTTCAGAATTAGTTGCTCTTTAATCTGTGTTTTATTTCTGGTATTCCTCATAGCCCAGACACTACTGGAAGTTGCAGACTCAGTGAAAATATATCTCATTTTCTCTTTCCTTCCTTTTTCGATCCTTTGCTTCCAGCATCTAACTCAATCAAGGCAGTCGCAAAATTCTCCTGCCAAATCAGGAAGGAACCATCAAGTTTTTCATACAATAACATTGTAACGCTTATCAAAGCAGGAATAAATTTAATCCAAGTGGACAGGCCACTTCTTTTTCTTGAAGGAACATCTGCAAATGATCAGCATCAAAATTCCATCTGATTGCTGGACAGCTAAGAAATGCAACTTGAAACATCTGCATGTCAGGTCTACAACATTGCAGATCCATCTGCAAAACACATGATGTGCCAGTTGACTGACTTGGTTGAATGGGATGTCAAGGAGAAGAAACGGAGAAGGTTTAATCCTCTGTATACAGTTTCTTTGTCTCTTTTTTCCCCTTCCTTTGGTATTATAATCATGTTCTCAAACAGGGATACAAAAGTAATTAGCTATTTTTTTCAAAAGACAGGAACGAAGAAAATAAAAATGTAGGGGTTTCTTATTCTAAAGCAGGAAATGATGAGAGAGTATTTCTATAGCTATATGTGCTATTCCTTGGCAACACTATTTCTGACACACTCATTGGTTTTATGTTCTTGACTGATATCAATGAGATTGAAACGGCAGCTGACTTTTATAACACTTTTACCAATAGTGAAAGCTGTCTGGTTATGTGTTGATTGGGGGGAACTGAAAGCATTCACCAGAATCACCAAAATATGTAATCCGTAATTACTAAATATTGCTGAGAAAATAATGCCAATGGAGTGTGAGAGACCCAATGGTGGGATTCAGCCAGTTCGCACCACTTTGGGAGAACCGGTTGTTAACCTTCTGAGCAGTTTGGTGAACTGGTTGTTGGAAGAAATCATCAGGGCAGAGAACCAGTTGTTAAATTATTTGAATCCCACCACTGGAGAGACTGCTGTGCTTTCAACACTGTATTATCCTCAATCCATCGATAACTTTTACACTTATTTATTTCATCACATGCCCTACTCTGATTCTGTAACATTTTTGGAATACCGAATGAATTTGTTTGGTTATGATGAACACAGATAAAAAGGAGAAAGCTATAATCTTATTTGCCATCTATATTATTATTCACTGGTTTCTCCCAACCCAGTATGTTTAAGTGCCAGAATCCCAATTTCAGGATGTCTAGAATAAGCCACAAGAATTTTAATCCTTCCGATGGACAGGTGGAGGATCCTGTGCCAATTACATATCCAACCATGATATTTTCTTTAATTCTCCAATTCAATTTCCACATACCCCTTGGACAATACAGGCATATTGCTTTAGATGTAAAAAAAATTAATCTTAATATGATTTAAACTGGCTTTTCTCTTGAACCATAGTTCACAAGCAGTGCTATTTATAGCACTTACTTTCTTAGCTGTTGAAATTCCTCACCATTTTTAATCCAGGCTGGAGTCAAATAACATAACTCTACACATGTCCAATAGGGAACAATTCTTTACTTCTGCTAATCCATTTTGTTCTGCTATAGAGAGAACAGATCTGTCATGTCTTTTCCGTTAAATAATCAGGCACCTATTTATTCATACTATTTCAGGATCAGAATTAAAATCTGCAGTTATCTTCCAAATGTATTGTCCACATAAGCCACAAATTGACTGAATTTTCTGAACCTTTTTCAAATTCAAATGGCAAAAAGGAAATACTTCAAATGGAGAGTTACAAAGTGCTTATTTCCTCCATTTGACTTAACAGAAAGAGGGGGGGGCATTGTGGATTTTCTCATGCACTTAATATTGCATTTCCCGTATTTTCAAAGCTTTTAGTACTTTCAGTGAAGTGTGATTCTCAAGGACATTTATCATTCTAAAGGCATGGAACAGAGGTGATTCGCAGTTTGCAATTTTGTAATTTTGAGCCTGATTATTTTCTCCTCTCCTGTATCTTCTTTTCTATATTCTGAGGGCTCAGTTTCTCCCTTTACATTACTTTGCTAGCTTTACAACATCAAGCAGTTTTCTATTATCTGAGAATTCACAAGTCACTGGGGAATCCATATGGAAAAGTCCCGATTCTAACAAAATTTCTTTCAACAATAGATCTCCATCCTTATTATTGAGCCATTGATTAAAAAAAAAATCACCAACAACTCCACCAACAAATTCAGATATATTTCCCTTTCTGACTACATAACTGTAAATTGGAAACCAAATCTGGTTAGCATAGCAGCTCCTTCACATGTTAATCTCTTCATCACCATTCACATTTTGTTAATGCCTTACAAGTCTCTTGCAAGCTTGTCGGCTTTCCATTTTGACAATCCGAATTGTTCTTTTCAATGTAAATCAAGACTATCAACAACAAAACCTTTTACTCTTTAAACATTAAAAGAGTTGATCCACTGTCCAGAAAACCTGAATTCAGATCACTAATATCACTACTAGAATAGGTAATCTTCAATTTATGACCACAATTGAGCACCAAATTTCTGTTGCTAAGTGAGACATTTGTTGAGTGAGTTTTGCCCCATTTTATGACCTTTCTTGCCACAGTTGGTAAATGAATCACTGCAGTTGTTAAGTTAGTAACATGGTCTGGCTTCCCTATTGACTTTGCTTATCAGAAGGTTATCACATGACCCTGGGACACTGGAACCATCATATACTGTATATGAGTCAGTTGCCAAACATCTGAATTTTGATCATATGATCAAGGGGATGCTGCAACCGTCAGAAGTGTGAAAAACAGTCAGAAGTCACTTTTTTTTAGTGCTGCTGTAACTTTGAATGATCACTAAACGAACTATTGTAAATCAAGGACTAACTGCATATTCGAGTTTAGCTTCAGCTTCTTTTCCATTTTTACCACTCGCATCATTTATCCTCCCCTTGAAATGAAAACAAACAAACTCATCTTCACCATTTGTATCTCTAACTCGGTGTCTGGGACCTTTGTGGGCAAAATGGTGTGGTATGGTTTACTTTAGCAAGTAGAACAGGATTTTCTCTAACTTTGAAAACAAATGGTTTGGAGAATTTCTGTTTCCATTAGGGATTCATGTATTTTGGATAAGGTCTTCTTGAAGCATTATTGCTTGTTTCGACACATTTAAAATATTGGGACAGAGACATTAGATTCAAGTTTTCCAAGTTTTGATTCCCAGGTTCTTTGCTTCTTACTTCCAGAGGGACTTTGTGTTTCTAGAACTTGCCATAATTCAAGGGTCTCTGAGATTATCTCCATGGATAGGACCATTCCTGGTGTTATGGATTAAAATGGTAGCCTTGTGCTGCCTATATCTTTGTTTCTTGCTTTGGTTTTTCCAAATAAAAAATAAGCCAAAATTTGAGCTGGTTGTCTTGCCTCTCCTGCCATACTTTACTAGTTTTAGGATTTCTGCACTTACTATTGTAATCTTTCATTTCTGGTTATTCAGCAGCTCACAGCTTGAAAGCTAGATGGTGATAACTTGGAGATTTGAAACTCAGCAAGAGTCTTGTTTAGAGTGCTGAAAGAATATCAAGTAATTAAATAGTAGAGCAACTCACTGGAACAGGAAAATGCTCCTTGTGGAAAGGAAATCAACCCTTCCTGCCATTCAGTCTTCCTCTGGCCATAGTCTTCCCGCTG
Source organism: Pantherophis guttatus (assembly GCF_059756535.1). Taxonomy (NCBI): domain Eukaryota; kingdom Metazoa; phylum Chordata; class Lepidosauria; order Squamata; family Colubridae; genus Pantherophis; species Pantherophis guttatus. Next base: position 94,066,393 of record NC_142064.1, on the reverse strand, counting down.
TTTATCAGGGCAAAAGGTGAGAAATTGCAATGGGCTCAACACACAAAGATTAAAATGTGGCAGGAGGCACCAGCCTAGCCAGATGACCATTCATTCCAGGATACCAGATATCTTCTTAATTACATAGCAAACGATCCTTTCCATGAAGAGGTTGCAGCTTCCATCTGCAATGTTAAATAAGAGGTAAACCAAAATACAGCAGGGTACCTGACTTTAGAGCGCCCTCTCTAGGAAACTTGGCCAAGTGCACTTTCATGGAATTCCTAGAGGTGGCATTCTTTCAGGCCCTTTCAAGTTACAAAGGCAAAGTTTCTTTATGTAAAGTCCTCTTGGGGGAGGACTCAGCATGGTTTCTGATAAAAAAAGCTCCAAATGAATTTGTTGAATGACCGCTGCATTCATTTAGCAACCGCAGCAAGAAACGTCGGAAAAAAATTCCAGTTCTGTGAGTCTTGACTTATAACAGTAACAACGTATGAACCAAAGTTTCAGCCCCAAATACAATCATACATAAGTCAAGATACGTATACACCAGGGGTCCCCTATCCACAGGTCATGGCCCACTGCAGGGCCATGGCCCATTCAGAACCAGGCTGCAGAAGCACACACATGCAGCTCCACTTGTGCGCCCATTGGGTGAGCAGTATGTGCGGCTCCAGGGTACTTGTGCATCCACCACTACCACAGAACCATCCCCTCTCTCCGTCGCCTAGGCCAGTCCATAAGCCAGAAAGGTTGGATCCACTGCTATACACAATTTGAATCTCCTGCTCCCTGGTGTTTAATTTGCCTAAATCAAGCATCACTGAGGTCAGCATTTTTGCTAGATTTTCAGACTTTCAAGTTTCAAGATGTTAAGCCTTATGAGGCAGTCCAGACAAGCAGCATAGCCAGATGAACTAATCCTACTTCACTGCAAAATTACATTAACAGAATTTTGCAACTCTGAAAATAAATCTCTTTCTCCGTTGTCTTTCCAACCCAAAAAACTAGGGAGGGTCCCTTCTGAGATGTTTGACCCATCCACATTCCTACTGCAAGCTAAGCAGCCGCTTATCAGACCAGTACTCTGACTGGGGCACTTCCCCCTGTCCCCCAAGGTCATTCCCACATTCCATTACATAATTTTAGAATTATTTTCCATTCTCATTAAAACGAATGAGAATAGAATTGTAATTGTAATTGTAACATGCATCCAGATGTTTATAACAAGAAGTAGCATACAGATATTCCAGTTATTCAGGACTCTGCTTGTAGTGGAAGACAGTTGGCTAAACCCCGTGGTGGGTTTCAACCGGTGTTACTACCGGTTCGCTCTGTGCAAGTGCATTGCATTTCAGAACAGCTGGGGCGCGGCAATCGACTCTGCCGCGCCTATCAGCTGGGCTAAAAATGACCGAATATAGGTAGGTATAGTGCAGGGATGGGCGGAAGGACCCAGCTGATGTTCGGAGCGAACCAGTTCGCTCTCACCGCACCATCGCCGCTACTGGCTCACCCGAATCAGGGCGAACCAGTAGCAACCCACCACTGGCTAAACCAATGGAGAGATTGTTGGTATGTCTTATTGTAATAAAGGAGGAAACAAGGCTGATGCAAAAATGTATACATGCTTTTATAGTGAAATTACCTTTAGAGAGGATCAACCTTGGAGATGGGAAAACTGGTACAGTAGTTCCAACCCTGAGATACTTAAGCAAGTTTTAGATCCGAGGTGCCTAACTGTGGCAACTTTAAGGCTTGTGGACTTCAAGTCCCAGAATTCCCCAGTCAGCATGAATTCTGGGAGTTGAAGTCTACAAGTCTTAAAGTTGCCAAGGATGGACATCCCTGTTTTAGATCATCATGATATACTATTTACGCTTATTGTAGAATGGTTAATGACTGCCACTGCAGTCAGAACTGATGTAGCTTTTAGAGCTTCTCGTCTGTTTTACCTTTCAATGAAACTGCAGCTCTTAGAATTCAGGTAATTGCCAAGACATTATGAAATGGATAACAGCCCATCATTTTGTGAAGCCAGACGTAATGTTTGGCGTTGAAATTTCATGGATTATGGAATCCAGATGTTAGTGAGAGTCTGCAGATGGCTGATGAAAGTAGAGGGCTTGGTATAACAGAACCAAGCCCTCTACTCCTGCTAGTAAAGTCTGTGTTATCACAAACAGGAGGAAGTTCTGTCTTAATAGTCCCTTTTAATGTTGTGTCTTTGAAGCACAGGTTCCCCCAGGAAATGCTGATGCTGATGATTTTATAATGAGTCTTTCAGTGGTTTTATGGGTAGAGGTTTGTATGGATCTTCAGTAGCTAAACTTTTAAGTAAAATAAAGTGAAGAAAAGTAGAATTCTACTTTATTTAATATTATTGTATTTTGTTCTGCCTCCAAACTAAATAAATCTTAGGTGGATAATTGATTAAAAGGCTCCATAAACTTGCACATAATTTAAAAGAGATATAGGGGAAATTACTTCCTTTGTTGTTGTTGTTTTTAGATTACACCAGGGCAAATTGCCAGTGGTTTAATGGATAAAAGACTGAATAAATTAATGCAGCTGGGTGATTAATTTAGAACCATAATTACTTTGTGTGAGCACACACATAATAATTAGAACTTTAGTCAACTACTGGGTGTAGCAGAGAGTGAGTCTATGGGATCCTTATCTACAGTACCAAACCATTCAGTTTTGGGGGATAAAATAGCATAGCATATTCACTATAACAGTGTCTCCTAATTCAGGAAGAATGCAATGGCACTGATTCATTTCTATGAGAATAAAAACCCTAAACAAACTCCCCTTAGCTGAATCATCCTAACCATCAGGATTTCTGCCTGTTTCTACAGCTGCTTCATTAACTTTAGGATTGGTGGTCATCTTCTGTAGTCTATATAGGGGTGCTCCATCACTGAAGGCTTTCAAAAAGACACTGGACAATCCTTTATCTGAAATTATATAGGGTCTCCTACTTGAGCAGGGAGTTGGACCAGAAGACCTCCAAGGTACCTTCCAACTCTTATCATTCTATGTTCTATATTCTAAATGGGAAATGGAAGTTGTAGGGGATTGGATGGACCTTTCTGGATTTGGATATTAAGACCACTAGGGGACACTGTTGTGTCAGCCATATTAGTAGTCAAGAGACTGAACTCTATGGCTGTTCTAAGTTATTTCCCCCCCTCAGGATAGAAAAATTTTGGATAGATGCAAGTTTCATCATTTTAAGGGCAGTTTAATCAGAAAAGATAAAAAAATAAGAGGGATATTTGTTTGTTTTTAACTTTTTATGTTTTAGCTTATATGTAACTGTAAGTTGCCCAGAGTTACCTTATGGTAAAATGGAGGGTAAATAAATAAACAAACAAACAAATCATTATTAAATCTGTAGCATGCTGAGAAATATTACGTTTGGTATCATTAGTTGTTTTGGAATGGAGTTTGCTGTCCCAGAACTATAATTTGCAAACCTCATAAAAAGTGATAGGGAAAGGCATTGAATGAAATCCCTTCAGCACCATGCAAATAATTTAAATTTTAAAAAAGAGCACCATAACAAAAGCAACGAAAAGAAATTTTTTGCAGTAATCCCTGAACAAAAATGTTGATTTTAAAATGAAGACAACCAGTCTACCAAAACTATTTAAAAGATCTTCACCCACTGCTGAAAAGATCACAGGTGGAGCCAGGCAACTCTGCACTAGAGGACTTCTCTCCTTGCAGCCCTGATCCAACCAAAATTAAACACTTTTAAGGCTCATTGACTTAAGTGGTTTAGGAATGTGCTTAACACATCCATTGTGTTTTGTGGTATTCAAATGTGCTTTGGCCAAATTGTCCTGTACCGTCCCTGTCCTAATGTTCCCTTTAATTGTATTCATTTTATGTATTCAATTCATGCTTATACTTATATATATTATCTAATATGTACTCGACAAAATAAATAAAAATTAAAAATTAAAAAAAAAACAATAACGTTGCTGATGGCCGAGGATGTTTTTTTTTTTATTGCAAAAGTTTTACAATTACATTTTCACCCCTTTTTTCACCCCCCCACCTCCCTCCCCAAACTTCCCGTCCTCCGTAACCCTCCCTAACCCTCCCCCCCAGACTTCCCTATTATGTACTCATAACTAATAACACTGATATATATACCTGAACCCATCCCTCCCCCTATATAATTTTCCCTCTTTGTCTCTTTACATTAAGATATTTCTAATACATTGTTTTCAAATAAAAGCTATTTGATACTTTCTAGTTTGGTATTTGTTCTGAACATATTCTATCCATCTTTTCCATTCCCATTCATAAGTCTCTTGTGAACAATCTTTTAAATATGCTGAAATCTTCGCCATCTCTGCAAAACTGGCCATCTTCAAAGTCCATTCCTCGATAGTAGGCAAAGCTTCATTCTTCCAATATTTACCTATCAACAATCTTGCTGCTGTTATCATATACAATATTAATTTTATTTCACCCCGTGTAAAACCCTTAACTATACCCAATAAAAACAATTGTGGAGAAAATTGAATTTTTTTCTTTAAAACATTCTGCATGACCCACCATATTTTTATCCAAAAAGCCTTAACTTTCCTACAGGTCCACCAAACATGATAATACGTAGCATCCAAACATTCGCATCTCCAACATTTTGGCTGAACATTAGGGTACATACATGACAACTTTTTAGGATCTAAATGCCATCTATAAAACATTTTATAAAAATTTTCCCTCAGATTCTGCGACTGTGTAAATTTAACATTCTGAACCCAAATTTTTTCCCATGTTTCCAACATCACTGGTTCTTCAAAATTTTGTGCCCACTTAATCATGCAGTGGCCGAGGATGTTTTAACTGCCACTGGTCTTCCGTAACCTGAAACCTTGGTCTTCATATTGGAAGTCAAGAACCAAATGGAGAAGGAGAGTTGATATGCAAAGAGAAAAAATTATATTCAAAATGGTATGGATGAGTATTTGTTACACACAGCTATGATCATGTCAAAGCTTAGTGCTACCAATGAATCTTTAGTTTATCATCTAACTGCATAAAATGAAGATTTTGTCCCAGGTATGAATATGATTTATAGTGCTACATCGGAAGACATATATAGGTAAGGCTGTGGAATCTAGTCAAAATTTGGCTAAAGAAGTGAACATTCATTTCCTGAGAATGCAGAAGCTCCATTTCTCCATCAGGGCAGGGGACTCTTACATTTCCTTTTATCATTCAAATATTATACCATCTCAAAAATATATTCGGCATTTCAGATCAATTGGCTAACTTTAAATCAGTCTCCTTGCAACATCCAGATACGTTGAAGAACAATTCCTATCAACTTGGTACTTTGGTAGCTGGCTGGGTTCACACAGTGCATTAAGCCAAAAATCAATTAAGCCAGTAACATATATAAATCCACACCCCGTGTAAAGAAGTAATTAGGGATGGCTGAGTAGTTCTCCTCCCAAATAATAATAATAATAATTTTAATTTTCTTGTATTTATGGTAGTCAAAGTGAATGCTATTATATAATAAGCTTATAAGCAATTTGACTCAAACTGCCCTCTCTTACTTTATGGCAGCCCCACTTTTAGGGGTGGGGGAGTTAAGTCAGTCTGATCTTTTATCTGAGAGCATATTATTTATCATTGGCAGAGGTCTTCCTGCCATATCCTGTGAGGAACTGAAATAATCTCTCTGTGTTTAGGGTTACAGTGGTTCTGCCTGCAGGCCATTTTTAGAAACGTCTGGAAGTTTGCTTTGTGCCAGTACAGGAAGAATGTCTCAGCATTAAATTTAAGCCAGGTCATCCTGTTCAGTACAGGCAGTGAGGCTGGCTAGGATGAGGGCACTTAAGAGGATTTTTCAATATTCATACTGGAATCTGCTGCACAAAAAAATTAACCCTTCTTGTCTTCTACATATAAACAGAACCATCTTTTTTTTCTCTAGTAGATTCTTATGCCTTCAAAGACAACACTAGCATATAGAGGTAATCCTCGACTTGCAACAGTTCATTTAGTGTCCATTCAAAGTTACAGCAGCACTGGAAAAAGTGACTTACCGTGTTTCCCCGAAAATAAGACCCTGTCTTATATATTTTTTGAACCCTGAAATAAGCGCTTGGCCTTATTGCCATGTGCTCAAAACCCGATTGGGCTTATTATCAGGGGATGTCTTATTTTGGGGGAAACAGGGTAGTTACGACCGTTTTTCACACTTATGAGCATTGTAGCATTCCCATGGCCATATGATCAAAATTCAGATGCTTGGCAGGTGGTTCATATTTATGGGGAATCCAGATTCACTTCACAACTATGTTACTAGCTTAACAAGTGCAATGATTCACTTAATAACCGTGGCAAGAAAAGTTGTAAAATGGAGCGAACTCACTTAACAAATGTTTCACTTAGCAATATACATTTTGGGCTCAACTGTGATCATAACTCGAGGATTACCTGTACAATATCTTCTCTTCCCAAGGAAAGCTCAGATGAGTAACCTGTGTAAATTCAGGAGATTCCCAAATTTAAAATTGTCCTAAAAGTATGGATAGGGCAAGCAACTATGCCTTCATATCCATTAAAAACTACCCAATCGGTCCTCCTATTTTCAAAACATTTTTGTAGGTGTATCCACCCATTTTTAAATGTGCCTTATCCAACTTCACATGTATTGTTTTGGAGCTGTACAAACCAGGGGTGAAATGCTACTGGTTCGGACCGGTTTGGGAGAACTGGTAATTCCGACGATCAGCTGGGCGACGATCAGCTGTGACATGCAATGTATATTAGCTAGAATTGTCAGATTCCCTGCTTTCTAGCTAATCTAAATCGCGTGGCACAGCGGATTCCCCCCCTCGCTGTTCTACTTACCTTTGCAGACTTGGAAGGCTTCAAAATGTTCCTTTTTCAGCGCTGTCCGGGCACGCCTCAGGTGAAGCGTACGCTTGGTAACAGACTCACAGAACCGGTAATGGACTTCAGAGGATTTCACCGCTGGTACAAATGCATGATCTACATAAAACAGTGCTATGCACAGGCATCATTGAAGAGAGATGGTAGCTTGAATTTCTTCCACGTTATGCAGGTAGACTGTCTTCGATTTACAGCTACAATTGGAACTAGAATTTTTGCTAAACAGATCAGTTGAGTTGCGCCCCATTTTATGACCTTTTTTGCCATAATTAAGTGAATCACTGCAGTTATTAAGAGAATCAAGCTGTTAAGCTTCCCTCGTTGACTTTGCTTATTGGAAGCCAGTTGGGAAGTTCGCAAATGGCAATCACATGATCCTGGGACGTAGTAACTCTCATAAATGCATGCCAGTTGCCAAGTGCTTGAATTTTAATCACTTGATCATGGAAATCCTACAACGGTTGTAAGTGAAAGATTGTAACTGGTCATAAGTCACTTTTTTTTTAGTGTTATTGTAACTTTGAACATTTGCTAAACAAAGTTGGGCACTACCCAGGGATGAAATGCTCCCGGTTCGGACCGGGTCACCCAATCCGGTAGCAATGGCAGCGGGTGGTTCGGAGAACCGATAGCAAAAATCCCTGCCCCCCCCCCCATGCCCAGCTGAGCCACGCGATCATCAGAGGCTTTTTTTTTTTTAACTTTTAAAAGCATTTTTTCTTTGGCTGAAAAAATGCTTTTAAAAGTAAAAAAGAAAAGCCTCTGATGTTCGCGCAGCTCAGCTGGGATCGTCAGAGCCTTTTAAAAGCATTTTTTCTACAACCTCTTCGGCCGAAGAGGTTGTAAAAAATTGCTTTTAAAAGGCTCTGACGATCCCAGCTGAGTTGCCTGATGGCAGGTTTTTAAATCAAAGCAGTTTAACAATATATATATATATATCTTAAAATAATAATCAAAAATAACATTAAAACTATTAAGATAGTTTCACACATTTATGGAGGTAGCCTTCAAAATGTCAAACAAGGCCCACTGCAGCATTCATTATTTATAGCAGGGGTGGCCCACTTATGGCCCTTTTATGACCTATGGACTCCAACTCCTGGCTGTCTCAGGAATTCTGGGAGTTGAAGTCCACAGGTCATTAAAAGGGCCACAGTTGGCCACCCCTGTGGCTTATAGCTTGGCATCCTGTATTTTGTTCAATAAGCCATAGGATAGTAAAACTAGACTGCATGTGATTTACATTTGGGAAGCAACATTGAGAAGGTGTCAAGGTTCTGAGTAATGCATCCAAAGAAATCAGAACTCCGAGGCAGGCAGGTCCCTCAAAGAACATGTTTATTGGATACATCATATCGGCACAGCTAGTGAAAACCAACTCTGGAGTTTCCCACTTTAATAGCATAATTAAAAGAGTAACTGTTCCCCTCCCCAAGTGTCCCAAGTCACGTTGTCCAATTAAAACAGTCGGCAGGCTCCTCTCCTTCAACTGTTACCTGTTGGGATGACCTTGGTTCCCATGGGAAGGCTCGTTGTTGTCTCTGCAGACAGTCTAGCAAAAGCAAAAGCAAAAGATGGCTTCAGCCAGGTTCAATTCAGAATTGACAGAAGAAGTTTACCCAGTCTCACCATTTAAATCTAGAGCTTCTCAACAATATAGTTGGGCTTTCCTATTTTACGTCTATTTTGGCCTTGGGTTCACTTGAAATCAATGCTCTTAAGCAGGCCTGATCTTGCATAGAAGTTCATTGGTGCTCCCCCTCACCTCCCCCGCCACCAACAGACACATATCAGACTGCAGGCTAAAAGCAAAATAAAATGGAAATAGGAACCTAAACATTGGTTCCATTTCTCACCTCTGTTTGCATATATGAACTACAGCCAAATTTTATGGAAATCTGTTTGTATCTGTAATTAGTCTGCCTGCATTTGGAGATAATGTCATTAGGTAAGACTGCAGTTAAAGCTGTGGTTTGATTTTCTTCTGGGATAACAAAATTGTTCTCAAACAAGTTTTTTAAACCCATTATTTCCTTGTTGCTTGGTATGTAGAAAACGACAATATTTTCTAAAACCTGGATAAGCTCATTTTCTTACTGGGAATCCCCCTGCATGAGACAATCTTGCCACAAATCTCTTAAAATTAGTTTGACTGCAATTAAGAAGAAAAAAAGCTTTAGTATCTCCTTAAAGCAATTAACTTTTAAGTTAAAGTACTTCATGGTAAAGTGATATTTGGTAAGAAAAATGAGATGTAACAGCTTGAGGTTAGATGATATACAAAGTACTTGTGAACCCATCCAACTATTCCCTTTCAAGTAAGCAATGTTATGCACAGCATAGAAATGAGTAAGATACTATAGTACAGAATAACGTGAACAGTCGTAGAAACATTGAAAGCATGAAAGCATGACATTATTGAAGTTAGATTTGAATCAGTGGTGGGTTGCCCCCGGTTTGGACTGGTTCGCAAGAACTGTAGGAAAACCGGCGGGAGGCCCCGCCCACCGCCCCAGATGTCGTCATCAGCGATCTGCACATGTGCAGAAGCTTCTGCGCATGCGCGAGCACGGGCATACAATCCCATTGCAAACCGGTGGTAAAGGTAAGTAGAACCCACCCCTGATTTGAATCTACTGCAGGCAAAGGATCACATAAGTCTTTATGCAACATTTTGCGGGCCACCTTCGAAAAATTGGCAGTCGTGTCCCAAAATGGGCATGTTTTCTTTTCTTTTTTTTTTATTTACTTTTTATACTTTAGGGTTTAATTTTTTAATTTGTAATAATCAAATTACCACTATTCCCTTTTCCCAGCAGATTTTTCCTCAGTAGGGGGTGCTATGGAACTGAGATTCTTTTTTTTTTTCAATGTCAAAACTCCCCCTGCTGATGGGGAAAAAAACTGCATGGATTTTTGGAAGTGGGAACAGGACAGGAAATGGGCACCTATTGCTATGTTTTAATATGTATTTGTTTATTTTCACTTTCAAATCTTCATCATTTGCAATCCAGCAGTCTGTGTTAGTCCTCCCAGGATCTTTTTTCAGTGTCAGGGCTCCCTCTAGTAATGAATTTTAAAATGACAAGTTTTTGTATTGTGTTTTAACAGACATAAACAACTTACTTAATGTACTTCTCCTATAGATTTCAGGACAAAGAAAACTTGCAGATTTAGCGAACAAGAGAATAGGCAGGGAAGCAACACAGAAAGAATTGGGTAGGGCGAGGGAGGGAAGCTGAGAGAGCTTAAAGAAAAATAGCCAGATGGGTAGCAAGACTAACTGTTGCGTGATTGCAAAAATAACAAAAATTAAGGTCCAGAATTTTGGAGAAAGCAGATGGAACCATCTGCCTTCCCAGAATGGAAGTTAGTTCAGGCCTAATATTAAACCGTGACCCTTGTCCTTCAATAAGATGAATGTGGTTTCATCTATGTTTGATTTCATATCAGCTTCTCAGTTTCTGAATTCAGAAACTGGGGACAGTAGTAGAAATTGGGGACAGTAGGACAGGGTGGTAAAATCCAAATTATTTTACTACCAGTTCTGTCGACGTGGCTTGGTGGGCATGGTGTGGCTTGGTGGGCATGGCAGGGGAAGGATACTGCAAAATCTCCATTACCTCCCCACTCCTGGGGGAAGAAGAGCCTTGGTGGCACAGCAGACTAAAGTACTGTTAAGTAACACCAGCTGCCTGCAATTACTGCAAGTTCAAATCTCACCAGGCTCAAGGTTGACTCAGCCTTCTATCCTTTCGAGGTAGGTAAAATGAGGACCCGGTTTGTGGGGGCAATAAACTGACTTTGTATTAAAAAAAGAACACCGCTTTGGGGGGGGTGGGCGAAAGCCCTACTAAGCAGGTATATACAAAAGTATGAAGACTATTGCTTAACGGATTGTAAGCCGCCCTGAGTCTCCGGAGAAGGGTGGCATATAAATTGAACCAATAAACAATAAATAAGGATACTGCAAAATCTCCATTCCCACCCCACTCTGGGGCCAGCCAGAGGTGGTATTTGCCAGTTCTCCGAACTGCTCAAAATTTCCGCTACCGGTTCTCCAAAACCTGTCAGAACCTGCTGGATTTCACCCCTGGATGATAGGCATGCTGGTGTGCTTATGCACGTCTCCTTTATGGACCTCTTAGGAATGGGGTGAGGTCCACAGTAGACAGTTTAAGGTTCAAGCTGTAAGGGTTTGAGGTTGTAACAACGGAGTCGGGTAAAGTATTCCAGGCGTTAACCACTCTGTTGCTGAAGTCATATTTTCTGCTATTGAGTTTAGAGTGGTTTACCTTGAGTTCGCATTTATTGTTTGCCTGAGTATTATTGAGGTTGAAGCTGAAGTAGTCGTTGACAGGTAGGACACTGTGACAGACAATTTTGTGTACTATGCTTAGGTCAGTCCGTAGGTTATATTTTATTAGATTTTATTAGATTGTAGGATTGTAGATTATATTATTGTAGTCATTTCAAGATTTTTCACAGGAAGTGGTATATAAATAAATAAGCCAACAAATTCACTTTCATGTGTGCCAAATTGCTTCAGGACTCCTATTCTAAAGCTGTTCAGTCTTCTCTACAATATTAGAGATAGAAAACAGAAGGGCAAGTCATCTATATATCAGTTACTACAGCGGTCCCCAACCTTCCCACCTTGGCAGCCCGGCCTGACACGGGAGGCATTTGTGAGTGGCAGGTACATGCATGCACAGCTCCATTGATGTGAATGGAAAGCTTCACACGTGAGCATAGGGCACTTGACTAGCAAGTGAAGCTCCACTCACACGAGTGGAGAGTGCTTGTGCGCGAAGCTCCATTCCCTACCTGGTCTATTAAAGTTATGTGGAGGGATGCAGGGTAGGGCCAGCATAGTAGTTAACTCCTCCTTGAAAGATGGAATGGTCCCACTAGGTGCACCTCCCCCTTAAAGGATCATTGCTCGATTCAACTAAGCTGGACAGCTTTCACCCATTTTCCAATCTTCCCTTTTTAAGGAAAATTTTGGACACACTGGTTACATGGTAGCTGCAGGGGGCTTTGGATGAAGCAGATTATCGAGACCCTTTTCAGTCCAGGTTCAAGTCAGGATTTGGGAGTGTGGCAGCATTGATCACGCTCATGGATGGTCTCTGGTGGGAGCAGGATGGAGGTAGTGCTTCCATCCTTGTTCTTCTTGACCTTTCAGCAGCATTTGATAGCATTGATCAGGCTATTTTTCTGGGGTGGCTCTTGGATTTGGATGTGAGTGGCACTGTGTTGCACTGATTCTCTCTTTCTCCAGGCTGAGTTTCAATTGGTATTGATAGATGGGGACAGATGCAGTCTTTGGCCCCTACTTTGTGGGGAGCCTGGATCAGGGGTGGGCTTCAAGAATTTTAGCAAGGGGTTCTCTGCCTGGTTGCTGGGTGGGCATGGCCATGGTGGGCATGGCCTAATTGGCCTCCTGCACCACAGTGGGGGGGTTGCCCTTCCCGGGCTCCGGAGACTTTCCTCGAGCCCCCGGGAGTGCAAAAATGGCCCGTTTCCACCCTTCCTGAACTTCCAGGAAGCCCATTTTTCACCCTCCCCGAGCCTCAATGTGCACCCTACACTTATCTGCATCCAAAATAGGCCACATGGGAACTCCTGGGAGGGGAGGGGCAGGGCGGGCGGGGCCAGCCAGGAATGGGATTTGGGGGTTTTCCGAACTGCACAGAATCTTAGCTAGAGGTTCTCACGAACCCCTGCGAACTCCCAGCAGCCCATCCCTGGCCTTGATGCTCAGTTCTCTCCTCCTATTTACCATCTACATGAGGCCCTGGGTGAAGTGATCCATTGGTTTGGGATGAGATTTCATCATGCAGATGATATCCAGCTTTATATAACTGTAACCTAAGCCTCTTGAGTGATGCTGTGAGTGTCCTATCTTAGTGCCTGAAGGATGTTTGGGTCTGGATGGAGCAAAATGATCTCAAACTCAACCCTAACAAGATGGAGTACCTATGGGTATTTGGTCCTTCTGGAGGCAAGGTTCTGGATGGGGTGGCACTACCCCAGGCAGACCTGGGACACAATCTAGGGGTCCTCCTAAACTCACAGCTCCTGCTTGAAGAGCAAGGGGCAGCTGTAGCCAGGAGAGCTTTTTGCACACCTTTGCATAGTGCTCCAGTCGCACTTATCCTGGATAGGAGACCCTGTTCATGGTCACTCATGTCCTTGCAACTTCCTGCTTAGATTACTGTAATGTGCTCTACATGGGGCTTCCCTTGAAGAGCATTCGGAAATTTCACTGCGCAAAATGTAGCTGCATGGCTAATAAATGGTGCCAACTAAATGGCACATGTAGCACCACTACTCTGTGAGCTGCATTGGCTGCCGGTGTGTTTCCAGGTGAAATTCAAGGTACTAGTTGTCACCTTTAAAGGTCACCTACATGGCCTGGGACAGGGTTACCTGAAGGACTGGGGGGAGGGTTTCTAATAATTTCTAACCATTCAATCCGATTTGACAGATTGGGCAGACCGCAGATCCCATCAGCCAAAGAGTATCAATGGGCAGGAACTAGAAGACAGCCTTTTTCTACTGTAGTCTCTGCCTTCTGGAATATTCTTCCTTCAGAGATTAGAATGGCTCCAAGCCTGTTGGCTTTTTGCAAAGCTTTAAAAACTCAGCTAGGCCTGGGTATCAGGATGTGTTAAGGACCCCATTACTTGGCTTTACAGTTAATTATAATCATCAGGGTTGCTGTTTATACTTTTTGTGAATGATTTTTTTTTTGTTTTGATGTTTTTATATTGTCTTGTAATTTTAGAGCTATAAGCTGCTCAGAGTCACTTGGTTGAATTGGCTATAGAAATTGAATAAATTGAATGAATAGTCATTCCCATGCAATTACTAATCAATTAGTAATTTTTGCAGGATCTGATAAATTCAGCCTGAACCATCAGATGAATCCTGCCAGTGACTTCATATATATGGCTGAGCTCAGTCAAACAGAGCACATTACTTGCTTTGACTCATGATTAATTGTGTGCAGAAATACCTGCATCCATATAAAGGATTTTTAATATATTCACATGTCTCACAATGGAGATTTAATTGACTTAACCGTTCATATTCCACCAATTTTGTTTTCATAGATAATTTCTTTGGCTTCTGAACAAAATCAGAACAAAAAAATTCTACCACTCCTTGGCTGACATATTACTTGTAACTATTCTGAATTATGATGATAAAGAGGCTCTTACATATATAAATGTCAGCCCTATGAAGCTGTGCAGATCAGGAAACAGATTCTGCAAGAAGACCAAAACTAAAGTTTGTTGAGAAAGGCTATAATAACAGAATTTTGTAAATCTGATAACATTTTCCCTTCCCTGTGACTTTTAATCCAGGGAATCAGGAAGGAGTCAGACTGAGTCTCTTTCTAATATTTTCTCTATCTAGACTGGGATCCTGGCTGAGATTATTTATTTTGGCAAATTTGAACCATTTCAAATAAAATTCAGATATTTGTCTCTGTATGAACAAATTTCAATCCATCTGTGAAGAAATACTAATCTGAATACACAGTTGAAGTTTTCTGTTAAACTCTCAAGTTCTGAAGAAGTGAATCATGAATTCAAGGTTAATGGCTCTTCAGTAACAAAAGAATGACAGCAAAGGTTCTATTGGAGAATGCAATTGTTTTGTTTCCTTTTCAGGCATAGAAAGTAGACATAGACTATTACATTAAATATTGCCAGATATGATAAACCCCAAAAAATGCAAATTTTTTATGGTGGTTCTGACTCTTAAGTCTATATTATTTCTATTGCAAATTACTGTACCTGAGGTTTCACAAAGTAATACTTTAAAACTTATAAATTTCCCCAGGAAGAATACAGTTGAGACAATGGAGGAAATAAACCATATAGATAATGGAGTTCACACTTCAAGCTAAATCATAATATAATCTAATTGATTTTAGCTTAGTAGCTGTGTGAAAAAAACCATTACAATTTGCAAGTCATGATTTAAATTTAGCAAGATGTGTTTACCCTGTGGCTAAGTTCAAACCTTATACTAAATCATGATTCACTGAGCAAGCCAGAGTAGTCTGTTTCACGTATAATTTTAAGCTGTAAACCATAATTTATAAGTTATCTGATTTATAAATTACCAGGTTCATATTAAATTAGGCAACCAAACCAATCAAACCATGAGATGACTTAGCATGAAGTGTGAAGTTAGCTTGGAACACATTTTTGGTAGAAAGAAAATTTGTTTCATTACATGCCATAAAGTATCTAACCAAACCATATTTTGACTCACTTTTATATCTATTATTTCCTCTTCCTTACCTCTGGAAGTATTCGTTACTTCATCTTTATTTTTTTAACTTAAATAAATCCAGTTATCATTAATTTATTTGAGCCCTGTATTTTTCTACACTTGGAAGTAGATTGCTTCTCTTTCTATCTTAGCATCTTCAGTGACTAAGCAACTATCTTGGCATTTTTCCAGAGGTATGAATATCACCCATCAAATTATGTAATAGTTTATTTATGTAAAATAAGCAAAGATATCACTGATACTTATTGTTTTCTTGGTTAACAAGAAGCATTTAAGATGGGGGAATACAGTCTGGGTCCGCATTTTGATTGAATCTGTAGAAGAATATAATTACATTTTAAAATAAAATGCTATAATCACACACTGAAATTCCAGTGGTATCAATAATAGAATTAAATACATGGGTTTTTGGGTAGAATCCTGAGGGTAAAAATTTGACTCAATGAATGGAGCATAAATTTATATAAGACAATGCCAGAAGTGTCTCACATTGAAATTCAAGGAAGGTGACCTGGCTTGGGTTTATTATATCTTATATAAAATTTTTCCAAAATTTCATTTCTGAATGAGATTAATGGATTTTTGAGCCACTTTAATACAACTTCTGTATGGAGAGCATGAGAAAGGTGAAATGTTGATGAAGTTTCTTAAATTCTGGGACAGCAGCAAAATTCTGTTGCCTGAAATAGAAAATAATGGGTGCTGCCAATTTTGTGAAGTCGTGGATTTTGAGTGTCACACTCTCTGTGCACTTAAGAGCTAAGAATAAGCAAATACTGTGCGGTTGTTATATGTCCCTTATGATAAGTGCAAACTAAATTAAATTCCAAAGGGTAGATTAGGAGAGCAACACACACAAATATAACAATGCACCAAATGTACCAACAATACACCAAAACTCTGGGATCTGAAAGACTGGTTAAAACTTGCAGTCCACTCTAGGCTTGGGACTACAGTGGTTTTTTTATATAAATGAACATTAGACTAAGGAAAGAAGGGAATAGAGATCGGTGGGTTACTTTTCCTTTCCACGTGGCAATTGTCCTTTGAACCATATCAATTTTGTTTAATGTCGATTTTAATTATATCTTCATGATATACATTCTCTGATGATGTTGGTTCCCCATACCACAGATGTGATTAGTTAGTCTTTAACAGTCTCAACATTTCTATTAATTTCTATTTCTTGTTTGAATGAAAGATAGGCTGCTGTGGAACATATAACCTTTTTCTATGCCACAGTACATTACCTTGATGCATTGGTGAAGCACCTTATATTGATTAGTGGTTTAAGAAGTCCTAAATTACATGGGAAGAATTCTGTGCCATGATTAACCATTATAGGATCATTTGGCAAATCATGGTTTATCTTGGAGTGTCGGCCTGATCAGTATTTAAATGGGGAACTGAATTGATATCCCAAGTGAGTGGGCGAGAAGGGGAAGCCACAAATATATCCCTGAAAGAAGCAGAGTTAAGCCACTTCCAAACATCTGGACTATTGTAACGCTCTCTACATGGGGCTCCTCTTGAGGAGCACTCGGAGGCTCTAACTGGTGCAGAGTGCGGCCGCACGGGTGGTTATGGGAGCGACATGGCGTTCCCACGTAACACCTCTCCTACACGAGCTGCACTGGCTCCCGGTGGTTTTCCGAGTGCGCTTCAAGGTTTTGGTTATCACCTTTAGAGCGCTCCATGGCTTAGGACCTGGTTATCTACGGGACCGCCTGCTACCACCAATAGCCTCCCACTGGCCAGTACGCTCCCATAGAGAGGGGCTCCTCCAGGTGCCATTGGCCAAACAATGTTGACTGGCAGCCCCTAGGGGGAGCGCCTTCTCTGTGGGGGCACCTACGATCTGGAACGAGCTCCCCCCGGAAATACGGAGGATCCCAGATCTGCACACCTTCTGTCGTGCGCTCAAGACTTCAAGCTGGCCAGGCCTAAATCTTTTCCCCTTTTAAATGTAAATTTTAATTTGTTTTTAAATTATTGGGTATTTTAAATTTGTCTCAGCCAAATTATTTAATTTGTTTTTATTCTATTTTAAATTTCTGTATTTATGTGTTTTATTCTGTGGCTGTTCACTGCCCTGAGTCCTTCAGGAGTAGGGCAGAATATAAATCCCAAAAAACAAAACAAACAAAACAAACATTACCAAGAAATCTGCAGGGATGCAGTTATCAGGAATTAAACTCAACTCAAGTGCGTCTTTTTCTTCTTACTCATTCGCTGGTTGCCTCCTTCCAATTACATGCCTTGGCTGCAAAACCCAAGTTGACCACTAGATGGCAGCAATGAGATGCAATAAACTACTTCAATGTCATAGTGGTCATCACCTGTTTCTCCAACTGTTTCAATGGCGCACTTAAATTGCTACGTAACCGAATCTATCTACCTTGCTATTGGCCCTCTTTTACTTTCCTTCCACTTTTTTCCAATATTAGAGATTTCTCCAGAGATGTCAATTAATATGTCAATGAAAAAAACATTTCCATAAAAGAGAAAAGCTGAAGGTGCCAAAGGATTATATGGCAACTGTTTAACCTAATCCTTTTAGCACTTTGCTGTGGTAATGGATTCTTAAAGGTGAAACTGTGAACCTATTTTATCCTCTTTTAATTTTGCCCATACTTGTGCTGAAAACAGCAGCAGGGTATAAGGAAAGATAGTTTTGGGGAGGTGGAGAGGAAATGAGTTGTTGAGACTTAGCTCACTGGAGCATTTAAGCACACATTAACTTTAAGGGCATGAGTAATTGTGTTGGCTTTAGTTAGATGTGCTTCAATGCATGGTGAGAGATATGGTTTGTGTCAATCTTACACTAAGCACCCAATTGCTTGTCTTTGTCAATAGGAAGGAAGCACATAATTAACAGAAGGAAAACAACTATCATTGAAGAAAAAGACATGATTTTGTAGTGACTCGAATACAGCTTAGTGGTAAAGAAGTAACCAGAAGGCCAAAGCAAACCTTTGGACTGCTATCATCTTAAACAGGCTGAAAAAAATAAATATTTGGTTGACTTAAAACTGAGATAAAGATCAATCTTTAAGCAGTGGGAATTCATAAGCAGGCCCCAGTGGAGACACAATGTATTCCAGAAACTTACTCATTGATAGAGTAGCAGAATCAACACTGAAAAGGGGAATGAGAACCTTACTAGAACAAAGTACAGCTGACAGCACCAATTGACAAAGCATCAGGGGTGAAATGCTCCTGGTTTGATCCGGTAGCGATGGCGGCGGGTGGTTAGGAGAACTGGTAGCAAAAATCCTTGCGCCCCCCCCCCCATGCTCAGCTGAGTCACACGATCATCAGAGGCTTTTTTTTTTTACTTTTAAAAGCATTTTTCTACCACCTCTTCCGATGAAAAAATGCTTTTAAAAGTAAAAAAAAAAGCCTCTGATGATCGCACGGCTCAGCTGGGATCCTCAGAGGCTTTTCAAAGCATTTTTTTCTGCAACCTCTTGGCAGAAGAGGTGGTAAAAAAAATGCTTTGAAAAGTCTCTGACGATCCCAGCTGAGTTGCCTGATGGCAGAGAGGCCTGACGATCCCAGCTGAGTTGCCTGATCGGCAGAGAGGCTTTTCAAAGCATTTTTTAAAAAGCCTTTCTGACGAGCCCAGCTGAGTTGCCTGATCGCCAGAGGCTTTTCAAAGCATTAGAAAAAATGCTTTTAAAAGTAAAAAAAAAAAAAGTTGGCCACGCCCACCCAGTCACATTACCCCCACCACCAAGTCACGCCCACAGAACCGGTAGTAACACATTTTACATTTCACCCCTGCAAAGCATTATGGAAGTTGGGAGTCATAAGGCAATATTGGTGCTTCATGTTAAATTTGTAGTGTGGGAAAGTAATTAACCAGCTGAGATCATTAAAACTCATTTTAAAAACAGGGCTCACCTGATCAGGTCTACAACAAAGCATTTGATGGCAGAAAAGAGATAGGCAAACTCTAATCCATGATAACATCTTGAGATCATCTGGATTTCTGATGGCTCCAATCTGAGGGCACTCTGGTTAATGTCTTTGAAAAGAAGCTTCCAAAAGAGAGAGACTACATTTGGACTGTATAACTAGAAGTAACCCATTATATCCATATCTATATCCATTAATATATGGATTAATCCTTCCCCTTATAGATCCACTTACTTTGTTCCAGATTTTCAATCTGTGGTAGTTTAAAAGGAGTTGTTTTGCTATATGCCATTTTAAGAGGATCTCTATTTTACAAAATCCCAAACGCCTAAAAAAAAATGAAGATTTGTGGTGGCTTGGGAGACAGTGGTGGAGGAGGAAGATGACGGTTTCAAAGGAAAATTGGCAGCTAAGTATAGAACTGGCTCTGCCAATAAGTTGAATGAGGCAGCTACTTTAAATGATATACACAGGAAGATGGGAGATGGTATTTCAAATATGAGTTGAATGTCTTCTTAAAACAGTTTCGTATAATGTGCCAGTATTGCATTGTGCTTCCAGCTTCCATAATGATGGGTTGTTCAATGACAACTTTGTCCCCAAAAGATTCTCATTTGTCCTTTAAGAGCTGGGCCAGAGTACCATCTATTGATCTGCTGGACAGTCAGGATTAAACATCCCCTTTCATTTCATACATCTTTTCAATATTTATCTTCATCCCATTTTCTATGTATTTGTTCCTATGTTAGCCTAACATCCATATCCATGCTAGATTTTAAGCATGGGTTTCTCCTCCTTTGCTGTTAAAAAAGGGAATATATTTTTTCTGCCCTGGGGCTTGATATTCCAATCTACAGAATGGTTAAGGTGAGGTGGGATTTTTTTTGGATGGGGTATGTGTGTGATTCCTACAGAGCTCTGAAGGAGGGTGAATCCAATCCAACAGTCCCTGTTCAGGTCATGTACTGTCATATTCTTTCAGTGCCTGAGAAATTGTGTTTATTTAGCTTGCTTTGAGGTGGCAATTATTAAAGATGTATTTAGAATATCCTTTTTCTTCCTTATTTTGAGTTTGTGCCTGACTCTGCTGAGTAATTACATGTAACCACTTCACTTTGTAATATATTCCCCATATTTCCCTTCCAGCTGACCTAATGCTTTCATACAGTAACATACTACAAAGTTCCCTAACCCTTTTTATCTAAGGGCGTAAATAGGCCTCTGTGGCTTCTGCTTCTTTGAAATCCACATCACTCCTTCTAAGCAAACTTCTTTTCAAATGCAGATAATCTCCAGGACTTTCTCCCCTCCCCCCTCACTTCCCACTCAGTCTAAGGGAAAGGCTTTTTAATTTCCTTAGGGTATCTTGCAAAGTATCCGTTGTATTTATTTTTGGGGGGGAAAAAAACCCTTGCAAATTGCATGTGGATATGAAGCTCAACCTAACTTGCTAATAGGCGATGTGGAAAGGCATTTTATTAGCTTATGGCCCATTTTAAAATCCAAAGTTGGGGTGTATTTGAAACCCAACAGTGACCAAAATTTGAGCATAGCAGTGATGGATGGATACACCATTGGGAACATCCTGAAAGACCAGGATGTGGCAGATCATCCTGCAGAAAGTCCCCCTGTGTGGTTTCTAAGAGTTGACAGCAAGCTGATGGCAGATAATCAATGGGAAAGTGGCTAACATGAATAGCTACCCACAACACTTATGGAAAACACATAATTCTTGATAGTCCTTTGCTGCTCTGAAAGTACACATGCTCTTCTTTAGAGTTATTTTTCTGATTATTTTAAAAAATCTAGATTTTATTTTGGTTTTGGTTACATAGAGACTAAAACAGGGGGGAAATGTAATTCTTATGGGCTACTGCCCATAATGCATCCCTTGAAAACCTGTGACTCTGCTAAGCCTCCAAGCTAACTTTTTCATGTGGGTGGATAACGTTCTAATTCTGCAGTATGTAAAATAAATTCAGTTTCATTGGTACTCAGCAAAGCGTTCAATAAAAGGTGAGGAAATATTTAAGCTTCATTACACAAGCAGGATTAGGGCTTGTTAGTACTTGGAGAGGAGATAACAGGGAATGCCAGAATTGTAGGCTTGACTAGGATTTTATTCATTCACTTGTTCATTCATTCAATCATTCAATCTCTATAGCTATATAAGTATGAACAATGGTCATAAGTCACTTTTTTCAGTGCTGTTGTAACTTCAAATGGTACTATTTATTACCCATGGAGCTGCATTTTGCACCTGTTGAAGTTTCTGAATGCTCTTTAAGGGCAGCCAACCAACTATACTATCAATTTTTGACCATTTTGCAGAAGTAAAAGTGAAAGTGGAATTGCTGAAAGAGCCCCTTGGTGTATTTATTTAATCTTTCTACAGTAAATTGACTGTCCTTGTCCTTGTCCAAGCAGGAAACCCTGTGCCCCAAAATTCCTCAAGTTGTTGTAACCCAAAACAAAGACTCTATAGCAGAAATGATAAAGAAAAGAGAACAAACTCCAAATAAATCCGCTGCCCCCCACTCCTGAGAAGTACAGGAGGGCTGAAAACAGATCTATTTAGAAATCACCCTTAATAGACTCAACAGTCGATGATGGAGTTCAAAGAAAGCAATATGTTACACCTTAAATCAATTACTTCTATAGTATTACAATGCAATAGGCTTACATTCAGTAGAGTGGCTGCCTAGCAATGGGCGCCATAAGTGAATTTTAAAGGTAAAGGTAAAGGTTCCCCTTGCACATATGTGTAGTTGATCCTAACTCTAGGGGGCAATGCTCATCTCTGTTTCAAAGCCGAGGAACCAGCGCTGTCCGAAGACATCTCCATGGTCATGTGGCCGGCATGACTAAACACCAAAGGCGCATGGAACACTGTTACCTTCCCACCAAAGGTGGTCCCTATTTTTCTACTTGCATTTTTTACATGCTTTCGAACTGCTAGGTTGGCAGAAGCTGGGACAAATAACGGGAGCTCACCCCATTTTGCAGCACTAGGAATTTGAACCGCTGAACTGTCGACCTTTCGATCGACAAGCTCAATGTCTTAGCCACTGAGCCACCACATCCCTTACAAGTGAATTTTGCTGACATTCAAACAGCCTATAATTCCAAGTATGCTTTTCAAAATGAAGCCCACTTTCCTAATATTTCCCATAGGATATATTCTGTGAGATACAGACATCCTGAGCCCCCCCCCCCCTCACTGGGTTCATTACATCAAGTGGCTATTATTGCTTTATTTAACAAATAAGGACTGGATGTTGTTCCCCCAGTCCTGCTAAAATAACAAACCAGCCTTATCCTTGGGAGAAGCCTATTTAGATAAGCAACCTCAGACACAGAGAGAAGGGCAGATTGCAGCTGAACCACTGGAGGCAGAAATAATTGACACTTTTAGAACCTTGCCAGGACAAGGACTTATTAAAGGAGTCAGAAGAAGCTCCACAAACTTTAACTGCAGGGTACAAGACAGCTAACTGATCTGATTTCTGTGCCCCATGCAGAAGGTTACAAAAACAACATTAATACCAGTATGAGTGAGCCTCCCATAGAAGAGCCTTGGTGGCAGCAGACTAAAGTGCTGTTAAGTAACACCAACTGCCTGCAATTGCTGCAAGTTCAAATCTCACCAGGCTCAAGGTTGACTCAGCCTTCCATCCTTTCGAGGTAGGTAAAAATGAGGACCCGGATTGTGGGGACAATAAGCTGACTTTGTATAAAAAAGAACACCGCTTGGGGGGGGGGCGAAAGCCGTACTAAGCAGGTATATACAAAAGTATAAAGGCTATTGCTTAACGCATTGTAAGCCGCCCTGAGTCTCCGGAGAAGGGCGGCATATAAATCGAACCAATAAAATAAATAAATAAAATAAATAAAGTTGAAAACAGGCAGTTAGATAGACATCTAGCCTTTATCCCTGAAGAAACTAAAATGCTAGTGGGGTTGCAAATTTAGCCCCACAAATCACTGAGTTTGCAAGATCAGCACCCAAAGAATTCCATCCTAGCCTTATTAAAGGAAACTTGGATATCTGACATAGGCTGTTCCAGTGCACCAGTGGGAAGTGCAAGAGCTGTGGGATATATAGCCCTCATTCTGACCTCAGTGGTCCACAAGTAACAGAATAACAGTGCTGGAAGGAATTTTGGAAGTTTTCTAGTTCAACCCCCGGCACAAGCAGGAGAACGTATACCACCTTGGACAAATGGCTGTCTGGTCTCTTCTTAAAAACTTCCATTGATGGGGTACCTACAAAGCAACCACTTCCACTGGTTAATTGTTCTTACTGTCAGGAAATTTCTCCTTAGTTCTACAATTTAGGGGGAGGAAAACTGAATTGCATCATAACGAAACTGAACTTTGTGTAAATATGGGGAGTATTGACATTATTGTCCCAGTCTCAGACACAAACTGACTTTACTTTTACTTTACTTTTATTTGATTTATATACCGCCCTACTCCCGAAGGACTCAGGGCGGTGAACAGCCAACAATAAAATACATATATACAAAATTTAAAAAGCAGAATTAAAATCGAATTAAATAGTTTGGCCCAGAGAGATTAAAACCCCAATCAATTTAAAACAAATTTAAACTTTGAGTATTAAAAATATTAAAAAATATTAAAATTATTAAAATTGTTTAAAAAGAGGGAGAAAGTTAGGCCACTACTCAAACCTTCACCTCCTACCCGGACACCTCGCAAATTGTAACCTGGAATGTAGCCAGCATTCCAGGAGTGAATCTGTTGACAATGATTTGGTGAGATTCGTGTCTGAATTTGAGATAATAGTTTTACAAGAAACCTGGTTAGCTGCTGAGGATGAACTGGTGAAACTCCTGGGTTTTCAATAATGGTATATATCCCTGACCAGAAATAAAAAATTAAGGGGTGAGTTTCTGTGAGCTTATGCATTCTTACTAAGGAAGAATTGCAATGGCAAGGAAAACAACTATATTAGTCAGAATAAACTCCCACATATACTGAACGTGAAATTTAGATACAAAAAGTTTGAGCTGATACTGGTAAATGTTTATATTCCCCCAAACACATCTCTTTATTATAACTCTGGATATTGGATATGTTTAGAAATAATTTTGGAGGAAATAACCACCTTGCACACTTAAGCCCTAATTATATTACAGGTAGTTCTCGATTTACCACAGCTAAGCCCAAAATTTTTGTTAAGTGAAAAATTTGTTAAGTTAGTTTTGCCCATTTTATGACTGATTTGTATTTATGACAGTTTCAGTGTCCTGGGGTCATTTGAGATCTTCTGACAAGCAACATCAATGGGGAAGCCAGATTCACTTAACAACTGTGTTACTAACTTAACAACTGCAATGATTCACTTAACAACTTAACAACTGCAAGAAAGGTCATAAAATGGGACAAAACTCACTTAACAAATGTCTCGTTCAGCAACAAAATTTGGGGCTCAATTGTTGTACTACCTGTATTCTAGTGGTGATATTAGTGATCTGAACTCAGATTTTCTGGACAGTGGAAGAACTGTTCTAATGTTTAAAGAGTAAAGGGTTTTGTTGTTAATAGGCTTGATATAAATTGAAAAGAACACATCGGATTGTCAAATGGAAAGCAATAAGCTTGCAAGGGGACTGGAAAGGCATTAACAAAATACAAATGTTGATGCAGGTATTAACCACTGTGGCAAGAAAGGATGTAAAAAGGGGCACAACTCACTTAGCAACTATCTCACTTAGCAACATAAATTTTGGGCTGTTTTATTCTCAGTTTTTATACCAATCTCTGCTGGGGAGTGGGAAACTTATTATCACTTCTTTGGTCTCTCAGTACATGTGAAGAAACAGTGCCTAAGTACTGATCTATCTGCTATTGAAGCTTCAACCCTGTGGCCACCAGTATCAGACAAAATCAAGTGCATCATAAAAGATCTGAAAAGTAACAAAGCTATAGAGAGAGAACTGGCTGAACTATTAAAAAAAAAAAAACCCCAAATGGTGGAGGCCATAGAAATTTGTATTGTATTTACACACAAATAATACCTTGCATATCCCAGTTGGGTGGAAGATGGCAATTGTAGTGCCTATGTATAAAAAAGGGAATAAAGAGGAGCCTACCAATTATAGGCCTATTAGTTTCATAGATATTGCAGCTAAATATATATGTGCTACATAGGTTCCTCTTGAATAGAGCCCAGAGTTGGGTAGATGTACAGTGCATTATTAAACTATCTAATTACAAAATATGTAAGGGGAAACAACTGCTTGCTGTCTTTATAGACCTTAGTGCAGCATCTGACATAGTAAACAGAGAAATGTTATGGAGGAAATTGATTGCCCTGAAAATGGAGCCACAGTTTCTAGAATACGAAGGAGATGGGTCCTATTCTTTCCTGTAATGAAAATATATGGAATAAACATGGATCACTGAGCAGATGGTGGGATGGAAATTAGGATATATTATAGATTTTTATGTCAGTTTTCTGTAGGATGGAAAGTTGCCCCCAGTACTAAATAGTTCTACTTTTCTCTCTGTATTTAGTTTTCAATTTGATCTGGGTTGTAACAATATTTAAACTCTAAAACCTCAGAGAGCCAAAACAACCCCAAAGGTCTCTAAGCAACACATACATAAGCACTCAAAGGCTAATACTGCGCACCATTCCATTTTTCCCAGTTCTACTACAGCGCCTACTACTACTCCTCCACTACTACTCCTTGGGAGTTCTACTACTGGTCAACAGTATGTCTATCTGCTTTAGGCTGCTTCAGGCTTCCATAAATGAACACAAACCATATTCCCTCTTACCACCACTCCAACACCATTACTTCTAGTTACCTCTACTTACTATACCAATTGCTATGCTGGCTAGGGAGAAGGCAGGGCAACAGCGACCCAGGTGCTAGCTTCTTTGCAAGCAGCCTCCCCTCTCACCTGTACTAAATTATTTAGTTTGTTGGGTTTTGGCTTACTCTCTTGGTGAACTTACTGGTTTATAAATCATGTTTTAGGGCTATGTGTTATGCAAGCTGACTAATTATGATTTATTCAGTAAGTCATGATTAAGCAAACTGATATGGCATGGTCTCTATCAGATTTCAGTTTGCAGCAACGTCAAGGATTTGTTCATAAGAGCAATACTAACTGTAGAACTCCTTCGGTTTTAAGAAAGTCTTCCACAACAACCCTAAAGATGTTTACATGCTTGTATTTACAGCAGAGGTCTTCAAACTTTAAGACTTTAAGACTTGTGGACTTCAACTCCCAGAATTCTCCAACCAGCATAGCTTAAAGCTGCCAAGTTTGAGGATCCCTGATTTTCAGGGATACAACATTTCAGAAGGATTTTCATGAAGGATCTTCATGTCATAAATAGGGTCCTGTTGTGAAAATAAGAAAAGAGGTCTATTTTAAAGGAC
The DNA here is from genome assembly GCF_059756535.1 of Pantherophis guttatus. NCBI lineage: Eukaryota > Metazoa > Chordata > Lepidosauria > Squamata > Colubridae > Pantherophis > Pantherophis guttatus. Next base: position 94,039,823 of record NC_142064.1, on the reverse strand, counting down.
AGTTTAAATTGATTCACACATTGTAAGCTGTGATTTGCTGAATAAGCCACTGTAAACTGTTAAGCCATAATCTAAAAACTGCAATATGCCAAGAAACCATTAAAAGAAAACTATAGCTTAGTATAATGGGTAAGTGTAGTGTAGCATACTATTGAGTTAATGTAGATTCGTATAAAAGGATGGCTCAAATGTGACCTGTCTGGGCAAAAATTAATTGGAAATATTCAGCTTATGCTTTTAATGATTGGTTATTTTTATATATTTAGTTATATATGACCACGGAGACGTCTTCGGACAGTGCTGGCTCCTCAGCTTTGAAACTGAGATGAGCATCACCCCCTAGAGTCGGGAATGACTAGCACATATGTGTGAGGGAAACCTTTACTTTTATTTTTATGAAAAGATAGATATTGCCCTAATACATCAATACAGTATTTCTTTCTGTTTCTACAGTATAATGTGAAAATATGCTGGGTACAAACCTCTTTTCCCTGTAAAGATTAATTGTTGTTCTTTTCTAATTATTAAAGCTATTTTTATTCTAGTTAGGTTTTTTTTTTTTAACATCACATATTCACTATATTAGAAGGACTGTGATGCAGCACTTTCCTTATTGTGCCATGTCCTTTTTCTCAGAATTACCTGCCTACAGTATACCTAATTTTAAAGAGCTGGTATATAGTGGCTGCATAAGGGATGTAGTGGCTCAGTGGCTAAGATGCTGAGCTGGTCGATCAAAAGGTTGGCAGTTCAGCGGTTCGAATCCCTAGTGTCGCGTAACAGGGTGAGCTCCTGTTACTTGTCCCAGCTTCTGCCAACCTAGCAGTTCAAAAGCACGTAAAAAATGCAAGTAGAAAAAATAGGGACCACCTTTGGTGGGAAGGTAACAGCGTTCCTTGCGCCTTTGACATTTAATCATGCCAGCCACATGACCACAGAGACATCTTCGGACAGCGCTGGCTCTTCGGCTTTGAAACAGAGATAAGCACCACCCCCTAGAGTCAGGAACGACTAGCTCATATATGTGAGGGGAACCTTTACCTTTACCTTTATATAGTGGCTGCAGATGATTCTGAAGGAGGAACCACGAAGCCTCCATTTTAGAAGCTACCCTCGATTGAAATGAGGTATCCTCAGTCTAAACCAGGGGTGTCAAATTTGCGGCCTGCAGGCTGGATGCGTCATGTGCTGTCCACGCCCACCCACCTCCAGTTTAGTGAAGGGGGAAAAAGTTGCGATACATCACGTGATACTGTGATACCCTGGCCTAAACCATTCTGACTCTGTGACTATCTGTAATATAAGAGTAGTACAAGCCAAAGCATGTTTGTTCACAACATTATGTCCAGTAGGGCATATCTGGGCAAGAATTGCACTTTAAGGAATATATTGCAGTCCTCTGGAGTCAGAAATGACTTGATGGACTGTAACAATAACAAATCCCACTTCTTAAAAGTGTTTCTTAAAAATGTTGTTCTAGGATCCCTAGCATCCCATATGACCTACTGAACCAAAATTAACTTTGTGATTTGTATTTGCATCAAGCACTTAAAGCGTGACTGGCTACTTGTTCAGTTGTATAACACAATGTGTAGTATAAACTTAACCACCTAGAGTTGCTTGATGATATTACACATTTAATAAATAAATTAAAACACAATTTTTCCTGATGAGTTCTAATAGAAACAAAAATTCAAGCAATATCACAAGGAAACTTCAATATGGAGGACGGGTTGAGGCAGTTATTTGAATATAAATTCTATGAAGGCCCAGCTCTTGGGCACCCTGTACCTTTAAGAGGTGAATTGTTATCTTTTAAGCAATTTTTTTTGTCCGGGTATAATACTCGTATTATGTTCAACTCAGTAAGAAATTGACAAGCCTTTCAAATTTTCAAATCCTCATGAATAATGTGAGGCATTTAAAAGTATGGACACTTTTGCCTTTTGATTTATCCCAATACACATTTTGCCCTGTGGATTTGCGATTTCTCAGCTTTGTTTCCTGAATGTTTACATAGCTTATTTTGAAACTTCCACTCTCTTATTGCCTTGCGCTCTTGTTATTCTACCAGCATTGTTGTCTGAGGATTATCGTAGTTAGAGGCAAACATATGTAGAAGGCAACAGATTGGGGAAAAATAGCTTTCAGCAGATTGCAGGATAGAGGAGCTATCTTCACAGAAGTTCCTCATTCTCTGAGGAGATTCCTAAATCAGAGTAAGCTATAATGTGGTTCAATTGGTTCTGGTTTACCATGTTGGGTGAACCAACTTGTTACTCTTTATTAAGCATGTCATACAATATTAGGCAAGGCTAGCCAACAGCAGTTTATTCAGGAAATGTACAGTATTTTTTTATTTATCATACAGATAGTCCTTGACTTACAGCCAAAGTAAATTATGAACATTTTTCACACTTACAACCATTGCAGGATCCCCATGGTCACACCATCAAAACTTGGGTGCTTGGCAATTGGCGTCTATTTATGAAGTTTTAACCTTCCCAGCAAGCTTCCAACAAGCAAAGTCAATGTGGAAAGCCAGATTTGCTTAATGACCACATGATTAATTTAACAACTGCAGTGATTCCCTTAACAACTGTGGCAAAAAGGTTGTATCAAATGGGGCAAAACTCACTTAACAATTGCCTTGCTTAGCAATAAAAATGTTGGGCTCAATTGTGATTGTAAGTCAAAAATGGCTCCCTCACAACGGGACTCTGGATGATATACAATAAATTATGAGGGTATAAGCAATTCTCTTAATAATTTTAAATTAAAAGGATTAACTGATTAACTATGAATTTTTATAACCCAGTGATGGCCCTAGAAAATGGTACTCCTGGCTGTATACACACATGCTCTACTATAAATAATGATTTACAAACCAGTGTTTAGGTTTAACCACCGTAGATCGGAAAACAAGCCATATTAGGAATAACTATATTTATTTATTTAATTTCTATTCCCACCCATCTGAATCCAATTCACTCTGGATTGAGTCATATGGTGTGAATACAGCTAATGACAGTCTGATCTTGTTTTCTTGGAATTTTTTTGTCTGAAGGCTACTGTTGAAAGAGAGGTAAATCAGTGCAGAGTGGATTTGTCACAAGGGTTTGACTTATCTAAAATGAAAGAAGTACCAGGGACTTCAAAGTAGGTTTGTTGAGGGGTTAATAGGAGCAACGTATTTGTCTTGTGGCTTCATCAGCTTTTCTGTGAAAGGGGGATTTGGTCACTGACTTGAAGCCATCACAAGACTCATTCCCTGAATGAGCAGGCAACCCCCCCTCCCTAAACTTGTCAGTTGATTGCACCCTTATTTAACAAAGTCTTTCTTCCTAGGATCTGATTCACATTGATTCATGGGCCAGAAACTGATTAATTCTCCTTTATGGCATAAACCACATTCAGAAAACAGCCTAAACCCAAACCATGCCATCTTAAACCCTTCTTATATTGTCATTAAAAACCAAACTGGGGTCTATGACAATTCACCATGCCCAATTTGGTGCAGGACAACTCGTCACAGCCATCTCGCTGCAGGACAACTCACTACAGGACAAGAGTTACCCTAATATCAAAGAAATGGTGGAATAGAATCATTAAAGAAAGGATGCAAAAGGAGGACAGAATGAAATGTGAATGGCACAAATTAAAATTATTATTTATTTTAAATAATTAAATAGAATTGTTAAATTGTCCCACAACGAGTTGTCTCCCATGAGTTGCCCGTGTCCTGCACCTAGTTGCCCGGGGCGAGTTGGCCGCAGTGAATTTTCCACAAGTTGGCTGCAGCAAGTTGTCCCATTCCCACCAAACTGGCGGCCTAGTTATTAAAGGCTACAACTGTGGGGGCTTTAGTGGCGATCCATTGGCTGTAAAGGGATTGTGTCTAACAGGGAGAAGGGTTGACTTATCGGGATGGCATTCCCTAGATCTCCTCTATGAACCTGCAACTATTCTGTGTTTTCCCCGATGTGGGTGCTCAGAGCGTTATGCCTGCCACCGCCCCCAAGGACTCTGCACTGGGTAGTCGCCGCGTGGGATGCCTTGCAACAACTACGCGGAAAATCCAGCAGGAGGCCAACTGGGCCCGGGGCGGAGGTCAGAGCGGGGAAAGGAGGAGGGCTTCTCCGGCCGGCGGCGGGAGAGTTTAGGGTTAGGCACCTCCTGTGGCCAATCCCGCCAGCGTATGTGACTTGCTGCCTCCATCCAAAACTCCGCCGTTCGGCTCCTGGAACAACTTTGAACCGGGAAGGCGAGAGATTGACGGAGGGATCGGGCGGGGGGACGGAGCCTCCTCCCCCCCGCGGCATGGCGAATCCTCCTCCTCCTCCTCCTCCTCCTCCTCGCAACCTGGGACAGAGACCCTTTAAGAGGTGGGGGCAACGCCTGGAAGGCTTGGCTAGGGGGTGATTTAGGGAGCGGGCCGCTAGGAAAGCCGCCTTAAAAACGCCCTGAGGAGAGAAAACACCCTTTGGTCCGGGGGAGGGAAAGAAAGCCGAACCACCACCAAAGTCTCCCTCCAAACTTTTCGTATTTTGGCCCAGTGAATGAGATTTCCACCCCGGTCTCCCTTCTCCTCCGCGTCTCTACCCCCCACCCACCCACTCACCCACCCATCCGTGTCCCGGCCGTGAAGTAAAATAGGATGGTGGTGCACAACGCCGAGCTTCGCTTGGCGCTGATTTGCCTCCTCCTGCTGCTGGCTGGAGCGAAGCCGAGCCGGGATCCTGCTGCGGCCAGCTGCGAATTCCGCGGAAAAGTAAGTTCTCGCCCCGGGAGAAACGAAGTGCGGGCGGAATTTCCACCCAGCGCGGGATGGAAAAGGAACCCCACCTCCCGAGTTCGTCCGGCAAAGGTGGGGAGGGCGGCTTGGAAGGGGAGTTTGCCTCTGGGGAAAATTCGGGGGGGGAGGGGGGGCGCGCACACCTCCAGCTGTTTCTGCCTCTTTAAGGTCAAGGGAGCCTCCCGAGCTTTATCCGTCCGTGCAATTTTTTTTTTTTTTTCATGCAGGGCGTTTAAGCTTTCCACCAAAAGCTGGACTTTGGGGTTTGCGGGATGAAGATGGCAAAGTTGGTCGGGAGGTGTGTTTGTTAAAAGCCGGACCTACCTAAGTCCTGCGGGCAGAGAGGCGAGGCTTCCTCCCTTCAAACCGCAGTTGAGGGCAAATCGTGAGCGCCACCTTATTGTGCTTTATAAATCAATGAGAACAATGTAGCTACCTGTTATAGAGATGTCACCTTGGGACGTGGGTGGGTGGGTACCTGTCGGAAACGTTTTAGGAGTACTTTGGTTCAGGAAAGTGCACTAGGCAGTCAGCGGCTGGGCAGATCCGTGCTTACTCAGGGAATAAGTCCTCCCCTCCCTTCCCCCCACCCCCACCCGTGCAGGACTTTTGTCTAAACGAGAGAGTATCCGCATCCGTCTTGCTCCCCTTCAACTCCAGGTGTGTTGAGAGCGCAAGTTGGGTCCCCGAGTTGGGTTTCTCCCCCCCCCCCCGCAACTCCTCGGGATGCGTGTGAATGAATTTACTAAGCTGTAAACTGCAATTCCAGGTTCCCCCTGTGTAGGAGCTGAGTGGAAGGAAGGGGAAACCGCTTTTCCAGGCTCTGGGAGATTGGAGAGATAGCGCCGGTGGTGTTTTCTTCATAAGGGAGAGAGAGGGGGCGGGGTGTAAATTAGCCCTTGATGGGATTTAGAGTGCCTTTAATGAGATCCAGCCGGGAGAGGAGATAAGGTTCAGCGGAGGTGCCTGCCTGCTGTTTGTTTGGTTCGGCCTCTTTTGAGTTTTGTTTACTTTTGACACTCCTTCGCCAAAGCTCTGGATCCCCATCCCTCCTTCACACTGTCCGCACCTTACCAAGATGCGGGGGGGGGGGCTGGGGGGAGGGCGGGGAGGAGCTAAATCAGACAGATTCCTATATTATAAATGAACCTCAGCAGCTGCTCCTTCCTTCCTTCTATTTGTTTTTTTATCTCTTCTAAAAGAAATTTCTTAAATGGCTATGTTTAAATCTGTTAAAGACTGCTTTTCTTTCTCTTGCAAAAGTCTACCTGATGATTTTGGGGGGCATCTTAACTAGCTAAATAAAATGGTCACATTTTTCATAGAGACACCCCCCCCCCAACTCACCACCAACGAAAAGTTCTACAGAAGATTGCAAAGAGCAAGCTGATCTTTGGATGGCTTCTATAATCTTGTTCCCTGGAAATACTAATTTGCCCAAAAATATAACATACTAATTCGCCCAAAAATATAACATTGGAGTGAAATTATTTTTTAAACAAAACAGCCTGCATCCTAATCCTGGCTTGTCCATTGTGCTGTTGTACTCTGGGAAGTATGATGATGTACACCCAATGGCTTATCCCCAAATAATATAAGCTTGCAGCTATAGTTAGGAAATAAAAACTGTTGAAGTGGCCTTTTCTTCTTCATAGGAGGGAGTTGTTTGTCTAATATTAAAGCATGAGCAGTTTTACTCAAATTTTGTAATGTCTTTTTTTTCTTGTCATACAAATGGTCAAAAACTCTAGAACTCCAGGGCAGATTTGAACTAGAGTTGCAGGAAAAAGTAAATTCATGTGTATTTTTTGTATCAGGAAAATACCTACCAGGTCAGGCTATACACTAATATCAGGGGAGTCACACTTGTTTCTCAAAATAATTCTAAAAAGAATGGCTTTAAAATGTGTAGTGACCTCATTCACTTATGTTCCATCCAGTTTAAGAAGCAATTTATGTACAGAATTGTGGGCCTTGATAATAGCAATAAAGAATGAAATTGAAGAAATAGACTGCTAAAGAAATCCAAGCATTCAGTGAGAATGGGGCAAAAGTCCAGAAAGCAACTTTTCAAATGGTTTTAATCCTGAATACATTCCTTGAAAGCAAGTCAGTTTTAATTTAGTGTCATGCAGTGCACTGGGGAATCAGTCTGGTGGAGTGACATTAGAGTGGTATGTGGCAATGGCTGAGCAAGAATTAAAATATGCAGTTTATCAGCAGACTAAAACAATGTTTAAAAAAACCCAGCAAGAGTTAGTCAGAAATTAGTGTTATCTCATATAACTTTATTCAGAAGTAAATCCTGCTAAATTGAATGACCCATGGCATTTTAGCTATGCTTCTACTAAAATCAGCTGGTTTTATGCTAGTCCTAAATTATTCCTTTGCTCTTAATGGCATTTAGCTACCATTAAATCTGACTTGATTTTAGTTCAATTCCAAGTGATGCTGAAAATTTTGTTAGAAAACTATGGTACTATCCAAAATAACGAATGCTTCAGGGTGAGATTCACACAGTTCTTTCCTGATGATCTAATTGTGCAAGTTGGTATGTATGAGTAATTAAATTTCAGCTAATCTGATTCTAGTCTAGTCGGATTTTGGAAAACAGTGAATTGGCCCTAGAAACTAATTGACAGGCATGGCATTCAATGAAGCACTATCATAATATGATCATTGACACGGGCCTGCTCACAATCTGTTGCTGTGCTCTTTATCTCTTGGAGTTGCTGCCTATATAGAATGTTACAACAATCTGACTTGAAGATAACTAAACTATAAATGGCCATAGCAAGATCAGTGTTCTCCAGAAAACACATAATTGTTGCATCTAAGAATAATAAAGGAAAAATGGGACCCCTTGTAGGACTTCAAAGGCTGGTGGCTTTGAGGCACACAGATCTTTACAGTACATCTATTGAGACGTTTTGCCTCTCAGAAACAATTGGATCTATCAGAAAAGTTGCCTTCAAGTTACTTAGAAGAAAACCATGGCTGATAATATCAATACCAGCAGAGAAGTACTCCAGGGGTGGGTTCTACTTACCTTTACTACCGGTTCACAACGGGGCAGTGGGCAAGCACAGAAGCTTCTGTGCATGTGCAGAAGCATTTTGATGATGTCAGGGTCAGTGGGCAGAGCCTCCCGCTGGTTTTACTACCGGTTCTATAGAACCGGTACAAACCAGGGGCAACCCACCACTGAAGTACTCCCCGTCTTTATCTCCCAGTGTACCTAACCCTACCAGAATCATCAAAGCTCTCTGTAACTCTAAACCAAACTGAAAATCTGATTTTTAAAGGATCCAGATCACAGGTGGATAACACCTGGGCTGTTAATCATGTTTTTGTAGCCACTGATTAATTGCTGGTCCACATTCTCTGGGTGGTATGCTGTCTGAGAAACTGGGTGATAAATAGGTAAGTCTTGGTTTGAATCTTACATCTTCTGTCGTATCCCTAGCTGGCCTTAGGCAAGCCACATGGCAGCAACAGTAAAGAGACAGATGCTACTTCTGGATTTATTACATACAGCAGTAAAAGGTTAGCTGGCACTTGTGACAAAATATAGGGTGGGGGGAGGGATTTAGTTACTCTCTACATCCAAGGAATTGGGCACTGCCACATGCATCTCGAATGTTATGGTCCCCAGTGAGCCCAAAGGCTTATAATAAATTTCCAGGCATCATGTATTGGTCAGACTCAAAGCAGATGCTGGCTAATATCAATTGACAGATCTTTGCGATGCCAGTCTTTCAAATATAGGCATTTTTTTTTAAAAAAAGGGTTAGCTGCTCTTCATGTATTACTCCATCTGCCACTTACTTGGCTTCCAAAGTACCCCCACTAGCTCCAGTGATGGTTCTGTAATCTAGGGTGCATCTGAGGGAGAACATTGCATCCATCTCTTCGAAAGGGATGGAAGCTCCTGGAACCTGAATGGACAGAAGATACTGCAATGACAGAGGTGACATGTTATGGGAGAGTTTTGGACCTCTGGATCCTGATGAAGTAGATAAAGTTCCCTGCAATTTTAGCTCTACTACTTGTGATTTGTACCCCTGCTCCATCTGGGTAATCAAAGTGGTGAAGGAGAGCATCAGTAGTTTGATGCAGGCTGCACTCAATGCCTCTTTGAAGGAAGAGGAAATGTCAGAAGGTCTTAAAGATGGATTGGCTTGCCCAGATCTAGATCTAACAAAATTGGATAGTTTCCTTTTGGGGGAAGGTTATTGAGAAAGTGATGGGGCTAAAGCTACAGAAGCTATGAAGGATATCATAGTCCACATCTGGACTTTCAGCAGTTTAAGTTCATATTTGGACATGAAACAGAAACCAAACTAGTCACTTTCATAGTTGAAGGGGCCTAAATGGAGGTGCCATGGCCATCCTTGTCCTTCTAGAACAAGAGTGTCAAACTCACGTTGTCATGTCACATGACGTATTGGGACTTTTTCCTCCTTTGCTAAACCAGGCGTGGACATGGCCATCACGTGATGTATCCCACAGGTTGGGAGTTTGACAGCCCTGTTCTAGAACTTTCAGCAGTTTTTGATACAGTTGACTAAGATATCCTTTCTGAACCAACTGCAAAAGTCATGAGTTGGAGTCAAGCATTTTGCTAGTCCTTACCTGAGCAGACAGACCCAGAGGGTGGTTATGGTAGCAGGGGAGAACCCATGGCACTTTGTATGAAGTGTCTCACTATTCAGTCCTTCCTCCTTGCTGAAAGAGGTCATCCACCATTTCAGGGTGAAATGCTATCAATATGCAGATTGCATTCAGTTTCACATCTCCTCCACTAGACCCTGACTCCACTAGACTCCATTTTTACCCATGTGGGTAAAAATAACGATCCAAATCTTGAAGCTTTCATCTCTGATAGGGAAAAAACAGGATTAGACTCATCCTAAAGAAGACAGAGTGGCTGTTGATCGAGTTACTAACCGATTCCGGGGTTGCACCATTTCTGGTTCTTGATGGGATTGATCTTTTCTAAAAAGAGCCAACTTGTTGTCTGTGGTCCTGCTAAAGAGTAGATGAAGACTGTGGCCAGAAGGGTTTTGCAGAACTTTGACTGGTGCACCATCTGTGGCCTTACCTGGAACAGGATGAAGACAGTCACTTGTGCCTGTATTGTCTCTTTATTAGCTTATTGTAATTCACTCTGTGTGGTGCTGTCCTTGTAGACCACCCAGAATACAGCAGCATATGTGTTTGGTTGATAATCACAGTACTGCCACATTATACTGCTGTGTGAATGCAACTGAAGGTGCTGTTATAAGGCCCTGTATATGCCAGGGCCATCTTTTTTTAATAGTTTCTATCCAGACAACTACGAAGTGTCTACTAAGAGTTTCCACCTACTAGAAGTAATAGCATGAGTAGGCTAATGTTTATTGCTCTCTGTAATATCTCCCCTCCTCTGGAAATAGTTTGTCCCCTTAAGAATGGCTCCCTCTATCATGGCCATCCAGAAGCAGATATTCTTGTTATATACTGTAACAGCAGCATTTCCCATTAAACCAAAGTTTAGCCTTTTATCTTAAGATTTTTTTTCCAATTATTTTTATTCTGACATGTCTTCTATTTACTGTTCAGATTCTATAAGCTCCCTAAAATCTGGTTGGTTTTAGATGGTTAGATAAATTTCATCAATAAAAGATGCACATTTCTCACTCGTGGTGTTTGGCCGTGCAGTTGTCTGAATCCTTAAGCAAGAGAAATATCCGATTCTGTTTTGGTTAGCATCTTGATTGTGTCTTGTTTATTTCAAAGAAATTCAAAGCTAGACCTAGATTTGCTTTGGAAATATCTCAGCCCAAGTATGTTGGTAACTTGATTTTGTGGAAGACTTGAATATAGACCAAACTTTTTCCAGTTCTCTGAACCAACTTGTTAAGTAACTGAGTAGATGAGAAGTGAGAACTGAATAGGTGAAAAGGGAAAGAAAGCTATTTGGCAAAATGTTCCTTTTCCAAGAGTATAGGTGTTTCTCTATAGATATAATCGGAAGATAAGTTAATCCTTTTGTATGCCTGTTATTTGTATAATATCCAGAAAATATGTATAACCTTCAGAAAAATTGTCCAGACAGCTTGGTGGTTTTTTTGTGTGTGCCCTAGATTCTGTTATGCTATGCTAAAATTATGAAATTGGGAAAAGCTAATCGGTGTGTATTCAGATGGCAAATGAAAAGCCCGTGTCAACATCCTTATCTAGTAATTTTTTATGTTCTCTTGCCACCTTGTAGGATCTGATTGCCATCTCCCAAGCTGTTTTGTTCCATCTTCCCCATTGTGACTGCACCTATCAGTGCTGATCTGGAAGGGGTAAAGAGAAGTCTAGTAATCTGATCACTGTTGTTCTAAAAATCTACTATTGATATTGGGTCAAAGGTAGTTTGCTGCCCCAAAAGAATAGAGTAACCCTGTAGCCAAGAATGATTGACCATGTACTGCATTCTATTAAAAATGTCCAACTTTGGACCATTTGGACTTTTCATACTTGATCTGACTTGCACCATCTGGAATTAATAGTTATGGGACCACCATGTTCCCATGTTTGTTTGTTCATTTATTAAATTTCTACACCACCCATTTCAACTAAGTGCTTCTCGGTATCCTTGTACCCTTTTTGGTGATTGCTCTTCATGCTGATGCCTACATTAAAATTTTATCTGATTTTCACATTCTTTTAGATTGAAAGTAGGTGAGAAGGAAAGAAAGCTATCTGGCAAAATGTTCCTTTTCTAAGAGCCATTGGAGCCATTTTGGGGAAAGAGGCAACTTTACCGATAACCTCTTTAGCTTACACATTATCCTTAAGTACTAGTTGAGCTTCTAAAGTACCATGGCTATTAAACAAAATTCACAGTTGGAGGAGCTAGACATAAAATGTTTCATTTTTAAACCACTCTCAGCAGTTTCTGTTCCTGGTCCTTTATTTTTACCATTTGGAATGTTTGAGAACGGCAAAAGTTGTAGCTTGTAGAAAGTTGTACAAACAAAATTGAAGGTTGTACCTTCTTTATGCTTTTACATGCTAATTTATTTCTTGATCTATCCTATTTCCAAACATACAGTGATTTCTTTTATGCCATAGCTGTTATTTAAAACGACTAAGCTAGAACATATTTCATAATCCTGTTTTCTCACAAATATTCAAAAAAGGGCCATTTTTCAGACATTCACATCTCTAACCCTATCCAAGTTCTGTTACACTTGTGATTATTGTGTAGTGGGCTTCAATAGGCAAGAACCAGACCAGCATAGCTACAACAGCATTTATTGACTGAAAACTGGAACTGAGGAACAGCAGGCAAATGCCTGTAATTTATACTCTAGGCCCACAGGGCCTTAACCAATCATAGTACTTGAAAAAGCCCGCCCAAATATGAATGTATCAAGTTTCCCTCCAAAACAGTTGGAGTTAATAGTTAGGGTCATCTAAAAGTTAGTTTCACTTTATCAGGCCAGTTGGCTGAGAGCGTCGGCGTGGCCCATTTCCTTGCCCAGCTTGTGGACTAGCCAGTATGAGTGTACAGCCATTAAAATGGATCATCGTAGCATTCGTGGCGACAGGACCTGCAGTGTCTGTTGGTCAGCTGTGAAGAGACGAAGCAGAGGTTTGTGGTCTGTAAAGATGGTGAAGGTTCGTCTATATAAGAAGTCATGGAATTTCTTAATGCCAGCCACTATGGCGAGGGCTTCCTTGTCTATCTGGGCATAGTTCTTTTCAGCCGATGATAATGTTCTAGAATAGTATGCGATGGGGCCGCTCTACCATCTGGCATCCTGTGTCTTAGTACTGCCTCAATGCCATATGGTGAAGCGTCACAGGCTAGTGTTACTGATAGGGTTTCCTTGAAATGCGCTAGGATGGAGTTCGAGGATAGCAATGCTTTTACCGCCTTGAACGCTTTGCCTTGAGTGCTTGACTAGACCCAGGGTGCTTGTTTGTCCAGTAGGTGGTGTAGCGGTTCTGCCAGGGCAGCCTTATGCGGTAAGAAGGAGTGGTAAAAACTGAGCAAGCCCAGGAATGCTTGAAGCTCCCTCTTGTATTTTGGTGTGGGGGCTTGTTGAATTGCCTTTAGCTTTGCTTCAGATGGGTGGATTCGGCAGCATCAATGCGGAATCCCAGGAATTCTGTGGATTCCACGCCGATCTGGCACTTTTCCCTCTTTAGTTTTAGGCCTGCCTCACGGAAACGTTGGAGTACTGTGCGAAGGTGTTTTGCCAGGACTGCTGCTGATTCCCCTGCAATCAGGACATCATCAAAGTACGGGCAGACATCGGTAATGTTCTTCAGTGTTCATTCCATAATACTTTGGAACAATCCTAGTGCTACACTTAACCCAAACTGCAAGCGGCGCACTCAGAATGCACCTCTGTGTGACTATTGTTTGTGCTTCTGCGGTAGCGTCATCTACTGGTAGCTGCTAGGAACCCTATGCGGTTTTAATTGGATTGGAGTTACTGCTGGATCAAAGTTGAGTGAAATGGATGCCCCTTTGTATTGTCCCAGCTCAGCACTGAATAAGTCAACTTATTGTTGGCATACTGCTTCTAGATCGGCTATTTGGGTTCGATGAACGCCCGTTACCCTGATGCCAGGGCCTTGAACCAGTCCAGTCCTATGAGACAGGTGCATGGCCCCTCTACGACCACTATGGTGAGGGGACCCTCAAACTCTCTAAATTGTACCCTAATGGTAGCTTTGCCCCTTATGGTAACATGACAACTCTGGTAGTCTGTTAGCACTAAACTCGATGATTTGAGTGGGACTCGCTGTCTGCTACGTTTGCAAATGTGGTAGTAAGTCATGGACGATATAATGGACAGGGCTGATCCAGTATCAAGCTTCATGGAGCATGGAACCCCTTGAAGTTTTAGTTGGAATCTTATCTTTTCTTTGATGGGGCGTTGGGCCCGTGCGTTGGATGCTACACCTTCATGAGCAGTATATAACTCTGTTCTGTCCTGGGGGCCTTTTCCATTTGTGCTGCTGTGTCGCAGGTTTTGTTTCCCACAGACGACCTCTGCAAACTCTGGCAATGTGCCCTAGCTTTCCACAGGCATGGCATACAGCTGTGCGGAATCTGCGCTCTGCTCTTTTATGTTGTCCCCCGCAGCTTGCGCAGCTCTGTGGGAGAGTTGCTTGCTCTGTGGAGCATGGCCATCTGGGTGGCTCTCTTTGCAAGTGATCAATTTTGTCGCTCTCACTGACCTCCCCTGAGCTTTCTGTGGTCTCTTGGTGGATCGCTGGGGGGCTGGTGTGTGTTTTTGGTGGCCAGAGAGTCTTCATGGCTCCTCTGGCAGCCTCATCCGCCATGACTTCCTTCAACACATCTTGGAAAGTCAGTTTCTCCATGGCGAATAGGTGCTGCTCTAATTCACTACTATGCAGGCTGCAAATGAGACTGTCTCTGAGACAGTCTTCCAGATCAGGGAACTCACATTGGCACAAAGCTTGGCGAAGGGCTGCCACAAACTCTGCTGCAGATTCTCCAGATCTCTGTTCTCGTTGCTCAAATGCGTGGCGCTGGGTGATGACCGAGAGTCTAGGCTCAAAATGTTCCTTTAATTTTTTCTTGAGGTCTGCGTAGGCCACTGTCTCTATGCTTGCAGGTACTACCAAGTTTTCAGCTATATCAAACGTGGCTTGGTGATATCAAATGTGGCGAAGTGCGCAATCACCGAACTGGTTGTTAAACCGGCAGCATCCCACCACTGGGTGAGGACTAGTCTTGCCAGGGCTTTGTTGCCCAGCCTATTGCCCAGTGACTTCAGTCTCTTGGTTAGCAGCAGCTGTCTCCCGTGCAGCATCCCATCTTCATCGCCATTATTGTGTAGTGGGCTTCAGTAAGCAAGAACCAGACAAGTATAGCTACAACAGCATTTATTGATTGAAAACTGGAACTGAGGAACAGCAGGCAAATGCCTGTAACTTATACTCTAGGCCCACAGGTCCTTAACCAATCATAGTACTTGAAAAAGCCCACCCAAATATGAATGCATCACATTTCCCTCCAAAACTGTTGGAGTTAACAGTTAGGGTCATCGAAAGGTTAGTTTCACTTTAGCAGGGCTTAACACAACTATATATATTCAATACATAACAGTGATGTTCACATGTTAGCTTCCTATTTTTAGTATGGTAATGTCTGAAAACTTTAAAGGTCATTGTTACAATAATCCTAAAGAACTGAACACACTATAGCATATTATATACCTGGTAACTCATGAAAATTAAAACTTGTATTCAGTGTTTTGTATTCAGTGTTTTGTATTCAGTGTTTTGAGCATAGGTCCTTGAATTGTGCACAAACTCATCATTCATTCATTCATTCACATTCATTAATTGATGTAGCTTCCATAAATGGAGTGTGTGATTCTTGCTTTGCTTCTTAGCAGTCTCACCTTCTCTTTGCCAGATGGAGTCATATTTTATTACAGAAGCCAGACTGTCAAAAGAATATTAATTATCAGCAGGAAGAAGCAAGTTCCGTGCTGGCTCCAATCTCTTTTTTCTTTGCCAATAAATGAGACTTGAGATTGCTTAACTTTGCAATGAAAGTTCGCCTACTTTTGAGGGTTTGTGCAGTGAAGGAACAAGCTTCATTGTGTTGGGTTTGTATTTTAAAACCCAATTTTTCCTATGACGAATCACATTTGTTTCAGTTTTAATGTTAGTATTTTTTTCCAGCCAGAAAAATAGATACACCTGCTTAGCTTTGCCACTGTAAAGAGTAGATCTGAGAAGTGCTTAAGTGCTTTTTGACTGTCTCCAAGTCTTGAACTGTTTGTAGTCAGATTTTGGTTTGAAACCATGTTATGCTATGTTTCCTCTTACGGAAAAGACAGTCATACACTTGAGTATTAATCAGAAAACTAACCATGTTAATAGAAACTGATTACATTTTTATTACTTAGCAATTATAATGCATAGCAATCTGTGGCTTTTCTTCAGGTTAATTTCCTTTAGTTCTCATAATAACAGGAAGAAGATTACTTGGTAGTCAAGCTCATTCACCCTGCTTAACAATACGAAGAGCTTAGTTGCAAATGCAGTTTATAGTTGCTTGATTATTTAGTATAACTTTTGCTTGTCCTTCCTGATACTGCTGTATATGACGACTCCTCCATTCTCATGCTTATTAAAACATAGAGCTTACTGGGTTTTGTATTTGGAGTTTTACTTCTGTAAGACAACCAGAGCCACCGTGGCTGTGTTAGGCGGCCATACAAAATTTCTTAATAAATAAATACAACCTTGTGAAACTTGGGCTTCAAACTTCAGAGCGTAGGGGTCAGTGGTGAGTTGTCCCCGGTTCAGACCGGTTCACAAGAACCAGTGGTAAAACTGGTGGGAGGCCCCACCCACCGCCCCAGATGTCGTTATTGCCGACCTACGTATGCGCAGAAGCTTCTGCGCATGCACAGAAGCAAGGCGCCCATGCGAGCGATCCCGTTGCGAACCAGTAGTAAAGGTAAGTAAAAACCACTCCTGGTAGGGGCCATATTCCCCCGCTATATAACCATACCTGGATCTTTTTTTCTAATTTTGCTTAATATGGTATCATGTATAGCAACCATAGTTTAGGTTTGAACACAACCCATTGTGGTTTATATACAAACCATGTATTTTTCAAACCTAATTTTTATGTGACATCAATGAGCAAAGCATTATTTCAGTTAACAACAGTGAAACCAAGATTTCAGAAGACTTCACCAATGTGGTGCCGTCCTAAACTGTTTGTCTACAGTTCCTATCGTCCTATAATCATCACCTCTCAAGTTGGAGAACAGTGCACTACCCTACATTGGCTCCAGTAGTGGGTTGTTCCCGGATCTGTCTGGTTCTTGCAAACCGGTAGTAAAAGCAGGAGGCTCCGCCCACCCACCCGGACGTCATAATGGACGATCTGCGCATGGCACGCTCCTGTTGCGAACCGGTAGTAAAGATAAGTAGAACCCACCCCTGATTGGCTCCCTACTTTTCCACCTATTCTTTCTTTTTTACTGTCAAAATATAAGTTCTTGGGACAAGGATCTAGCTATGGATTTCACTGTTTAATGGTCTTTCTGTCTAGTTTGTGACATATTAGCCTTGCCACTTACTCACAGTAATCTCCAAAAGCTATATAATATACTTCCCGTGCAAAGATTTTGTTTTTATAGGTGCTGTAAATTGTAAATTGAAGCTATGGTCAAAATGAGTTTTAAAGGAAGATCTTTCTTCAAAATAGGATAATGTATCTTAACTGTATTTCTTAAAAAGACAGCTGATCTCAAATGATTTAAATTGACGGAAGAGGTCTTGAATTAAAAAAATAAATTTATTTTGTATGAAATATTTTTCTCTCTCCAGAAAATCACGCTTGACTAATCAGCTTCTTAGAAACATGAACTTAGTAGGGGACATTGAGACCTTTGAATTCAATGTCCTGCTCAAAACAGGAACCCAGATTAATGTATCACTGAAGGTTTAGCCTCAGCTTAAATATATTCAGTGGAGGGTATCCCACTGTTAATTGACCATAATGTTTCTAGAGACTTGATGTTTCCAGAAGTCTTACATCTGGGCTGGGCATTCAACAGACTTAAGACAGACACCCAGATGTTAAGGGTGAGATCAAAGGAAAATGAAATGTGGCATTCTCAAAGCAGCTTATGTATTTGCTTCCTGCTTTCCCTATCTTTTAGTTTGGAATGCTTATTGTTTCAGTTCACAGACCGTAAGCGAACCCTGGGTCACCAGAAGGAATCTTCCAGAATATATGGAGGAGTGTAGCAGATCAGTTTATGGAGGAGTACTGCAAGGCTAGTAATTTTAAATCCAAGACATAATGACCGGAGGTGGGAGGCCTTAGATAGCCATATGCATTACTTAATTGGGACATACAGCTTTATTGAGAAGCATATAATTAAGACTGAATTTCCCTCCAAATCAGTTAACTATCCCTGATTATGATTAAAACTCTTAATAGCTTTGTATTTTAAACTCAAAGTGTAGAACCACCACTGTTACAGGAATAACATGGCATCTGCTTCTTTGGCAATAGAGTTTCTTATGTTTTTTTTTCTTGAAGATAAGAAATACCACTCCACTTTAGAAAATGTTATAAGATAAAAAATAACAGCATGCACATTTTTTTTAGCATTCATGGCTAGCAAATTACAACTATAACAACTATTTAAAATAATAAAAAGATGCTGCAACACTTAATTTGATGCATTCAAATTTGGTGCACCCACTTAATTTGGTACACTCAGATATACCCATGGATGTATATCCAGGAAACCAAACATGCTGATGTTTGGTTTCCTGGATATGTCCATCATTTCCCACTCTCCAGATTATGCAATCCTAATATTTAACCATGAAGTTGAGGTGCAGTTGCACTGTTTCTTTCTTTCTTTCTTTCTTCTTCTTCTTCTTCTTCTTCTTCTTCTTCTTCTTCTTCTGCTTCTGCTTCTGCTTCTGCTTCTGCTTCTGCTTCTGCTTCTGCTTCTGCTTCTTCTTCTTCTTCTTCTTCTTCTTCTTCTTCTTCTTCTTCTTCTTCTTCTTCTTCTTCTTCTTCTTCTTCTTCTTCTTCTTCTTCTCCTTCTCCTTCTCCTTCTCCTTCTCCTTCTCCTTCTCCTCCTCCTCCTCCTCCTCCTCCTCCTCCTCTTCCTCTTCCTCTTCTTCTAACTCCTCCTCTTCCTCTTCCTCCTCTTCTTCTTCCTCTAACTCCTACTCCTCCTCCTCACCACATATTTCCATAAGAGCAGACTCCACTTTTTGGATCATAGAATGTCCCACTTTTCACGGTCTGCTGCTTCTCTAGGATGCAGGTCCACGGCTTGTATATCTTTGTTGATGTTGTCTTGCCATCGCTGTTTTGGGGGCCATGAGATCTCTGCCCATTGACTTCTAGTTGATAGGCAGTCTTTGTAATGGTGGAAGGTTGCTCTCAGGACATGTCCATACCAGCAGAGCCAGCCTTCTCTCATCTTCTCTAATTGGTGCCGCACCAAAATGTTGTTGAATGGTGTCATTTGTGATCAAGGGATCACAAGAAGGGATTGCCCGATATCCAACAGAGCATTCACATTTCCGTGACATGGACATAGTTTTCAGTCCCTGTTGTTGCTGCCTAGCATTCAGTGCCATATAGTGCAACCAGGCGGATGGTTGTCTTATAAATCTTAGATTTAAGACGAGTTGGCATTCGTCTGTCACATAACACACCAGTGAGTTCTTACCAACGCATCCAGGCTGCATTCACCCTTGCTCGTACCTCACCATTGATGTCGCCATTGCCTTGTAGGTGGGATCCCAGATACCGAAAAATGGCCACCTTCTTTAGGTTTTCTCCATTGATTTGAAGCGTTCCAGGGGTGGGGACCGTCTCTAAGTACTCAGTTTTCTTGATGTTAAGGCGGAGTCCAAAATGGTTGAGGCGATCATTCCATGTTTGAACTTGCTGCTGTAGTTCACCTCTGGTGGTGGAAGCAAGCATAACATTCTTAGCAGAGCATAGTCTAGGGTAGTGATGGCTAACCTTTTTGTCATTGCGTGCCAGGAGGGGGAGTGGGGGAAGTTCACATGCACGTTTGCCCACACCCATAATTCTATGTGCCACACCCTACGCATGCGCGCGCAAACCCCCCCCCCCCGCTCCTGGCACGTGATGACCCAGTAGGCCCGTTTTTCTTTCTCACCTGGCTCCAGATCCTCTCTATGCATCTGGGGAGGGTGAAAACAGCCTTCCCCACCCCCTCGGAGGCCTTCCGGAGGCCTGAAATGGCCCATTTCCCAACTCCCAGATGCATAGAGAGGATCTGGAGCCAGGTGAGAAAGAAAAACGGGCCTTCCCCACCCCTCCACAGGCCCTCCAGAGGCAGGAAACAGCCTGTTTCCCTACTTCTGTTGGGCCCAGAAGGCCCGAAAATCAACTGGCTGGCGCGCACATGCGCACCAGAGCTGAGCTGGCATGCCCACTGATATGGCTACACATGCCACCTGTGGCACACGTGCCATAGGTTCACCATCATGGGTCTAGGATGCATTCTGCTGCAGGTCATGCGTGATGGTATCCATGACCAGTATAAACAAAAGTGGTGACAGTGCAGAGCCTTGTGTTTTCCACCTGTCACTGGGAATCTGTTGGAGAAGCCAGCTGGGCATCGTACTTGGTGACTGCAGTGTTACTATCTATTTCAAAATTAAAATGTATGCATGGAACTGTCTATGTAGATTCTCAGTCATCCAGGTCATGGTTGTCCTAAAGGTGGTTTTTCAAGAGGCAACTGGACTTTCTGGTTTTTCTTTGAGGATGTTTCCCTTCTTATCCAGAAGGGATCAGCTCTCTGAAGAAGCTTCTTGGATGAGAAGCGAAACGTCCTCAAAGAAAAACCAGAAGGTCCAGTTGTCTCTTGAAAAAACCACCTTTGGGATATGCATGGATCTGTATGAACCAGAGGGGAGGGGAAAGGGACCCTTCCCTTTCCCCTCTCCTCTCTCCTGTCTTCCTTTGCAAGAGAATCTTAGTGTATTCTGAGGGCTCGGCAAGGTACCTCTACATCTTCTGCTTGAAATGTGAAAATATCAGGATCTCTCAAAAGCCTTGTGTGGTCAGTTGTACATCTCTACCTCACTTGGTTCTGTAGAATCAGTATCCTGGTGACCGCATCAGGTATGTCTTCATAGACTTCATAGTCTTTGAAGATTTCACAGGTATGCCTGGAGAGTCTCTAAAAAGTGCACTCAAGTCTTGGAGAGTTGCAGCACTTCAGTGCTTTAGGCAAAATGCTTGAGAGGTGTTCAATGAGTTTTGCACGTGGCTTTGCATAATACTTTATAATGCTGCCACTTAGTATTGTGACATTATTCCATATATGGAATATTTAACTGCAGGCAAAACAGTAAGCATTGTCTGGACAACATTTGAGAGTAGTATTGAAACCGTTTGCCCTTGTTGCTTTCAGGACTCCCCATCCCCCATCCCTCATCCCTCAATTTTTCCAGGTAGTCTGCTGTTCTGATTTTCTTGTAAGTCTTCTAGAAATTAGCAATTTTATATATCTATAGCAAATGTTATGTTTTAATTCATTGTGTTATTTATTAAAAATATTTTTGCTGTTTAAGTCTTTTTGAAACAGAAATGTTCTAGAACAGGGGCGTCAAACTCAAGGTCCACGGGCCGGATCCGGCCCACAGGTTGCTTAGATCTGGCCTGCAAGGCTGCCCTAGAAACAGCCAAGGACCGGCCCACAGTGCCTCTGCCAGTGAAAATGAAGCTCGGGAGGGCTGCACAGGGAGCCCCCAAGCTCTGTTTTCGGCTGCGACAGACTCCTGTAACCCTCTGCCAGTGAAAATGGAGCTCGGAATGGCTGCACAGGGGGGCCCCGAGCTCCGTTTTTGGCTGCGACAGCATCCTCCCCATGCCCTCCCATTTATACCCAACCCAAGGTCAAACACAACTCTGATGCGTCTCTCAATGAAATCGAGTTTGATACCCTGTTCTGAAGCTTTTTTTAAATCTTTAGTTCTTGGATAAATTATTAATAATAGTAAACTGAATTGGACTCAGTGTTGATTCCTGGTGACAACCTGAACTAGTCTGCAGTTTTCTTGGTAAGATTTATGGAAGTGGTTTGCCATTGCCTCCTTCCTCGGGCTAAGAGTGAGGGACTGGCCCAAGGCCACTCAGCTAGCTTCATGCCTAAGGCAGGACTATAACTCATAATCTATTGGTCTGGTGCCTTCACCACTACAGCAAACTGGCTTTCCTTGAACGAAGTAGAAGCATAGTAAATCAATTCATAACAGAAATAATCTAAGGTAATATAGTTTTCTGCATTAAACCACTCTTATTGACATTGTTGTGGGAAATGACAGAGGTGTAATCTTTTTGCTATGTCTGAAGTTGACCTGAATAAATGGAATCTAAATGTTTTATTAAGAGAGACAACACTGATGATTGTTCCTTTTTATTGTTGACCCAGTGGCCCCTATTCAATAATTGTCAAATAGCTTTTGAAGATGAATACAATACCAGATTTTGATGTGTAATTTTAAAAATGGCATTTTCAAATTCAGACCATCTGGAAGAAACACAGTGCTGCTGTTTTGGAAATACTTCTGCTAAACTGCAATACAACATTCAGGAAAGTAATAAATAAGTGTTACTAGTGTGAATGGAATGCTATTTCCTGTTTTGGATCTATAATTAAACCTTTTTCTTCCTGGAAAAATATGGCAGTGGCCATAGCTTGAATGAACTTAGCATCTATTTTAAATGTTTTAAAAATAAAAGTTATTAGATAACTGGCCTATACATCCCTTTCCACCCTTCTAAATTTAAGACAATCCCCCACCAAAAAGATTTTTTGGGGAAAAAATAAAGACAAAAATCCTCTCTACCACTGATCTTCCTTACCTTGGCAAACCTAGTGTTGATTACAGTTGAAACCAATCCTGAAATCTTCCTCCACTCCCAAAATATGTATACCCGTGAAATCTTTGCATAAATTTGCGTGTGTATGTGTGAGTCTGTATACCTGCCAGGCACTCCATCAAAAGGCAAAGGCGTGATAATTAGAAAGTATTCATTGAATTTAAAAATAGTTAATTTTCATTGACAATAAAATTTACTTCATTTATAAAATTAAATACTTTACATCAGGGCTCGCACCCTGCGGACTGGATGCGTCACGTGCTGGTCACACCCATGTCCGGTTTAGTGAAGGGGAAAAAAGTTCTGATATGTCACGTGATGTCACCATGACGATGTGAGTTTGACAGCCCTGCTTTATATCTACATATATTAATGATACTCATTGACACAGGAACCTGTCACACGTAAAAATGTGTGAAAATGAACAATAAAAATAAATATGGCTCAAAAAGTTGAGATAGGTTGTAGTTTCTCTCACATGTGCCCAGTGTGACCAATGGGCTTCCTGCTTGTAATATATGAGTATTAACTGCAAACACATAGTGATATGCTTTACATTCCTTGTAGGTGGCTTCATATTACTGGTACTTCTTTGAATAGACTGTTTTGGGGATAACCATATTGAACTGGAGACGCTTTGTGTAATTCCACAAAAGAGATGAGGCAGGTAGTCCTACCATCATCAGATCTATCTGGAGGAAGTGAAGGACCTGGTTTAGAGGCCTGTGATCATTCTCTAGATCCATTTGCTGAGAAGAAAAATCAAATTTAACTCCAGTTTTGTTGAACTTCCATTAGCAAGGAGAGGCATTTTTATTTAGGTGGAGGTGCGGCTTTTAGGCAATGGACAAAACCAGTGGAAAAGGAGCTTTTGCTGTCAGCTTGGAAAGTTGGGGGGGGGGTATCTGCAGCCCTGAGGCTACTCTTAATTCAGAAGACCTGTTTGAAATTAGGAGGGTGGGAGTTTAGGCCTAGAACTTGATGCAGAAGATGATAGCTGAATTCTCATTGCCTGCCAGTCCTTTAAAGCAGTGGTCCCCAACCTTTTTATCGCCGCGGACCAATCAGCCTTTGATAATTTTACCGTGGCCCGCTGAACGCGCGCAGGGGTGGGGGCTTTGGGCCACACGTGCGTACCTGCGTGGGGCTCTCTTCCCTGGAGCCTTTGCGCACGGCCCAGGAGCTTTTGCGCACGGCCCAGGAGCTTTTGCGCACGGCCCAGGAGCCTTTGCGCTGCAGCGTTCATGTCCCCCAGCCGCTGCGCGGCCCGGTGCCAGGTACTCCACGGCCCGGCACCGGTCCGCGGACCGGGGGTTGGGGACCACTGCTTTAAAGCATCCCTGAGCCACAGACAGGTACCAGTCTGTGGCTTGTTAGGAAGTGGGGTGCACAGCTGGAGGTGAGCAGTGGGCGAGTGAACAAAACGAAAACCACCACACACACCTGGTCCATGGAAAAATGGTCTTCCATGAAACCAGCCCCTGGTGCCAATAATTTTGGGGACCGTTGCTTTAATAACAGTATTGCCCGACCTTTTGGCTTGCCTGGGCTGCATTGAGTGAAGAGAATTGTCTTGAGTTGCATATACAATATATGATTAATGTGTGTGTGTGTGTGTGTATAAATAATGTTTAAAGTTTATGATCTTGTGGGGCCACCGCATTACTAGCTGTCCAAGGCTGCATCTGGCCCATGGGCTGCAGGTTTGACACACCTGCTTAAAGTGTCAGCTCTGTAAAAGGCTGTTTTCTGTAAGATTCAACTTAGGTTTCACTGGCTTCCAGTTCTACAACTTCTCTCTTGCCATGGGTTTTGGAGAAATTTATTACGTGAGAAACCACTTTTCAAGGGCACAAACTGCTTGTTTCTTGTGCAACCACAATGTCTGGTTTTAAAGTTGCAGGATTGAATGTGGGAGCAAGTAGGATCACTCTTCATAGGACAGTCTAAAAAAAAATGCAGGCCTTTGTCTCATCCTGGGACCTTTCTTACATTAGAACTGAGAACAAGAGTGGAGAGTGGGTGGGCGGGCGTTCATCAAATTCTGAGTGGGCCCGGGGAGATGCCTTTTCATTGTAAAATGCCTTTTCGAAAGACTTGGATCTGTCTGTGTGCTCTTTGTCACATACAGATCAGGCTTATTTAAAACAAAGGCCTATTGACCTTCCTAACCCCTTCTAGGCCTGTGGCAGCTTTCAGGATTCATTGTTTGCTTTTAAGTGGGTAGGTGACACTTCTCGCCTCTTTGGACTTTCAGTTATCTTCATTCATCTTATCAACAAATAAGAGAGGCTTCCTTTTTTTTTTTCACCCCCATATCCCGCCCCAAATCGCTTTGCCTTTCTCTGTGGGCTGCTAGTTTCAATCTCCAATTAGATTTTAAAAGTTAAAAAATACATGTTATGGACATTTGAAGGCTGTTTTCAGCATTCTGTATCTTTTTGCTTATTGGGATGCTGTTGTCTTTGTTTTTTTTAATAGCATTTACAGGAGGGTTTATTCATTGATGTATAATATTGAAGTTTTTCTTTTTTTTCCCTGTTACATACATACTATTATTAGAAGTATTGTTCAGTTTCCTTTTGGGAAGAATAACATTGTGCAAAGCACAGAATAAGGAGTAGTAAACAAAAGAAATTAGAGGTACCAGATTAGAGAAGAAAAAAATCCTTCTAAATATACGAATTTAAACAGCACTTTAGAAATGCTCTGTAACCTCAGTCCATTTTCTTCTAGGTGAAATCAATAATTGTGCTATTCTGTTCATTTCTCAGTGATTGTTCACTTCTCTATTTCAGCTGAACCAATGCTTATGTAGCTTGCTACTATGAGAACTTTAGCTAATATCTAATGAAGTCATTTTTTTGTTTTATTTTTTTGGACGTTTCCCAGTCTTCCTGAAATTTTGTTAGAAACTTAGCCTCATTCAAAATTTGTACCCAATCTACTGTTTTCTCAGTAACTTTAATGACAGGCTACGTAACTTATCCATCTCACTTAATGGTTAGTTGTTCCCCATGTTGTTTTCACACATACAGGCTTGTTTATTTTCACTGCTGTGTTTCCTTTCCTTCAGCAAAGTGAGCTGAACTCCTTCCTGTGGACTATAAAGAGAGACCCGCCATCTTACTTTTTTGGTACCATTCACGTCCCTTATACTCGAGTCTGGGATTTTATCCCTGAGAATTCTAAGAAAGCCTTCCAGGACAGTCATATTGTCTACTTCGAGCTGGACCTCACTGATCCCTACACAATCTCTGCTTTGACCAGTTGCCAGCTCCTACCACAGGGCAAGAACCTTCAGGATGTGCTCCCCAGGGACCTCTACCGCCGACTCAAACGCCATTTGGAGTATGTCAAGCTGATGATACCTTCCTGGATGACTCCAGATCAACGAGGCAAAGGCCTATATGCAGACTACCTCTTCAATGCTATTGCAGGCAACTGGGAGAGGAAAAGGCCTGTTTGGGTCATGCTAATGGTGAATTCTCTGACTGAGGTGGACATCAAGTCACGGGGTGTACCTGTTTTGGATCTCTATCTGGCTCAGGAAGCAGAACGCCTCAAGAAGCAGACAGGTGCAGTTGAAAAAGTAGAGGAACAATGCCATCCATTGAACGGTCTCAATTTTTCTCAGGTAAGGATGTTCAGACTGTTTTTTGATAGACATATGAAATACTTAATCTGTGCTCTCATAATTCTTAGCTGGTAACCTTTTCTTAAAGGAACCTGAAGAAGCTAGAACATTAGGTCAGCTTTTTATCATTGAATACCTTCGTCTAATATTATAAAAGAAGGAAGCAGATCAATAGAATAAATGTTATAAAAGTAGAACAGAAGGTTCAGTCCATATGACCGTGCTTTTATTAAAATCCCAGCAAAATAAACATATCTCCTGTTTGAATAGTAATATATTTGTTCTAGGAATACAGTGTTGTATTTTTTATTTTTTAATTTAAAAACACTTTTTACACATGTATTTATAGTTACTTTTTCTGTTCAGGCTTGAACTGTTTCACATTTCTCCTGCTGTGACTCTGCAAACGTGTACAGATCTGTCAAGTATTTGTTCTAAGCCAAATGTGTAAATTGAGATCCCTAACACCTTTTTGTTTAACGAACTAGAGTTGCAAGCAAGTTTTTTTTTCCTTTTTAATGCATGATTTGGGTTTCTTAAGAGAACCTTGTTTTACAGCTTTTCATTAACGTCAGGATGATTAATGCAATATATCGACTGCAAGTCCTTCATCACAGGCCATTTGGGCTAGATGTGATGAGTATTGGAATTCAATAGCATCTTGGTTAGGAAAAAAACCTAAAAATAAAAAATATTTCTCTTGGTTAGCCGGCCAAGAAGAGAAATTGGAAGGCTGGTGAAGCATATATGAGCATACTTGATATGTAATCACAGCCAATTAGCATGACGTGACAAATGTATTGTTATTTGATTATTATAGTCACTCTGAGGGCTGTGCAGCACTTTAAATGGCAAAATATAGCACCTGTCTGCAATCCTTTAGAGCGGGCCCATATCTTCTCCCAAATTTGCACAGTTTCTAACCATGGCTGCAGTGCAATTCCAGCTAAAAATAGATTTGGGTTAGAGAGTTGCAGACAAGTGCTGTGTATGCACTTCTATGTTCACCAAACCACCTTTTTGCTTTCAAATCCAAATTGCTGCCCTATTGTTGGTACTGGGTGCCTTACCACTAGGGACTTAATGGGGATGTTTGAAAAGATACATGTAATTCCAACAAACATTTAAGAAAGGATTCAGGTTATGGAAAATGTCTTAGAATGCAACATATTGGAATGGATATCTTCACTTCTCATTTAGCCCCGTTAAACAAGTACAGCTTGTAATGCTGTTGCACGAAAGACCTGGGGAAATGTTAACATTGTATATCTGGTAAATGATGCCTGAAATCGTTGCCATTCCTTCTATGGAAGCAGCATGTTTGGAGTAAGTTGAAATGTTTAATGTAGGCCCATCCTCTGTTGCTTTGAAATTAAGTACACTAAAAGTGCCTTACCATGATAACAAAATGGCATACAGTAGAGCCTGGAAACAGCCACTGATGATATGATTATCAAAGAATCCCAGGCTTTCACATAAATACTTTTGTCTCTAGTGGTTTTGAAAAAGCCTTTCAAATTGCCTAAAATGTTAGACACGCTCTTCCTGTCCTTGTTCTGCTAAGTTCTGCAAGAGGTTGATACAGCCTGAAAATCTGCATTCATGGACATCTGGATAGTTCTAGGTCATAAGTGAAGGCTCTTGATATTATCAGACGCAGTTTGTAATAAACCAAAAAGAGAAAAAATGTGTAATTTTGAAGATTCTTTTTTAAAAAAAGGAAATGTGTGTGATCCCCATCCCCTTTTCCCTAAAAGAGCTATCTTGACCTTTATATTGCTTCCTGGATAAGCATTTGTCTTTTGCTCTAGTTCAATGTTTTTCAAACTTGGGAACTTTAAGTTGTGTGGGCTTCAAATCTAGTTTGAGCAGCAGTCCTTCCTTGCGTTTCAAAAGCTGAGAAAAAGAGGATTAGAGTTTCTTAGATTGTCTTCATATATATGCTTTTCAAAGGAACTTTAAGCCCAAGCCTATAATAGTTTTACATTATAGTGAAAATTCATCCAGGATAAGAAAACATTGACAATGGTATTTAGGACCTAGGGTATTCTCTATGAAATTTAATCTAGTATTCCATATATAACATGCTCCAGTTCCCATGGGTGAAGTAAGGGAAGACCTTAGGCCTGAAATCTGAAGATATTCCATGGAAATTTGCTAATGGGTTATTGAAGAGCATATAATTTCATTTTGTTGTAAAGAACAGTTTTGTTAATAATCAAAGTCTGGTGAGTCTATGGCCGTGATGGCAAACCTATGGCACGATTTTCAGAGGTGGCACACAGAGCTGTCTCTGTGGGCTTGCGCACTGGCCTGCTGGTCTTTGGGTTTCCAGCGCTCCGGTGCACGCGCATTTCAGTTTGGGCACTCGGTGCTGAAAAGGTCCGCCATCACTGGTCTATGGTATCAAATTCATCACCTTTTGGATGGGTGGAAGGCACACTTCCATTTTCATAATACAGGTAGTCCTTGACTTATGACTACAGTTCAGCCCAAAATTTCTATTGCTACGTGAGACATTTGTTAAGTGAGTTTTGCCCCATTTTATGACCTTTCTTGCCACAATTGTTGTGAAACTCAGTTTATCATTTTTTTTATTCAGTTATAAAATATTATAAGATACAAAATACAAAAGTAAATAGGAAAACAGTGGAGAGGAAGAGGGGAAAGAGAAGTGTGGAAGGTTAAGAAGAAAAAGAAGCATTGACTTCTGACTCTGTTGCAGTAAAATAAGGCATTAACAACTTTTTGCTTTTTTATAATAACATGAACAAGTCATTTCTATAAAGATCTATCAATCTACTCGGTAAAATCTACCCTATTTGCCACAGTTGTTCAATGAATCACTGCAGCTGTTAAGTGAGTAACATGGTTGTTAAGTGAATCTGGCTTCCTCGTTGACTTTGCTTGTCAGAAGGTCGCAAAAGATGGTCACATAACCCAAGGACACTGTAACCATCATAAACATGAGCCAGTTGCCAAGTGTTCGAAATTTGATCACGTGACTATGGGGATGCTGCAATGG
Source organism: Pantherophis guttatus (assembly GCF_059756535.1). Classification (NCBI taxonomy): domain Eukaryota; kingdom Metazoa; phylum Chordata; class Lepidosauria; order Squamata; family Colubridae; genus Pantherophis; species Pantherophis guttatus. The sequence goes on along the minus strand of NC_142064.1, from coordinate 94,010,917 downwards.
TCGTAAGTGTGAAAAACGGTTTTAAGTCACTTTTTTCAATGTTGTTGTAACTTTGAATGGTCACTAAACAAATGGTTGTAAAGACTACCTGTAGTGTTATCATCTTGGTACTATACATAGTTTGCAATGCTGCTTTTAAATGAAGATATTCCCACAAGATAACGGCATTTACTTAATTATAGATCTGAATAGATATGAAAGTATTGAGCTCTTATGTCAGACAGGGTTGGTCTGTCTTTGGCAGTGTTTCTCAACCTTGGCAACCTTAAGATGTGTGGACTTCATTTCCAGAATTCCCCAGTCAGCATGGTTTCTGGTTTCCATTACAATTATCTTTTGACGGTTTTATCTGCTGAAGATCTATTGTACTTCTGGAGGATCACAATGTATTCCAAGATGCTTTTCCACTTAATGTGGCCTACCAGTCCAGTCCAGTTATTTCAACTTACCATTGCTTCAAATTACCTAACAGGGCTTCAGGGAACATACATTTTCTGAGCATTCAGAAAGCATACTTGTTGCCTGCATTTCAAAGCACAACTGAAGATTACATAACTAATTTTTACAACTCACATTAAAGGAAAACTATTTTCTCCCCAGAAGGGGAAAATCATCTTAGATTTACTGAGAAAATACTGAGAAAATCATCTTAGATTTACTGAGAAGGTAGATAGTGCCACCTTTCTAATGGATCTTTCCAGACGGTGAATCTACGTTCTTTGAACACCAGAGGGCACATTGAAAATAGCATGTACAAGCTCTTGAAAGCACCCATTCTCCACACCTTTACCATTGTTATTCATAGGAAGTATATTCAGTCTGTTGCTACCTTTTAACATGGGAAATTATGGGTGCAACAATCTTAATCAGGCAAAGCAAATAACACATCCAAGGCTTATTGTTGTCACGTATAACAAGATACCTGGTTTCAGCATTCTAATTTCATGAGAACGATGGTCTCTTATTATCCAACACATGTATTTTCGGAATGAGTATGACAGATAAAATTACAGCATTTCGTGAAGGTTTCATAAAACAAATTACAGACATGATTTGGTTTGATTTAAATTTGCACTCGCTTTCTGCCATTTCATTGTGGAATCAAATTTCTTGCCTCACAAATGTGTCTAAACAATAACCAAATTCATATCAGATCTAATTTTTATCTTCACAAGAAATTCGAGTAAACTCTGATCACAATATGTTTTAATAGCTTCTTGCCCCCACCCCATGTTCATTTTATATTATTAGAAATCATGACAGAAGATGACACTGAGCTTTATAGGATTAATGTTCCGAGCCCTGTTTCTGACACAATTTTTAATTTTTTCCTTTTTATTAAATATTTGAAATAACCCCAATAGAATAAATAGCTAAAAAAAGAAAAAAAAGATGAAAGGTTGTAGATAAAAGAATAAAATATCAATAAATATGAATCTTGAATCATGAAATCATGAATCATGAAATATGTTCATTGAAATTATGAATCATGAAATATGTTCATTGAAATTATGAATCATGAAAGGTGAAGTTCATTATTTCATTAATTCATTAATTGTGCAGAACTAGGTTTATTATATCATTTAAAAAAACAATATAAGAAATTAATATCACTATCATATTTTCATAATGTCCTTTGACCATGCCTTTTTATAACAGATTAATTTTGTAGAAATGATGTAGAAAAAACATCATTCAGATCTGGTTTCTACTTTCCTGGCTATCAATTTCTCTACAACTGTTTGCAGTATTTTTTTAATAAATAAATAATAGGTTTGCATTGGCTAATTCCTTACCATTTTTTTAAAAAATCCCTTTTTATGACCCTGTAATCTCTTAATTCAGGATAGAGTCATCAGGGTGATTTGTTTGGATGCAACTGAGCATTTACTGGTCGGATACCCTTCCTGATGCCATGTGGAATTCACAGCAGATATTTTTTCTTTATGCCTAGGAGATAAACATCTGCCACTACCTAGGATTGAACTCTCAACTTTCTCAGTGGGAGGCAATTGTCTTCACCACTAGACCACCATACCACTCATACTTCCTTACCGTTTATTTAAGCTTATACTTGTATATCATTATTACTGTTGAGTCAATGGTTTAACTACCTCAGCGTTTAAGTACACATAGTTTTTGAAGAGAGTTTTTTATGGGATCATCCCAGCGGTGAAATCCGGCCAGATCTATCCGGCTCGCACGAACTGGTAGGGCCAGCAGCAGGAGGCTCTGCCCACCCGCTGGAATGTCATTACATCCTGTTTTTTACCTTCTGCGCATGTGCAGAAGATGCATGCACGCTCACATTTCCGAACCGGTAGCGAAAGTAAGTGCATTTCACCGCTGGATCATCCTGCCAGGCATTATGGGATTTGGAAAGTGTTATACATCGTCATGTTTATTTATATACCATCAAATGCATTTGATATTTCATTGAATAGGTTACAAAATTTAGGTGATCACCATTTGGGCATAATATTTATGCTTGCAAAGGTGCAAAAACATCATGCATTACAGAATATAAACCACTCTGTCTTGCAAATATTGATACCCTAGCAGAATTATACTTTTGGCTCCAGCCAGACAAAATTGATCTCCTATGAGAAAACACAGCATTTATGTTTCATAATCAGTCTGCTGTAGAGATATGATATTGCCTTCCAACTGCAGGAATTTGTATTACATATTTCAATTGCTTTCTATGGTGGAAGACAATTTAAATTGAATAGGCTGAATTCAATCCAATCCATAATGTTCATTTTCTACATTTGGAGGTTTTCAGTTTGGTTATGACAGGCTCTGATTTAACTCATTTTAACAACCTGGGGAAAAATACTTAGATATTCTTCAGTAGCAGGTGAGAAGATTAGCACTAGAAAACACTTTTCTAAAAAGAGCTATAGTTCTTCAGGTTTTGCATTAGAGTTTTAAATTAAATAGCCTGTATCTAGTATAACCGGTGACCAATTAAGTATTTGATGGAAGTATTTTTTTTTTCTATATTTGGTAATGAATTTTACAGGCATTGAAAAAAGGAATGTGCAAGACGATCCACACCTACTTAACTGTAATTGGCTGGATTGGATCTGAGTGTAAAAAATGTTTAAGCTAAGGATTTGTTATAACCTCAGCCCTGGCATATACTGGTGTTAAGGAAGATTTATATATCCAGCCTTGTAAATTTCTTAAGAGGTTTGTTGCTTTGCTATAACAGGATTAACTGATTGTTACATGTGGCTAGATTATCTCTTAATAAAAGGTGAACTCATTCAGATTTTAGCCCTTGCACAGTGGTCTTTAGCTAGTCTTGAGAAGAACACGTCTTTCAAAATGTCCTTTTGTGTACTTGTGTTCTGTTTGCTTTAGAACAGACAGTTCTTTGTAGGCTGTGTTCATATACTTAAAAATAAGACTTAAAATATTGATTCTTCAAGTATGCACCGAATCTGAATCAATCTGTTTAATCCTGTCCTGGACATTCTAATGAGACCTGACTTGTTTCAGTCTTTTTCTTCACCAAGAGAACCCAGGGAGATATAAATCTTGATTCTAATAATACCTAAAACACCTATATTCATCCTGTCAACAAATCATCCTTTGTGGAAAATTATTCCATCAAGTTTAGAATTCTTTATGGGGGGGGGGGGGGAATAGGACAAACTTCAAAACCTGGGAGGACTTTGTGTTGTACTTTTTCAAATAGTCTCAATATACTTGGAAGACTTTGCTACACTGGAAAAGTCTGCCCTAACAGAACATTACAAGACCTTAACTGCTTATTATTTGAGTTTTCCATACTAGAAAATGACGAGGATTAAATTTGACATCTTCTACATGCCAAAACATAGCTCTGCGTATAGAATTTAATACCTTTATTTCTCTAGCCAGAAAACCAGGTTTAGGAAATGTTTCACTATTTCAGAAAATCTCTGAAACAAAATCTTTTTTTCTCTCCTCATTAGGAAATACTTAGACTTGATTTGCCTCTGCCTAAAAGTTTATCCTTTTGATGTGATTGTTAAGTTACAGAGTTTCCTTTCAGAATACTTAAAGGTTAAATTACAGGTAGTGCTGACTTAGCAACTGTCTTGGACAGTAACTGTTTGCAGTTATGACAGTGATGAAGAAGTAACTTTGTGACATATTTATAACTCCTAAGGTCTGTAAAACAAAGGAAAGCTGAAGTACGATCATAAGCACAGTTGTGATTTCACTTACTGACTGCTTTGCTTAATGACTGAGTTGTTGGTCTCATTTGTGGTTGCTAAATGAGGACTACCTGTAATGGATTCAGTTGAGGGCTGCTTTGTGATTGCAAACATTGCCAAAAGATTAAAACCCAAAGTGAATTCTGGACAGTATTAATTTGAGGTCATTTTCTATTTCTGACATATTCTCAACAGCCAAATCGGAAGAGAAATAAATGTAAACTAGAACTTTCCTATGTTATTTAGTGAGGTTTTTCCCCAGCTCTTTACATTTCTGAAACATCCACACTCAAAATAATAATTGCAAAAATATAACCTCTTTTTGTTCTAGTGACAGTATTTTTCCCATTTGTCAAACCTGTTGTGTTCAATACAGTGAAACATTTTTTTTTTAGAAATTCTTCTAAATTATCTTGTTATCACAGTGAACTTTTTTTTTTCCAGTTGTCAATTTGTGTGGCAAATGCAGAAGCTAAAATTGGCTTATTTAGTTGAAAGCTCTCAAGAGTTAGACAATGATGACACAAAATTCAAAATTTGGGATGACTAAAACTGAAGCTGTCTGATACTTTAACTTCTAACTCAGTCTTACTAGTTTGTATAAGTGGAATGAAATACATTTACAAATGTATTCATGAATTCCTATATCTCAATTTTGCATCTGTGTGCAGATTTGGTTGTTCAACAGCTGGCCAATTCTGTCTCTGAAGACAATTTTTGCTGCTGCTGCTGAGATTTCAGAATCATTAGGATCCTTTAAAGGGCTGTTTTGAGCATGTCAGGGAAGCTGTCAGTTTGCATTAGTAAAGACGTGCCATCTGCACAGTGGCTCATAGTTCCTGCTACTTGGAGTGTGATGTTTTCATAACTTCCAATAATTATGAGCTTGCTCAGGACTGCTTGATAAAGACTCTCTTGTGTTCCTCAACTTGCCATTGGTCATGGCGTGTGATCACAAGCCACTGCTTGTCAAATTTAAGTTTCTTTTTCTGTCTCTTCCTCTCCCTTGCCCTCCTGCCCTAAGTTCCTAGAGATTACTTGTCATGAGATCCGGTGTTGGCGCAAAAGGACATAGTTTGCCATCATTCTGGAGCTGATTGCAAAGAAATAGCTACCGTAGATGACTTTTTCTCCTAAAATGTCTGGGAAGAGTCGAAAAGTTCCTTTCCAGATTACATTCTTCCCGGCAGGAGAGAAGGAGTCCGATTCTGAACTTAGGGGACTTAGACTCAAAACTTAGTTTCAGTCCCATCTCCATGACACTTTCAGAAAAATCTGTAAAACAGGCTAGAAATAATTCTACAGTTTGATTCTCTTTAAAGTGGTTGCAGCCTTACTGGAACCTGTAAAAAGGAGAACCCTGTAGAATGTGATGTGATTTCTAGGCCTTCTTACGCCTTGAGGAATGTCTATTGAGATTCTCGGTCATCCAGGTCATCGTTGTCCCAAAGGTGCTTTTTCAAGAGGCAACTGGGCTTTCTTGTTTTACTTTGAAGATGTTTCACTTCTCATCCAAGAAGATTCTTCAGCTCTGAGCTGAAAGTCCAGTTGCCTCTTGAAAAAACACTTTTGGGACGCCTTGAGGAATATTGTAAATTAAACTATTGCTTTTATGGTTCTTGAGTTGTCTATGGTTTTTGTCTAGCAACTACTTTTGCCTTATTTACTGACTGATTAAAAGAAATCAATAGGATGGATAAAATTTAAAAAATGCATGCCAGCAACTTGGGTTTCCAGTGCTACATAAAAATGTCATTGACCATTATCTTTCCTGTCATAAAAACTTTATAGCCTGACATGAATCGATATCAGCTTCAAGCTCATAGGTTTTTCCACTTCCAAGATGCCTTCAGATGCTTACATTACTGCGTTAGGTGTTTAGGATTTCCAGACAGAGCCGGAGGCCTCCAGATGGCAGTTGAAACAAGTAGCAGCTCTTCAGACTAAGCCTCATGTCATATCTACTGATTGTGTAAACTGAGATAATGTAAATGAGCGAACAGGTCATTTCCTAGCTACATTTCAGGTTTTAGTGGATTAGTCAATAATAAATATATCTGTTGGCTGCAAGGAGGTTGACAAGAAATTCTGATTGGATCGTTTTGATAGAACGAATTTGGAAGTGTTTGAAACAATATTTTTTTAAAAATAGGCTTGGATTCTCATACTGATTTTAGCCTTTATTTGGATTCAGTTTATATTTATGGAAGGATGTCATAGTCATTGGTGGCACAGTGGCTCAGCGGTTAAGTTGCTGGGCTTGTCAGCTGAAAAGGCAGGTTTGAAACCCGAGCGCCACATGACAGGGTGAGCTCCTGTCCTTGCCCCAGCTCCTGCCACCTTAGCAGTTTGAAAGCATGCAAATGTTAGTAGATAAATAGGTACCACCTTGGTAGGAAGGTAACAGTGCTCTGTGATGTCATGTTGGCCACATGACTGCATAAATGTCTCTGGACAGCACTGGTTCAATGGCCTTGAAACGAAGATGAGCACCACCCCGTATAGTCTGCAATAAGTAAAATCTGAAGGGGTTTCTTTTTTTTTTTTATTGTAGCCATTATATGGAATTTTCTAGTAGAATTAGATCAAACGATAGGAATATAGTTACACTTGCTATTGGGAGAACATATATTTCGGAAGGATTTGTGATTTGGATTGATTAGATTACAATGTAAGACAAGTAGTAAGAATCCTTGATGGCAATACAGAAATGACTTCTACAAATGACCACATCCTTTTGCCTCTTCACAACCTTATAACTCTTGTATAAAACTTAGAACAATGACTAAAAAAAAACAAAAAACTGGCCGTAAATAAGAAAGACAAAGAACATCCCTAAAAACAGCAGAATGACTGTGAACATCTGATCTACTGCACTTCTATCTTTCTTGATATTAGTTATTGATTGTAGCGTTGCAAAGATTGGCTGATTTCTCTAAAAGGAAAAAAATTGAAAGAATTTCTGTGTCTGAATGCCCTGGGATGATCATAACCTCACTGCTAAATTTCATTTTGTGCTAAAGCCTTTGCTCTGGTTGTTTTTTTTTTTAAATACTGCCAACATTTTTATTACTGTTTTGTAGCAGTATTGATCAGATGAATATGTTCCTATAATTTGAGGAAAAATGAGAAATTATCGGTGGACTGATCATAAAGGAAACACTGCCATTTTAATTATTTAATTGCCATGAGATGCTGATATTTTCATTCTATCTGGTGGCCCAGTGATGTCCTAAATCCTAATTTGAGAATTTATTTTAAGTGTTTAATTTGCTTCATATCACAAGGATGTTTATCTAGGAGCCTGTCGGCATTTAAAGGGGATTCAATTGTCATAAAATAGTGGTTTCATGACAGCAAAGATAGAACGTAATGTTCATTTCAAAGCCTTGAACTACATGATAATTATAGAAAGCCCTGCTTTTCAAGAAACAATGCAATGCAATGCAATGATCATATTCTTATTAGAAGATTATAAAAATTGAGACTAGGTGGTACTCGTATAAATGCCAACAGTAACTTAACATTAAGTTTACCATGGGGATCGTTCAGTGTAGCTGTAATTTCTGACCCTTAAGCACGTAGTTGTAGGTTTTATGGATTGCTTCCTTAAACATTTATGAGAGAACTCTATTCCCAAGTAAGAATTGGTCTGCTGATCATGCCAAGTTAGAAAACTTGGCATCAGCAAATGGCGGCTGTCAGTTCCCTGACAACCTGGCAACACCTACTTTCTGGAAGCCACAATTTTTTATTTATTTAATGATGGCATGGAATAATTAGTATCTGTCTCTTCACCTCTTCAAGGTGAAAAGCTCCAAATTTCACCAATTTGCTATTGTAAGAAGGGGCCCATGAGATAGTCTTTGCCAGTAATGCTCTACCCTCCCTAAAAAGCACTAAACTGGATATTGTGTATTTTATTGTGTATTCAGTTTTTAACAGAAATGCTTCTTGGATGTAACAGAACTATGGTAACCAATTTTTAGCCAATTTTAAAATATCATAGTGCAGTAATGGCGAACCTTTTCAGCCCTGAGTGCCCAAAGCGGAATAGACATGCGTATGTGTGCGTGCATGCGCCAGAGCGCCGGAAACCGGAAGACCACTTGGTCTTCGGGATTTTGGTGCTCCGGCACATATGAAGGCCAGCTAGCCAGTGCTCATGTGTGCACCAGAAATCCAAAGACCAGGTGGCTGGCGCGCATGCACGCGAGGGAAACCAAAAGAGCAGCTGGAAACGGCACATGTGCCCACAGAGAGGGCTCTGCGTGTCACCTCTGGCATACATGCCATAGGGTCGCCATCACGGCCCTAGTGGGATTTTTACTTCAGTTGAAGCCTGGAAGGGTTGTGATTGTTGCCAAGGGGCTATAAATGGCGAGTAGTAATTTTTTTAAAAAAATAATTAAATTGAATAATTGAATGTAATTTTTTAAATTAAAATTTATTTTTTAAAATCAAAGAGAAAAAGAAATTGGTAGCAATTGGTTGGACTGTTTAAAGCATGGCAGATTAATCTCTACAGTCTTTGTTTCATCCAGAAATGCATTCGTGGTAGGCTTCCAGTTTTTGCAATGCAGCCACTCCTATGGCAAGCATGTTTGTTAGTTGCAGACATGGCTTTTGATGGGGTTCCTGCTGTAGGTGAAATTGTTTTATCCTTTAGTCTGAAAATTAGCTGCTCTAAGTAGATGTATGAGCAACGGAAACCCTTTTGAAACATCTGTTGTGGATAACTACAGTGAGGAGAAAAACCATGTTTGCCATCATGCGAGACCTTTAAGTATTCAATACGAAAGTTGGAAGAGAATCTGCATGCAGTCAGTTGAGTATATTTAGAAGCATCCCTATGAATAGAAAACCTATGAATAGAAATAGTAGTATAACTTGGAGAACCTTTGTTCAGTGTTTAAGGAACATCCTTTCAGACATTCAACCTAACTGAACATAGGAAGACCAGAAGAGAGAGAGACGGGGGGAAAAAACTCCTAGAAAGGACTTTGATGATACAGTCCATGTGTCCAGCTCCTTATAGTCCATCCAATGGTTTCTCAAACATTTGGCAGAGTAATTGCATAAATGTCTGCAGGGGGTAAAAAGATAGATATCTGGATTGCTAATTTAGTCAAATATAGTCAACGGAGCACTTTCTTGAAGGGGAAAAGGGATAAAAGTGATGGGGAAGTCAGACAAAAAAGAAGTAGCTGACACAGTAAAAATGGAAAAGAGATCATCAGTGTATCTAAAAGATTCTGCTGTCTCTTGTGAAAAATAATCACCTCTCATTAGAGAATGGATTATTAGCATGGACTATTGGTGTAAAGTGGAAGATCTCATACCCTACATTAATTTTCTTATAATGTTATGGTTAAGTAAACTTTAATTGTTTGCAATCATTTGGTCCTCTGAGCAAATGCAGAATAGAATAACCTTCCTCTCACATGTCTAAGAGACGACAAGAGTCTGAAAATGAACTTATTTGGAGATGAGATGCTTTCATTTTACACTTCGGGGTATCACCGCAGAGATTTTAATATTTGTTTAGCTGTCAGTGTAGGAGGTGACAAGGCTGAGCCCAAGGGAGGGGTCAAACTGGTCACAAGTCTCAAGTTCCTTCTCACTCACAAGATATTTAAGTCCAGCCAACCTTGAATTCCATTGACTCTTATCTGCCACCAATTTGCTTTGACCATTAGTAGTTCAGATTCAGAGCTCAAGCTTGCAATAAATCTTTATGCCCATTTGAACTGCCTGGACCTTCTGATTTCTCTGGCGCTTAACAATTAGAACCAGGTTTTGATATTGGTTATTACATGGATAGTTCTTCAGCTCCAAAATTGGCACTCAATGATGGGTTTGGGATCACGCTTATTCAGACTACTTGTTTGGACAAGCCCTCCCACTCAAATCTTAATACTTTTATAAATACTGGGAAAGAAAGATGGAAAAACCCCTTCCTTCTCATGGATCTGCTCTTCTTGATTCATCAGCAATACACCGTCTGTTGATTTTTACAAAGTTCAGTTCCCATAAAGCTTGTAGCCAAATTGTCAGATTGTAAATTAATCTCAGAAAACTAAAGCAATTTAGTCCCATTGTGTACGCATGATAGAATAGAAAAGGGATATTAAGGTAAAATTATACTTCTTCCTGAATATGATAACTAAAAAGCATTTGATAATATGCAATTAATTTTAATGGAATGATTAAAAAAAAGACAAGCCATTAGGAATTTTAGTTTTAATTCCTACCTCCAAAACTTTATAGTCAAATAATTTCTTGGACATATTTTTAATAAAATGAGCAAGGTGTTTAGATTGTCAGTTGAGAGAGAAATGAGTCTCTGCAGTTCCTTACTGTGTTGGCTTAGTTTGTGTTATAAATGGGAAAAAGGCCTGAATGTATGTATTTTACTAATACTATTATTTTTTTTTAAATTAGATTTATATGCCGCCCTTCTCCGGAGACTCAGGGCGGCTTACAATGAGTTAAGCAATAGCCTTCATACTGTTGTATATTTTATACAAAGTCAGCTTATTGCCCCCACAAACTGGGTCCTCAATTTACCTACCTTAGAAAGGATGGAAGGCTGAGTCAACCTTGAGCCTGGGGAGATTCGAACTTGCAATAATTGCAGACAGCTGAATGTTAATAACAGGCTTTTAGTCTGTTGAGCTATCCAGGCTCCTAATTTATTAATAATAAATAATACATTATTAATTTGTTAATTGTATTAATATTTAAAAGATTGCGTTCCAATCTGTTTACACTCAAAAGAGGAAACAAACTTCTTGTAAACATTTCCTGCCCAGACTATTGCAAGATTCACTCAGGATTGATAAAACCGGATTTTTCATGCTTACAGTGACACCTGCAGTATATCATAAAAGCTTCCTCAGTTGGAAATTGGAATGGATTTCTCTCACGACTCTTTTTTCGTGTGGTCAGATCTCTGATTGAGAAACACTCGTTACTCACTTAAAACATGCTGCACTAATGAGAATATTGAGCATGTTTTACAGATTGTTCAGAGTTATTTCACAGATTTGTTTTTGGAATTGTTACTACAATTGCACAATGCACTTTCATCACCTCCAACCCAGTGAGATCTGTCACAGGTGATGCAGTGTGATGCATTCCAGGTTAAGATTGGCTGCACTCCTACCCAGCGGTGAAATGTAAAATTTGTTATTACCGGTTCTGTGGGCGTGGCTTGATGGGTGGGTGGGTAATGTGATTGGGTGGGCGTGGCCAACTTTTTTTTTTTAACTTTTAAAAGCATTTTTTCTACAACCTTAAGCGGTTGCAGAAAATAATGCTTTTAGAAGCCTCTGACGATCCCAGCTGAGCCGCGTGATCATCAGAGGCTCTTTTTTTTAACTTTTAAAAGCATTTTTTCGGCCAAAGAGGTTGTAGAAAAAATGCTTTTAAAAGTAAAAAAAAAAAAAAAGCCTCTGATGATCGCGCAGCTCAGCTGGGCATGGGGGTGGGGCAGGGATTTTTGCTACTGGTTCTCCGAACCACCCGCCCGCTGCCATCGCTACTGGATCGGGCGATCCGGTCCGAACCGGGAGCATTTCACCCCTGCTCCTACCTTGCTACAGGACCCTTAAGCGGTTGCAGAAAATAATGCTTTTAGAAGCCTCTGACGATCCCAGCTGAGCCGCGTGATCATCAGAGGCTCTTTTTTTTAACTTTTAAAAGCATTTTTTCGGCCAAAGAGGTTGTAGAAAAAATGCTTTTAAAAGTAAAAAAAAAAAAGCCTCTGATGATCGCGCAGCTCAGCTGGGCATGGGGGTGGGGCAGGGATTTTTGCTACTGGTTCTCCGAACCACCCGCCCGCTGCCATCGCTACTGGATCGGGCGATCCGGTCCGAACCGGGAGCATTTCACCCCTGCTCCTACCTTGCTACAGGACCCTGAGCTCCATTTCTTTGCCCAATTTTTCCATTGATTTCCTTTTGTTTCCAACTTTAAGGTAGCACCCCATGAGTACTTCCCTTTCTTTTCACTAAAATGAATTTATACCTTCAATAAACATTTGATTTTTATTACAGGTTACAACAGTTCATTTAGTGACTGTTTAAAGTTATAACAGCACTGAAAAGAGTGACTTACGATTGTTTTTCACACTAATGACTATTGCAGCATCCGCATGGTCACACAATCGCTTGGCAACTGACTCATATTTATGATGCAGTGTCCCGGGGTCATGTGATCCCTTTTTGTGACCTTCTGACAAGCAAAGTCAACGGGGAAGTCAGATTCACTTAACAACCGTGTTACTAACGTAATAACTGCAGTGATTCACTTAACAGCTGTGGCAAGAAAGGTCATAAAGTGAGCAAAACTCACTTAACAACTGTCTCAGTTAGCAGCAAAAAAGTTTTGGGCTCATTTGTGGTCACATGCTGAGAACAAGGACCACCTGTATTAGTGATTTGCTTAGAGAGGTTTTGTGTAATATAGTCTCCATTGTTTGTAAATTAGCCAGCCTGAGAGTGAGTTGGGCAGCCATATATGCTCTTAGTTATCAAATTCAGGAAGAACTATAATTTTCCCTTAATATTCCTTTTCTGTTCCATCATCCATACACAACAGGACTAAGTTGCGTTAGTAGTTGTAGTTTTCGCAGGTTAATTTACAATCTGACAATTTGGCTACTGCAAGAGAGAAAAGTTTTATGGGAGATAAACCTTGTCCAGCCTGCCACACATGCCGTTTATTGGAGCAGGCTTGGTCTTTTCCCTTTTATGTTCAGCTAGGGTATGTGTAATTTGTTAGCGGGGAATAATATTCACGTAGAGTGGCATCTGCTTCTGTAATGGAGCACAATATCTCAGCGGAACGAGTGGAGTCTCTTCATTGGTTGATTGAGTTAATGGAAACATCAGTTGTAGCTCCAGCTTTTATTCCTTATACTGTCTCACAATGCATGAGATTGTTTATCCTTCAAAATAGCATCTAATGTTGAGTAAAGGCAGGGAAATGCAAATATACCATCACATGGCACAGTTCGTTATTATATAAACATTATAGTATAGGGGAGTTCTAGGGGACTTTGATGCTCCCTAGCTGTTTGGAGACCTCACAATCATTTGATGCAGTATTAATGCCAAGAATAAGAGCTACTTCCCAATATACAGCTGTTCCTCCTCCTCCTCCTCCTCTTTTTCTTGAGGAAGAAAGAAGTTTAGGGGAAAAAATACACTGGAGAATGGGATGCAAGCTCCATTTTAAGTTAACTTTGAAATCAGCCAGGTTTAGAGCTTAGCATAGTAGTAATAATTAATAAGCACAGAAATTGACTGTTAAGTTTTAGAAGCCCATTGGTTTTATTTTGCAGCTAATGTTTTTGATGTCAATTTATCCAGAAAATATCCTATATAAATATCCACAACTTACTGTACTTAATTATAATGGCTCCTTACACATCAATTGTATTTGATCTGGGAAAATATCTGAGTATTTTTTATAACAACTCCATTGGTTGAAATGTTATTAAAATAATTTGATTCAAGCAGGACATCCCAAGACTATGAACCCATTTATTTAACATATCTGCGTTATTTAAAAGATAGCTGGGCAATATTATATCTGCAGATTGTATTTCAGTTTTGTATTTCAGTTCTTAGAAATTATGTAGCAAGGATTCTATTTGAAAAATAAGTTTAGCAAAAATAAAATAAATTGAATGCTGAATGAGAGTACTATTCCCTGAAATGCTAGAGTCAAGCTCAGGTTGATGGCAGACATTTGTTGCATAAAATCTGGAAAGTTTGCCCATCTGTTTTGTTCAATCATATTCTGGAGGATTCTTCCTACAGCCTGTTGTCATCAAGGACAATGTTCAGGTTATGCACTTTGCGAAGGGCTCCAAAAGCATCGGAGAGTCAGACGTAGAACATCTAAGGAAGCGCAAAGCATCTGAGTGAAGAATTCCACTTTTCTTCTTCTTGGTGCTTGGCACGAACCATTTCCATGACAAAAGAGGATTATTGACTTTCATAGCCATGCTGCCTTTGATTCAAGGATCGCTTTGATTTCAGGGCCGCAGCCTCTGCTTATGAGACACAGAGCCCTGTCTCCTGTGTGTGTGTCAGGTGAAGAGGGAGGCAATGAAGAAGTGGTCAATTGTTGCAAGTATTCCCAGTGTGAGGGTCTTGAGTGATGTGGCAGGTTGAAACGATCGCTGGGACAATGAAAGACAACCGACCGTTCCTCCTGAATCCGGGAAGATGTTCAGCTTCGGCTATAATTCACGGAGCTGAATGGCTCTCCAAACTGAGAGCTGAAAACAAATGCACACACATGCTCGTGCAGAGTGAGTGAGCAAAAGAGAGAGAGAAGATGAGGCAAAGGGATGGAACAGATGTGGGAGCCTTTGTTGAGAGGCCTCGGAGGCTAGCGGGGTGGCGATAGGCTAATTTGAGGCGCATAATGCCAGGTCCCTTTCATATGTAGAACAGCACTTTGATCCAGTCTGGATGAAAGTGATGGAAAGTGGAGAGGATGGCCGGGGGTCTTTTGTCTTTGACAAAAAAGGCATCTGCCGAACTCTAACCCCCCCTCCCTCTCTATGCAGCCTCTCTAGCAGGCTGTTCCAACAATGCTGGTAAAAGGGATGTGTCTCTTTCTTATCCCTCCGTTCCCTGACCAAAAACCCTTGTCCTGACAGCTGAAGAAATCCTAGCCAGGGGGGAAAAAAAAAGGGCTAAGCAGTATGTTGACTACAAAGCTTAATCATTTATTTTTCCACCGTACTAACATTTTCTCTGTTGTCAGCAAGGTCCAATGCAGTTGTTACATTTGTTCTCTTGGTGCATCCTTTCAAGAGAGACTTTGAAGTTGGCATGAATTCATTTTCGCAAGGAGGGGAGTATCGCTTGTGAAGAGAAAGAGAGAGAGAGAGAGAGAGAGAGAGATACTTGCGGCTCATAGAAAAGGTTTTTGAATGCCAGCACACTGCATAGGATAAGGGAGCAAAAATATACAGCCCATTCAGCATACTTTGCTTGAGAGTAAAGATAAAAGTAACGATGATTCCATACTTCGGTTAAACAGTGAATACTTTGGTCTTATCCTGTGCAGTGTGTTGGCAGTCAATATCTTTTCTGTTTGTAAGTAGCAATTCTACCTTAAGGGATGCTGCGTCAAAATTTAGTTTGGGGGGCCAGTGCTTTTCCTAATATTGAAAATGGTGGAATTGCTTGTTGAGAGAGAGAGAAAAAAACATTGAAATTGGTGTGTGGCTATTTGTTTTTTTGTTTGTTTTGGACTAGCAAGTACATAGTATGTCTGAGGTGGTCTACCCCTGGGCATTGCACAGTGATTGGGGTAATATACCCTTGAATATTTCTTTCCCTTGGGTTTATGTTTGCTGTTGAAATTCTATTCAGAAAGATTGAAGATTCAGGCTTAAACCAAAAGGGAACCTGCAGAGCTGAATAAGAAGTTGTACATGTCTATGGAGATTCTCAGTCATCCAGGTCATGGTTGTCCCAAAGGTGCTTTTTTGAAGAGCTGAAGAATCTTCTTGGGTGAGAAGCGAAATGTCTTCAAAGAAAAACCAGAAAGTCCAGTTGCCTCTTGAAAAAAGCACCTTTGGGAAGAAGTTGTACAGTTAAGGGACAGATTTTCAGTCTTCACTTGGAGACCTCATGTTATAAAATAAAATAAAATAATCTGGCGTGGGGGTTTAAGGCAGGGGTGAAATGCTACCGATTTGGACCGGTTCAGCCAAACCAGTAATGATGGCGGCGGGTGGTTCGGAGAACCAGTAGTGATGGCAGCGCGAGGCTCCGCCCACCTACCCGGTCATCATTACTTCCTGGTTTTAACCAGGAAGTAACCAGTTTTTTACCCTCTGTGCATGCGCAGAGGGTCCACGCAGCCCATGCACTTCCGAACCAATAGAGAAGGTAAGTAGATTTCACCCCTGGTTTAAGGAGCCTGATTTCTCAATTTGTGATTGTGCTCCTTTGCTCAAAGTCAAAAAATGTTTGTATATCCTGGTATGCCTAGTCTTAAAAGTTGGAAATATTGCAAGAATGTCCCTTTTGCTAGATTGTAGTACAGATAGTCCTTGTTTAGCATCTGCTTTGTTTAACGACTGTTCGCAGTTATGCCAATGATGAAAAAGTAACTTTACGACCAGTCGGCGCATTTACAACCTTTGCAGGTGTGTAAAGCAAAGGAAAGCTGCAATAAATTCCTAAGTACAGTTTCAGTTAGCAACCGTTTCACTTAACAACTGAATTGCTAGTCCCAATTGTGATTGCTAAATGAGCATCAGCTATAACCAAAAAAGCTTCTGTGTTTGATTGTGGTAGCAGTTGCCTCTAAACCTTATTTTTTTAAAAAAAGTATTTTGAAGAATGTATCATTTCTGTGTACAGGTAGTCCTCGACTTACAACAGTTTGTTTAGTGATCGTTCAAAGCTACAACAGCACTGAAAAAAGTGACTTATGACCATTTCTCATATGTATGACCATTGAAGCATCCCCATGGTCACATGATCAACATTCAGACGTTTGGCAACTGTTTCATATTTATGACGGTTGCGGTGTCCCAGGGTCATGTGATCACTTTTTGCGACAAGCAAAGTCAATAGGGAAGCCAGATTCACTTAACAACCAGGTTACTAACGTAAGAACCGCAATGATTCAGTTAACAACTGAGCTGAGAAAGGTCATAAAATGGGGCAAAACTCACTTAAGAAATGTCTCACTTAATAACAGAAATTTTGAGCTCAATTGTGGTCGTAAGTCAAGGACTATCTGTATATTACCTGAGTTTTGAGTTTTGTACAGGAATTATCATGTATTATGTGAGAAGGATAGACTTTGTTTCATGCCAGTTCACTCTAGTCTAATGAAACCTTAGTGTTGTCTCTGACAGCTATGTAGGCTTAACAATGGCTATTTTATATGCCAAGATTTGCATATTTACATATGTAAAGCTTGGTAGAAAAGCAGGTTGTCATAGATTTCAGTATGGTAAAATGTAATTAATCAAATCAAGTCAAATTAAATTAAATCATACAAACTAGAAGGTCCTGGCCTAGAAACCAGGAGACTGAGTTTTAGGCCTCCTTATGCATGAAAGCTAGCTGTGTGACTTTGGGCCAGTCACTCTCTTTTAATACAACCCACCTCACAAGGTTGTTGTTGTTGCAGGGAGAATAGGAGGAAGCAGTATTAGGTAAACTTGCTGCGTTGAATTGGCAAAATACTTTCTTTTAAAGGTAGAAATCTTTTCATTATCATCATTGTCGTTCCCTAGTAACACACTACCGTGACTCCCAGTGAGACACTACCTTGACATGGTTGTGGTGCTTGTGAGCTCTGAGGAAGAGGAGAGCTATGAGAGGTTTAGCCATACTGGACAGATCTCATCAGAGCAGCCAACTGAAGAGTGTCTCTCGCATAAAGAATATGATAAGACATAATTTACAGAAACCCATTTTGGATCAGTCCTTGCTCAAGTCATCATTCACTAGGTGTTGGAATTCCTGGACGTTTACCATAATTTGGCTGAGCAGCCAAGGCTAGCAGCTGCATTACTACTGGAAGAAAAGTTGTTTACCCATTGCAAATACACAAAAATTGAAAACAAAGAAATAATAATCTGTTATTACAAATCAAGTCCAACAAGAAGAGGATATCTGAAAAGAATGGACCGATTCTGGAAAGAACAACAGATCAGAAATAACAAAATAGAGGCTAACAGAGCAACATCAAATTATAATACGAAATGAAGTATACACAGAAGCAGAATTGGAAGAACTGCAAAGGTCTTCCCAGAGCAAAGAAATTGAAGCCTTACCAGAAGTACTTCAGACTATAGAGGCAAACCAGTTGGCAGTAGAGGAAGCCAGCACAGATATTGAATTGTTTTCATTCCAAATCAGGCATCCTCTCCTCTTCCTTCTGGTCAGAAAGAATAAAGTCCTCTAACTAAAAATAATAATAATAACGGAAATAAAGAATAACTGAGTTCTAGATTAGCATAAAAACAACTGAATACGTTGCCTGCATTGAAGCTTGTTCCAAAGAAACACTAGCACCAGTATTTAAAATATGCCAATACTGTAACATCAAATATAAGCAAACCCACCATGGAAGAAATATCATTAAGGCAATTAATACCAGGGCAGTTCCAGCCATTAGATACATAGCTGGAACAGTGAAGTGGACACGAGCTGAACTAAAAGCCCTTGAAAGGACAACTAGAAAAATAGTAACAATGAATCATGCCCATCAGCAACGTTGACAAATTCTACTCTCCAAGGAAAATAAGTGGCCATGAAATGATGCAAGTACACCAGATAGTTGAAGAAGAAAATAGGGGATTGGAAGAATATCTGAAGGATAGTAAAGAAGATGCACTGAAGCTAGTTTACCACAAAGGCTTACCAAGTACTAAGAGACCAAACTGACCTAAAAATGAAATGAAGAATAAAATGACATGGCAAAATAAAATATTACATGGCCACTACATTAAAAAAAAAAAACAGGTAAAGCTTATTACCATTAATGGAAATGACTCGCAGCGGGAATTTTTTTTTTTTTAAATTTGATTTATATGCCGCCCTTCTCCGGAGACTCAGGGCGGCTTACAATGCGTTAAGTAATAGCCTTCATACTTTTGTATATTTATACAAAGTCAGCTTATTGCCCCCACAAACTGGGTCCTCAATTTACCTACCTTAGAAAGGATGGAAGGCTGAGTCAACCTTGAGCCTGGGGAGATTCGAACTTGCAGTAATTGCAGGCAGCTGAATGTTAATAACAGGCTATTAGTCTGCTGCGCCACCAGGCTCTTTTTGAATTGAATTGAAGCAAGAAATGGGGCTTATTCTGGCTGTACAAGACCAGGCCTTAAGAACAAATCCATACAAAGACTACTGAATAGAGTAGACAGTAACAGACAGCAAGAAGTGCCTCTCTAAAGAAACAGGAGAAACATTAGACCACCTAGTTCTTTGATGGCAAACCTATGGCACCACGGGCCCAAAGTGGTACACTGAGCCATGTCGCCTGGCACGCATGGCATCACCCGTTCCTCTTCCGGGTTTCTTGCACTCATGGCCTTTTTGCATGCAGCAGTGCCAGAAACTAGAAGAGCTGGTCTTCCATTTTCCTGCAGGGGCATGCACGCCAGCTGATCATCACATGCGCGTGCATGCCAGAAACCCGGAAGAGTAGCTGGCTGAAACCGGAAGTTCAGTAGCTGAAACCGGAAGTTCAATTTTTGGGTGCGTGCATGTGCCCTGGGCAGCTCCTCTTCCAGGTTGCGGCCCAGACACTTGCTCACTTGCTTGTTCGCCATCACTGACCTAGTTAGCTGCTGCAAGAAGATCACATGGATGGGCTACAAACAATGGCACGACAAATGGTGCATTGGAAGATCTGCAAGAAATACCATTTACCTGCAAGAAAGAATGATGGGACCAAAAAATAGACAAATTAATAGAAAACAAAGAAGCTAAAGTGCTCTGGGACTTTAGAATTCAAAGAGGCAAACATCTGTCACACAACAGACTTGTCAATAACAAAGACAAAAAAGTCTGGATAGTGGACGTGATAATACCTGGAGACAGCAGAAGAGAATAGAAAGAACAGGAGGAAATTACAAAACACAAAGATCTGCAGGTAGAAGAAGAATGACCGTGGAAAAAGAAAACAAAAATTATACCAATAGCAATAGGCCCCTTGGGTGAAATAGTAAAACATCTGGAGCACTACTTGAACACCATCGGCATTGACAAAATCTCCATCAATCAATTGCAAAAGATAGCTTTACCTGTAACAGCTTACATCTTGCAACAATCTTTTTAACACCCTCAAACAACATCTGCCTATCGCAGGTCCTTAGGAAAGACTTTCATAGGCTGATAAAAATGCCAAATCCAGTTTAAACATCTGGCAGACAGTAATAAATTCCCTTATTAGTGAATGTCATTTTTTTAAAAAAAATCCTGGATGAAACATTCTTGGGTTTAAGAGAAGAGTTTAGCTTCTTTATATTCACTTACGTATTTATGAATATGGAATCAATTAGTTAAAACATCTCTTGAGTAGCGCTCCTGGTTCCTGTAGTCTGCAATTTTTTCCTCTGAAATCCATTCCTACTCCCACACCATTTAAAGGGTGTTCATCCCAAATTGTATAGCTAAAAGTCTTTTGACCTGAGGTGACCCTGAGGACACAGATAAACCTCCAAGTGCTTCAATGACCCTCTAAAAGGATGCAAATGACCAGCTGTCTGCAAGGAATATAAATCCTTCCATTCCCCACTATCCTGTCAGAGCTGAAGAAGCTTCTTGGATGAGAAGCAAAACATCTTCAATGAAAAAA
Organism: Pantherophis guttatus; assembly: GCF_059756535.1. Taxonomy (NCBI): domain Eukaryota; kingdom Metazoa; phylum Chordata; class Lepidosauria; order Squamata; family Colubridae; genus Pantherophis; species Pantherophis guttatus. The sequence goes on along the minus strand of NC_142064.1, from coordinate 93,990,341 downwards.
CAAGAAAGTCAAGTTGCCTAATGAAAAAGCACCTTTGGGACAACCATGACCTGGATGACTGAGAATCTCTACGGATTTTCCTTCAGTCTTTCCTCTCCAAAATCTAGAATATTAGTAACAGCGAGATCATCATCATCAGGATGGAAGGGAATCACAGTTACAGTCTTTCAAATAATGTTACTATATCCAATTAGGATGGTGGTGGTACTGCTCCTGCTCCTGCTGGTGAGGAGAGGAAGAGAATCTTTCTTCCTGTGAAATTTTCCCAGTGAAATATTGCGAAGTTACTGCATTGAGTAAAAGAGGCTCATGTGACCCTGTCGGGTGTATACAAAACACGTTGAATTCAAAACATTTTGAAAACCGCTTTCCATTTGAAATGCCCCCTTTTTGACGTTGAAACAGTTGTTTCTCATCTGAAATGGGCTGTTTTGACCATTTGTAAATCCCTCCACACACACACCTCTAAACAGATCTGCCTCAAGCTCCGAACACTCCCTGAATGATGGAAAACCACCCATTTTGAATGTGAAACAGCTGCTTTGCATTCACAGAGGGATATTTTGAATTCAAAATGGGGGGGAGGGGAGAGACTTTGTACACCACTATTATGTTCTAATCAGCAGAGCAAAGAGCAGTTTTGGAAGAGGGCATTTTAATTGGATAAAAGAGTGAGTGGTGTGTGTGGCTGTTTAAGTGGGAGGAAGCCATACTGGAGATCTAAAAACAGAAATCTCCATTCTGCCTTGTCCTTAGAGCTAAACTCGATATAATCTAAGTGTTACACTTCCCAAACTAGATTTAGTTTTTCAACTGTATGTTGAACCAGAAGTAATATAATGCAAAAGTTACCAGTGCATAATCTCTGCTGAGAACACTGGTCTACTTATAAACTTTAAAACAGTGGTGAAATCTAAAATTTGTTACTACCGGTTCTGTGGGCATGGCTTGGTGGTGGTGGGTAATGTGACTGGGTGGGCGTGGTCAATTTTTTTTTCTTTTAAAACCATTTTTTCTACAACATCTTCGGCGAAGAGATTGTAAAAAAATGCTTTCAAAAGACTCTGACGATCCCAGCTGAGTTGCCTGATCGGCAGAGACTTTTTTTCTTTTAAATGCCTCTGACAATCAGGCAACTCAGCTTGGATCGTCAGAGGCATTTAAAAAAGAAAGGGGTTTTTTTCTTTTAAAAGCCTTTGATGATCCCAGATGAGCCACATGATCATCAGAGGCTTTTTTTTTTTTTTTACTTTTAAAAGCATTTTTTCGGCCGATGAAGTTGTAGAAAAAATGCTTTTAAAAGTAAAAAAAAAAAAGCCTCTGATGATTGTGCAGCTCAGCTGGGCATGGGGGGGCGGGGTGCAGGGATTTTTGCTACTGGTTCTCCAAACCACCCGCCTCCATCGCTACTGGATGGGGCGATCCGGTCCGAACCGGGAGCATTTCACCCCTGCTTTAAAGCAAGGTCTCTCAAAATGGTCATTATTGGTGCCAGGGGTCAAAAGGACTATCTAAGGGGCTACTGTTGTTATTCTTAGTAGTGATAGTCCTATTAAAGTATTAAATCATTTTCATACAGTAAGGATCTGGAGGTCAAAGAACGATCTGAAACTTTATGAAGGGGTCAATGAGTTGAAGAGTTTGGGGAGTCCTGATCTAAAGGATGTATCAATTCACCTTAAATCAGAGCCAACCTTTATAAAGCATGTCTTAAATTACTGTAGAACATCATTAAGGAACTGCAAGGAATATAAATCCTTCCATCCTCCACCATTCGGTCAGAGCTGGAGAAGCTTCTTGGATGAGAAGCAAAACATCTTCAAGGAGAAAGCAAAGTCCAATTGCCTTTTGAAAAAGCACTTTTGGGGCAACCATGACCTCGGTGACTGAGATTCTACATAGACCAGGGATGGGCAACTGTGGCCCTTTTACAACCTGTGGACTTCAACTCCCAGAATTCCTGAGCCATCTTGGCTGTCTCAGGAATTCTGGGAGTTGAAGTCCACAGGTTGTAAAAGGGTCACAGTTGCCCACTCCTGACATAGACAGATCTTTAAGAAACCTCTCCGGCTTAGAACTTGAACACTCTGATGACTAAGCCATGAACCCTCGTCATCCAAGTTAGATCTCTGGACAATCTTAGCTAAAACACTGGACTGCAATAGAGTTACTTTTCCCAATGTTTATGTAAACCACAGTTGAGATAATTCCCATGAAATGCTTTGAATAATCGGAACATTACAGAAGTGCTAGCTACTAGGGTATCTGAAAAGGGAACTAGGGACAAGTACTTGCCACATGCCATTTATTTTGGGTGCTCACTTTGAGATAAGCTTGCATTTTCCTCACGCTTTCCTCCCCCGCACCTTTGCCACTGAACAAAAGCACTTCCATGTGAAGAGAGCACCTTCAAATTCACAAGCTCTGGAATTTTTTTCCCCTGTTATGAAAGCCTCGGACTTGCGGGTCACTTGACTATGTACTGAAGATAAACCTTTCACAAAGGGCGCCCTGTTTGAAGCTGCACCTGGTATTGCAATCTCTGAATGCGATAACACTTGCTAGAAAAATTGTTATTGGAGAGCTGTGAGGTTGGACTTAAGAGGATTCCATTTATAACAGCTATTACTTTGCAAGGGAGGCCATAAAGTTCTCACTCTTTACAGAATGTAAAAGAATATTGGTTTCTTAATTGCAACTTTATTCATACAGTAGGTGAATTGTATTTAATTAAGTTTATACCCTCATAAAGGCCATAGGCAAAATATATTTTGGTTACTTTTTTGGTCATGGTTTGAACTGCAGGGAATTCTACTATTACTGCAAAATGGTTGATTTTGTTTTGTTTGTATGAAAACAGATTTAGGCAGCTAGAAAAGGTACAGGACTGCTCAAAAGAATTAAGTGGGGTTTTACTTTAAAAAAAAAAACCATGATGTTTGATCTAGGAATTCTAACTTGTTTTCCCCAAACAAACCAGAGCTGAATGCCATGTTTTATACTGTCCTTTTATTTCCTTTTTTTTCTTTTAAGAAAGAAAATTCAGGGATCTCAGTTCATAAGTTATTACATACTTCACATTACATAGAGATAGTCCTCGATTTACAACGGCAATTGGGATCAGAATTTCCATTGCTAAGCAAGGCAGTTGTTTACCTGAGCCTGCACCAGATTTTATCGTTATGGTTTGTGCCACGATTGTGAAGTGAATCTCTGCAATTCAGTAAATCCCACAGTCGTTAAGCAAATCCAATTTCCTCCATTGACTTTTCTTGTTGGAAGTTGGCTGGGTTACAAGTGGTGATCATGTGATCCCAGGAGGCTGCAACCATTCAAATTCTGTACATGCCAATTGGGTGGTGCCCAAATTTTGATCATGTGACCTGTAGGGAGGCTGCAAAGGTTGTGCGAAGATTGGTCATCGGTCACTTTTTCAGTGCCATTGTAATTTGGAACGACCACAAAACAACTAGTTGTAAATTGAGGACTACCTATACATATACATACATACATAAAGCAAAGTCTTAAAGAATACTCTGCTTTGATAGAAATGCCCTTCAAGGCAGCCTGATGTGACGACTCATGAAAATGGCTCTTTTTGATACATTTTGCTGATTTTCCATTACGCGCATAGAACTCAGTATTTCTTCAAAGGAAAGGATCATTGATTAGAAGCACTGAGATGGTTCCTCACTTTTTTTTTTTTTGAATCAAGCGATTTTGATGAAATGTATAAACTTCTTCATTGATTTAGCTTCTGAAGAGGATTTCCTGCTGAATGGAGCAGTGAAATTCCTTTCCATTGTAAGCCAGAAATGCTGTGGCCTGCAAACATGATTCTTGTGTTAAGTAACAGTACTGCAGTCTTGTAAGTCTAGATGTACAAGGAAGCTTATTAGCAGTTGGTTGGTTATAAGCTTTCTTTGGCATTTCAAGATCTGTATTTCTCCTGTGGAAAGTTACCCAACATCCACTAAAAGAGGCCATTATGGAAACCACAGTGTGGTTCTATTTCAGCTTCTTGTGAAGCTGCTGCCAAATTACTGCTCTTCCGAATTTAACCAGGGAGCTTAATTAAATTGGTGCTGAAATGACAACCAAAATTCACCTAATGTATTTTTTAAATATATTTTCTTAATATTGCAAGGAAGACATTTGAAACTAGTAGGAGGGGGATGTTGCAGAAACCTTTTTACCTTGAACTTTTTGTTGTTGTTCAAAGTTTTAAAAAATTACAGACAGAGAATAAACGGTCCAAAGGGAAGGATTACACACTGTTTCTTCTCCAACCAATTATTTATATAGTAGACTGGTTATGTTTTTCTTAAAGGAAGAAGTTGAGTAAAAACTTGAAATTTCCAGTGCATTGAATAATTTTAATAGCATTGCAGAGCAAAACAAAACAGACTTGAACAGTAAAAGATATGAAGAGGACATAGAAGTGCATGGAGTAATTGCTAGCATCTGTTTGAACCAAGCACCCATTTACTGATTGAATACATCTTCAACTTGCAACAGTTCATTGAGTGTCCGTTCAATGTTGCAACGACACTGAAAAAAGTGACTTATGACCATTTTTTACACTTACCACCGTTGCAACATTCCCCATGGTCACATGGGTCCGCGTTGGTGGATGATCTCTGGAGGGCTCGGGATAGGGGTTGCTCCTCTATCCTGGTCCTGTTAGACCTCTCAGCGGCTTTTGATACCATCGACCATGGTATCATGTTGCACCGGTTGGCAGGGTTGGGGGTGGGGGGCACCGTTCTGCGGTGGTTCTCCTCCTACCTCTCTGACCGGTCGCAATCTGTGTTGACGGGGCAGCGGTCGACCCTGAGGCACCTTGCTTGTGGGGTGCCACAAGGGTCGGTCCTCTCGCCCCTTCTGTTCAACATTTATGTAAAGCCGCTGGGTGAGATCATCCGTGGCTTCGGGGTGGAGTTCCATCAGTACGCTGATGACACCCAGCTGTACATCTCCACCCCAGGCCACCCCAACGATGCCTTTGAAGTGATGTCCCAGTGCCTGGAGGCCGTGCGGGCCTGGATGGGGAGAAACAGGCTCCGACTCAACCCCTCCAAGACCGAGTGGCTGTGGCTTCCAGCGTCCCGATATAGCCAGCTGACGCCATCGCTGGCTATTGGGGGCGAATCACTCGCCCCCACGGAGAGGGCTCGTAACTTGGGCGTCCTCCTGGACGCACGGCTGTCTTTAGAAGATCATTTGACGGCCGTGGCCAGGGGGGCTTTTTATCAGGTTCGCCTGATACGCCAGTTACGTCCCTTTCTAGATCGGGACTCTCTATGCACAGTCACTCAGGCACTAGTCACTTCCCGCCTGGACTACTGCAACGCTCTCTACATGGAGCTCCCCCTGGGGTGCATCCGGAGGCTCCAGCTGGTCCAGAATGCGGCCGCGCGGGGATTATGGGGGCGACGAGGCGCTCCCCTGTGACACCTCTCCTGCGCGAGCTGCACTGGCTTCCGGTGGTCTTCCGGGTGCGCTTCAAGGTGTTGGTGACCACCTTTAAAGCGCTCCATGGCTTAGGGCCGGGGTACTTACGAGACCGCCTTCTGCCACCAATAGCCTCCCACCGGCCAGTATGCTCGCACAGAGTGGGCCTCCTCAGGGTGCCGTCCGCCAGACAATGCCGGCTGGCGACCCCCAGGGGGAGAGCCTTCTCTGTGACGGCGCCCACCCTCTGGAACAACCTTCCCCCAGACTTACGTACAATAACAGACCTCCGGATTTTTCGTCGGGCCCTGAAAACCTATTTATTTCAACTAGCTGGGCTGGCTTGAGTTAAATTTTAAATTGATTTTAAATTGGGTTGTTTTAATTTATGGCCAAATATTTAATTATTTTAACACTGTTTTAAAATTTTGTATGCTCTGTTTTTACCTTGGCTGTGCACCGCCCTGAGTCCTATTTGGAGAAGGGTGGTATAGAAATTTAATTAATAATAATAATAATAATAATGATCAATATTCAGATGCTTGGCAATTGACTCGTATTTATGACTGTTGCAGTGACAAGAAAGGTTGTAAAATGGGACAAAATTCCCTTAACAAATGTTTCATTCAGCAATGAAATTTTGGGCTCAATTGTGGTTGTAAGTGGAGGACTATCCGTATTCTCAAATCTAACAATTTTACTGTTGCTGTGGGAAAAGTCTCATGTGAGCCATAGAAAGGATGTGTTGGATTAAAGGAGACCCCACTGGTGCTGCACGACTTCCAGAAATGTTCTTTGTTGACTTTTCCTAAATATGAGTCATACACAGGCCTATAAGTTTATTTATTTGGGACATTGATGATGACATCATTCTTATAATAACAATTATATAAACTATTTTCTTCTTTGTAGATGGTTGAGTGTTTAAAAGATGTGTTTAGGATAGAATGCACAGACACACACACAAATGAATGCCAAATGTTTATTATTCCAGTTTAATATATACTATTTAAAAATGAGTTTTAAGGACTGATTGGGAACTTTCCCTTTCCCTTTTCCTCCTTTCTATTCCCCAGGTGATCTTTGCTTTGAATCAGACTCTCTTGCAGCAGGAGAAGCTCCGAGCAGGCAGTCTACAGATTCCTCACAGTACAGAGGACCTTATCAAGCATTACAACTGTGGAGACCTCAACAATGTCATCTTCAATCATGATACTTCCCAAGTGAGTTGTGTCTCCCCATTCCCTTGTGCTGCTCACATTACTGCTAGTTAGCTTCTCTTGTGAGCTGTCCATATCCCCAAGAGACTGGACATTTTAAAGACAAGTTTATTTTCACTATTCAAAGTCAGTATCTATGCTTCTTTGTTAACACTGCAATTGGCAATTGTGCTTCCAGAAACATATTTGTTGGTGGCATCTGATGGGCTGTTGCTGATTTACTGGATAAGAAGAGAGTTTATAATATGTTTATTGAATTAAATGTTTTATTGTAATAGAGAGGGAACACATACTTCTATTCAACTTAATTTTAAAAAGATACCACTTTTTTTTTAAAACAATTCTGTAAATTATGAGCCATGGTGGCACAGTGATTAGCGTGCAGTACTGCAGGCTACTTCTGCTGATCACTGGCTGCCAGCAGATCGAATCTCACCAGGCTCAAGGTTGACTCATCCTTCCATCCTTCCGAGGTCAGTAAAATGAGGACCCAGATTGTTGGGGGCAATATGCTGACACTGTAAACTGCTTAGATAGGGCTGTAAAGCACTATGAAGCGGTATATAAATCTAAGTGCTATTGCTATAATCCCTTGCATTGGGATGAAGTCTGGACAACTGAATGGAACTGAGCATTTACTGGCCAGATGCCCTTCCTGATGCCTAGGTGGAGTTCACAGCAGATATTTTCTCTTTACGCCCAGAGAGAAATATTTGCCACTACCTAGAATTAAACTCTCAGCCTCTTGATTGTGAGGGAAGAGCTCCACTTCTAAGCCACCACACTGCTCTTTAAAAATATATAGTAAACTAGGGAAAAATGGATTTGTCTCACTACAGTACTTTGCCAAATTAGAGCTGGTTTCTTTTGCCATGTCTATACAATGGCCTCCCAAGCTGTGTAGCTTTTACATGAGCATAGTGAGATGTCCTGCATTTCCCATTTTTCTAAGCACATTAACTTGACATGGATGACATAATCAAAGGCCTTCTATAAACAAGGAAGCACATGTTAACTTCCTTTTGGTGTTTATAACCAGTGATATGTAGGTATTACAGCTAGTTCTCACTGAATGACTGGCCTGTTTAGCGATTGTTCAAAGTTACGATGGTGCGGCAAAAGTCACCTTATGACTAGTCTTTGTAGTGACGACTGTTACAGCATCCTTGCAGTCGTACCAAGATTCAGGCACTTTTGCAATTGGCAGGCATTAATGACTGTTGCAGCATTCTGTGGTCACATGATCACCATTTGCACATTTTACAGCTGGCTTTCAACAAACATAGTCAGTGGAGAAGCCAGCAGTGAAGTTACAAGTTGTGATCATGTGACGTCTCCTTTAGTGATGGAATTGTATTTGCAAAAATGTACTCTATTGCTATCCCATACTTTTCATTATCCCAGATAAGAATGAGGACAGGAGGTCAATATGAGACTTTAAAAGAGTGAACAATATACCACTGATTTAGGATGGAAATGCCATCTTCCCATCCTGCTTACAATCTTTTTGGACTGTTACCTTCTGGCAGAAGATACAGAACAATTAAAACTCAGACCACACATTTTCTGAATAGTTTTTATCCCAGAGCTATAATTGCACTCAACAATGAACTAAAGGGCCACCATCAGTGAGCTGTTGGACAGCATTACTTGGTCTGTTGTGTGGATGTTTGGGTGGTTTAGAGGTGGGGAATTTGTGGTGGGGTGTTGGGGATTGTTATGTGTGTTGGACCTGATCTTTGGGTGTTAAGTGAATTTCGTTGTATGGGTATACTGTGTATACACGTACAATGACAATAAATATATTATTATTATTATAGAAGAAATGTACTGCTGCCCCGGATTTTGGGAGACTACCCTTCATATACCCATCCACTATCTTACCAAAAAAAAAGAAAGAAAGAAAGAAAGAAAGAAAACACTCACTATATATCAAATACTAAGGGAGCCATGTTAATGAGCAATTCTATTTAGTTTTCTCTGGAACTCAGAGTATTCACCAAGCTGTCAAAACTGTTAGTGGTAGCCTGGAACAGTTAATCCCAAACACCAGCCTCTCAGAGCTTTGATTAATAAGCTTTATTAAGAAGAAGCTTACAGTAGCAAGAATTCCGGCAAGTAGTCTGTTTTCCAATGAGAGACCTCTGTATAGCAAAATAAGATGAGAAATCTCTAGTTGTTCTTATTTGTTTTTCAGGAGGTGGGAGAGGTAATTTGCATCTGCTATTATAAGTATTATAATTATACTCTTTTAGAACCAATTTTCATACAATGTTGCTGTGATTTTAGTGGCACATCTCTTAAATGTGGAGCCCCATAACTATGTGTGATCTGGAGACAGAGGAACACGAGGTGAACATCCTGCCCTTGAAGCAATTTATTTTTCAGGGAATATGGAAAAGAGCCACTTCTTATACTTGCAACATCTGGTATAAGAAAAGGTTTTTCTCCTCCAATACAGGAAATCGGCTATCCAAGAGGCAGTCAGCTAATCACTGACAAGTCACGTGCTTGAAATGTGTGGGCATCATGATCTTAAGATTTGAGAGTCTTATACATATGTCTCCCTGAGTAATCTCATTTACTGCCTGCCCTTGAAGGTACGCAATGCTGGTGGCTCTCTCTAACAATAAGGGGAAATCATGCAGGTTTTCCATCACTGGCATATTTCAATAGTCTCCTGTTAACACATGGTTATGCATGTGCATATGTTACGTTCTTAAAAAAACAAACCACCAGGTTGCTAGTCTCAACTGAAACTCACCTGACTTATTTCTCATCAAAGCTCGCAAAGCATTGAGTTAGATAGTATTTCTGGCTGAATGGGAGAGCTGGACCCAAGAGAGTAAAGTCTAAACTTCAGAATATGTGGCTGTGGTGTCTTTCCCTTTGGCAATGGATCTTCATGACATTTCTCGATAACTTCAGGGTGAGATGGTTCTAGTCAAAAAACACAAAGGACATAAATTATGCCAATTGCCAGGTGATTGGCAGTCTTCTTTTCTCTGATCTTAAGAGTTAAATGTATTGTCCCACTTGAAGAGAGCAGAGCTGATCCTGACAGCTCAAAATTGATGCAGAAAAACCTGTAGACCACCTTCATGTCTACCCACAAGGATCCTCCTATACTCCTCAAACCCAAAATATCAAGGAATATTTAATCATCAATCCCATAGGGATTACAACTACAAAATATGCATGGAGTATCTATGGAGATCCTCACTCATCCAGGTCATGGTTGCCCCAAAAGTGCTTTTCCAAAAGGCAACTGGACTTTCTTGGATTTTTTTTTCCTTGAAGACGTTTCACTTCTCATCCAAGAAGCTTCTTCAGTTTTGCTGAATGGTGGGGAACAGAAGGATTTATATTAGGTGATTGCTAAGGAATATAAATCCTTCCATTCCCCACCATTCAGCCAGTACTGAAGAAGTTTCTTGGATGAGAATCGAAACGTCTTCAAGGAAAAAAACCAAGAAAGTCCAGTTGCCTTTGGAAAAGCACCTTTGGGGCAGATATGCATGGGGCTTCATTAGTGGGGCTTCACTGCTGTTTAGACCAGGGGTCTCCAACCTTGGCAACTTTTAAGACATGTGGACTTCAACTCCCAGAATTCCTCAGCCACCATAATCCCGGACAGTATTACCACAATGCAAATATATGAACAGACATGGGGAGCTTTCTGCAGATAGAGCAGGACTAAACTTTGTCTCCTCTCCTGTCCCACACATTTTGTCCCTCCAATTGAATCTTAGTGAACGAGAATCCTATTTTCTTTCAACAAAATCCTTTGTTGAACAAACAAAACGCTGGAATGAAAAAATGCTTTGGCAGCTGTTCCTTCATGCATCCCTCTTTGATTTATGAGTCTCAAGGTCTTTTATATATATATGTATGTATGTATGTATGTATGTATGTATATGTATATGTATATGTATATGTATATGTATATGTATATGTATATGTATATGTATATGTATATGTATATGTATATGTATATGTATATGTATATATATATAATAATTGTGTTAAAAAAAAGATAAAAACTAATACAAATTACAAAAAAACAAACAATAAAAAGAGAAATATTGCAGAAGAAAGAAATATAAAAAATAAGAATATAACAAAGAAAAAGAAGTCCCTTGAGGTTTTTGCAAGGAGTCACAGTCTATTGCACAAGGAGAGCAGCACATTTTATCACTTCAGCCAGTAAGACTCCCCTTGGGGATATTTTGGGGTGGGAACTTGATCGTCTATTTCTTCTTTTGCCAAGCAGTAAAAGTAAAAGGGACGTGATGGCTCAGTGGCTAAGATGCTGAGCTTGTCAATCCAAAGGTCAGCAGTTCAGTGGTTCAAATCCCTAGTGCCACATAATGGGGTGAGCTCCTGTTACTTGTCCTAGCTTCTGCCAACCTAGCAGTTCGAAAGCACATAAAAAATGCAAGTAGAACAATAGGGACCACCTTTGGTGGGAAGGTAACAGCATTCCGTGTGCCTTTGGCCACATGACCATGGCGATGACTTCGGACCGCACTGGCTCTTCGGCTTTGAAACAGAGATGAGCACCGCCCCCTAGAGTCGGGAACGACTAGCATATATATGCGAGGGGAACCTTTACCTTTAAAAGCCTTACAAATTGAATATTTTCACTGCTGCTGAGTTTTGCTTTGGCAGGTCAGTTTTTCAGTGGGCAATCTATTACTACTAATCTTGGGTTTTTATTATGGCTCCTAGCTATGTGTGGTAGGATGTTGTCTTCGACTGAAAAAAGGGGAATATTCTTTTTAAAGTAAAGAATAGTAAAGTAAAGTTAAAAAAAGGTAAAGATTCTTTTTTTACAATGCTGAGTAGTCTTCCCTCCCTATTTCCTTCCCTTAAGTGTTCTCTTTGGTGGAAGTATTGTTTTTTTCTTTCTATCTATCTGTATCTGTTTTTATTACTGAGGTCATACTTATTCTTAGTGGTGTACAAAATATTGTGATCTCAAAGTGATCTATTTTGATCCCACCAGAAATGCTCCAGGACTGTTCCAACCAGTCCCAAGGCGTTTCAGCTTGAAATAAAGGTGCCTTTTGATACTGGAGTGTTTCCAGAACAGTCATTGGGACTTCTGTAAGGTCAGCACAATCTGTTTTAAACCTGAAGCAGCAATTTTGAGTTAAAAAAAGGGAAGTTTCAAAAGCAAAACAATTTAAATGAATCACTTATGTTATCCTGTCATTTGCAATGGGATGAAGAAATTTGACCTTGCTGCTTGAGCAAATCAGAGGAGTAACCCGCTGTAGGAACCTTCACAATAAGTCTAGTGTTCTATTTACAGGTGAAAACTATTTATTAGAAGATCAATATCCAGCGTGATTTATCTAGGGCTGTCTTTGAAAATGGGATAGCTAAACTGATATGAAAGATTTCTACAGGAGGTTAATGTGAGCAGCATTATCTGTTCTGAACTTTGTACTTGTGCCCTTCCAAACTGGTTCTGAATACCTTTGTGAGCATTTGAATGAGCATTGCACAAATATCATAGCCTCCATTCTTCTCCTGGTTATTGTCTTTTATATGAACCTTCTGTCGCTTTCTTTGATATCATAAAAATGTGATTTCCCAAGCTTCTGAGAATATGCTTTGTAACTGTAGCTTATTCGAAATCTACCGTGTTTCCCCAAAAATAAGATCCTGTCTTATATTTTTTTGAACCCCGAAATAAGCGCTTATTATTATTTATTTTCAGAGAGGTCTTATTATTTTGGGGCACGTGGAGCAAGACAGGGCTCCTCTTGCTGTCTTACCTGATTTCCAGCTCTGTCTCCCTAATCCTAACCAGAGGAAATGGCGGGGACCAGCTGTTCATGCAGTTAAATATTTTCAGGGAGAGCTTATTTTCAGGGAGGGCTTATTTTTGGAGTGGGCTTATTTTAGTGCATGTCTTATTTTCAGGGAAACACAGTATTATACCAGTGGTGAAATGTAAAATTTATTACTACCTGTTCTGTGGGCGTGGCTTGGTGGTGGTGGGTTAATGACAGTGGGCGTGGCCAACTTTTTCTTTTTTTTTTACTTTTTTTTACTTTTAAAACCATTTTTTCTTCGGCTGAAAAAATGCTTTTAAAGCCTCTGACAATCCCAGCTGACTTGCCTGATCGGCAGAGGCTTTTTTTCCCTTTAAAAACATTTTTCTATAACCTCTTCGCCTGAAGAGGTTGTAGAAAAAATGCTTTTAAAAGCCTCTGATGATCCCAGCTGAGCCGCGCGATCATTAGAGGCTTTTTTTTACTTTTAAAACCATTTTTTCTGCCAAAGAGGTTGTAGAAAAAATGCTTTTTAAAATAAATAAAGCCTCTGATGCTTGCGCAGCTCAGCTGGGTAATGGGGGGGGGGCAGGGATTTTTGCTACCAGTTCTCCGAACCACCCGCCTCCATCGCTACGGGTGATCCAATCCAAACCAGGAGGATTTCACCCCTGTATTATACCCTTAAAATCAAATTTAAGTTAAATGGTTTTGAAAATCAAAGTACAAGTTAAGAAATTAGTGATGCTGCCAGATGCTGTTTCACAATTTAATTTATTTTTATCCACTTGGAGGATGGAGTATTAAGTATGTTCATTACCTTGAGTTATTTATATAAATAATATAAATTATTATTTTTATCCAATAATAATTTATATTATTGTTATAAATAATTCAAAGTAATGAACATACTTAATACTCCTTCCTCCTATTTAAGACCCTGTTTTTCCCCACAACAGCTACCCTATGAGGTGAATTGGGCTGGCCCTAAGTGATGGCCCAGTGATGGCCCTAAGTCACCCAGGTGGTTTTGATACCTAAGGTGAGACTAGAACTCCACATTTCTAGCCTAGTGCCTTAACTACTATACCTCTTTATATATTTTGATGCTTGTCAAAATCAAGTCTTATATGGGATATTTCAAACTAATGACATTAAAGGCACAACCAGGGCTTTGATCTGAAAACCACTTAGCCTCACTAAGGTCTAAAGGAAGAATTTCAAGAAAATGTAGCTTGTCAGCTAAGGAAATAGTTTTCCATGTCAGTCTAGAGTGAATAACATAGTATTATGTGCTTCTACCTCTTAGTTACTTCTTTCTGTAGGAATAGAAAAGAAAGATGCAAATGCTAGCTAACCATATATAGCTCCTAGATAACCCATGCTCCATTGGGTCTTTGTTACAGAGATATTTCATTACCTAATCAGAGAAACAGAATGCCATGGGCGGGCAAAAAAATCAATAGGAATGGGAATGACTACTGACTTCCTGTTGGCTTCCCCCATTGAGTTTCCTTGTGGGAAACTGGCAGTAGGTATTGGAAATGTTCCCTTCCTTTCCCTTCCCAGCAGGCAGGTACATGGTGGCTGCTGTGTGTGGGAGGTACTGAGGGATTGCATTTATGGCTGGAATCTGTCAGGGAACATTGAAAATGAGAATTATGTGCCCTCAGTGGCACAGCAGCAGTGCTAAAGCAGCATTGAAGCAGCCTCCGTTTTCTCAAATTTTATTTTGTCAATAGTAATGACAAAATTACTTTGTCAATATTGACAAAATTATTTTGTCCCAGCATTTTGTAAGTTACTACAACTTGGTTGAAAACATTTTGTCCTACGATACACAGTTTTGCCCAGTTAAAGGTTACAGACACAGCTATATAGATATCTAACACATTGTGGTTTGATGTCCATGGCGTGTGTGTGTGTGCGCGTACACACACACATACTTTTTACTTTTATTTATGACCTTGCTATCCCTATTCGAATAGAGTCAGGGTGACTGATGGAACTGAGTGTTTATTGGCTTCCTCTCTCCATCTCTCCCTCCCTCCCTCCCTCTCTCACACACACTGGTAATTTACTTTTATTCTCATGATTTATTGTTTTCAGCACCATGTATAAGGATACATATGTAAGATCTCAGAATGTTTTCTAACTGGAGTGGTATATAAGGACTTCTTAAGAAATAAATGGATAAATATATATTTTTCAAGAGTCTTTCTTCAAATAAGCAGCACAGTTCAAAAGAAATTACAAAAACAGTGCTTACACACTTGACTAATTTGAAAAATTCGTAAGGGACAATTTGTAGCATCTTTTTGGGCTTATTTACAAGTTGCTACTGAAATACAATTCTGAAACTGAACTAGTTAAGGACCATATGATCCTACAGATGCATAATTTAAACAGTACAATTAATATGCAACAATGGGACTATTAGTGAAAGATAAATATTACATTTTTGCTAATATTACACTTTAAGAAAACAGGTATACAATATTTTATTGCTAGTATATACTGCTAGTACAGATTGTCAAAATATATAATTCATGTTCCAAAAACTGTTGGAAATATAATACAGGTAGTCCTTACTTTACAACAGTTCATTTAGTGACAGTTCGAAGTTACAACAGCATTGAAAAAAAGTGACTTATGACCATTTTTCACACTTATGACTGTTGCAACATCCCTATGGTCACATGATTTGCATTTGGATGCTTGACAGCTTCTTCATACTTATGACAGTTGCAGTGTCCCAGGGTCATGTGATCATCTTTGGCAAACTTCTGACAAGCAAAGTCAATGGAGAAGCCAGATTCACTTAACAACCGTGTTACTAATTTAACAACTGCAGTAATTCACTTAACAAATGTGGCAAGAAAAATCATAAAATGGAGCAAAACTTACTTAACAAATTTCTCACTTAGCAACCTAAATTCTGGGCTCAGTTGTGGTCATAAGTCAAGGACTACTTGTAATCAGATTGCAAATGTACATTCTCGTTTGGTAGTAATATTGCAAAGCTCAGCAATTCTGGAAATGGTTTATTACAGAATGAAACAAATCTTAAAAGTTGAGTCTTCTTTCCTGCCAGCAGTTTTTCTGCTAAACTTTGTATCCCTTCAAAATATACAAAGCTGATTTATGATAACAGTTCTAAGAATGCTTTAAGAAAACTTAACTGGATATTCAATACAAATCCTTCTTCATAAGAATGGGAAATCAAATTATGGGAGTATGCATTCAGTGTCAAAAATAACTTCATATTGCAAGACAAGGTAGAATTTAAAAAGAGAAGAAATCTTGTATTTGGAAAAGAAATATAAAAGGCTGATGTACAAGAACATAAATGAAAAAAAAAGTGCATTTAAAAATATAAATGTCGCTGTTACTTTCTTTAAAGAGGGCTGGAAATAATGAATGTATTTACTTTTAAAGCTCAAGGTCTTTACCAGATGAATCTAATGAAATATTTGTTTTCCCTGTCTGTCTTTCCCCATACCCAAGTCATTTAGAAAAATGGTACATTGTGCTTCTATTGCATTTCTAATGACAAAAGAACTATCAGAATACAAAATAGACCCTTCCATGAAATAGCGCTAATGACATATTAAGCATATGGCAGCATATACAGTGTAAATGTGCTGTCCCCTCAAAATAACGCAACACGCAGCCATTAATGTCTAAACATGTACAGTGTTATACAAGCTGTATACTCACTACTTTACAATGTAGCCAAGTGTCATTTCTTCAGTGTTGTCACATGAAAAGAATATACTTAAATATTTAAAAAATGTGAGGGGGTGTACTCACTTCTGTGATATACTTAAATAGATTTCCATTTTCCAACTCTTCTTTGCATTTCCTCTGCATAAAACCTCAAGTTTCCCAACTCTCTGGAACAAATCTCTGGGACATGCTGGGAAGGGACAGAGATTTGATCTGCTATGTTGTATAATCTTCTTTCTTTTCCATAGGTCCCAAATTTCATCAATGCATCTCTGCAACCTCATGAGCGCATCATGGCTCAGGAGATTGACAACTACTTCCGCCATGAGCTTATCTACAAGCGGAATGAGCGGATGGGCAAGCGAGTGAAAGATTTACTGCAAGAGTATCCAGATAAAAGCTTCTTCTTTGCATTTGGAGCTGGTAGGTATACATTTTAGAAGTCTTTTAAAAAATAACATGGATAAATTGATTCTCTGTCTTTCCTCAAGGTGAAAATTATCTCTTAGGTTCCAACCTAAATATACAGAATTTTAATTGGGTTTATTATAACATAAAATTGGCTTCAACTGGCATTTTCCTCCTAATAAAATAACCTCACCTGGTGGGCTGTACCTATCTCCCAAGTGTGAATCTGGTCTGAGAACACTTTGGAAGATGTAAGCCAAGTCACTGGATACAAATTTGACAACTTAGATATGAAAAAATCAACAGTGTTTTTGTTTATTAAAGCAGGACTCCCCAATTCCCGGTCCTCAGACTGGCACTGGTCTGCAGCCTGTTGGGAACTGGGCTGCATAAGTGAGTAAAGCTTCATCTGTGCATGCGTGGGATCTAGGTAGCATGTGAAATCACAGCCCCTCCGGTCCATGGAAAAAAAAAATTCTGCAGAACTGGTCCCTGGTGCCCAAAAGGTTGGGGGCCACTACATTAAAGCATGCATTTATGCCGCAAAATGGCTGTAGTATTTTTATAGGATTTCATTGTTTAAATTGACTAGTGTATAATGTCAGACTGTACTACCTGGAGGAGTTCCTGGAATACTCCACACAAGGGGGAGAGAGCAGCAATTGTATTTCAGTGCTTATTTTGTGAGATAATCAAATGATCTCAGATATTATCTGTTCTGGCACGCATAAATATTATACTGGCAGAGAGACAGTATGTACTCAATCATCTGCATAATGTCCTTTTCCCTCAAGGAAAAACTGATCAGGCGCACTTTATCCAGTCAGGCTTTGTATACTCCTGGGTGTTGGCATTGTGTAAATTAACATCTGTCACTTCTCCCTGAATTTCTGGGCATGTAGTGTGGAGTGTTAATGTTGGCTAATCCTTTTGATCATTGGTTTTGGTGAAAGAATTCTAAACGTCAGCCATTTTTAAAACTTGGAGCATTCCTGGCAGCAAACCTATAATTAAAGATTTGTTTTAAATATATATTTGAAGTTATGTACTGATTTAAATGTGCAGGTTTTGTAGATGAATGGCAATAATTTTCCAATAAAGATATTCTGTCAGATGTAAATGCCTTATTCTCCAATGTGTAAATAATGTATATATGGAACATCAGAGGTTAACTTATTCTTTGGACTTTAATGTATTCATAACTTACCACTCCCATTCCTAGCTCCACCCCTTGTATATATAAGGAGCCACCCTCACCATTCTCGTCGCTTCTACCTTGAATATTCAGTGAATATAGAATGCCTATCATAATTAAAAAGAAATATATTTAAAGCTTTAACTTCTATTATCTTTATTGAGTCTGATCCTGAAAATATTGCAACAAGCTGGTAGCAGAGGATGGTTAATTGACTCAATAAGTAATTAAAAATGTCCAAGAAAGATAGGCCCAACACCAGGGCCTACAGCAAAGAAATAGAAACTGATCAAGAGATGATCAACGAATCCACCAATGCGATTTCGAGAGAATCCGAAGAATACACCACTGAAGAAGAAGAACTAATGAGTGAAAATAATGACCAGAAAGAAATCGAAATAGAAAATAACGAACTCAGGTCAGAGATATTAAAGATACTAAAAAGCCAAAAGAATGATGAAAGTCTCATCGCGGACCTCCAGGAGATGCTGAAGAACAGCGGAGCAGCGAGAGAGAAAAACGTCATTAAAGAAAAACCCAAAGATCAAAAAATCGTAAGTGAGATGACTACTGAGAAAATAGTTGTTAAAAAGAAAAGATGTGATCCCGCGCGAAATTTTGAATGGCAGCCATCTTGGTTTCAACGAACTTCAAAAGAGAATGGAGCAGAGCCAATCAAAACACTCAGTTCAAAATTTCTGGCGCGAAAAACACTATCAGACGAAGAAAGTGAGAAAGAAGTCTCAAACTCTTCAGATGATCCAAAATCAGAAAGTGAAGACGATTTAACAAAATCTCAAGTAAAATCAGCAATGAAAACGCTTTTTGCTGCTTTTGGGCCAAGACTGAAAATTACCAAGACATCTACGAAGAAGCAAGAAATCAAACCGGCGATTCAAGACCTGCACGCTCCCATCCTGACTTCGAAAGCGACGACGCCCGAGCCCAGAGAGCCATGCCGATTTCGCCCTACACCACAGACAAAATCGAATACCAACGCACACAAAAAGAAGAAAAGAACCGTCACCACCACCAGAACCCCAAAAACCGAGCCAGAGACCGACTCATCTGAGGAGGAGCGGATCGAGAGAGCTGAAAGGGAGAGAACCTTCCACGACGCCACCAAAGAAGAAATGAACAACGCGCATGTGCGAAACTACGTAGACGACCCAGAAGGACTTGAACTGGCCAGAGAACCGCGCAGACTCATTGCAAGCATCCCAATGCCGTTCTGTAATTTCCTGCACTTGAGAGATCACGGACTGCCCCAGGTTGTAAGTAATGGACAGAATAATGTAGGTAACTTACCCAGTGACTTCCCAAAACTTAGAATTGATGGCATTAATTTACAAGAGTGGTATCAACAGCTTCAGGTTATTTTCATGAAAGAAAATTTACTATTCTTTATAACTAGCCCTCCAAGAAGACCTTGGACTTTAAAAATAGATTGTTTACATCATAGAGCATTTTTCATAATAATATCTAGCGTGTCTCCTGCAATGTATCATAGCATCAAACCATGATTAGGTGCACATTAGAGGATGCTGGTTTAGGCAAACAATTTTGGTCAGAGGCATTACATTATTCGAATTACACTCAAAATAGAACCTGGTCCAGTATTGTGAATAAGACACCATATGAGGTGATGTACAATAGAAAACCCAAATTATCACACATGCACATATTTGGAGTCACTGCAGACGTACACATACCTAAACAATTGAGGAGAAAGGGAGAAAACGTATCCAGGAGATTAAGATTCATGGGATACGAAACTGGAACCAAAGGGTACAGATTTATTGATAGTAATAACAAATTTATAGTATCCAGAACAGCTGTGTTCCATGAACAGGCCAATTGGTCAAAATTGCACCTTAATGAAATATTTCCTAATAAATGTAAAGATACGATATCTTGCGAGGAAGGAACAACAGAAAATCAAAATATTAACAAAAGTAAGAACAAAACCAAAACTTGGACTAATAGTCAGCATAAAATAAAGACAGACACATTAACAAAAAAGGAAGCTAGATATTTGCATGATAACCATAGCAAGCCTGAAAGAACTATTAGAAACAATAGAAACCAAATACCAAATAAATACAAAGATTACATAATGCATATGAATGGAGAACAAATAACACCTAATACATATGAAGAAGTATTGAAACTTCCACATGAAGAAAGAGAAAAATGGGAACTAGCTATGGAAAAAGAGATGGAAAGTTTACAAGGATTAAATGTATTCACACCTGCGATCGCACCTAAGGATAAAACAATTATAGGTACCAGGTGGATTTATAAAATTAAGAACTTAGAAGGAGGCAATACCTTATACAAGGCTAGACTAGTTGCACAAGGCTATGCACAAAAATATCCAGAAGACTATACTGATACATATTCACCCACAGTGAGAACAGAGAGTGTCAAAACAGCCCTTGTAGTAGCATCTGCACTCAATCTGGACGTATTCCAATATGACATACAGACCGCATACTTACATGCAAAATTAGATAAGGAAATATATGTAAGAGCACCACACAGTCAATACACTAATAAGAACGAAATTTGGTTATTAAATAAGAGTCTGTACGGATTAAAGCAATCCGGCAAAAGATGGTACGATTGCTTGGTAAAAGTACTTAAGACCATGGATTTCAACGCCACCACTGCTGATAACTGTTTCTTTGTAAAAAAGAGTAATGATCATATTGAATTTGTATTAATTTACGTGGACGATATTTTATACATTGGAAAGCATAAAGAGAGCAGGGAAATCTTTGTAAATAAGTTAAATGAACACTTCTCACTGAAATCTCTGGGTAAAGTGAATAAATACCTTGGTGTGCAAATTAACAAAACTAAAAGGGGATTCAAACTTACACAGAAAGATAAAATCATCGAACTCCTAAACAAATGTAACTTAAATAATGCTAAAACCTGTGACACCCCTATGCAAACTGATTTTCTTAGAAACACTGATGAATCTTCCCCTGAGTTTAAAGACAACACATTTTACAGATCAGTTATAGGTTCACTCCTTTATATATCTAATTGGACTAGGCCAGATATTGCATTACCTCTCAATCTATTGTCAAGATATGTTAGTAAACCAACCTTGTATCATTGGGAAGCTGTCAAAAGAATTCTAAGATATCTGAAGGGTACATTAGATTTTTGTTTAATGTTGGAACCCAATAATGACAGAGAACCAAAAATTACTTGTTATGCTGATGCAGATTGGGCTGGTGATACATCATGCAGAAAGAGTACTTCTGGTTATGTTTTTCTATTGAATGATTGTCCAGTTTACTGGTATACTGGTAAACAAGAACTAGTAGCCACTTCTACTACAGAAGCGGAATATGTTTGTTTGTCCAAAGCTGCAAATAACCTTGTATGGTTCAATGATCTGATCACTGATGTTTGGAAGAAACCCACCTTACCATTTATTATGCATGAAGACAATAAAGCGGCCATTGAAATATCCAGATCCGATGCAATTGGACAAAGGTCCAGGCATATTGATATAAAGTTTAAGCATGTGAGACAACTGTCTCAAGACGGATTCATTAAAGCAATACATTGCGATACTTCTGAACAATTAGCTGACATATTAACAAAACCCTTACCTTCTAAACAACACAAATATTTAACTTCTAAATTATATGTATTATATTGTCCTGAATCAGAATGTAATTGGTGTTGTGTAACGAACCGGCATTTAGAGGGGGATTTGTCAGATGTAAATGCCTTATTCTCCAATGTGTAAATAATGTATATATGGAACATCAGAGGTTAACTTATTCTTTGGACTTTAATGTATTCATAACTTACCACTCCCATTCCTAGCTCCACCCCTTGTATATATAAGGAGCCACCCTCACCATTCTCGTCGCTTCTACCTTGAATATTCAGTGAATATAGAATGCCTATCATAATTAAAAAGAAATATATTTAAAGCTTTAACTTCTATTATCTTTATTGAGTCTGATCCTGAAAATATTGCAACATATTCTTATTAGGCCATAGAATGTTTTCAAATATCCATACTTGAGACGGATTTCATCTCCCCTCACACAGAAGTTTCTGTGTTGCCATTTCAGTGATTCCAAAGATATTTGCAAGAGGTAGTACCTCTTGAAAAGTAGCACATATAACTTTTTAAATGAAAGTATTCATTAGGAATCATAAAAGCATGACATTTACTCAATATTGTTATTAACTGTGATATATTTTAATAATGTTTTATTTATTATTTAGTATTATTTGCTTACTAAACAATATATTTATTAATATATTTTCTAACCATGTTGTGGCCATAGCTGAAAAAGTGAACTTACTTTCCTTAAGATATAATGCAATAAGGGGTTGTTTGTTTGTTTGTTTGTTTTTCCAACTATGGTAAAGATAGTACAAATATGCAGCAGTTTAATGAAATGCAAAAAGTGTTATAAATGTTTGCAGACAATTTAAATAGAATGTTTCTTAAAGCCGCCTTTGGCTTCTGGAACAGTGATGGGATAGCCACCCAGAGTTATTGAATCAGAGAAATGGGCAGCATAGAAATTTAATAAATACATTTAATAAATAGATTTAGCACAGAGTCGGTCTCCTCCGGGTCCCGTCAGCTAAACAATGTCGGCTGGAGGGCGCGCAGGGGAGGGCCTTCTCTGTGACTGCCCCGGCTCTCTGGAACCAATTACCTCCTGAGATCCGGACCGCCCCCACCCTATTGGCCTTCCGCAAAGCGGTGAAGACCTGGCTCTTCCGGCAGGCCTGGGACCATTGATCTCGTTATAATGATTTCCGAGACCCGGCCACGAATTAGAGTGCATGTGTTTTAACATTTTTAAAGTTTTTAATGTTTTAATGTTTTTCTTTTAACATTTTTTATGGGATTATTCGCATTGTTTTATTCTTTGTTGTAAGCCGCCCAGAGTCCCTTGGGAGTTGGGCGGCATAGAAATGCGACAAAATAAATAAATAAATAATAAATAAAATACAGGTAGTCCTTGACTTACATTTAGTGACTGTTCAAAGTTGTAACTTCACTGAAAAAAGTGACAGGTAAACTTTTTGTAAGTTTTTCAAGATAAGATAGAGATAGAGATAGAGATAGAGATAGAGATAGAGAAATAGATATATAGATATATAGATACACATACACCAGCCACAATGTAGGGCTATACTAGATCTTCCTGTACCTATAGCTCTCTGAGTTGCTTCAACTGATGTCTCTGCACCAGATAAGGCCACAATTGGCAAAAGCCTTCTGACTTCCATTTGCTGTTCAAGCAGTAGCTGTACGTTCAGAAAGATACCCAGATCTCAAATCTGCTATTTCTGGAATAATACTTGCCCAGAGATAACACTGATATTAATAGAACAATCTGATCAACAATGCTAACTCCTGGGTTCAACTTCAGTCTGTTTTGCCCCATCAAAACCCTTAAGATCTTCATGCACTAGGCTAGGGCATTGGCAGCATCTCTCCTACAACCCAGGCTGATGATGTAAAGTGGCTTAACTTGGATATTAACAGACAAGGAAGTGAGAGCTCATATATCTATGGCACCCCATATATCTGAGGCCAGTAGGCTGATCTCTCACCCGTTCCTCGACTAAGTGAAAATACTCGGTGAGGAAGAAGAGGAATCACTGCAAAATAGTATCCTTGGTTTGCAATCCCCATAGAGTTGGGGTCCAGTGGTCCAGTAAGATACCATAGGTGATGATACCAAAGGTCATGAAAAGGTCAAAAGGGATGTGGGGGGCGCACTACCTTCATCTAAGTTCCAAACAGGCCATCTAAGAAAGCAATCAATGTTACCTTTGTCCCATTCCCAGGTTGGAGCCCTGACTGAAAAGACTCCAATTAATTTGCTTCTTTTAGGGAGCCACGATGTTGGTCTAACACCTTTATCTTATGTTGCCACCTTTGTTGGCTAAGCACAGTGAAAACGGCTCACATGCTGACACTTTCCCAACTGAAGTTTATCCATATTGTGGGATCTGGCTTGTTCAGGACTGAAGGGTGCTTCCTATTTAAACCTTGAAACTGGAAGTAAACATCAGAGAAAGGACCTACTATTACTAAACAGCAATCTGTGCTATAGGTGAAAGCACTTTGTGATGTAAAGTTCTCTTCTGTTTAGCAGGACGCAAAACATTTAAAAGAATATACAGAAAATCTGAGTCTGTTGTCAAGCTTGAAAGACTAAATCCACCTTTTTCTGTGGGGGTGGGGGAAAGAGGGCAAAAAAAGAAGCCTTCATTAGAACAGTGGGTACCTCTCTTTATTTAAGACTAGATGAAAAGACTATAGCTTATTTACCCACTTGGCTAGAAATGATACTTACAAGGAGATCTCAGTTTCTCCCGTTCTTGAGTTTGAACACAGAACAATGACTGCCAAAGTAAATTGACCTCCCGAACGCCTGTGTTCATGTAGTAGGATAGGGATAATGGAGAGCTGAGTGCAAAAAGAGAAGGAGGGGCTTCTGCTGGCACAAGGGTCCGGGGGCCTTTCTCTTTGGAGTTACTCAAGTGTGTCAGGCCAAAAGAGGAAACAGATGAAAAGGGTTTCTGCTCCCTATCATGCTTCTGTGGACAGCCTCCCGCAGGAGTGAGACTGCTTGATCTTACGCTTCTGGGGTGACCGTGTTCATTCATAGCTGCTTTAAAAGAAATGTTGAAAGTGGTAGGCGAATCTCTTAAAAGTAAAGCACTTCTCTTAATTGCCAGAAAGTCTAGGATGTGCCTGTGTTTGGACAACAGCATCCAAGTACATTTCTGCCAAGAATTTTTGGTAGAAGGGAAGCAAATTGCAATGCAAAGATAAAATCCTTGCTGCTAATTCAATTGTGCAGGTAGCTTTCAGGACAGGGAAGAGACAGATTATCACAGGTGAGTGCAATGCACTCAATAGTACGGTTTGCTGAACACTGGGTATGTTTTTGAAATAATGGAACGTTCATTCTACACACTTTTGGACATGCCTAAGCTAATAAGTGAAACCTTCATTTGTGTGTGTGCATTTCTATGTGTGTGTATGTATCTGCTAGTTTCCCATTCTACACGTTTTGACAATTGTTCTTCTCTTTAGTCTTGATTTCTGATTGTTCAATAGTGGTAGAAAAAATAGAGAATGATCGGGAATATTGATAATAATTTTCAATATTAATAGAACACTGCACAGTAAAGTGTGATGCTCAGAACTGTTGCTAGAAATGTTCACAATAGGGTCTAATTAACACTAAATAATGTGCAATAAATTATGCACCCTAAAATTACATTAAAATTACATTTTGCAGCGTATTACATTGTCGTTCTTAGCTACAATTCTAACAACTTTTTCATATGAATTTTTTAAACCGATAAAGATGGTTTTGAGTTGTATTTGTCACTTACAGTATTAGTTATCCCACTTTGTGTCTGCTGCAAATTTGTAAATTCTTTCATCCGCTTGTCATCCAAGTCATTAATATAAATGTTAAAAAGCATAGAGTCTACGGCTAAACATGGTGCTACTTCACTTGCTATCTCACTGAGGATAAAGAATTTTTGATATGAAGTCCTTAATCTGATTTTTCAATCCAGCAATATATCCACATAATTGCCAAGCCATGCAGTCCATGGAAAACTAGTTTGATATTTCAGCATGACTTGCTGAAATGACAAAACATATGTATATCTGTAGCAGCTGCATAAGATGCTACCGGAAGCTATCTAATAAAAAAAACGAGTGGTTAGTCTAATATGACATGTTCCTAGTAAATCCATGGGGATTTGTGATAATCACCTCATTGTTCTCCAGCTCCTCAAGGAATCAGTTACTCTGTGATCTCCTGTACAATTTTTCTAAGTATCAATGTCAAATTGACCAAATTCATTGATTTTCCTTTTCTTCTTTTTTTGAAAGCAGGATTTTAGGATTTATAAAAGAAATACATATCAGGTTCAGCTAGACAGTCATGAACTTGCTTCATAAAAGATGAGTCAAGTGACTCAGGAAGTGTACATTGGTCCAAAGTAAAAAGATATTCTCTGACAGTGTGTTTTTAAAATCTTTCTCAAACTTCAGTTATGCTCTTTTAAGGTGCTCTTTCCAATTACTTTCTTTGAACTGAAATCTTGTTGGAGAATACAAAGCCAAATACAGGTAGTTCTCGCCTACAACAGTTCATTTAGTGACCATTTGAAGTTACAACGGCAGTGAAAAAAGTAACATGACATTTTTTAAACCTTTTTTTTTTTTTTTTTGCAGAAATAGGTGAATTTGTGCTGTTTCAACACTTCCAAATGCTTTTTTTGCTAGTTCTTATATGGTGCAATCTTTTTTTAATCTGGCACTCCAAAATCAAGATAACTCAGATTGCAGTCCTAGAAAACAACATTCTCCCTTTGATATTTTGAAAGCCGGTCGTTCATCTGCAGTATTCTTTCCCTTTCCCAGTCCTCTTCCACAGGGATACACATCTGATCTTCTATTAATTTTAGTTTTATTTCAAATTCTTACAAATGCATGATGATGTGGTTGTAGTTGCTCCCTGCATATGAATTACTAGCAAAGAGGAATGGCCTTCATACATCTTAGAAATTCTGTCACATGCCTGATCCATGACATGGTAGACAGCTTATTTCATATGCTAATAGCTACAGTCAGAATATGCTTGTTTCTGTTTCCAATAGTGCTTAGTATCGAACTATTTTCTCTGTGTGTTCTTGCAGGGTGCAATTACATTGTCTCTGCCTTTCAAGGTTATGCTATTATTGTGTTTGTTACACTAGATCTTTTTCTTCCTTTGAAGGTTCAAAGCCAGTTGCTTCTGTAAGAGCTTCAAAGCTGTTTTGGAATTGAAGACTATCTTCTGTGTCTCTTGCTTCTCTTGGTTATCATTCTTATCTGCTGTATTTGTTCCTTTGTTTACATTTCTTCCTTACGGACAGTAACTTCTTTTGTTGGTTGCTGTTGTATCATCTCCTTTGTTCCCCCAAAAAACTTTGTTCTTTCTTATGAATGGTAATACGGTCACGGCCGCTCCATTTCTTACCTTGAAAATTAGATTTCTTTTTAAAAATCACATCAGCATAATAACACCTGAATATTAATTAGGCAAATAGTATTTTAGGAAGCTAATAGGTATCATCTTTCACGCTGTTACAATAAAAACATGCTTGTTGAGTCATGATGAATTTCTAAAGATTCATGTGTTTAATATTTATGAGTTAGAATGCTATTTCTGAGGCAGTAAAGAAACTTTCTTCCCAAATCAGTGGTTTGTCCATGTTTCATTATACAGTTGAGTGAAATACTCTTTTAATAATAAAGGACTAGAAGTGTAGGATTCTTGAGACACCATCATACAATGGTATAATTATATAACATGTTTTGCATGTTGTAATCCTGCATTTTTGCTCTTTATGCATCTTTTGAGTTTTGGGATGGGGTGAAGGAAAATTTATATAAATATAAATTTATATAAAAATATCAGTCCAGGCTTGTTCAGATTAACCCCTTGGAGACCAATACACTATTGAATTCTTCTCAGGTCCTTTATTATACGAGGAGATTCGTAACTAACAATAGTTAGTGATGAATCTAGATATGAGCTTCATTAAGTATAGGAGCCTTGGTGGAACAGTGGTTAAAGTGCAGTATTGCAGGCTAACTCTGTCCACAGCCTGGAATTTGATCCTGATGGGGCTCAAAGTTGATTCAGCCTTCCATCCTTCTGAGGTCGATAAAATGAGGACCCAGCTTGTTGGGAGCAATATACTGACTCTGTAAACAGCTCAGATAGTGCTGTAAAGCACTATGGGATGATATATAAATCTAAGCGCTATTACGTTTGCTAAAATCCTGTTTCCTATCTATTTCCATTTTTTTTACTTTCTTAATATGTTTAATGGTTCCTCATAGAAATCTACTGGAACAGTCTAGTATGGGTCTTCCCAGATTACCCCATCATGCAGGATAAGGCCCTGCTGTGATCTCTCCCAATTCATGGGAGAAGTTTCTGCTTCCTGAATTAGTACATTGGCTCTACTGGATTGTTTGCTTATTGATGCAGATAGGCATGAGGGTTCTCAGGAGCTTGAAAATCTTCCATTCTGCATTAATGCTTTAATAACATTGTTTTTAAAATTATTTTTATTATTATGTTTTTAAGAGAAGTTTGTTTATATTTGTGGTTTATAAGTATCTTACTTTTAGGGTTCACTTTCTACTAAGGATAGTGATAAAATTTAGCAAGTCCAGAGACAGCCAGCAAAAACGGAGCAAGGTCTAAGGGACAAAACACATCAGGAGAGATTGGAGGAGCCAAATATATATAGCCTGGAGGACAGAAGGGAAAGGGAAGACATGATTGAAACCTTTAAATATATTAAGGGTGTGAATAAGGTTCTAGAAGGTAGTATTTTCAATATGAAGCAAAAAGTCAAGAACACGTGGGCATCAACTCAAACTGACATGAAGTAAATTCAAAAGTAATGTTAGAAAGTATTACTTCACAGAAAGCATGGTGGAAGCCTGGGAACAACTTCCAGTGGAGGTAGGGAATCAATCCTCAGTACCTGAGTTTAAACATGCTTGGGATAAACCTATGTCCATCATCTGACAAAAATTTAAAAAATAAAAATAATTTTAAAAAAGAATAAATAAGAAAACAAAAAACTCCCAAAACTCAAAATGCAGACTCAATAGACTTTTTCTGCTGTCAGTTTTCTATATTCCTATGTTTAATTATAACTAAACTTAAATCCAGCATGATTAGATCAATTCCTATAGCTATAGCAGCTTTTCCCAACCTCAGTCCCCAGCTAGGGGATGGCTGGTTTCTAATAGAGACTTCCTAGGATCGAGTAAAGCAGGTGTTCATAGTAAACTTTGCATTGTTGTCTAATCTGTACTTTAAAATATTGTTTATGTGTTTTGATCAATGTTACTTGGGGCTTTTCTCTTTTATTATCTAAAGGTCATTTCATGGGCAACAATACAGTGATAGATGTTTTGAGGAGAGAAGGGTATGAAGTAGACCATACATCCGCTGGGCAAGCAATCAGGTAACAATTGCTTTAACAATAATGATATTAAGCATTAAAACATAATAGAAACTGCATTTTGGAATTGAAACTGCTGCCATTTTATTAAAGGTAAAAAGGTATGAACCTGGATACTTGCAGAATAAAAAGCCTGCCAGTTTCTCATGCCCTCCTCTGCTTCTCACTCTTGCCTCAAGTTCTCTGATGGAAAAAACACAGGCTGACCATTGTGTCAATAGTCCTACCACGTAGAAACTCAATATTTGTAAGATGAGTGAAAATATAATCATGCCTCCATAGCCATCGTGCAGTACTGTATAGTTTCATGGAATAGTGTTTCTAATTTAGTGATGCAGGTTATAATTTTCTTCCAGATGACACAAGTATTACTCTTCTCTAAGGGATATCTTATCTTCTATCTATCCATGGTAAATGGTACTGGATGTCACTTTTGTGAGTTGCTATCTGCTCCAACAACTTATATCCCTATCTAAACTTCACTTCCTCACTTGACGAATGAAGTGCCAAGTTATGACTTCCATATATGAATAAATTTCCACAAATATAGCAGACTTGTCAGGCCCTATCATATCTTTTGGCATTCACGCAGATAGCAACACCAGAAAGTTTCATATCAACCGAAATATGATCTTTTCAGAGGATGAAAGCTGACTTACACATTCCAGAACAATTCCTCCAATGTAGAGTGCCAGTCATTTTGGTAGTTCTTTAAAAGAAGCAGGAACTGGGAAATAGCGGATATGAAAATCCATTCAATTCTGTCCCAATGCAAAGTGAAAGCTTAATTATTATTTTATATCTTGTTTTAATACAATTAAAAAATACCTTAATAAATAGACTTTTGTATGACAAGTAATTATCAAAATGGCTTTGGGGGGGAGGTTTTGAAGAAATACAAATAATGTCAATGGACACAGGGCATTCTAATTGCAACAGCAGAATAGAACTACAGAATCATTCTGTATTACAGGGGTGTCAAACTCACATCATCACAGCATTGTCACAAGACGTATCATGACTTTCCCCTTCACTAAACTGGACTTGGGCATGACTAGCGCATGACGCATCCAGCTCCCGGACCACAAGTTTGACAGCCCTGCTCTATTATTACACCTGGCCATGACAACAATAGTTCAAAATAAACACAAGAATCCTTTAATGTTGACTTAAATTTACATTTTTGTTTTATTGATTATAAGACACTCAGTGTGCTGGGGATTCCCTAAACTATCCAAAATGTGATGAGTTCAAGAAATGTTAGACTGCAATATGACCTTTTCTCTCCCACACCAATGGGAATTTTATTCCATATACATGGAAGGATGGAGGGAAAGCAGGAGGAGGAAGACTCTGCTAGGTTATAATAATGAACTACCAAGTAAAAGTATGTTGTGATCAGCATATAATTAAGGTGGTTAAATATTTGCCCATGTTTCGCCAGAATGGAAGGAAATATTTCATTTTCTTTTACTGCTTTTCCCTTCAGTAATTAATCATATGGAAGTGGCGTTTATCCTTTTGTTTAAACATTCTTTATAGATGAGTCATGGAATGTTGACTCATCAGAGAGAATGGGAAGTATCTCTGTACAAACCCTTAGTGAAGTCTAAATACTGCTTTCTCTCTCTAATTGCTTTTGGGAAAAGTAACATTCAGATTCATCCTGTTCTCATCTGGGCTCTCCCAAGAAACTTTTGCACTTCATCTCCTATTTGCCTGGCTTTAAACAGTTTACCTGAAGTTTATTTTACATTCTCATTCCTGAGTTAAAGTTCACTGAGTGCATTTCATTGAGCATTAAAGACATCAAGGATGTTTGTTTTATTTTCCACCTTACTTGCGAATTCAACTCACTGGAGAAAGGGAATCACGTAATATCCACTGCTTTGCAAATGCTACATTTTCCCACACATTGCCATTAGCATGCAATGGATAGTGTGTGTGCATACAGTATGGTATTTTGTGCATTTGGAGAGACTGAAGATAATCTCTCCAACCACATGATACAGATTATTATCCTCTCAATTGTCTTTAATATCAAAGAGAAGATTTTCCTTTACTCCTCCTTTGGGAGCATCATGGCGCTCCCATGTAACACCTCTCCTGCATGAGCTGCACTGGCTCCCAGTGGTCCTCCGGGTGCGATTCAAGTTATTGGTGACCACCTTTAGAGCGCTCCATGGCTTAGGGCAGAGATATTTACGGGACTGCCTTCTGCCACCGAGAGCCTCCCACCGGCCAGTAGGCTCCCACAGAGAGGGACTCCTCCGGGTGCCATCAGCCAAATAATGCTGACTGGCGGCCCCCAGGGGGAGAGCTTTCTCTGTGGGAGCGCCTGCCCTCTGGAACGAGCTCCCCCCGGAGATACGGATGATTCCAGACTTACATACTTTCCGTCGGGCCCTCAAAACCTTTTTATTTCATCAAGTCGGGCTGGCCAAATCTCTCCAATTGTGTATTTTAATTTGGATTTTTAATGGGGGATTTTAATTGTTGGGCCAAATTGTTTAATTCATTTTTAAATTGTTTTTATATTTTGTATTTGATGTTTTTTACTTCTGGCTGTTCACCGCCCTGAGTCCTTCGGGAGAAGGGTAGTATATAAATTTAAAAATTAAATTAAATTAAATTAAATTAAATTAAATTAAATTAAATTAAATTAAATTAAATTAAATTAAATTAAATTAAATTAAATTAAATTAATACATTATGTGGGCAATACAGTATCAGAAGTGGCTTTGTGTTGGAGTGCTATTTCTGTTACATTTGCGGCAATTTGCAATGTCCCGTGGTCACATGACCATGGATTACGATGGCTTTGCCAAAAATTGGCACATACTTCTAGTTTTCGGCATACCATAGCAAACAACTAGTTTGCTTAACAACCACATTTACACTTACAACCCATTGCTTAATGACTGCTGCAAGAAATGTAAAATCAGGTCAGTCATGTACCCATCCCATTTTATTACAACTTGTGACCATAATAATTGTTATGATGCATAATGACCTGTACTACTAAAACTCTTGTGTCTATAATCTTTTAACTGGGTGAAACGATGCATCCGATGACAAATCTTTTTCAACCAAGTTACCCCAAATAGGATAACTTACAGAATGCCATGATGATTACTACTGAGGTAAAGTGATCTGGGGAGGTGTGGCTGCTTCAGTATTGCCAAGCTGTCAACTTCTCACTGTGGCAGTCATGTCATCCTCATTTTTAAAGCTCCTTGACAGCTTCCTGGCCATTTGCACAATCCCTTGTTCCCTCCCCTATCCAGCAGCAGCCACCATGTACCTTCCCTTTGGGAAGAGGAAGGAAGGAAGGAAGGAAGGAAGGAAGGAAGGAAGGAAGGAAGGAAGGAAGGGAGGGAGGGAGGAAGGAAGGAAGGAAGGAAGGAAGGAAGGAAGGAAGGAAGGAAGGAAGGAAGGAAGGGACATTTCTATGCTCACTGACAGCTTCCCATAAGGACATTCAATGGAGAAGCCAACAGGAAGTCAAAAATTGCTCCTGCTCCCTCTGAATTTTTGCCAGCCCACGGCCATTCTGTTTTCTGTTTAGATAAGGAAACATCTCTGAAATGATAACCCAATGGGACACAGATTTTTTACTATCTTATTATAGCCTGCTTTAAAAAGAAGGTGAATGGGCACTTTTGCCGCGTTGAACATTTTTGGCACTTTCAAGGGACTGAGATGTTTGCAGCATACAGACTTGAAATGTTTGTAGCAATTTACTTGTTTTGTACATTAACTTGGAAGACGATCAACCCCTATTCTCAGCCTTATTTTATTTTGCTTTTTGTAGTGGAAAAAATCAACATAAGTTCTTGTCCGCCCTCTCCTCAACATCCCCAGAATATGCCTCTTACATTATCTCCCAAGAGATCCAACAACAGGAGGAAGAAGAGGAGGATGACCTGTTGCCCCACACATTATTGCCTGAAAGCATGGACCTGCTGGAGAAAGCAGAGAGGAAATACAACAAGAAGAAGAAACAGCAGAAGAAACAGCGTTTACGTCAGTTCAATGACCTTTGGGTACGCATCGAGGAAAGGTAATGAGTGAGTAGAAGCAGGCAATGCGTTTCCGAGAAATAGCAAAAAGGGAGCCCCTTAAGAGGAACATAATTTGTTTGTTTATTGACTTTTCTGCCTACCCCAAAAGAAAGATTCTCTGCAGTTTACAGTACAAGCATAAAAAACAACACAATAAAATACCCATAGTATAATTAAAGCAGCTAAAAATAAAAGCAGATGAACTCCAAATTTACACAATAACCAATAAAACAGTTAATTCAAACTTTTAAGGCTTTCTGAAATAGTTCAGTTCAGTTTTTAGTAATTCAAAGAAAGCCAGCAATGTGGCAGTTCCATAACGCTGTTCCTTAATGCAAGCTCAGCACTTTCAAACCTCCAACCCCCATACTTTGCAAGGGGAGGGAGAATCACCAGTGGTTTCTCTTGGACGTGCACGTTGGATTGTTCAAAACTGGTTGCAGAAGATGATCCTATAGGTCAGGGGTGAAATCTAATTTTTTGTGGACGTGGCTTAGTGGGCAGGGCTTGGTGGTAAGGTGACTGGGTGGGCATGGTCAAGTCAATGTCACTTCTTTGCCTTTTTTTAACCTACAAAACACAACACAACACAACTGGCTCACCCACAATGTAAAAGCAGCTGTGCTAGACCCAAAATGGCCCTGCAACAAGCAGGAACCTCACACAGCCACAAAAAGCCCCAAAAAACAACTTTCAACTTTACACACACACAACACAACACAACACAACACAACACAACACAACACAACACAACTGGCTCACCCACAATGTAAAAGCAGCTGTGCTAGACCCAAAATGGCCCCGCAACAAGCAGGAACCTCACACAGCCACAAAAAGCCCAAAAAAACAACTTTCACGCTTTACACACACACAACACAACACATCTGGCTCACCCACAATGTAAAAGCAGTTGTGCTAGACCCAAAATGGCCCCTGCAACAAGCAGGAACCTTACACAGCCACAAAACACCCAAAAAACCAACTTTTACACTTTACGCACACAAAATTCCACATACAGCTTTGTGAGATTTTATGTGTTTGTGTAGTTATAGTGAAACACTACAGAAACACACTAAATCTCAGAAAGCTGCACAAATATTATTTTATTTTATTTTACTTTTATTTTTATATAAAAGCAGCTAAATTTAAAACTTCCTAAACTTTAAATGGCTAGGTCTAAAAAAAGAACAACTAAAAAAAAACCCAATTAACTATTTTTTTTAAGCTTCCAAAGGAGAAAAAAACTTACCCAATAGAACAGGGGTTTCCAACCTTGGCAACTTTAAGACTTGTGGACTTCAACTCCCAGAATTCCTCAGCCAGCTTTGCCTGGAGTTGAAGTCCACGAGTCTTAAAGTTGCAGATAGAGCTGCTCACTGATGAGCTTGATTGCAGGCAGGGAGATTCAGTTGCTTGCTGATGCAATGGATTGCAGGTATTACAGCATTGCGACCAGCAGCTAAGGTAAGCAAGCTGGAGGCGAGGGGTGGGGGGAGAAAAAAAGAAACTTTTTTTCTTTTACATGGCTCTGGCGATCCAAGCTGAGTTGCCTGATTAACAGGCAACTCAGCTGGGATCGTCAGAGCTTGGCTGGTCAGAGCCATTTAAAAGGAAAAAAAGGCTCTGATGATCGCGTGGCTCAGCTGGGCATGGGGGGCAGGGGCAGGGTTTTTTGCTATCGGTTCTCCGAACTGCCCGCTGCCATCGCTACCTACTCACCCGAGCTGGTCCGAACCAGGAGCATTTCACCCCTGCTATAGGTGTCTCGGTGCCAAGCTATATAGATTTACAGATTAAAACCAGTTCTTGAAATTGCATTTGGAAGCCTATTGGAAGCTAGTGAAGATCCAGGGCACTGATGTCATATTCTTTTTCATGGCATGTATCAGCCAATACAGGCTGCTCCTTCTGGACCTATTCTAGCTTCTTATTGGTATTCAAAAGCAGCCTAATGTAGAACATATTGCAGCAGTCCAGACAAGTCATGTTGAGGCCATGACTCATTGTTCCAAGGTTGTCTCACTTCAGGTTGGGCTGCTATTGATGCCCCAGCATCCAGCAATAACTATGAATCTAGGAGGAATTGCATTCTTAGAGGTAGTACCATCCCTCTGAGAGACAATATTGGAATTCACAGAGTATTCATGAAAGACAGTAACATACAAAAAAGACTTTAGCGCAAGGAACTTGTAAGCTTAGGCAAAAGGTTTCAACGTTTAGCATCACCTATTAGTTCATATATATCTGGGAAGTTCACAACCAAGAGAGCTGTTGTTGTCCAACAAATCATATTTTAAGAGGCACTCCCTTTGATTCAAGGGGATCTTTACATAATAAATAGCCACAAACATCAAGAGCCACTCATAGCCATATCAGTGATTTTGTTTAGGCCTTTTTAAAACCATCTAAATAAATCAGCTTCACTATACTTAATACAGTAAATTCTATCATTTAATTAAGTATTGCAAAGAAATAATAGTGTAGATGTGATTCTTTTAGCTTTTGGAGTTCAGCAACAGAGGCTGAACTCTTAACATTGCAAGAGAAGGAGGGGGGAAAGGCTTGGTTCATATTTTCCACACCATCCAAAACCTGGTCATATTTTAACTTGATGCTTCCAATTTTTTTCCTTCATTACTCAAATCTGCATATCAGAAAGTCCTTATTCAAATATCCATGTTGTGATTGGATAAAAGGTTTATGTGTCACTAGCCAAAGAACAAAACACTGTTATCAGGGGTGGGTTCTACTTACCTTTACTACCGGCTCTCATTGCGCCCGTGCGCTCTTCTGCACATGCGCAAAAGCTTCTATGTATGCGCAGATCACCTATGATGACATTGGGGTCAGTGGGCGGAGTAGAACCCGCTGGTTTTACTACCAGTTCTTGCGAACCAGTCCGAACCGGGGGCAACCCACCACTGACTTTTATCCTATTTTGTGTAATTTATCCAAGTTTGGGAAGCACTGTCTTATCTTGTCTAAAAGCCAAAATAGTTCTGTTTTAAGTTCTCAACCTTAAGAAAAAAAGATCAAAGCTATGGTTACAAAGAACAGGCCTTGCTACAAAAAAATTCAAGAAAACGTTATCATTTCAAAAGTGAAAACATTCTGAGGTTCCAATTGTCATTTACTAAAATAAATTAAACATTAACAAATGTTAAAAATAATAATTGTAATTGCTATTGCCATTACATTCTGGTATTTTCTTGTTTCATTGTTAATAACTCGACTAAAAGATGGATGAATATACAGTAGCTATATAATCTGAAAGTATAGGTAGAAAACTGTGACAGCATATACCGTAAATTAATCATTCCACATTATTTGGTTTGGAGCAGGACCTTTTATAATACTGAGCACTGGAAAAAAAAGTTTTTCTGTTGATTTCTGGAAATTAAGCAGGATGTTTAGTCTTGGTTCCTTTTTGGAGAGATCTGCCATCAGTATTGTTTGTTTATGTATTAAATTTATATGGTGCCCATCTCATTACTAAAGCTATTTATTCTTCGCATAAACTGCCAACTGGCTATTTTCCATATGTCTGTGAACATTTTTAAAAAAAAAACTTCAGGGATGTGTCGGTTTAAAAGATACATTAACTACCTTCAAATTTCCCATGTTTTGTTTCTTTTCGTTTAATGCAGGGGTCCCCAACCCTATGGCTGTGGCCCATGCTGGAGCATGTGCGCAGCTCAACTTGTGTGAGGGGCGGGCCAGTAGACATTTGCACACATACTTTTGGCCTGCTGCTTGCGCAAGTTGAGCTGTACATGCGTGTACAGGCCCACCTTCGTGCAGCCCAGTTCCCTTCTTCCCCCAGCTGGGTCAAGCCACAAAGGTTGGTGACCACTGGTTTAATGCACTGCCACACAGAAGTAGAGTAGAATATTGCAGTTGGCATAGACTGACTGGTTTAATTTGAAATTAATATATTTTTATTTAATTGATCAATATTTACTTTCAATTTTTGCCTGGAATTTTACTTTACTTTACGCTTAACAGAGCACTAATAAACCACGTGGTTCGACAGGGATGCAAAATGATGTCAGGTTTTCACTTTTCACTCACACATGTCGAATACCAATGATCCATTTCTTGCATCTTTTGCATGGTTCATCTTTTGGAAATTTAGTTCCAGTTTCTGGGGCCTCTTCTAGAGGTTATCATCTCCCCATATATGGCATATTAATTGGGTAAAGAAAAGTGAGGGGAAAGAAGAGAATCTGTTTTTAAGGAAGCTGGGATGGAATGCTTTCAAGTTTATAATTGTGCTTATAGCCAAGGTTAATATATTTCTGCCCAAGAAAAAAATCTATCCTCAAGCCAAAGAGGTCAGAATGGTGGATCAATTACAGAACGGCCCAAGGTTTAATGGTTCCGTGGGAAAAGTCAGAAGCTTTAATACTGTTGATGTTTCTGATCCTGAAAGTTAATTTAAATCAATGCAACGATATGGGAAATATCTGACTATTATTCACCTTAGGAAGATTGTACAAAATCTCAAAAGATTATAATTTGAATTGCTTTGGGGAAAAATTGATATTATGGAGAAAAACAAAGCAAGCCGATGGATTTGCATACTTCTGCAAAATATCTGTTAATGTTTACCGAGGATAGAAAAGTAGATGGAGAGAGAGATTTTAAGATGTGCAAACGCTGGTAATAAGGATACGAAGTTGCAAGGAGCAAAGAAGCAAAAATGTCTGCGAGTTAGGCTCTTGATTTGTTACATAAAGTCAGAGTTGGGAATGTCAACAGAAACGTACAAATTCCCACTTGAATGCAATGGGAAAGGATTCCTTAATACCAAGAAAACCCTATCTGAAGTCACTGGCAGCTATAATGTAACAAACGTTAGGAAACTGGATCACTTTTACTATGTATTATGCAAGGAATGCATGTGGAAGATTCAATGGATGGCTTCCATACTTGGTCAAAGATCTACATTTTTTGTGAACTGTGCAGAGTAATGCTTCTTATTATGCAACTGTAGCTTTTGACAGGGCCTGTCCATCTCTTCCCCCCCCCCTTTTGATCAACTGCATTTAATTGGGTTTTTTATTTCTTTTTTGTCTTATAGCACCACCGAGCCACCTCTGCGGATTCATATCATTAATGGTTACATTTCTGTGGAACCTCAGCCACGAGGACACAAGCAATCCCGCCATATCCAGGCAGAAACGAGCTCTTCTAGCAGACCCTTTCTATTCTTCTTCACTTTGACTTTTGTGTGGTTTATAATAATCTGTTGAAGCTAGAATGACTCTCCCATATTCAGCTATGTGCCTTTAAAAAAAAGGGAGGGGGGTTGGGGGTAGAGAAAAAGGAAAGCATTTTTTTTTTCCTGAACAGGAAATCATCTGTGTGGATTTTATTCTTTTAGAAATCATCCTTTTCCTGAATCTGGACCATTAACTGGATTAACTGTTTTGACCATACCCAATGCAGGAAAAGATATTTTTTTAATGAAAGCCATTATTTATTCTTCCCTTGCAGAAGAATTATTTCATGTTGTCCCAGAATTATT
The DNA here is from genome assembly GCF_059756535.1 of Pantherophis guttatus. Classification (NCBI taxonomy): domain Eukaryota; kingdom Metazoa; phylum Chordata; class Lepidosauria; order Squamata; family Colubridae; genus Pantherophis; species Pantherophis guttatus. Next base: position 93,951,888 of record NC_142064.1, on the reverse strand, counting down.
GGGAACTATATATGTAACATAGCTGTTATTTAGCTGTATGGATTTGACTTGAATACAATTTATTTGGGGGTTGGTTTGTTTCTAGTTTTATGGTAAAGAAAATGTTCAGCACTTTAAAGCAATAGGAAGAGATTAAAAAGAATGCCAGATTTAACTTGTTCCCTTCCTTCCACCTGTTCCTGAGAGGCCTTGTTCTCTGGCTGTAACAGCAATTTCTTCCACTGACATTTTATCCATCTGTTCCTTTTTTAAAAATTCTCTAAGTTCAAAAACTAGTTCCTTTCTTTTAAACAATGACTATTACTGTAAGCTACTATTTGTACCCTATTTGACTCCTATTTGAAATAAAGAATGCTCCCTAATCCCAGTCTCTTCAGAAAGATTATTAAGCCTTGCCTAAAGATGGTGGAGCTTCTATATATGACAGAACATCTGTTTCTAAGCTGGCAGAGTAATATTCTTTCTTTTCTCGAAGAGCAGGTGGTGGTCATGGCCAGGAGGGCCTTTGCACAACTGCGGACTGTGTGCCAGTTACGCCCTTTCCTGGACTGACAATCCCAGTCACTGTCACTCATGCCCTAGTCACTTCCTGTCTTGACTATTGCAACATAGTCTACATGGAGCTGCCCCTAAAGAGATCCAGAAGCTCCAGTTGGTGCAAAATGCAGTGGCCCGCATGGTTTTGTGCAGACCTCAGTGTGCACATGTATTACTGCGGGAGCTTCATTGGTTGCCGATTTGCGGGTGCAATTCAAGGTGCTGGTTGTCACCTTTAAAGTCCTACATGGCTTGGGACCAGGTTATCTGAGGAACCATCTCTTGCCAGTCACATCTACCTGACCTACCAGAGCGGAGAGGCAAGGAATGTTGTGGGTCCCATCCCCTAGGGAGATACACCTAGTGGGACCCAGAAGAAGGGCCTTCTCTGTAGTGGCTCCCTCTCTCTGGAACATCATTCCCCCAGAGATTAGAAAGCCCCCTACTCTCTTCCGGAGGGCACTTAAAGACCTGGCTCTGCCAGCAGGCCTGGGGAACGCAGAGTGGGATGGAGCCCATTAAATGGTTTGTGTGATGTGGTGGGGGGTTATATTATTTTATTATTTTTTATTAGTTTTATTGTTTTATATATGAGGTTTTTATATTCCTGTAAGCCTCCTTGAGTGCGAATAGGCAGCAATATAAATTTCCTAAAATAAATAAGTAAAATAAATATTAGTAAATATTTTAGACAATGAAATTTGATCAATTTTTCATGCAAAAAGAAATAATGGATATAAATTCAACACTCAGAACCTAACTCAGATCTATCAATAGGTAAGAACTGTTTATATCCCTTTACAATGCTTAGTTCCTAATCTCTTCTGATTGCAATAGATTTTGACCGGAATAGAAAAACTGAATGAATGGTTCAACTAATTGATGACCTAGCAACTTTAGTTCAGATCATGAGGGTGGATTGGCATATGATTATTGGAGATTCATCATTAGTGTTCAGTATGAATTTGACTCAACATATCAAAAAGTGTCATACTACGCAAAACACGTGTAGATGAATAAACTATGCCTTTTGTCACACTTTGGCCTTTTCTTTCTGCTCTGTCTGCACCATTTAGGTTAGAATGCTAAAGCAGAGTATAGTTGTCCCCAAATTAGCGTTAAATTGTAATTGAGACTGTTAATTAGTCTTATAACTAATAATTTTCTACAGGGTATAATTGAAATGATCATAATGGGCATGAAAATGAACTCATGCATGGAATGTCATGGGTTCTTTTGGTCTACTATTTATAATATCACAAAATCAAGAACTATTGTTTTCAATATGTTTAGAGACAAAACCAAAGCAAAATCAGTAATCTAATTCTAACTTAATTGTGCAAAAATGTTTGAAAAGAATAAGCAAGACTGAAGAAGTGAAAATGATACAAAGGCAATGTATCCAGATGCTGAATTCCAAACCCTGTTAGCCTAGCAAAGGAGCTGGAACCTAAATTTGACAAATAATACAAGATTAGGGCTTGTGGGCACAGTTTGTAAAGACTTCTTTGCTATAGAGCACGGGTTTCAAACTCGTGTCGTCATATGACGTATTGTGATTTTTCCCCTTCGCTAAACCCAGCATGGGCGTAGCCAGTGCATGACACTTCCTCCCGCAGGCTGCGAGTTTGACACCCGTGCTTAACTCATTTTTACACAAAGGGGAAAAAACAGTCCAACCTATAAAAAACAGCACCACAAAAACAGATTAGGAACACAAGTTAAAATAGGGAAGAAAATGGTAAGTGAACACCTGTCAATTATGTATTACTGTATATAAAAATTGCCAAAGAATTCCATGTAGGCAAATACAACGATGAGGGGCTTAGTAAAAGGAGAACTAAAAGTCAAGCAGAAAACTTCCAAAATCCAGGAGAGACTATAGAAAGCAAACCATAGTAAGTACCTATAGGAGCTCCATTACAATATGTTCTTAGGATAAAACAGCAAGTTCAAGAACTCAGCAACGTGGTTAAAAAATAATGACAAGAAAAAAATGAAGAATGTTGGGTTTGAAAAGAAAATGAACATCCTGTTCAAGAGAGATACTTCTGAAAAAGAAATGTAAGCATACAATACATGTATATTATACCTATATTATACCTTTAGGAAAGCAATGTTACTGAAAAAAAGAAACAGAATAAAAAATAATAAGCCAAAGATATTAAGGCATGAGATAAAGAATTCAATCAAATCTGTTTCCCATCACTAAGCCTCTCCACTTTTCTAGCTTTACAAACTATCCTTGTTTCAATCATGTCCTCACACTGACTCGTTTTTTAAAATCCTGCTTTTATTAAAAAATAATTCAAATATTCCCCCCCCCTCCTATTTTCCCCATAACAACTCTGTGAGGTGGGTTGGGCCAGTGGTGGGATTCAAGTAATTTAACAACTCGTTCTCTGCCCTAATGATTTCTTCCAACAACCAGTTTGCCAAACTGCTCAGAAAGTTAACAACCGGTTCTCCTGAAGTGCGAACTGGCTGAATCCCACCACTGGGTTGGGCTGGGAGAGACTGCTGAGCCCAAGGTTACAAAGCTGGCTTTCATGCATCAGGTGGCACTTGAACTCAGAGCCTCTAGCTTGGACATTGCTTTCTGTTCTTTAAATTTTCGTCTCTTTTTGAGGATTTCATCAACCACAACTTTCTTTTTCCCTTCCCTTTCACTCATTCTTCATCACATTTGTTTTGTGATTCAACTTAATTTTTTTATAGGGCACACCACCTTGGCATATATCTTGCACACTAGTCATTACATTTTGCATTCAGTGAAGATTTATTGTGGGCCTTTTCTTGTTTTACACATTTCTTAAATAACAAATTCTGCACTCAGTTTTTCTTTCTGCACATTCATAAATCACCTAATAGCATTCTATTTAGCTTTGATGCTTATATACTGAGCTCTAATTTCATGTAAGGCAAAATGCATGCTGTTACTCTTAAAGTCACTTTCTTTTATTATTATCTATTATTAAATTTATTATGGCCACCCACCCTAGAAAACTCTGGCTGTTGTCAAACATTTATTATTCGGAGGTTGTTTTTTTATCACTTCAGTATACTGAAATATATTTTTAAAATTACAATAAAAGAAAAATATTAAATCTGACCACATGGGAGTAATATTGATTTTTTTTCTAATAAAGCAAACTAAGATTCAAGTCACAAGCAGCAAACAGATTTCATCAGTTTATTATCTGAGGTAGCTCTGTCTGTCCATTTCACTCCTCTGGATTCGTTACAAGCTATCCTCACCAAAAATTCCTTTCTTCAATATTCTTCCACACCTTTCCATCTTCCTGACCATTTGAAGAGTCACATTTACTAGACGGGAAGCTGCGCTCAACCACAAGTATAGCATTGCACTGGCACTAGATGTCGCTCAAGTGACGTTAAGACTGAACAAAAAAAGTTTCTTCTCTAGACTGGAAAATCCTATGCAAGACACAATAAATTAGGCACTTAACCTTAGGCATGTTAGGCAAAACATGAATAGAATATGTGATGCTTCGCAGGGCTAGTGGAAAAACTGATTAGAGGGCTGTATATCCATCTACTTCACTGCCTTTACACTAGATGGGGACAATCATACTGTGTGGTATTTGGAGATTTATTCCATCAATGCAACGCAATCTCATTTTAATATGGGCTGATTAGTGTACATTTAAAGTGACAAAGTTGTCCTGTCCTGTCCTGTCCTGTCCTGTCCTATCCTATCCTATCCTATTCCCTATTCTTGAGCAGCAGTTCATCCAGCAAAAATGCTTAAAGATCTGGCGATGCTTCGGATCGCAGGGCTGCCAAGGATTAAGCATTAATCTCTTCCATATGGCATCGTTTGGACAGCCGTGACTTGGCTTGGGGGAGGCGGCTGCGTTTAGCAGGGGAAGAAAACGAGGGCGGGGCTCATTAAAACCCAGAGCGACCGCAGGTGACACGCGGAAGCCCTGGCGTGGTAACCATAGTGACACTAGCTTCCCGCCCCTTCGTCGCGTCCCGCCCGGGGAATGCTGGGATACGGTCCTGGGGACTGTTGCTTGGCAACGGGGCGACTCTCTGGAGGGTCTGAAGTTTCTGTAGTTTCTGGACGGGAAAGGTAAATTCCCCAACGGTAAACCCCGCGGGTGTCCCCTCTTCTTTTCTAAAAATGGGGAAAGTGAGGGAATTCCGCTGCTCCGACTATTGCAGCCCCGAAAGGATGCTCTCTTCCGACTTTTTTAGCAGCATCCCTTTTGGAAAAGGCATTTGAATCAGGTTTCCAAAAACTGCCTCGTCCAGAGAGAGCAAGGGGCAATCGAGGGTGCCAACTTCTTTCCTTTGCCGTCGCGACATTTAAAATAGGAGAGAGAAAGAAATGTGGGCTCAACTTCTAAACAGAATAAATCATGCTAATTATTACTCTTTGCCTTTCTCTGTGCCTGCCTGCCTGCCTGCCTGCCTGCCTGCCTGCCTGCCTGCCTATCTATCTATCTATCTATCTATCTATCTATCTATCTATCTATCTATCTATCTATCTATCTATCTCTTTGTCTGTCTATCTGTCTCTTTGTCTGTCTATCTATCTATCTATATCTATCTATATATCTTTCTTTGTCTGTCTGTGTCTATCTTTCTTTGTCTGTCTATCTATCTATCTGTCTATCTATCTATCTATCTATCTATCATCTACCTCTTTCTATATCTAACTATATATTTCTATGTCTGTCTGTCTATCTGTCTGTCTGTCTGTCTATCTATGTCTATTGATATCTTTCTTTGTCTGTCTGTCTGTCTGTCTATCTATCTATATCTATCTATCTATCTCTATCTAAATATATCTTTCTATGTCTGTCTATCTATCTATATCTGTCTCTATCTATCTATCTATCTATCTATCTATCTCTTTCTATGTCTATCTATCTATGTCTATATCTTTTTTGTCTGTCTGTCTATCTATATCTATCATCTATCTCTTTCTATATCTATCTATCTATCTAACTATATCTTTCTATGTCTGTCTGTCTGTCTGTCTATCTATCTATCTATCTATCTATCTATCTATCTATGTCTATCAATATCTTTCTTTGTCTGTCTATCGATTGATCTATATCTATCTATCTCTTTCTATATCTATCTATCTATCTTTCTATGTCTGACTATCTATCTATCTATCTATCTATCTATCTATCTATCTATCCATCCATCCCTCCTTCCCTCCCTCCCTCCCCCCCCTAATATTTTATGCTGCATCTTGATCCATCCAACAGTATGATGTTTCTCAGATCTTAATGTGCTCATACCAATACACATTTTCTTTTTATATTCTTATCCATTTGCCTTAGTTTGTTCTTGGTTACAGGACAATGTTAATGTTTATAAGGCACTTTGTTTATATTAAGACTTATATTAAGGTTGCATATTTTATTTTCAGGCCACTATGTCAAAAAGAGTCTTATTGCCTTCTATTCCGTCACTGGAATCAACAGTTAGTAGAAGCAATCAGAGTTCAAGTGAAGAGTCTTCTAATGGGAAAACTTCTCCTTCAATAAATGAATTAAGAAATAGACTGACCAGCGTGGCTCCAAAACAGATGGCACCAAATCCTGAAGCTCTGAAATTTGAACATAATACAAAATCTCAGGAAAGAACTAGAAAGCGGCAGCAGCCTATAAAGCTAGAACCTTTAGTAGGTTGATTTTGATTTTAAGACTATATTTTTAATTTGGAAAAAGTTGTGGGTTTTTTTCCCCAGATATGTTTAGTCTTATGAAAAATGGTGCATAAATACCATTACATTTAGTATTTATATGTAGAAAACTGAAGTTAAGTCTATATTTTTTTGTTGATTATCAGTTAATTTTGAAATGGGAACTTACAAAGATATAAAACAGTTTAATATTAGATTACTGCTTATCAGGGTTGAGGAAATACAGTTCTTCTGTATGAGTAAATGTTATACAAAACATTGCAGAGGTCAGTCATGTCAAATTAATCATAATTTCATGATCCTAAAATTTCATGGATCTCTCAGTAGAAAAAAATAAACTTTCTAAACTTGCAATTTACAATAGTTACATTAAGAAAGACTAATCAATGCATTCTGTAACAATGGAATTTTGACCCTTATAAATAATTCTTCCAATTAGATAAAAAAATCAGCCTAGTACAATTTGATTAGTAGAGGTTTCCAGGATTTATCCCCTGCCCAGAGGGCAGACCATGTACTTCCTAATATATATTAAAATCAGGAAATTAAATATTTCTTATCACTGTTATTAACACAAGATGGTTGGATGACTTTAAAAAATGCTATAAGTCACTAACAGTGTGAATCTTTGCTTTAAGAGAATGTGCAAGCCATGTAAAATAAAAGCATGGTTCTTCAATTTATCAGACTCCTGCCTTGTGGTACATGCTGTCTTCCCTATCCATAGTTAAAGAACTATGACAGAGTCTGTACTTAGCTAATTTTATTTTATTGTCTATTAACTTGTACAAAACATTTCTATTGATGAGTTATTCATTTTTTAAAACTTACTTCATTCTTAATTTAGCCTGCCTTAAAAATATATCAGCACCAAAAACAACCTGAATATATATACCAGAAGAACAGAGAAAAATTGTTAGCAGCTGGAGTATTAAAGCCTACAACTTCAGCAGAGAAAAGAAAATGGCCTGGTACGGTGGAGGCAATTTCAGCTGAACTCCAAGAAGAACTGAAAGAAAGACAGGTATTGTCTGTCCTTACAGATTGGGAATGCATATTTTTATTTAAATACTTTAATCTTCCCTTCAAATAAATACAGGTAATCCTTGATTTATGACCACAACTGAGCCCAAAATTTCTGTTGCTAAGTGAGACACTTGTTAAATTAATTTTGCCCCATTTTACAACCATTCTTACCACAGTTGTTATCAGGCAAATGTCTTACGGACCACCTTTCTTCAATAGTTTCTGTCCATTATACTCAAACAACTAAGTAGTACTTGCTAATTGTCCTCATCTATCAGAAAGTATGGCAGGAGGGGTCTCTGCAATAGGCATTCTTTTTTTTTTTTTATTTGATTTATATGCCGCCCTTCTCCGGAGACTCAGGGCGGCTTACAGTGCGTTAAGCAATAGCCTTCATACTTTTGTATATTTATACAAAGTCAGCTTATTGCCCCCACAAACTGGGTCCTCATTTAACCTACCTTAGAAAGGATGGAAGGCTGAGTCAACCTTGAGCCTTGGAGAGATTCGAACCAGCAGTAAATTGCAGGCAGCTGTGTTAATAACAGGGTGCTTTAAACCACTGTAGTACCAAGGCTCTGTTCAATTCTCTTCAAATGTTGCAAGAAAGTACAATTATTTGAAAATTCAAAGAACTTTCTAACCCCACTTGTCTGAGATAAAAGAAATACACAGTGTCTCATGAAGCATTTAGAATAAATATATAAACATTATTATTTATGGTTAATATTGAAATTTTGTACTTGTATTCTCAATACTATAAAAATAATCATCAGGAGTGAAGCCAGTTTCAAGCAGTGCATTCTCTATATAGTAGCAATTTTCTTCCTTTGGAAGAGCTTGCCTGCTGAGGCAAAGATGGCCCCCACCCTCAGAGCCTTCTGGAGCTGGATGAAAACACAACTTTTCCAGAAGGCATTCAGGTTTTAATTGTACAAGCCGTGCCATATTCAATTAATTCAATGTATTATTTACTGTTTAGCATGGATTAAACTGAAGCATAATTGGGTTACCATTTTAATTACTATAACAACTTGCATTGCATTTATTCTGTAAGCAATTTAGAGATGTCTGGTTTCAGGTGGTAAACAAATGTTATCAGTAAAAAAGCATTAAATAAATAAACCCCTGAGAATTCTCATAGAGGATGCTATCTGTCATGAGCACTGAAGTAATGTGCAGGTGTTGGGCCAGCTGAATTGTGGATGCGGAGTGTGGAGAAAGGCAACTGGTGCTTTGCTTCAGGAATCCAAGTAGATTTATCTGGCCTGCTTACTTGATCACAACAAAGAGCTCAGAAACACTGTAGCTTTCAGATAATAAAATTTCTCATTAAATCTGAAATGGACATCTGAATATGGTTTCTTCAAAACACTTTCAATCCAGGCTTACTTGAATGAAACATAATTCCACACTATGGAAGAAAGTAGAACTTCTTGTTAATTTAATTTAGGAAGGGAAAGGTTCCAAACTTTTATAAACCATTCTAGTATACAGTACATAGTGATAAACCATGATATTGATTGTCTTAAAAATATATAAGGGAAGCAGTTATAAATATTATTGTTGTGCAGTAAATTTGCGATTTTATACTCCTAAGAATCTACAAGAAAGTGCTGGGTTTTTAAAAAAAAACACCAGGAAATCAATAGAACCTTTTTTTAAAAAAATGTTGAGTTATATATATAAGTTCCTTTCCTTTATTATCGCAGATACTGAGTGCAATGGTACGAGTTCCAACTCCTCCTAAGCAACCACGTAGTATATTAAAGACAAGTGCTTGCAAACCAAGTTTGACTCCACCTTTACGTACATTTAGTGAACCGGAAGAAGTAATTAAAGCTAATGTTACAGAGCCTCTACAGATTATAAGAATAATATGTGAAAACAAAAATCTTGGATTTCTATACATGACTCCTGCGGTGCCTAAATCATCAATTGAGTATGACACATATAACCTGAAGTGAGTTGCCTTTAAATGTTGAAATAATTGTATGTTAAAAAACAATAATGTTATGTTTAACATGAATTCCAGATTTACCACTTATAATACCAATCTCTGTTCTACTGATGGTTAATATATTTACTCAAAGAAATATATATATATAAAAGTGAAAACCACTCATGGTGTAATTATAAATCTGGAGGGCCCGGGACAGAGGTTATTCCTCTGTTCTGGTCCTATTGGATCTTTCAGCAGCATTTGATACCATTGACCACGGTATCTTGCTGCGTCGCCTCGAGGGGCTGGGAGTGGGAGGCACTGTTCTACGGTGGTTCTCCTCCTACCTCTCGGGTCGAACGCAAGCGTTGTTGGCAGGGGGGCAGAGATCGACCTTGAGGTCCCTCACCTGTGGGGTGCCCCAGGGGTCGGTCCTCTCGCCCCTCCTGTTCAACATTTATATGAAACCGCTAGGGGAGATCATCCATGGTTTTGGGGTGAGGTATCATCAGTACGCTGATGATATTCAGCTCTTCATTTCCACCCCAAACCAACCCAGTGATGCCCTTGGCGTGATGGCCCGGTGCCTGGAAGCGGTATGGGTCTGGATGGGTAGAAACAGACTGCAACTCAACCTGGCCAAGACCGAGTGGCTTTGGGTACCGGCATCTCAGTTCAGGGGAGAGGTGCCATCGCCGACTACAGGGGGTGAAGTTTTGCCCCCTGTAGATAGGGTGTGCAACTTGGGCATCCTCCTGGATTCACGGTTGAGCTTAGAAGATCATATAACGACCGTGACCAGGGGGGCATTCGGCCAGATATCGAGATGCCCTACGCACAGTTACTCATGCGCTGGTCACCTCACAGATTGACTACTGTGATGCTCTCTACATGGGGCTGCCCTTGAGGACCACTCAGAGGCTTCAGCTGGTGCAAAATGTAGCCGCGCGGGTTGTGATGGGAGAATCCCGATACTCCCATGTTACACCCCTCCTGCGCGGCTTGCATTGGTTACCGGTTGCCCTCCGGGTGAGATTCAAGATGCTGGTGATGACCTATAAAGCCCTACATGGCTTAGGTCCAGGATATTTGGCGGACCATCTACAGCCAGCAACAATATCCCATCGCCCGGTTCGCGCCCATAGAGAGGGCCTGCTCAGGGTGCCGGCGGCTAGACAGTGTCAGCTGGCAGCTCCCAGGGGTGGAGCCTTCTCTGTGGGTGCGCCCACCCTCTGTAATCAACTCCCCTTGGAGCTCCTATTAGCGCCTGACCTTCGCACCTTCCGCCGTGAATTAAAAACTTGGCTTTTCAAATCCCTCAACCTGGACTGATGGGGTTTTAAGGGTTAAATTTTAATTTTTTTTTAGATTTTAGATTTTATTTTGTATTGTGGCTTGTGTTTTTATTATTGTGAGCCACCCTGAGTCCATTGGGAGATAGGGCGGCATATAAACCAAATATAAATAAATAAATAAATAAATAAACAAATAAACAAACAAATAAATAAATAAATAAATAAATAAATAAATAAATAAATAAAATCAATCTCCAGAACTGTAAAGCCTACAAACTTGAAATTTGCCACATATGTTCCTCTTGGCTTCTAGATGCTCACTAAGAAAGGATTTTTCGAAATGATAGGAGAGCCTTCTGTGGGGCAAGCCTGAGAGAGAGAAGGGGATAGGATACGGGAGGCTTCTGTGGGGCAAGGCTAAGGGAGAGAAGGAGATAGGATGGGGAGGCTTCTGTGAGGCAAGGCTGAGGGAGAGAAGGGGAGAGGAGAGGCCAATAGCAACTACTCATTAATTTTCAAGCTGTAAGTGTCAATTTATCAAGCCCCATCACATCGTTTCATAGCGAAACACAGGTATCCAGCTAGTAATTTAATATAGTTATATCTAATTTCTATATTTTTCTTACATGTATATGTTTTAACATAAATGCGGTGCTAAAATTGAAAGCTTGTGTCTTTTTCCTTAGAAAGAGGAAACTGATATGAAATTATCAATTAAGGAACACTGTTAAATTTTGATTAAAAAGGCAATTATATAATGTATACATCTCAAAAGACATAGACTATAATTAGGGTGTGTCAATTTTTTCAACTTTCTGGTGGCTCAGCAGACTAAAAGCATTGCGATTAACACCAGCTGTCTGCAATTACTGTAAGTTCGAATCTCACCAGGCTCAAGGTTGACTCAGCCTTCCATCCTTTCTAAGGTAGGTTAAATGAGGACCCAGTTTGTGGGGGCAATAAGCTGACTTTGTATAAATATACAAAAGTATGAAGGCTATTGCTTAATGCATTGTAAGCCGCCCTGAGTCTCCGGAGAAGGGCGGCATATAAATCAAATTAAAAAAAAAAAACTTTCAATTTCCAAACATTAGGAGTGCACAAAAATTTTGACACGCCTTGGGGATTGTAAAGATATTTTGGTTACTTTAATATAAGTAACCATATTAGATGTGCTTGTTAAGTAACTACATAAATATTATAACTTTTTAATATTTTGTTTGTTTCATGAATGTATATGGGATTTTTTTCAAACAGTTATGGTAACATAGAAAGACAGTATTATTAGATGCCAAATATCTATTTCGTCATATAGTTTTGTCAGTATTCAGGCAGCTTAAATACCCTCGTGCAATTAACAGTCTATTGCTGAAAGAGATGGGGAGAAAATGTCTGTCACTTCCATTAGAACTATGCAGAGAACATATCATATGCTTTGAAAACATGAATTGGAATATCCACTCACTGCAGAGCATGACCCAATACTCAGATTCAGAGCAAATTTTGTTAAAATCAAAATATATTGTATCCTAATCTAGCAAGGAAAGAACCAAATTGCTGTCGTATTATTGTTTTTAGCAAATTGGGACAACAATTTGATGCAGGATAGAGCTTTATGCAAACACAAAGTGTGCTAAATTGTACAAAAATTGAGCAGGGACATTTGAGTACTAATGCATTTAGAAACCCTGATTTATGCCTTTGTGTGAACAACTAAAGCTTGGATGGATGGGAAATGCATATGCTTTAGTACTACCATTTGCATTGAAGGTGAAACCGGTGCCATTCTGAATCACTCCGTCCTGGATAAATAAAGATTTGCTTCATGTCATTGTAGCTTGTCGTGGATTTTATATAAATGTGATGGGATGAGGCTGCATCTAATAATTTAAAAAACAATGCAACATGTTCAGTTATTCAGGATATGTCAGAAAACGTCTTGCAATGATCAGAAAAGTTATGTTAATTGCCACCCTCCCTTCTTGAAAATTAATAGATTGGTAGTAAACCCCATGATACGGAATGATACAAAAATAACAAGTATTATTCTGTTAGGTTCTGTTTCCTACAGGTACAGAATAGACATATATAGATAATCCATCACTGCTTATTCATGTCTATAATTTATCATATTAAACAAGATGTTTTTTTATTTATTTTTAGAATTGTAAGCTATGACTGCATAAACAAAAATGACTACTACACTATTAGTCCACAAGCAGTTATTCATACATATAATGGAGAAGTTGAATATCTGGAACTTGAACGCTGGGAGCAAGAATATGTCTATCATAGGGCACTTATCAAAATCACTATATTTGCTATATTTCGCAAATGGAAGTCATTTAATGTATGGAGAAAAAACGTCCGCTGCAAAACGATTAATTCATGTCGCCGAGCTTTACAGAAGAACTTATTCATCGTTAATGCTGTATGTATTGAGGTTTTTATTAATGAAATAATACATATGAAGGACATTAGATAATTTAAAGCATTATATTGTTTTGAAGAGGTCACTATTTAATATCAAAATGATTTACAGTGTACTGTAGGTTTCCTTGTGTGAAATATATTGATATTAACATAGCTGTAGTTCCACAGCTCTAAATTAGTGCTGCTAAAGTTTAGTTAGTATGGAAAGTCAATAAAGCTCATAATCTAAAAAATTTATGGAGATTGAAATATTTTACAAACAGAAAAATAATTGAACTATCAGAAATGCCTGTTAATACAAAGGGGAAGTTTTTCACTTATTCTCTTCTCTTCCAATAATCCCTTGATCTGCTTCTATGCTCTTCAGAAAGATCTATTCATGCACACAGAGGAATTTTTAAGGGATGCTATGATGAAACAATACTTCTTCCTCTTCCTATTTTTCCCACATCACCCCTGTGAAGTGAGTTAGGCTGAGAGAGAGAGACTGGCCCAAAGCTGGCTTTCATGCCTAAGGCAGGAGTTAGTTAGTTAGTTAGTTTATTGTATTTATATACCGCCCTTCTCCCGAAGGACTCAGGGCGGTGAACAGCCATGGTAAAAACAATATACAACAAAAATTTAAAAACTTAATTAAAATAATTCAATCATTGGCCAAATTTAAAACACCCAAGTAAAATCATTTTTAAACCCCTATCAAAACTCAATTGAAAATCCCGTCAGACCAGCTTGCTGGAATAAGAGAGTAGAACTCATAGTCTCCTGGTTTCTAACCTGGTGTTTTAACCATTAGATCAAACTGGCTGATGATGATAAACTTGTTTTTCTATCTGGAGAATATTTTTTAATTATTGGAAAATACAGCCTCTCCTTCCTTTCCTTAGTGAATACAATACTAGGAGCATTTTTTCCTTGAGTGGAATTTAAAAATCTATTATTTTGAAAAATTGAAAAGCTGCTTTGTTCATTTGCTTTTAAAAAAGCAACAACAAAATATAGGTTCTTGCTGACATTATATATTTGATAATGCATGATCACAAATACTTTGCACCCCTGTATCAGGGATGTCAAAGTCGCATCGTCATGGTAGCATCACTTGATATATCGGGACTTTTTCCCCCTTTGCTAAACCGGGCGGGGGTGGGGCCAGCACATGATGCATCCAGCCCGCAGGCTGCGAGTTTGACACCCTGCTCTGTGTAGTCAAGACAATATTTTTAATATATGGGAATTCAGAGACACTAATATCCGGGAGCCATTTTCCAGGAGCCATCAACTATGCACATTTATATTTCAGTTTAGACAACTTATGTGTAAACATGCCAAGACCCCTTTATTCCATCAGGATATGGAAAAAAAAAAAAACCTGAGAGACATAGAGAAAGTAGAAAAAACAGATGTAACCATGTGATTTCCAATTTGTTTCAAATAAAGTCTAAATATGAAAGCCAATCAATTTGCTTTTGTTGTACTATTCAGAAAATGTACACAATACTTTCTAATAATTCTTTCTGTCTTATTGATTTCTTCTGTTTTGCAGTGTTTGAGACCAGCAATTCTAAACATCCAAGAAATGTGTTATCGAATTGGTGACATGGTACTTTGTCAAATTGAAAAGGGCTATATATATACATTGATAGAGTTTAAAGGTACTCAGTTCAGTCAGCTAAAAGATGTGAGTTTCATGTTTCAGTTATTCAGTAGTTCATATGAATAATTTAACTGGAATTTAATCATTATTCACCTGTAATTGCATTAAAATTTTAGGTGGCATCTCGTTTATCAGAATTCAGAGAATTAGCCAAAGAAGTGGTTAGAGGTGCATGTCGAACTGCTCTGCTTGAAACTGGTTTCACTCCTGATGATTATTTTTATACTATTGAGAATACAGGTACAAAACTGCCATATTAACAATAAATAATGTTTATTTATTTATTCTAAATGCCTCATAAGTGTGTATTTCTTTTATATCAGATAAGTGGGATTAGAAAGTTCTTTGCATTTTCAAATAATTGTAATTTCTTGCAACATTTGAACTTTGGGAATTTCAGTTTTTAGTGGGTAAGGTATCTGGCTAAAAACTGGGAGATTGTGAATTCTAGTTCCACCTTGGACACAAAACCAGCTGAGTGACTTTGGGCTAGACACATTCGCTGAGCCCTTGACAATGGCAAACCACTTCTGAAAAACTTTGCCAAAAAACCTCAGAGAAGTGGATCTAGTTCAATAGAAAAAAATAAATAAAAGTAAGACAGAATCAAGATATGATCTTATGTACCGTGAGAAGAAAGGGGGGGGGTGTTGTTACTGACCATTACAATCTCAATATGCAACAGGGAGGAGATAATGTGAATGGGGGGGGTACAGCCTAACCCAATCCACACTTTGCTTTGTATCAGTTCCAAACATTTGAGTGGCCCCTGTAAAATTTCACAGGGATCAGTATTACCCTCCCATTCTAAGTCAACAGGCAATAGATTTTTTAAAATTGTAGCTAACAGTTTATGAATAGATTGTTTCTTTAACTGTAAATCCACTGTTCAGCTTTGTGCCTGGAATAATTTCTACCTGTATTTTTCCTCAGAACAGATAACAATGGCAACAAGAAAAGAAACTGTGGTAGGAACCGTTCCTCGTGTCGAGAAAGAATTGTATGGTGAACAACCTGAAAGAATGACATACACAGAACAGGCCAATAAAAGGGCTCAGTGTGGAAGACTAACATGGTTAGTAATAGTGTATCTATGGGTGTCTTGTCATAATATCTTTCTCACAATTTAGTACTGGTAGATGTAAAACAGCAAAAGTGCTTCTTGCAAAAAGTGGTTATAATTTAGGCTAACTTCATCTGCTTTGTGAAAACAGAAACAAACATCTGATTATGGGTTAACATGCTATGTGACCTGAGTCACAGGCATCAAATCAGAGGCCTTAAATCCTATTTTGTAAATGTTGTAAATATTTCTTTCGGCAGTCCTTCCATAAGAAACTAAGCTAATCTTTAATAATAGTGGTGAAAATATAAATATGAAAATTATAGTCCATTCCTTCCTTGTTATATTTAGTACTGCATATATCATATCTGGGTGTTATTTCTTGGCAATATGAAAGAGTAATCAATACATTGGCCAGTATGAAATAGAAATCAATAACTTGGGAACATTTTTAATGTTAATTAAAGCAGTGTTAAGTTATTGCTTTAACTTAGGCAATGTTATTTATTGCTTGCTATCCTTGGCCCTTTGTTTGAATTTTGTTGCTGCTTTTTGTTTGTTGAAATTATATAGTGTAATGCTCGACAGTTGTTTTACTGAATAGGTAGTACCTGGCTCAATAGTAGTAACTGCAAGAGGAATCTTGGAGTCCTAGTGAACAATCACTTAAAGATGAGCCAGGAGTGTGCTGCAGCTGCCAAAAAAGCCAGTGCAGTCCTAGGCTGCATTAACAGAGGGACAGAATCAAGATCACATTAGTACTGCTTTATAGTGCTTTGGTAAGACCACACTGGGAATATTGCATCCAGTTTTGGTCACCATGGTGTAAAAAAGATGTTGAGACTCTGGAAAGTGGAATGACTTGTTTCCAGAATACTGGAGATTTTTAAGATAAGCGATTTGTTTGAAATGGTGTGGAGTTTCCTGTTTGAGCAGGAGGTTGGATTAGAAGACCTCCAAGGTCCCTTCCAATTCTTATTATATTATTTTCAAAGCTATTTTGATTTTTTCCTTTGAAGGGCGAAATAAATAGGATAAAGATTTCTTCTTGTTGTTGTAGTTGCGAAGTCATATCTGACCCATTGCAACCCCATGGATGTTCCTCCAGGCCTTCCTGTCCTCTACCATCCCCCGGAGTCCATTTAAGCTCATGCCTACTGCTTCAGTGACTCCATCCAGCCACCTCATTTTCTTTCGTCCCCTTTTTCTTTTGCCCTCATTCGTTCCCAGCATTAGGCTCTTCTCCAGTGAGACCTTCCTTCCCATTAGGTGGCCAAAGTATTTGAGTTTCATTTTCAGGATCTGGTCTTCTAAGTCAGGGTTGATTTCCTCTAGGACTAACCGGTTTGATCGCCTTGCAGTCCAAGGGAGTCGCAGGAGTCTTCTCCAGCACCATAGTTCAAAGCAGGGGGGAATTCAAAATTTTTCCCTACCAGTTCTGTGGATGTGGCTTGGTGGTCATGTGACTGGGTGGGTGGGCATGGCCAATTCAATGTCACTCCCACCCAGTCACATGACACCCCTCAGCCACACCTGCCCAGGTTTTGTGGCTTCCAGTGTTTTCTGTGGGAAATGGGTGAAGTGACTGGGTGGGCGTGGCCAACTTAATTGGTCTCACCCTTAGGAAATTTCTCCTTAGTCCAACGCACAATAAATAAGCCAGGGATACCCAACCTGTGGGCCATGGCCCATTCCGGGCCATGGCCTATTTGCAACTGGGCCACATGAATGGTGGACTGGGTGCACGTGCAACTCATGCAAGCAATGGGCACCAGGACTTGCAGCCCCACTCACGTGAGCAGTGGACACACTCACACAAATGAAGCTATGTGTGCATGCATGCACGCACCTGCACCTCACAAAAAACATTCCCTTGCCCCTCCCTCCCTGCACCTGGCCGCCTACCAGGAAGGGTTGGGGAACGGTGGTCTAAGCAGTTTACAGAGTCAGCATATTGCCCCCAGCAATTTGGGTCCTCATTATACCAACCTCGGAAAGATGGAAGACCGAGTCATCCTTGAGCTGGTGAGAATCGAACTTCTGGCAGTCAGCAGAATTAGCATGCAATACTGCATTCTAATTATGGCACCATCCTGTTACTGTAAGGAATATTTCAACCCTCTTCGCATATATAGTGGTTCTTACCTATTTCTCTTAAGGATTTCTAGATTTCCTGAGTCATTTCCATGTAAAGCTTTAAAGATAACAACCAGCACCTTGACTTGTGCCAAGTGTAGCCTAGTAACAGTGGTGTACAATAGTACACCAATATTGAACATGCCACTGTAGAATCCACTTCAGAATTGGTGGAAGTTTCTGAATGTTCCTCAAACTAGAAGAGCCCAAACTAGAGCTAATTGCAATACCTGAATTGGAAAGTGACTAAGACCTTAAGTGATTATCTTATCTAGGAACAGACCAACTGGTGTACAATCTATAGTTAAATGATAATTCTACTGTAACCCAAGAGAACCCCCAAATTGTACTCTAAAACTGCCTGGGGGAGTGTTGCATCATACCGTTAAGCAGGTGAATTTGCTTTGATGTGTGACATCTAATATATAGATTCTTGCTTAAATTTAGTCTCAAATTTATTCTGTTAATTTTGCCAGTGCTGTTATTCTCCAGGTTTAGTTTCCCATAAATTGCTGTTATTCTCCAGGTTTAATTTAGTCAGGATAGTATTTCTTTTCAATGTTCGGCCCAGACAGACAATATATTCTTAATAATTTTTGCATGATTTTTCTCTCTCTCTCCCTCCCTCCCTCCCCCTCCCTCCCTCCCTCTCTCTCTCTCTCTCTCTTTCTCTCTCTCTCTCTCTCACACACACACACACGTGAAAAGTCTCATTAAAGCCCATGAGATTGTCTGTGCTAAGACAGAAGTCTATTTTGCATTGTTGATCTGTTTCTTTCTTCCCAGCTTTATTCGTCTTGCTGATTATCTTATAGTAAATACTATGCACGTCTTGGCAGTTAAATCTGTTGCTACTCTCTTGCGTTACCTTACTGATAAGTTGAAGAAGACACCACTTGTAGAAATTATCCAAACATGGAATACAGATGCAGAAGCACCTGAAGTTGTGGAAAAGAAGGTAATATTCATCAAAGTGAGATGTTCAAACTGTTTAGAATGACTTGATCAAAATTTCAGAAAACTTACTGTTTAAAGCAGAATCATTGCTTTCTATTGATCAATATCAATCTTTTTGTCTTGATCTAATATATTGTTCCTGACTTCATATCCTGTGAAAATGTGTTTCTTGAATCCATGTTATCAATGGAAATTAATGAAACTTAACTTTTACAGTATGTTTTCTAATTGGAATATACTTCAAAGAGTTCTGTGCAAAGGCTTATAACATAAGAAATGATACATTAGTGCTGAATAATATCCAGAAAAAGTCTCTACAAATCCTAACTAATAAATAATATTCACAGAAACTGGATAGGTCTGATTAAAAATATCAAATTTAATATTATTTTAAGAAATGAGTATCATAATTAAGGATTCCAGTAAAAGATGCATTTTAAAAAGAATGAATACAATATGATATGACAGAAGAGAAAGGAACAAAAACAGCTGAAGTTTCCTCATAATCATAATTAAAACAAAGAAGTAACATGATCAAAGAAAAGAAAGACTCTCACCAACATTCCTAAACATTCCAAAACATGCAGTCCCTCTGGGCCTGTGAACATTGTTCTGGCTATCTGAACCATTATTTGAATATTATTTACGTTTAACAAACAGGGAACTTTCTAGGCTAGAGGGCTTTAGAGTTTGAGTTCATTGTCTAATTTTAAAAAAAGACTTAATTCATTCTTTTCTGTTTTTACTCTAGGGAACTCCTTCAGCGGTTGCAGAGGAAGAAGAGGCATCCATTCCAATGTTTCTTGTCGAGCTAATTTTAGAGATCCATGCATTGCTGTTTGAACCAACTGTGGAAGAGTTCCAGGTTAAAGTTCATTTAGTTCTGAAAAGATTTCCATTTTTTAAAAATGGAAAAAAATGTAATTATAGTTGAGTCAGATGTAATTTTCGACGGGCATAGATTTAGGCTGGAAGGTACCTCTGGAAATAATTTTTGATCAACTGAATAATAACTTAGCTTTGAATCTGACCAGAATATTTGAGAAGAATATTCATCTTTAAGCAATACAATATGAACAAGGACAACCTGTTATTTCATAATGAGTTGAACTGCTATTATTGTAGGATTACAGGAATGAAACTTGCAGTGTTAACTGCTAGTTTTCTAGTTAGTTTTCTAGTTAACTGCTGCATAAAAGGCACTATTTGAAGCCATTTTGGCAATGACAAAGATGCTGTGAAAATTAGGAAGGAAAGAAAAGTATGTAGCCAGCAACAGAAAAAACTCCAAATTTGTAATCCAGGGGTGACCGTGTTTAAAATAAAAACTTCTGGGCAGCCTTGCCACTTGTCCACTGACATAGACAAGCCATGGCATTTAATTAACTATTTATTAATATCACTATCAGAGATACTATGCAAAGGTGACTCTCCTTTTGATATTTCTATATTTCTTTCAGTGGCTTTAGTATTACTTATGAACTTTGGAGATTTATTTCAGTTTTAGGTGGCATTCAGGTTTTATGCATTATTAAGGTTACTGTAATTTAATACACAAATCAATACCCAGCAGTCCTCATATTCTTTTTTAAGAAGTGAAAACTTTTAAAATAAAAAACTCTAGAGACTTGGCATTCAAAGTGTTAGATTTGTGGGTCTTCATGAGAAATTTTTACAATTGTTGTAAAGGATTCAACCATATTTATGTGAAGAGCTCTGAAAATGCTATGCAAACCTTCATATCTAGTATAACAAACATTTCAACTGATTTTCGTCTATTTGGTCAAACAGGATGCTATGGCAGATATTGTGTCTCAGTTTCAGGCAACTGTGTTATCTGTTGCAAACCTTGTTCCAGATCAGTATTTTGATGCCTTCACTCGTCCTGTTATTAACAACAAAATTGAAGAAAAAACATGTGGTGAAGGACCAAGCTTATCAACAATGTTTAAAGATGATAAACATCTTCAAACTATTATCCTACAAATAAAGGTATATGTCACCCTTGTTTATAAATTTATTTACATTTAAATATTTTATATTGCAGAGGTATTTAAGTAACAGTTTCAAAACTGAATGAATAACAGAATAACAGAGTTGGAAGGGACCTTGGAGGTCTTTCAGTCCAACCCCTTGTACAAGCAGAAGACCCCATACCATTCTGGACAATGACTGTCCAATCTCATCTTAAAAACTTCAGTGATGGAGCACTCACAACTTCTGAAGGCAACCCATTCCACTGATTAATTGTTCTCATTGTCAGGAAATTTCTCCTTAGTTCTAAGTTGGTTCTCTCATTGATAAGTATCCATTTATTGCTTCTTGTCCTGCCTTCTGATGCTTTGGAAAGTAGACCCTCTCTTCTTTGTGGCAGCCTCTCAAATATTAAAAACTGTCACCCCTAGTCCTCCACTTCACTAAACTAGACATATCCAATTCCTGCAACCGTTCTTCATATGTTTTAGCCTCCAGCTCTCTTATCATCGTTGTTGCTCTTCTCTCCATTCTTTCCAGAGTCTCAACATTTATTTTATAATATGGAGTTCAAAATTGGTTGCAATATTCCAAGTGTGATCTTACCAAGGCATTATGAAGTGGTACCATACTAACATGTCACATCATCTTGATTCTAACCCTCTGTTAATACAGCCTAGGATTACATTGGCTTTTGTGGCTGCTGCAGCACACTGTTGGCTCATATTTAAATGATTGTCCACTAGAATTCCAAGATCGCTCTTGCAGTTACTGCTATTGAGCCAGGTTACACCTATTCTATACCTGTACATTTGATTTTTCTTACCTAAGTGTAAAATTTCTCATGTTTCTCATCATTGAATTTCATTTTGTTAGGGTACAGTGTTCAAGTTTGTCGATATTCTTCTGGCTCTTGAGCCTATCTTCTGGGTGTTGACTATTCCTGCCAATTTAGTGTCATCTGTAAATTTGATGAGTTCCCCTTCTATTTGCTAAATCTTTCATGAAGATATTAAAGAGTACTGAGCCTAAGACAGAATTTGGAGTACCCCATTGCTTACTTCCCTCCCTGTAGATTTAGTTCCATTAAGGATCGCACGCTGAGTGCGGTTTGTCAGCCAGTTATGAATCCTTCTAGTGATGATGCTGTTTATCCCACATTTTTCTAACTTACTCAGAAGTAGGTTGTGGTCTACTTTGTCAAATGCCTTAATGAAATCCAAGTACACTATATCCATAGCATTTTGCTGGTCCACTAATTTAGTCACTTTGTCAAAGAATGAAATAAGATTTGTTTGGCATGATCTGTTTTTGACAAACCAGTGTGGGGTTCTTGTTTTAACTTTGCTTGCTTCTAGGGGTTAGCAGATCCGTTGTTTGATGATCTTTTCCAGGATCTTCCCAGGTATTTATGTCAGGCTGTTTGGTCTGTAGTTTCCTGGATCTCTTCCCCCCCCCTTTTTTTAAAGATAGAAACCACGTTAACTGTTTTCCAGTCCTCTGATAGTTCACCAGTATTCCAGGATTTTTGAAAGATATAGTTCAATTGTTTCAAGATCATGCCTGCCAGCTTCTTCAGAACTCTGGGATGTAATCCATCTGGTCCTGGTGATTATGTACCATCAAGTTGTTTTTGATTCAGGAAGAACAAGTAAAAGAAACAATGATAGCCTGGGCAAAAGACTTTGGATATTCAATTGAATTGGATAAGTGGCAACAATTATGGGAAAGAAAGTATAAATTAACAATGTCCCCTGCATACAAGGAAAATCAATACAAAATATTTTATAGATAGCATATGCCCCCTGAGAAACTGACAAAAATGTTTAAAGATAAAACAGCTAAATGTTGGAAATGCCACTAGTTACCAGGTTCATATTACCACATGTGCTGGATATGCCCTGAAGCAAAAAACTATTGGAATAAAATTAAGTTATAGTGGAGGAAATGATACAACAACGTGTAGACTTAAAACCAGAACTATTCCTATTGGTACCTTATCAGAGAAAATTAGTAAAGATAATATATGTTTGATTACACATGTCGTAACAGCAGCAAAGATTATTTATGCACAAAATTGGAAAGCAGAGAATATACCATCGGAGGGAGAAGTAATTAAAAAAATTTTAGACTGTGCAGAAATGAATACATTAACTATGATGATAAAGGAAAGAGAAGATTCAGAATATTTTAAAATATGGAATAAATTTTACTATTGGTTAGAACAGGGATATAAATAAGTTTTAAAAGAGATTGAAGAAAAAGAAATTGTTGTAATTAGAATATTATAATAATGGAAAACTTTTGTAATGGACTTGGTGAGATTGAAGACAGAAGAGATAAAGAAGAGAAGAAACTTTTGAAGATAACACCGAAATGTCACATGGAAGAAATGTATGATGTACTAAATGTTTTTTTGTCTTAAAAAATAAAAACAACTTTATTTCAAAAAAGTTGTTTTTGACTCCTAGCAACCATATCAATAGAGATTTTCTCCATAACAATTGGTCTACAACCTGGTCCTTCAGATCTTTCAATGGTTTGTGCATCACCATTGGAACTGAGGACATCCACCTTGCTGCTTGTTCTTGTCTTTCCATTCACTTTTCCCAATCAGGAAATAATTTGAGCCTGCTCATTTATGCCTTAAGTGGGAATTCTGGGTTGATTTGTTTAATGATCCATTTTCTTTTTTTGGACTGTACACAGTATTCTAAAGAATCTTCTCCAATACCAAAGTTCAAAAATGTAAATAGTCTTTCTATCCTCTTTCTTCAAATTCCAACTTTCACTTCCATACAATATCACAGGGAATGTTGTAGCATGCATGATACTGATTTTTGTAGGTAGAGACACATCATGGCATTTGAATATCTTTTTCAAGGACTTTATACCTGTTCTACCAAGTGCTAGTCTGCAGCTCTTGACTGCTTGTTCCTTTGGTGTTGATGGTTGATTCTAAAAGGCAGAGATTATCCACCACTTCAATTTTTTCACAGAGTCGATCTCAATTTACTGAAGCCTAAGGTGTCAATTTATAGTCATTTCATTTCATCTTATGCTGTGTTGAGCTTTCCTGTGTTCATGCTTCTTATGTTCTATGTTCCTACTGTAATTCTATCTTGCACCTTTGGCTTTTCTTTTCTTATGGCAACATCAGCAACTAGACATCCCAAAGACCTTATTCTAGCTATGTTATCACCACCATTACTATTCTGAAACATCTTTAGCTCTTCCTCAGTAGCATGTTGAGTGCCGGTGACCTGAGGGCCCATCATCCAGCACTACATCACCAATCAATTTAGTTTTTCTATCCATGTGGGGTTTTTTTGGCAAAAATAAAGGAATGGATTTACTGTTTTTTCTCCCATGAAGTATGAATTGATTTTTTTGCCATTGTCAATAAAGTTACCATGTGCCTCCAGCATTTTTCTATATTGTTTCTGCCCAATATAGGTGGCTTCACACCTATTCTATTCCTAATCTTTTTCTTCTTCCTGTATCTTCTCTGAGAAAAGTGGTAATATCAATAATTTTTAAATATATCTTACAACAGCTATTATAGACCTATACAGTGGTGGGATTCGACTAATTTAACAACCGGTTCGCTGCCCTAATGATTTCTTCCAACAACCAGTTTGCCAAACTGCTCAGAAAGTTAACAACCGGTTCTCCCAAAGTGGTGCGAACTGGCTGAATCCCACCACTGGACCTATACCTATATATCTAAATTAGTAATGCCATCCATGAAAAGTTAGAAGGGAAAATAAACTGGCTAATAAAATTTCTTTGAACCAAACTGTAAGGTTAAACACATGTCTCCCTCTAATACACACAAAAGGGAAACAGCAGCTGAGGTTGTTTGTTCAATATTGGGATAATGGTCCATTAATAACAATGGGAGATTTGTTAATGCAAATTGCAGCTGGTGGCTTGGGATAATGATTATAATCAAGGCTCATTGGTGTCACTGAGAGGTTTCCTTGCAATGCAAATTTGATTTAGGAATAATATTATTCACATTATTGTGAATAATACTATAGCAAAGAGTGGTGGTAGATCTTTTCCATTACTTGCAGCTGCTATTTATAATAAGTAACGTAATTAATAATAGTTTGGTCCTTAGAAAAGAATAGTACACACTTTACAGCTTTGGTATTGGGCATCACAAAGAGGAGTCAAATTAATTATGGAATGTATTTATTTATTCATTAATATCTGAGTGCAAATGAAAATGTAATAGATTTTTTTTTAAATGTTGAATTTGGGTAGTAACAGCTTAAATTCACCTCAACTGAAGACTTATTCTCACAACAGCAATCCTGCATGTAACCTAAGCTGAGAAAGAATGCCTGGCCAATAGCAACATGGTTGTGAGATCCTTAAATCTGGATTTCTCTGACAAGAATGCCAGTAGAGCCCTACTGAACTCTACTGAAATACTGTCTTTTCTTTTTTTAATCTATCTAAAACAATTTGGTAGTAAATAACAAGCTGGCACAATGATTACTTATTTTAGGGTAGATATTTCAACTTGTTCTTTAACTTTTATATGCTTGCTATCATTGCTTCTATGTAAGAATAACACAGCATAGTAATAAATGACAGTGAAAAAAGGAGAAATGAAATAGAACCATTGTATGGATGGAAGTTAATTAAAGACTATAATAATTTAAATATCTTTTTTTTACTTTTTAGGAAACAATTGATTCAGCATTTGAAGCAGCAAATTTTTATGCAGCTACTTTTGAAAAGTTTCGATTATTTTTCAGAGAAAATGAAAGCCTTGATTTGCAAGCTCTGAAGAAAGAAGAGCCTGGTAAATATTGTTTTATATTTTGTTACATTTTGTGCCTCATTTGATTAGAAAATAATTTTCTTAGCAGACTGTTGTGCCAGTAAACATTTGAAATATCGAAATTATAGAAAATCCCCTGGATGTGGCATTAAACAAGTTCATTTACTGTAGGTTGCAGCACCTAGCCAACTTTAACCAAATTTGGGGATGTTAAGGAGGACCTTATGGACGGCCATAAGAACATCCCAGAAGAAACAAATGAGAAGTGACTTTCATAGTGTTGCCTGAACTACATGCGATTCCATAAAGCCACTAGGAGTCAAGTTTATTTTGAAGGAAACCTTTCTTTTATCTGAAAATATTATATTTCATATATATTTTAAAAGGAGAAAAGGGGCTTCCTTTTTCACTTTCTCCAATATAGGTATCTTACTATGTTCTGAAATAAAGCTGGCAACCTGCACCTAAACCAATCATATAGCCCTTAAGAAGGTTGTCTCTGTCACTTTAGCGATTATGTTAGCATTGCAAAGCATAGACAAAGGTAGATGAGATTCAGCTGTAATTATGTAATTATGTAACTGTGAATGGTGTGTAGCTGGTCATTGACTGTCTGTATGTGATATGATATAGTGGTTAAAATGGAAGGATTCGTGGGTGTATTCATAATTAAATTTGGCGGCTTGATGCACTGATACTGTTCTATAGCAATGAACCTTTAAGGCAGGGACCTCCAAACTTGGCAACTTTAAGACTTGTGGACTTCAACTCCCAGAATTCCTCAGCCAGCAAAGCAAAGCTGGCTGAGGAATTCTGGGAGCTGAAATCCACAAGTCTTAAAGTTGCCAAGTTTGGAGGCCCCTGCTTTAAGGTTTTTTAAACATTTTTTTAATCCTGCTTTTTTATAAACAAACAACTCAAGATGGCGAACTTAATACTCCTTCCTCCTCCTCTTTTCTCCACAACAACAAGCCTGTGAAGTGAATTGGGCTGAGAGAAAGGGACTGACCCAAAATCATTCACTCACAGTTTCCTGGTTTCTAGTCTGGTTCCTTAATCACTAGATCAAAACTACTCTCCAGACAACATAAGTATGAAAGGATTATAGATAAAGTGTGTTCACACACACACACGCACACATAATTCTTGCTTTAATGGCCTAATGGGGCAAGGGGTATCTTTTAAGATGAATGTCCACTAAGTGCTAAAAGGGATTTTTTTCTAAAACATGTACACGTGACAGTTTAATAATCTGCTTCACTATTGTTTGGGTCATTATTGTCTGAAATTCAGAGCAAAGTTAGATTTGTCTATGAAATCTAAAATTCTCTCTACCAGGTTTCAACTTTAGGTTTCCTTTTTGAACTGAATTTGAATAAAAACAAAGGAAGACTGCAATATTCTATTATACAATGGTTGACTAGGGTGTGTAGTGTAGATAATCCTGGATTCTTTCTGATTCTTTAATTGACTAGTAGTAGTTGAGTTTAAAAGGCAAAATTATGCTTAAGAGTTCGCTTGAAGCATCAATCTACAAACAAGCCTTTTTCCAAGATCACACTGGAACTGGAACCAGCAATCCCAGAAAAAGTCACAACTACTTTAAAGAATTGCAAAATGTTGCTGCATATAAGTGACTAATATAAACTTCATGATAAAAAATATGAAATATTCATTGCAGTGACACATCCTTTTTGTTGTTCCTTGACTACTTACCCCTTCTATAGTTACTGTGAGCATGTAACTTTTTATGCTGTGAGCATGCTTGCTCTCCAAAGTGCTATTGT
The DNA here is from genome assembly GCF_059756535.1 of Pantherophis guttatus. NCBI lineage: Eukaryota > Metazoa > Chordata > Lepidosauria > Squamata > Colubridae > Pantherophis > Pantherophis guttatus. Next base: position 93,924,600 of record NC_142064.1, on the reverse strand, counting down.
GCCTTTCAATCCAAAGCTTTTCACACTTCTAATAAGTGTGTTAATCTCATGGTTAATACCATTTTTTACAGCAACCATTTTTTAAATAGTTAAAAACTTTGGTATTTTCCAGGATATTTTATCGGAGAATCACTTAACAGAATGGAATAGAATGGAACAGAATCCCTTGCTATTGTTAAGCAAAAATCTACCACTTCTCTGGAATTGTATTGCTGAGTTGAGATTGTTTGTGTCTAGGTTTCATAACATTCTGGAATTGGAAGGGCTGCTTTCATACAAAATAAACATTTGTTTATTTCTGTAAAAACTCTCTATAGACCAGGCAGGAGAAGATAACCCATTTTGAATAATCTCTGTTCATCACTAAAAAAAAAACTTTTCTAAATAAAAAGGGGGAAAATTGTCTTCTTTCCCATGAGGAAATCCAATATAATTTTTCCCCTCAAGCCATCTGTAAATGACTAACTGTATCCTTCTGTTTAAAATAAACAGATGTTAAATTTTTTGCTGAACAACTGGAGAAATATCACAGACAACACAAAGAAGCATTGGCAATAAAACAAAAGAGACCATTAGGTTTGTTCCTCATAGATGCTAAAAGGCTGAAAGACAAACTAATTCCATCACCAAAGCGCTGTTTGGAGGTAAATCCACATTGTCCTTTAACTTCCATTTTAATGCTCCCATAACAGATTAGAAATAAAATGGGGCCAATATAAAAACAAGAAAGTTTCTGCATAGTAAGGGGATTTTCCAGAAAAATGTGTGTGTGAAAGAGAGATAATGTAACATAAAAGATATATGTATTATCAGTTGATTGATTACTAATTGCATTTATATCCCAGCTTTTCTTTGGAAACTAATAGAAATATCCTTTCATTTAATCCCGACAATCATCTTGAGTTAAGGTTGGATTAAGACAGAATAACTGTCTCAAAATTGTGCACTGAATTCTATGGAAAAGCTTGGAAAGAAAATGCTATGGAGCAAATCTCATATGGTGGCTTAGGCATTCCTCCCTCCAGAATAACTAAAATTTTACCAGATCTCAAAGATTGCTGTAATTTCATGACATTTTTGTATTCTGCAACAAAATCCTGAAAAAACGTTCTATATTCTCTTGTGAGATCTTACACAATTTTGAAATCAAAACACAATTTTAGTTATTTGTAATAATTTAAAAACAGTGTTTGGGAAATCAGGGATGCCCCTTGGGGTGTGGTAGGTATTGACTTCTATTTCCAATAACTAAAAGACATTTCCCAAAATTCTTTTGTCTATTTTATGCATTATGAACTGAAATTTTATTTATTTTGTTTATTTATATCTTGCTTTTATTATTTTTACAAACCCCTTAAGGTAATGAATCTATCCAACACACCTTCTCCCATTTTACCCACAACAACCCTATGAGGTGGGTTGAGTTGAAAGAAAGTGACTGGCTCAGTCACCTATGTCCATTTAATCATGACCTGGCATTTACTCATTATAAACTACATAATCTTTACTAAAGAATAGTTTCATGTTAAGTAGATTCCTATCTAAATGTAACTTGTCTGTTTATAATATTACTAATGCTTTTAATACTTTCTTTTGCATGTAGGTTATTAATGAAATGCTTCCTGTAATTGCAAAGAAAAAAGTGAACACCATTCTTGCTGAGGCAAATGATGCTAAATTTAAACTTGAGTTTCTGCCAAGTACAACTACCGAATATGTGGTTACTTTGACATTCCTTGATGAAATACAAGATAGGGTAAGTTCACCATACTGTTTTTATTAAGTAGCACGAGTTAACAAGTTTCATTTTATTGCCATTGCCGGATGTGTTTTCCTTGCTTTTAGATACTATGACACCTTCTATCTACAGTTCATGAAACCCATATATGCTAGTCAGTTTCTCATAAGAAATCAAATAGATCCTTTTGATCCGGGTAATAATTATGTTCTCCTGCATTTGCTTTCCTGGGAGATAGGTACAATATAATTTGCATATCTAAATCTAGTCTTGCCGTACATCCTAGCTGAAATAAATAGGGCATGAAACCTATGTAACACAATTGGTTGTGTGGCCTGTCAAAGAGTAATTTTCCTTCACATCTGCAGTGCCTAGTTAGCGCTCACCAGATGTTTCCAACATCTTTCACAATCCCTTGCCACTGGCTATGTTGGCACTAAGTGAAGTAGAAAATGTTTGGAGGACAGCAGGATGTTGGAGGAGATGCAGTAGAAGAGAAGTACAGCAAAATCAGTGGAATTTATACCCAGTCTAGCTAATAGAGGTAGCACTTGTTTTGCAATCATAATTGGAAACTCAATTGTTAAGTGAAGTGGTTGTTAAGTAAAACTGTGACTTGCTTATGACCCCAAGAAATCCAATTCTCTTCCTTTCTTTTCTCTCATCCTGGGAGCCAGTGAGAGAAGGAATCTCTGTCTCTCCCATGACCCAGAGGCAGGGGCATGTGCAACACAACAAAAATTGTTCTTCATGTGATATATCTTCATGTTATATAGTATGTATATGAAACTACTGGGAGTGATCTCCCAGTTTGTGGTAAGTGTACTGATGATTCTCAGTTGTACAGATAGTCCTTGATTTATGACTATAGTGGAGCCTTCCCATTATGGTCACAAGTGGTGATAGCCATTAAGCAAGATGACCTCACTTAATGATCCTTACTCTCCCTGATGCTCTCTCTGATGCAACCATTAAATGAACACGCAGGTTATTAAATAGAGCAGAGAGTGGTTCAAGTTGTGGAGGTTCCCGGGAGGCCTAGTGCACTATGGACAGAATGAGTGAGAATGAGTGCATTTGAACTTGATTTTTATGTAGGTAGTAGGTAATGTCGATCTCTTTGTGCAATTTTAAAATCAGGTTCTGCCCTGTATTTAAAATGGCATTTGACAGCAATTTAGATTTGTGAAGTGTTTTAAGATAACCTGTCAGAGTATTTGTGAACAAAATGGAAAAATAATTTGTTTCTACCTTCCCTCAGATTGAAATTCTTGATGATGAATCAAAAGTGGTTTCTAAGATGTATCAGCTTATTGAACAGTATGTCATACCCACGCCTCCTGAAGATTTTGCTTTGTTTTCAAGTTTGAAGCCCTCTATAGTTGCTGTTCGTAATGCAATTGATAAATCTGTGGGTGAAAGAGATGCCAGCATTATTAAATTCTGCCAGCTTCTAGATGAAGATGTTCATGATCTGAATGAAGAAGTTAAAGAAGTTAGACTTCTAGCACAGGTATTAAATTAATTATTTTTTTATATTCCTGCATTATTGAATTATAGTTTGTCACAGTCATGCAGATGTTTAAACTTGAATTGGCATTTTATCCACTTATCAAGTGCTTCCCATGGACCTCAGATAAGCAGATGTTCATGTTTGATGGTGTTAAAGGTATTGCTACAGGATGAAAGCTGTTCCAGGTAAAGCTGTCTTTTACAATTGATTGGTAGTGATTATGTCAATACCGATGTTCAATGTTCAAGTGGTCCTCCAGCTGCTTTGAGATTGCACCCAAGGAAGGAATACTACTATTGGTACTACTCATGCTTTCTCTTGCCACAATTCTTCTATTTTTATTTGCAGGTCTTTTCATAATATAATTCTTGTTATTATTTACTAGTTACTTACCTTTATTAGTTTCAGTAGTTGGGTGTGCTAAACCCAAGATGAATTAGAAAGCCATACTATGTGGTAGAACTATGCTTCCCCAGCAATAATTCTCAGAGTTAGCATCTGATATTTTAAAAAATGCCTTGGGTAAAAAGGCAATGAAAAGTCTTTGACTAAGAAGCAAGAAAAGCAATGCAACCCAATGGATCCAGTGTAAGGAACCTCATAAATCGGGTATTCCACATGGGTTTGTGTTTTTAAATGAAGAAATATGGCAAGCTTTGATTTCACTCAGAAAAATCTATTTTAATGGCCTGTGCACATTAAAAGTGACAGGAAAACCTTTACAGCCCCACTTTTAATAGATAGAACTGGATAGAATTTGAAGGGTGAACAGTACGTACTGTACCCTCTAACTCCTTCTTGGAAAATCAGGGCCATGAGAAAAAATACTTCTCAGTTCTGCCTTCCTTGTGTAAGTAGATGATAGAGTTGTCAAGAGCCATCCATTTATTATGTATTCCTGCTCAACTAAACTGCTCAGATATTGAAACAAATACTTGCCTAGCTCTTTTTTCAGTTGATAACAGAGAAAAATTGATCAGTATTACTTGGTGCCTTTTGTAGTAAGAATTAAACCAAGCAGAAAAAATTAATTGCATTTACATTGTACTGTACTCTAAATAGAATCTGTCTCTTCACTGAATTTAATTTTGTGGTTTGGTGTACAATATTTATATGTAACCTTAATGATAGCTGATTATAAAATGACTTTTGACATTTTTTAATAGGATCCTCAGATTTTGGATGCAGATGCTGATCAAGAGAAAGTGAAAATAGTTCTAAGTGAGTTGCAGGCCATTCTTGATGAAATACAAAAACGGGCATTCCAGTATAAATCTTATCAGAAAAACTTCAAGGTAATTTGTCCACAATTCCATTCTTCTTTGTAGATGGATGTTTAAATTGTGATTTGCAAAATGAAACAAGTCCTATGATGTATGAGATGGTGTGCTATATTAAAGATAGCCCTGCCCTGCAATAGGAGGGCCAGGTTCAAATTTCCATTCTGTGATAGAATATTGAATGCCTTGAGCCTAACCAATTTCATAGGGGCATAATGATAAAATCAGAGTTAGGAAAGAGTGCTTGAATTCCTAATAACCCCTTATTTAGTTTATTTAATGAGACTATTATTCTAATTCTGCATATTCCAGAATGGTTCTATTGAAACAATAGCAAATGTTGATTCTGACTGTATCACTCAGTCCTACTGGTTCTTATAAATACAGTGCTCAACAGAATACAATACAATTATAATGTACTATCCAAGATCTCCCTCCCTCCCTCCCTCCCTCCCTCCCTCCCTCCCTCCCTCCCTCCCTCCCTCCCTCCCTCCCTCCCTCTCTCTCTCTCTCTCTCTCTCTCTCTCTCTCTCTCTCTCTCTCAGAATAATATTTTTCTATTAGGGATTTGGAAATGTTTTCATTTCTTTTCTGCATTCTATTCATCACTTACATTTCCGGGTCATGTGAAACCATTGAAGTAACCAACCAAATAATTATTTATACACAATAAACATGAAATAAACAAGGCTACAGGAGAATAGAGGAATAGCTTTGATAACTGGATGCAGTTCGTAATGTGTAGTGAATAAATATTTGTGGTTAATTAAAAATATTCGTTTATAATTCACAGCAGCATATGGAATCACCAGAGTCCCATGCTAACCAATCTGTTTTAAATGACATATGGGCTAATTCAATCATGTGCAAACAGTTTTTTTTATCATCCATCTCATGAAGTTATGAAATCAGTCATATATCTTTCTTTAGAATACAGTACATTGTTTTACAATACATAGTATTGTAAGTTTTCATAGCCTGAACCGTGAAATTAGTGGCAAATGAATTTGATAAATTAAATAAATAGTTTTACAACACATTGTTGTATCGTGGCCATGACATAGTTCATTCTACAACAGCGTGGAGCCAGCAGTCATGATTGGGTAGTTACGGTCATCTGATCCGGACTGGGTCTGCAATTTGAGAAGCTCCTCCTCTTCCTGTAGCTTCCCAGATTTCAGACTCAGTCAATCTGTTAGGACAGACTTGGCTGAGCTGACCCAGTTTTTCATCGCTTGTTGCGTTTAAAGGGGATTTTTTCTTTTAGGATTTTTGTTGTTTTTATTATTTGCACTTAGAAAGAGATACCAGGGATCTGGTGAGTCTTTTTCTACCGGCGTGAAGGGCTCACACCTGAAACTGCCGAGGACCGCTCAGCGGTTCCAGCAGGCACCTCCCAGTCACCCGGTCGAGGTCCTGCTTACCAGCGCGAACGGCTTCAGCCGAAAACGGCTGAGGGTTGCCCCTTTTTGGAGTGACGGCTCTGCCGGCTGGCAGAGCCCTAATTGGCGTTCTCTGGGCTTTGCCTACGACGTCAGGCTTGTGGAGAGGGAACCGAGTGTATAGCAGCCGCCATTTTGAAAAATGTCAAGGTTGCCATTTCCCCGCTGCTATCAAGAGCCACATTGCAGAGAATTTCGTGCACTCTTGGAAAGCGGTAAGACCGTTCTAATTCTTGTGGCTTCTGCCTGGGTCAGTGAGGTGTCTTTATTTGGAGTTTCTTCTAACGATCCTGCCCGGTCGCCATTTTGCCTCGGCTCTCTTTGGGGCGGTACCTTCAGCGGCCGCCATTTTGAATCGGCCTCGTGTCTATTGGAGGCCTATTTTCTGTTGCAAGATGTCTTCACGACATTCTAAAAGAGCCTCTTCTAGTCATTCTCAAGACCCTGTTCCTCCCAAACATGGCAAGGGCACTTCTTCTACGGATAAACAGCCCTCCAAAGCCAGCCAGAAGGAGGATCTTAAGAGGCATAAGACTATTGAAAAGGCAATAGAAAAGGCCATTAAGGAGGCTTCTCTGAGGGAATTATTACCATCTCCAGTACCACTCCCCTCAAGGCCTGAACTTCCAGCGGGACAGGGGATTCCTTCCTCCTCAACCCCTATGGCACCTCCTCCACCTTCATGGTCCCCAGATGGTGATCCTACTGTATTTTCTCTAGGCCAAGCTGAGACCAGTGCCAGGCTTTTTGAACCTATTCAGGCTTCTTCTGCACATTCCATTCAAATGGTAGCTGAGATTCACGAGCCTCCTTCTTCCCAACCCCTACCTCTGCCTCAACCTTCCCTTCCTGTATTCCTTCCACAAACAATAGCTCCAGCTCAGGAACCAGTGATTCCTTCTTCTTCGGCCCTTGATTTAGCTACCCTTATCCAAGCAGCTGTGCAGCGTGGCATAGCTGAGGAAAGGCAACGCAGAACTAGTTCCTGGCTGACTGAACACTCTTCTGCACATCTGTCTCAGGGCATCTGTCTCCCCGGTCCTAAGATGTTCAAGGATATTATTACTCGCCAATGGTCTACCCCAGTCTCGGGTCCCAATCCTAATTCATTGGCAGACGTTTGTATAACCTGGCTTCTGATATTTCCTCTATTCTTCAGGTTCCTTCAGTGGATCAACCTGTGGCTGCTCTCAATTCTTCATCTGTTATCACTGGTCCTCCGGAGGAGGGGCTCAGACTGGAAGAGAGGAGGTTAGAACACTCTCTCACCAAGACACACCAAGCTGCCTCCTGGGCCATTAAGGCTTCGTCTGCGGCTTCATTTTTCAATAGGGCCACCCTTATGTGGGTTAAGCAGCTTCAGGACCGTTTACCGGCTTCTGATACTAGGGCCCATCAGGATATAAACAAATTATAGCCTCCCTAGAATATTCGGCGGATGCTACCTTAAATGCTTCCAGGCTCGCCTCCAAGACAATTGGTTCCAATATCACCTCTCGTCGCCTCCTATGGCTTCACCAGTGGCAGGCGGATACCAAAAACAAATGGCATCTGGCGTCCTCCCCATACTCGGAGAACAAGCGCTTTGGCGCTCCTCTTGAACCCCTTCTCATTGAATCTAAGGATAAGCGGAAGATTCTCCCCTCCTTATCTCGTAGAACGGATTCTCGTTCCCCTTCCAATTTTTGTCCCTTTAAAGGGTCCCTATCGGGGTTTTCTTCCTCCAGGTCTCAGAGATTCTCCTCTCCTCGTCAGGATAGGTCCCAAGACAGGCAAGGGGATTTCAGCAATAGGGGTTAGTCCCGCAAACCCTTTTGGGGAGGTAGGGGCTGCCCCTTCTGCAGGTTCCGCTGACGGCTTGCCCGACCCTCCCATCGGAGGCCACCTGGCTTTGTTTGCCAGCCAGTGGGAGGTGTCTTCCTCAGACGCTTGGGTCAGGGAGACCATCCATTCAGGACTATCCCTGGAATTTCTCTCCACCCCTCCCCCCCGACTCGATTTCTCCAATGCCCTATTTCACGAAATCGGTCTCACAGGCTTTTGGTGGAATTGGCAATCAACCATCTTCTGGAGATTCGGGCCATAGAACCGGTTCCTCCGGACCAAGAGGGGCAGGGATTCTATTTTCGTCTGTTCCTTGTTCAGAAGACCTTGGGGGGATGGAGAATAATTCTTGACCTCAAGTCTTTGAACCATCGAATTGCATATCGACGGTTCAAAATGCAATCCCTGCAAACCATTCTGGACTCTATCAGGGATGGGGATCGGAAATTCCTTCATTTCTATCATGCGACTTATCATTTCCACTACAGGGCTCTCCCATTCGGCCTGTCCTCGGCTCCCTGAGTTTTCACCAAATTGATGGCGGTGCTGGCAGGCCACCTACGAGCACTGCCGATAAGGGTTCAGTTCTATCTGGACGATCTTCTTATCCAGTCCTCGTCGGAGCGACTAGCGCTGCAGGACCTGGAAACCACCAAACAGGTCCTGCAAAGCCATGGGTTTTCCATCAACATGGCCAAGAGCCACCTGGTCCCGACGACTCACATCCAGCACCTCGGGGCGGTGATAGATATGGTCCAGGGCAGGATCTATCTTTCTCAGGAGCGTCTGACCAGCTTGCGGTCTCTGGTTGGGGATGTGGGGTCGGGTCGGTCATTACCGATCCGCCTTCTCTCTCAACTCCTGGGAAAGATGGTGTCTTGCATCGGCATTGTTCCATGGGCTCATCTCCATTGCAGATCTCTGCAGTGGTTCCTGCTACTGTATCAACGAGCTCTCAAGAGCTCCTCCCCCCTACGAATTCGGCTACCCCCCCCCAAAGTAATCCGCTCCCTTTCTTGGTGGTCCTCCCCGGCCCTTCTCAAGGGCTGCAGTTTCAAGGATCCCCCCTTCTGGATCCTCACTACAGATGCCAGTCTTTACGGCTGGGGAGCTCACCTGCGCTCAGAATTTGTTCAGGGCAGGTGGTCTCCGACAGAGATGGCCAATGGCATAAACTGGCTGGAACTCAGGGCCATTCATCTAGTGTTGAGAGCCTTTCAGTCGAAGTTACAAGACCGGGACGTCCTCGTCAGGAGGGACAACATCGCAGCGAAAGCTCACGTGAATCAACTGGGAGGTACTCGTTCACAACGTCTCATGGAGGAAGCACGCCTCGGTCTCTGGGCAGAGACTCATTTGCGGTCCATCAGGGCCTGCTACATATCCGGAGCCGTGAACATCCAGGCGGATCTCCTCAGCAGGAGCACAGTAGACCAGGGAGAATGGCATTTTCAACGAGATTGCTCTCCGCTTTGGCCTTCCAGAGGTAGATCTCTTCACATCCGACACAAACCCCCAGACGAGCAGTTTCTTCTCGAGGTTCCCAACTCCGGGGGCAGAGGGCGTGGACGCTCTTCGTAGCCCGTGGCCCAGGGGTCTTCTTTACATCTTTCCACTGCTGTCCATAATTTCCAAGGTCATCCAAAAGTTATTGGACGAGAGGGCAGAACTGATCTTGATTGCTCCTCATTGGCCCGTCGGCCATGGTTCGCAGACCTAATTTCCCTGTCCAAGGTCCTCTGCTCCATCCAGATGTCGGCTGGCTCAAACTGACCACATGGCGGTTGAGCGGCAACTCTTACGCAGCCACAACCTTTCTCCAGAAGTCATAGCTACCCTGCAGGCTTTTAGGTGGTCATCCACAAACCATATTTACGATTCAACATGGGCTTCCTTCTCCCGCTGGTGTTTCCGGAGATCTCTCGTCCCCACAGGCTTCTATTGAGCAGGTTTTGGAATTTCTGCAGAAGGTCTAGGGTCAGGTTTGGCGCCTAACACTCTGCGGAGACAGGTAGCGGCCCTTTCAACTGTTCTCTCATGTGGGACCCCTGAGGCAATCACTAGATCCCCTCTCATTAGGCAATTTCTCAGGGGAGCTTCTAATCTGTGTCCTCCCACCCTACATAGGTACCCTACTTGGGATCTGCCTAAGGTCCTCAACCCTCTTACCCAGAGTCCCTTTGAACCCTTGCGGGAGGTGAGCCTTCGCCATCTTATCTACAAAGTGGCCTTCTTGGTCGCCATAACTTCAGCCTGCCGGGTATCCAAGTTAGCGGCCCTTTCCACCAGGTCCGACCTTTGTATTTTCCATACGGACCGCGTGGTCCTCCGACTAGACCCTTCATTCCTCCCGAAGGTTAAGTCGATTTTTCTAGGTCTCAGGAATTGGTTCTCCCCAATTTTTGTCCCAATCCTTCCCACAGTTTAGAGCACACCTGGCACATCTTAGATGTCCGTAGGGCACTCTGTATTTACATCAGGCGAACTGTCTCCTTTCAACCGGGAACCTTGGGGCATAATGTTTCATCCTCTACCATAAGTTGTTGGCTGCGGGCAACTATTGCCTCGGCCCATGAGGTCCAGTCCTTATCGGTTCCCCACCGTATTACAGCTCATTCTACACACAGTGCGGCCACATCAGCGGCTTGGTCTACTCAAGCCTCATTGGAGAATATATGTCAGGCGGCCACTTGGTCTTCTCCCTCCCCATTTATCCGCCACTATAAGTTGGATGCTTAAGGCCACCGGGTGTTGCAGCAAGTTCATAGGGCAGTAGTTTCCACGGACCGACCAGGTCCCTCCCTATAAAGGGTATGCTTTGGCATGTCCCAATCATGACCGCTGGCTCCACGCTGTTGTAGAATGGGCGTTGCCTTACCTGAACACCCTTTCTGCGAAGCAATGGAGCCAGCAGTCAGCCCCGCCCTAGTTTTTTCCAGTCCTCTGTGTGGGGAGGGTTGTCTTCCCCTTTTTTTGTGGTCAGCTCAGCCCATCAGTCTGCATCATCTCCTTCGTGGGAAATCTGGGAAGCTACAGGAAGAGGAGGAGCTTCTCAAATTGCAGACCCAGTCCGGATCAGATGACTGTAATTATCCAATCATGACTGCTGGCTCCACTGTTTCGCAGAAAGGGCGTTCAGGTAAGACAACACCCATTTTTTTTCAATCTTTTCCCTGTCTAACTATTATTGCACCACAGGCAATTATGTCTCTGCTACTGTTGACAATGTTGCAAGAAAATCTCTTTGTAAATGTCAGTTTATCTATTAAATGACTGCTTTGTTTTTAATGCAGAAGTTAGAGTTCTTATAGGTCAGTAGTTAGAGTTTGTACAAGTAATCTTGCCTACAGAAAAGAAAAAGCAGTGAAAAAATAAATACAAATTAAAGAAGGCAGATAAATGCCAAAATTTATGCTGATATCTGTTTTACACACCAGTGTTACCACTGTTTTGAGTTGCAAATAGAAAGATTACTACAACAGTGACTGCAGTTGCAATCATGGAAGTAAAACAAAAAGTTACCTCTTCTGTGATCTTGGCATGCAAAACAAGTGAACAAGGAGGTTGCTTCAATTTCCACTTGAAAACCATTTCAAGTTTTACCTTGTCAAAATGAGGGCAGTGCTGAATGTTTCTATACAGTATTTCAAGTAGAGCTGTTTCCTAAGCACTAAACAAATTATGCTTCAGGTTTTTTTGCACATTCTTATTCTGAGACATGGTTTAATAATATAATATGTGCACAAGCTGCAATGGATCTAACAAAGCATAGTTTCACGTTCTTCTCTCTTTCCTTTGCTTTCTGACTAGGAGCAAGACTTAGTTACCATTTAATTTTATCTCCTGAGAATGTGCCTTATTTTTTTAAAAAAAACAAGCCAGAGATCATAATTTAGTTGGTTAAATAATGCTATTTTATAGCAAATAATCATAGAAACAGTAGCTTTATATATTGATTATTTGAAATGAATTGATTTTTCCTCTTCCAATTTATCAGTATTTAGTATTGTAGATTTTCTTAAAATACTGTATGTCCCATATTTTGCAACATATGGGCTTCAAATGAATGGAATTCAATTATTTCAATTGTTTCTTGAAAGGTGGATATAACAAAATTTGATACCTTGGAGGAAGTTTGTGCAGAATTGAAGTTGAAACAACTGTTGTGGGACTCTCTTTCTGAATGGTCAGTACTTGAAGAAGATTGGATGGAGGTAAATTATATATATTGAAATTTAATGTTATCCATCTAAATGCAATAATTTAACAATCTGGAAAATTTTAAAAGGAGACAAATATATTATGGGCCAAATTAAACTATCTTTTTAAATTATTCTTTGGGTTCCCTGGCTTTTGTTACCTTAATCTGAAAGAGAACAACTAAAAAAAAAAAGATAATAAAATATTCAAGTGCCAAGCCATAAAGGCCTTTATAAGATAAAAACAGCACTTTAAATTGTATTTCGAAACCAAATAGCAACTAATGCAGAGCCTGCAAAATCTAGATTATACACAGCTAACAACAGTAGCCAGAAAGTACATAAGGTGCTGTTGTTTTGGACCAACTGTATTATATGAGGTTTTTTAAGGGCAGCCCCAAGTAGACATGTTTGGTAGTCGAATCTATTTGTTTCATGAGGCTTCCTAACTTTTTAAAGGAACTCTGAATAATTTACAATTGTATTGAAACATAAAAACAAAAGGACTAGAAACAAAGCATCACAAATATCTAGGACTCAAAGTACAAAATAATAAAATAACAACAGAAAACAAAGCAGAATACCAAAGGCCAACCACTGTTCAGATCATTTAAAAAACCCTCTTATTCTTATTCTGAATGGGTTCATCTCACACTCATGCTCCAGGAAGGACCAGGTTTCCATGGAGAAATATTGTTCTATGGAGTAATCTTCTTTCAAAAAAGAAATGGTAATTTAATGACTTTAATTTAATTCTCAGGTTTATTTTTAAGTAAGTATGCTACTGACTTCGCTGAAGCTAATATTTATTTTGCTTATATCTATATTAGATTTGGTTTTTGTAGGTTATTTTAAAGTAAATTTCTTATAACACATATACTAAAGAAGTTTTCTAACTGATACCTTTTTACTTACATATTTTTTTGTAGTCTAAATTTGATAGCTTGGATCCAGAATTATTGAATGGTCAAGTTTCCAAATATGCTAAATTTGTGAATCAGCTGGAAAAAGGCTTGCCACCTAATAATGTTGTCCCACAACTCAAGGAGAAGGTGGAGAAAATGAAAGAAAAGGTACAAATGGCCATTTGAAAATGTAGTATAAAGAAACACTTTCAAATAAAAAAAAGTGACACAGGCAATAAATTAGGAAAGTTTCTAAAAGGAAATAAAATTGTACAGAAATATTCATCATGTCAGATTCATGTTTACAATGTTACTTTCAGAGTTAAAGAGACAAGACATGGACGAATAAGGAGTTTTCAGAGTAAATAGTGAAGCAAGATCAAATGTGAATAAATCAAGAAATGAGTAGAAGAATTAATAAATATTACATACATTTTGGGTTAAACTGCTGGCCATAGTTTTACTTTTAGGTCAGATTCATAGCATAATAGCTAGTTAACAGAGTTCTATTGTAGCATGGTAAAGTTGCTAGTAGGATGTGATCTAGAGCATATTCAGATATCTAACTCTAAAGTTCCTGTTCTCCATTAATCACATAATTTAAAGATCTACAAAGGGATTAGTCATTTTACTCTTTTTCAGCAATACAAACCAAAATATATTTTGATACATTCAAGACTAAATTGTATTTCATATATCTTCAAATATCTCATCTTTCTTCATTGCATAGAATGAAGACCTCAAAGAGATTATTTTTTAAGTACTTATAATTGTTGTATAGAGGAAACCAAAAGGGAGAAAGTGGGAAAAAGCAGAAATTCATTATGCTGGAATCAACATTCTGCCACCTGAAAACTCAGCACCTTCTGTAATCCATGTATAGATTTATTTTCTATGAGAAACGATTCTGGCCATGCCAACTCATTTTTCATACCTGCACATAGCTTCAGAATTTAATTTCTGAAACCTGGATGTTGCAGCTTTTGCAATCAATTTCTTCTATTGCCTCACTCCACAGTTGTGCATTAGGTTCATAAAAACGGAGTTGCCACATCTTACTGTTTGCTAATATGTCATGTAGAACTTTTCTCCTTTCTCTTCTTCCAACACTGCTCATGAGGGCTTAGTAGGTTTAGTACCATGATAGTATACTTGCAGCCATTCAGAAAACCTCCTGTGTGCAGTGCAGTGCTATTTTGGTCATGTAACTACCTTGTTGACGGATTGTCTATGCAGTTTTAACAAATACTCTTCCCTTACCACTATCCTACATAAAGCACCCCATTAGAAGAGATTTTATTTTTATAAATATGCATTTATACAATATGGCAAATATTGGCAAATACATGGTCATGCAGGAGATGGAATGGGAAGTATAAGTAAGGAGCATTATTATTTTCTATTTGAGGAGTGGGATGAAGGGATTTTTGTTAGCTCATGGCCCATGGAGACTCAGAGACACTGAAGGTGGGCCTGTGGAACAGCACAAAGGACATTTTATATTGACCAAATTGGATAAATTGGATAAATAGTGTTTCGCATGATTAGCAAACTATTTATGTTAGCGCAGAAATTCAAAAAACATAGCCTGTAATAATAATACAGATATAAATGTTGGCATAGAAGAAAAAGATAGAGCAATCCAAATAAAATCTTATTATATTTAAATATGTATTTAAAATATTGGAAAGTTATGGGCTAGTCATCTCTTAAGATTGGATGGAACATATCATAATTTATTATTATGTTGTAACAGCCTGTTGGTTAATCCGATTATTCACTGAAACAGGAAAATGGTGTGAATTGAGCTGTATTGATACACTTTTCATTCTTTCAGCTTCCAGTTATCACAGATCTTAGAAATCCTTTTTTGAAACCCAGACATTGGGCAATGCTGGAACAAATAGTTGGTTCACCATTAATAGATATGGAAAATCCATTAACCTTGGAGCGACTTACTCAGATCAGTGCTTTTGAATATACTCAGGAGATTCAGGATGTTTCTGGACAAGCTTCAGGAGAAGCTTCTCTGGAGATTATTCTCAAAAAGGTACTTTTTAATACAATATAAAAAACTCTAATTTTGGACTGAAATACATTGTATTGATTGGTTATACTGAAGCTTCAATAATATATTTATTGAACTCCCTTGGAGTTTAACAATCTCTAATACGACATAGGGAAGAGCACAACATTCTTCCAAGTAAATGTTGAATAGTTCACTGCTTGAATTACAATAGTAACATCAGTAGAAAAACTTCATGGATAAGGGAATCAGAAAAGGAATAGACATAATAGCTGTCATGATGCCAATGTGGGTATCTAAGGTTTTATGATACAGTGTTGTAAACTGGATTTTTCTAAATAGTAATATATCAAGCATTTTTGTTTGTTTATTTTGCTTCTTACAGGCAAAATTGAAAATGATTTTTAGCTTTCTTCCATCCCCCTTTCCACCTCCTCCTATGTATGTGGGTAATCCTTGACTTATTCATTTAACAAGCATTTGAAGTTACAAGTGGCACTGAAAAAAATGACTTACAACCTGCCCTCGTATTTACAACTTTTGCAGTGTCCCTGTGGCCACATGATTAAAATGTGGGTGCTGGAGTCACATTATCTCTATTTGCAACCAACCCCCATCCAATTTCTGACAAAGTCCATGGGAGAAGCCAGATTTATTTAACAATCATGTGATTCAGTTAACAATCAAGGTGATTCACTTAACAACCAGGTTGTTGCAAAACAGGTGTAACTCACTGAACAACCACTTCGCTGAGCATCTGATGTTCCGGTCTCAATTGTGATCATAAGTCAAGGACTACCTGTATGTTTATTCATTCAGCAACTTTACTTTATCTACGTATGAGGATCAATTTTATCAACAAGCAAACCTGGTGGTGGTGGAGAAGCCTGTAGTTGCCCTTCTTTATTCCTTTTAGGAGGTTCACTGATAATCCCAGGCAGCTGTGTATAAATTGTGTAAACAAACCATAAATGGAGGCATTCATATTGTTAGCTGTGCATGCTGTTCGTTTGTTGATAAGCTTATGTGGTATGAATGAATGCATCTAGTTGGTCAAAATTATATTCAGAATTGCATTATATTTTTCTTCCAGGTGGAAGATGCCTGGAAAACAACAGAATTCATTGTAATTCCTCATCGTGATTCAAAAGATGTTTTCATCCTTGGTGGCACAGATGACATTCAGGTTAGAAACTATTTTTGTCTAAATTAGTTTTTAAAGCAAACTGTCTCTATTCTGTCCAGATTGAGAAATCTGGCAAAAACTTGTAAAATATTCAATCCAGACAACAGGCTATTATGTTCTTTCACTGGACAGTTCCCTTGCCCCTGTGCCCTGCCATTCCCTACCTTTCTGTTCTAGGAAAACAGTCATCTATTGGAGTCCATATATGTGCAATGAGATCAACCAGCTTTAAAATAAAAATTCCTTTATGTCGGTCTGTTGGTTTTTAATATCTTTACCATTTGTATTTTATTGATCAAGCATACCAAGCCTCAGTAAGAAAACATATAATTCTTCTGGTATTTACAGTGAGCAGTCCTGTCCTGCTCACGCACGCACACACACCAAGAGGGTTAGAAGTCTTTACTGAGGCTTTGAAAGCCCCTAACATTACTCCGCAGGGCTCGCTCACATGAAAAAAATGCAATTCCCAATGAGTCCGAGCCCTGAGCCACATCAAGTCTGAGGGCAAAGAACAAGTCCATAAATCTGCACAAAGGATCTGAAGTCGAGATACAAATCCACATTCCAAGCAAAGTACACAAAGCTAAAGCCCAAGTCCAAAATCTAAGGTCCAAATGAGGTCAGCAAAAAAGGCATAGTTCCAGAATCAGGGAAAAGAAGTCATAAAGTTGGAGCGCGTGCCTGGCAGGAAATGGATAGGTTGTCTTCAACATCACTTTTCTCCATATGCTGGGCTAGGTAGCTGCTAACCAGTGCAGATCATTAGGAGGGATGAGGCTGCCTTCTCATGAGTAGACTTGTGAACTTCCATTCCGTTCAGGTCATGTGCGCCCTGGATCCAGTGGAGAAGGCAACTTCTCCTTATACTTGCTAACTGCATCCCTTCTCTGCCCTGCACTTCTGGCTGATCATCCGAGCCTCTTGGCTCCAGCTGTGTCTCTTCTTTCTCCTTTTCAGTCAGGCATTCATCTGTCCGCTTCCCTAACAATCCTTACGAAGTTCCTGACCTCTCCTCCTTCTCTTGTTCATCCTCCTGGGTATGGAATTCCCTGCTTCTTCCTGACCCTCCTCTGTACCCCATTCTGAAGTCCCCAGAATTGGCTCTTCCTTGTTATCCAAGCCAGTATCTGGGGAAGCCATTACACAATGCAGTGCTAACTGTCTGGAACTTATCTAGATGGTGGACAAGGATGAGAAATCCATTTTCAAAGTTATTTTTATTCAGGTGGTATGCAAACAATAATAGATACAGGTAGTCCTCAATTTGTGACCTCCACTGAGCCCAGAATAACAGTTGTAAATTGGAGTGGGGGAGGCCCACATAGGCCTAGGCCCACACTACAGGTAAATATTGATAAATATAACCCATACAAACGAAGTTCTTTGGGGGTCCTGTATAATTCTTAAAAGTGGGAGGAGCGTCCTGAGACAAGAAATACTGAACTATCATGTATCACTGGAAGTTCACGTAATAGAAATGAGGATGTTGTTTTATTTTTATTTTTAAGGTCATTCTAGATGATAGTACTATTAATATAGCAACAATTGCCTCTTCACGGTACGTAGGCCCTCTCAAGCCACGCGTTGATGAATGGCAGAAGCAGCTCTCTTTATTCAATCAGACATTGGTGCGTACTGCATTTTTAAATAATTTCTTCTACATTTTGAAGTTTGTCTTAAAAGAAAGACATTATGTTGACAATGTTATTTAATAGACGCTTAGTTCATTTTGGGCACAGCTCACTTGGCAGCATTTTAGCTAATCTCAAAAAAGCTAAATTCAGTCAGACCAATTAGTAATTTGAATGGGAGATCTCCAGGAAAATGAAAGGCTGTAACTTCACTTATAACTTGGAAGAACTCAATGGCAAAGTGTTTCTGATTGTTGCCAAAAAAATCCCTGGTAATGTCACTAGGAGTCAAGCTTAACTTGAGGGATACTTTACTTTATTGTACAAGAATATCCTTTAGAATGTTAATATTTAAGAGCTCACATAGATCATAATTAAAATATTCAATTAGATTCAAAGAGATCCAGGTTCAGATCCTCTCTTAGCTATGATATGACATTGGAGCAGTCACTATCTCTCAACCCACTCTTGTTATAGGGAAAATGCTGACTGTTTATCAGTCAAGTGGCATTGATTCTTCTTTATTAAAGGCTTGAAGAGATGTAAAGAAAGTATTGGCACTCATTTCAGGGAATATTAAATAATGTCACTATAAAAAGATTTTGAAAGGGTTTCCCTCCATTATATCTGCTGAAATAGATTGGTGGCAGTTTTGCTTGAGAACCAGTATCCACACTCATACATTTGTGGAGGGAGGAGCACCCCAGTTATACATGTAAAGTGTGCCCTGTGTAATTTTTCTTACAAATAGAAAGGAGCATTTCCAAAGGTTTTGAATAATATTTTTCTGATACATTTCTTTTTTCTAGGAGGAATGGCTGACATGTCAGAGGAATTGGCTCTATTTAGAAAGCATTTTTAGTGCTCCCGATATTCAAAGACAGTTGCCCGCAGAAGCCAAAATGTTCTTGCAAGTAGATAAGTCTTGGAAGGAAGTTATGAGGAAAGTGAATCGACTGCCTAACGCCCTCCGTGCCGCTACTCAGCCTGGTAATAATACAGTATGTCTAAATTATGTGCTGCTTGCATTAAACCATGTATCCCTTCAATTTAAGACAGCTACACATTTTGTTTCCTACATCTACTCAGAAATTTGTCAAATAATGTATGAACAACTCCTTACATATTCTGATCTCATTTTGTATTGAAAGGTGCTTATTCCTTTATAAACCTTTGCTCGTCTTTAATGTGCTTTTACCGTTCTTTCCCTTTTCCTCTAGAATATTTTTTTTCAGGATTTCTGGGGGAAAAAATTCTTAATATCCTCAGCACTACATTCAGTGAATAAAAACATTCCATGTATG
The DNA here is from genome assembly GCF_059756535.1 of Pantherophis guttatus. Lineage (NCBI taxonomy): Eukaryota > Metazoa > Chordata > Lepidosauria > Squamata > Colubridae > Pantherophis > Pantherophis guttatus. Next base: position 93,905,549 of record NC_142064.1, on the reverse strand, counting down.
TTAGACTCATCTCACCTGAGTAAGATCTAAAAGTTGTCCATATCGCATATTAAATTAATACTTATTCTGCTTTTGTTTTATTTCAAAAGACTGCATCTCTCAGGATAACATGGTTTGAAATATAGGCATGTGCTAAGATTCATCTTCAGACAGTACCTGTTTTCATTTTACACTTTTATCCATTATTTTTCTCTGACACAGGCCTTTTAGAGACCTTTCAGAATAATAATGCTCTTCTTGATCAGATTCAGAAATGTCTGGAGGCCTATTTGGAATCCAAGAGAGTCATTTTCCCAAGGTTAGTTAAGAATCAGTAAGAAGATAATTAAGTCATCTGTTCTGTTGCTTTATCCTTTATTAGCCGGGAATACAATCCTGGCAAAGTTTACATATATTGAATCTCATTGATTTAAATGAAAGAATTAATTTGCTTCCATTGAAAGTAATTAGGACTTAATTAGTTCAGTTTAGAATTATCATTGCCAGTTTCTTATTTATTTAAAATGATACTCATTACAAACAGTGAATTTAATTAGATGCTTAAAGGCTGTCTCGCACCATTCTGTACATTTAAATAAAAGTAGGTACCATTGAAATATGTTATACTTTCATAAAGCTAAAGTCAGGAATGCTGCCTAAAATGATCCATCCAGTTCTTTTTTATTTTTGTTCATTTGACATGTTAAGTCCTCCCAACTTTGGAAAAACTATTAAGTATAATTATAAAATATATTTTATAAAACATTAATTAGGCTTCATTTGAATTTAAATTTGCATTTTACAACTTTTAATGTTATCTCAGATTCTACTTTTTATCGAATGATGAGCTCTTGGAAATATTGGCCCAAACTCGCAATCCTCAAGCAGTTCAGCCTCATTTAAGGAAATGTTTTGATTCCATTTCTAAACTGGAGTTTGCCTACATGGCACCAGCTGAGGGAGAAGAAAAAGTTCTCACGAATGATATTCTAGCAATGCTGTCCCCCGAAGGTGAAAGGGTAAGCATTTTTTAAAAAAATTCTAGAAAAATGCCTATAAAAATGCTTATGCCTATGATAATTATAAATAAGATTATTTACCAAAAGGTATGTTGCAAGAGACCCATAAAGGGTGGATGAATGGAAGGCTATATTTTTGTATATAAAATCACTCTATAGTATTAGATACATTTAATATCTGGTGTTTTACTTTTTCCCATAGGCAAGAATTGTAACTATTCATATACCAGTGAAAGTAAATGAAACTGGTTCTTCATGATTCCATTTTTTTTTTAAGACTATTTTTCTGGTAGAATCTCATGCTGGATTCGCTTTTTTGGTACTGTTAGAGCAAATAGAATATCTGGTGTCTGAATATTGCTGAATCAGTTATTTTAAAAAGTCATACTTGAGAGGAGAATATTTAGAAAGAAACTAGCACTTTTGTATGAAGAATATTTGAAGCACTTTTTTCCATGTTTGTGCTGCATAAATATGATTTACATCAATTTGTAGTAAAGCATATTTATTGGAGTTTGCCTACCTGGCACTAGCTGAGGGAGAAGAGTGATATGAATTCTGGGGGGAAAAAACACATAACAGTTACCCTCCCACATAACAGTTACCCTGCCTTTTTAGGTTGGCTTGGGAAAAGGACTTAAGGCCAGAGGAAATGTTGAAGACTGGCTCGGTAAAGTTGAAGAAGCAATGTTTACTTCCCTTAGACGACTGAGCAAAGCTGCCATTGCAGATTATCAAACCAGAGAAAGAACGGAGTGGGTTATCGCGGGACATCCTTCTCAGGTAAACCACTCGCTTTAATGGCTTGACGTGCACAACCATATTATTGCTTTATCTTAGGAATTCAGTATACTGCTCCTTGGCAATAGTTGAGTTCTTGGGATAGTCCCAATTTTATGATAGAAATCTATCAAATAAATATTATGTGTTCCTAGGTTGAGTGTTAACAGATGTAGCTGCTTATACTGAACCAAGTTCGGAAGCATTCAGATTGGTGGTAAAGATCAGTGGGGTAATAAGCCTACTGGATTCAGATTGTTGAAGAATGGTTCTGAAAGTTCAGAAGTTTTGTGTGGTAGAAATACTCAGGAATGTTTAAATGATAAAATCAGAATGTTTAAATGATAAAATCAAATAAAACTAGATATTTTCTCCAGCACACGATATGTCTGTCTGAATTCTGTTTCGTTTCCTTTATATAGGTTGTGCTGACCATTTCTCAGCTCATGTGGTGTCGTGATCTCACTCAGTGTTTAGAAGGAGAAGATGAAGATCATTTAGTAGCTTTGGAAGAGTTTGAAAGTGAGAATTTTGAGGTGAGTATTCAGAATCTTTTTTTTTTAACATGTTGGTACTATTTTATACTTTTGTAAATATAAATGTAGAAATATTTTAAAATCAAAATTATTGTGGATGGGGTGGCTTTTTATATAAAGCATAAGTCATTCTAGTCTGAAATGCCTACTAAAAAAACATTTCACATATCTGAGAAGTTCTTGAATGACCATTTATATTCTGTTTCGCAGAGATCCCTGAAACAATATAAAATACGTCAATGATCTTCATTGCTGATGAAAATATTCAAGAAAGTTCCTATGATTTTTTTTGGATTCAATATCATTTTCTTCAATTTAACCTATTCCTGTCCTTTCAGTGCAAGGCATTATGTTAATTCAGGACATTTTATTTGCTTTCATTTCACAGAGACTAAATGCATTGGCTTCACTAGTCCGTGGCAGCCTTCCCAAAATTCACCGAAATATCATAACGGCACTGATTACTATTGATGTACATGCAAGAGACATTGTTACAGAACTTGTACATCAAAAGGTACATTAATTTTGTTTAAAGAATATGTGTAGGTTTTCCATTTAAAAAAAAATCTAATAAATGTTTTCCATTATTTGCCAAGGTGGATTCTGTGGACAATTTTGACTGGCAAAGACAACTGCGCTACTATTGGGATCTTGATTTAGATAACTGTGTGGCAAGAATGGCTTTATCACAATATACCTATGCCTATGAATACTTGGGTGCATGTCCAAGATTAGTGATAACACCGCTCACGGTAATGTGTTGTTGTTATTTTCTTGCCTGTAAAGTTTAAGAACTTAACCTCTTGCAGATGGGTAAATTATTTCAGTGGAAAGAGACTGTAGCAAGAGAAGTTTGGGAAATGAAAAAAAAGGCAGAGGAAACAGGAAATACAGCAGAGCAACAGCGGTTAATAGAGGGAGGCTAAAAGTGGTAGAGTGAAGGTTGATGACATTGAGTGATAGCAATGATCACCCCAGAGCTTTGAGGCTAAACTTTTTCCTCTCATAAGGTAGATCTTGCCGCTAAAAGTACTTTTGTAATAGAACATCTTACCCCCTTTCCCACACCAAAAAACTCCACCAGAAAAAAAAAATGAGTAGAGACATTGATAAAGGAGCAGAAAAAATAAATACAATACAGGTCCCATTAGATTGATTGGGGTAGCCCCATGACACTAGTTTAAGTGTAAGGTGAAAAATAAAATTAATTGCTGTGCCCTGATTTCAGTTCTAGGCAAAAAGGTTCTAGCCTACATAACCTCAGGACTACATTAGGGACAGATTTAGAAGTAAAGAAAAAGGTTTTTAAGAAACCAATTGCTTTTTCTTTCATCCAAGAGTCCAAAATTAAATCAGAGTTCCATCAATATCCTATATAATTATTGTATGACTTGATGCTGCAACCTAATTGTGCAGTTGTAGTTATGTCATATTCAGATTGCCTTACAATATTGTGCACATGTTAATTGAATATACATTAAATCTCATCAGGATCGTTGCTATCTTTGCCTGATGGGAGCCCTGCAGCTTGACCTAGGGGGAGCTCCAGCTGGACCTGCCGGCACTGGAAAAACAGAGACTACTAAAGATCTTGCAAAAGCACTTGCCATCCAGTGTGTGGTGTTCAACTGTTCAGATGGCTTGGATTACAAGGTATGGCATTCAAGTAGGCTTACAGAAACAGGAAAACTGTTTTTTGTTTGCTTGTAGTAAAGCATACTAATAATTTCTGTAGAATAATAATAATAATATCAAACATGAGCCAGTCATTTTCATCCAGTGCTTAACTGATCGATCTTTGGACACCTTACCTGGAATAGAATGAGATAATTGAATAAAAGAGCGGGTTTGAAACTATGAAGGAAAAAAAACCAATAATTTTATGGGAAACTAAACATTAATGGCCCTTGGTAAGATAGGATGTTAAAGAAATTATTTCTCATGTTAATGATTCCTCTAACAGAATTAATTACAGCAAATTGGATTATTGTACGATTATTCTATCTATCTGTCTGTTCAGTCCCTTTCATACTGGTCGTAGCAAGGTCAGTAGCTTTGTTTAGATGTGATATGCCTAATCCTGGTTTATTAAATAAGCCAGAACCTGCTCCTTAAATATTCAAATACATAATTGCTTGATTTACATACATGTTTTCCTCATTGCTCAGAACTTGTAAGCTAGTTCTTTTATCATTAGAAGGATGAAGAACTGATGCAAATAGAGAGAATCCTTAGAGGGCATTAGTCACCCTTGGAACTGTTTTGTTGTTTTCCTTTTTTTTTTTTAGCACTGGTTGGCAATCAGTACAAAAGTTTAACCTGGTCCCTAAAGGGGTGGACAAACGTTAGCATAAAGTGAGTTGAAAATGACAGCAAAGTCTATTAGGTCACTCAGTAATTGCATCTATTAAACTGTCGGCATAGGTTCTAAGAGTAACTATGCTTTTAACATCTACATATAAATATTTATGAATGAAATCATCCACAATCAGTTATAAAAAGCCTGGCCTGGTTGCTATAGAGTGCTGTGAAGGAGTGCTGAAGCATGGCGGGTAAAGAAGTTTGTTGCCATTAAAAAAAGATGGAAAGAACCATGAAAGCATCTACACCTGCCTCTTAGTTTTATGGACTATGTTTCAGTTTTGAGTTTCTCCTTCACATTTCTCTTTGAAGTTGGGATAAAGCAATGTAGCAATAACTGTTAAACAGAATTCCAAGTTTAGATGTAATGTCCAATAGCAGTACACAAAATTGTCCATAAATCAGCTTCAAACTATAGCAATAGCAATAGCACTTAGTCTGTACAGCCCTCTCTAAGCAGTTTATAGAGTCAGCATATTGCCCCCAACAATCTGGGTCTTCATTTTACCAACCTCAGAAGGATGGAAGGCTGAGTCAATCTTGAGCCAATCAGGATCAAACTGCTGGCAGTTGTCAGTCAGCAGAAGTAGCCTGCAGTACTGCATTCTAACCACTGCGCCACCACGGCTCTTAAAATGCAACTATGCAAACTATATTTTGCATTTTAATTCATTAGGCCCTAATTTATTTTGGGTGAATGAGCCAGTTGGTATCAAACATACAAACAAGTCAGAGTAAATCTGAAATAGGCTTCTATTGTTTTGATGAAGTGATGCAGAGATTTAACACAGACCTCATGAAACTTGGATGTACGCATCCCTCTCATTATGCACTTTAGGAATTGATATTTGAAACTACAACTGATCTCAGGATAAACATTTAAGTCAACATAACATCAATGTATACATATTGTTTCAGATGATGGGGCGTTTCTTCAGTGGTTTGGCACAGTCTGGAGCATGGTGCTGCTTTGATGAATTCAATCGAATTGACATTGAAGTTCTGTCTGTTATAGCCCAACAACTGATTACAATAAGGAATGCTAAAGCAGCAAAGGTACCAGATGTTCTGTTTCATGTATTTTTTTCAAATGTAATAGGTACATAAGTATTAATTAGCATTTTTTGGTTCTCTGTTTCAAGAAGAGTGAAAGAGGGAAACATTTTTACCCCATACCTCTTAAATTTTTATATAAATTCATTAATAGGACATGATTTTCATTCTCCGAAGGATGCTGGTTCATACTAGCAGTCCTGCTGTATGCAGACATTGCTGTAATTTGCTCCACAAACTTGTCATTTTCAGTGGCGCACTAATAAGATAAATATCAAACATTCCAGGTTTTTTTTAAAAAAAACCCTAAAAAATCATTGCTGATATAATTAAGGGAGAAGAAACATGGTGGCTCAGCAACTTAAAGATGTTGGATCTGCTGGCCAGAAAAGGTCGGCTTGCTGTACTCCATCAGTTCGAGTCCCAGCACCATGTGACGAAATGAGCTCCCATCGCTTGCCTCAGCTTCTGCCAACCTAAAAGTTTGAAAGCATGCAAAAATGCAAATGTATAAATAGATAGCATTCTAGTGGGAAGCTAACAGTGCTTTGTGCGATAGCAAGAAACCAACTGGTGCTGGACGTGCCTGAATATGAGGCAAAATTGGTGGAGAAAAGCCCTGGATGATGCTGACATTCCCACAGAAAGTCATTATCGATAGCCACTCTATGTGTGGAGCTAGTTTGCCCCCTTCAGTGCACCCTGGAGTGTGAGCTAAACGAACTAGCAATTCTAGGCAGTCAAACTTCTCTGTAATAACATTGTAAACTTCCTGGCTTTTAATGTACAAATGCCATATGCCAAGTAAATAAATAATAACAAGGGAGATATTGAGAGCAACATCAAGGATTCAATTACTTGAGCATTGCTTTTCATTATTCTGGTATCCTAAAAGAACACAATATGTATAAATATCCCAAAATATCCCAAAATACCCAGGAGAGATCTGCTGCTAGTTTATCAAGCTAGGGGTACCCAGTATATGTTTGTGCTTTTAGGGTATTTTGAAGCAAGTACTCTTCTCAGTTATTTTACAGAATCCAATCTATATTCTACTTCTAGTTTTTAAAAATCTATTTCCCAAGCCCCCAAATGCACTGTTAAGACTGTTCTATTGAAAGTCAAGGCAAAAATTTGGGCTGCCATGTTTAATTTTGAATTAGAATTAAATCTGGTGCCTTTTAGGTTTGACCTTTGGTTTTGAATGATTCCTGCCATTCTGTATGGTGCTATCATTATAGCTAAACTCAATTCATGTGGATTTTCACCACTATTTCTTTAGGGCCTAGGCATGCTAAACCAAGTGTTAAAACGAGTTAATGAGATAGAACATCAAATAAATGTGTCTTTCGTTCCAAGTTATTACTTGCTTAAACTAGCTAAATATCTTTATAACTGAACAGTTCCTATAAATAACACATACAGTGAGCTACACTCTGTGGTGATTTATAGAAAATATAGGCGACATTAGCTGTTCTTATCTGATTGGAGTGACTTTGAAACATTGCTTCCTTTGTTTTTACTTTTCAGAACAGACATTGGAATATGTATATAATGGGAAGAAATAATGCTGAACCGGATATTTTAATTTTCATATGCATTTCTTTATTGTTATCATATTTATAATACTATGGTTTTATATTTTATATAAATTAATATCTTATGTTTTATGTATAATTATATTGTATTCATGTAGGTTCTGATCTATGACTAAAATAAAGAATAATGTAATTTGAATATAAATATAAATGTAATGTTTTCTTTTTTCTTTCTTTCTTTCTTTTACAAAAGGTCACTCGGTTTATGTTTGAAGGACGCGAAATCAAATTAATTATGACTTGTGCAGCTTTCATTACTATGAATCCTGGCTATGCTGGACGAACAGAGTTACCTGACAATCTAAAAGCGCTCTTCAGGCCATTTTCTATGATGGTTCCAAACTATGCTTTGATTGCAGAGGTACTTTTTCAATACCTATTATTAGGGCCAGAGGCAGCAATTAACAATAGTAGACCAGGTCCATCATTCGATAGCTTACGCCTTTTCTGCAGCCCAGCCAATCTATCTAAACCAGAACAATGTTTTTTCCAAACCTCCCGCTTAGAAGCAATTAAAAACATAATTTGCAATATGTGAAAAGGGGGCCTTTGGGCAATGAAGAGCGTTTTTTTGACTAAATGGTACACGACTAAACAACGGGTCAAACCAAGATCAAACAATTCCTTCTGAATCCCTCCTGCTCCTCAGCATGAATATTTTCACTTTGGATTCAATCCAATAGTTTTAATAATTACTATTAATTAATAATTACTATTATTTACTATATTACTATTATTAAAACTATTTAAAAGTTTTAATTAAAGGTATTTAGCGTATACTTTCTTCAACAGGCTAATAGGTTTGCAATTAGCAGCCTTTTATTAAAATCAAATGTAGTATCTGTTCTTAACATTTTAATTATTTAATATATATACTATATGTACTAAATAAGATGACCTAATACTCCTTCCTCCTCCTCTTTTCTCCACAACAACAACTCTATGAGCTGAGTTAGGCTGAAAAAGAGTGACTGACCCAAAGACACCCAACTGACTTTCATACCTAAGGCAGGACTAGAACTCACAATCTTCTGGTTTCTAGGCCAGCATCTTAAATCAGTAGAACAAATTAATTCTCTGGTTATTTAGTTATGTTTAAGATTTCTGACTTTTGTAAGAATGCACTTTATATTTCAGGTTATCCTGTATTCTGAAGGATTTGAATCCAGTAAAATACTTGCAAGGAAGATGACTCAGATGTATAAGCTCTGTAGTGAACAGCTTTCCCAACAAGACCACTATGATTTTGGAATGAGAGCTGTCAAATCTGTGCTGGTCATGGCAGGGTAAAATATTTACTTATTCCTTTATTTATTTGTATCCCCGCCTTTATTATTTTTACAAATAATTCAAGGTGGTGAACATACACAGCTTCCTCCTCCTGTTTGCCCGACAACAACCCTATGAGGTGGAATGGGCTGAGAGAGTGACTAGCCTAAAGTCATCCTGCTGGCTTTGATGATTAAGGTGGGACTTGACCATGGTCTCCCACTTTCTAGTCTGGTGCCTTAATCAATAGGCCAAACTGGCTCACATATGTTCTATGAAGTCCAATTTTATGGACTTTTATTGTTGTACAGTAGCAATTCTATGGAACTCAAAGTATACAGAGGCTGATACATTCCCCTATTGTTAGGAAAAGCTATATATAGTAGACATGTAGAAAATAAAATTATTTCTGGTTATGTGTAATAATGCTTTTGGGGAATACCACTTTAATGTATATTTTTAAACTTATATGATTAATGTTATATAGAACTGGGTATATAATAAGCAGAATAATCCATTGTTTGGAGTTTTTATGAAGATTTAATTCATCTATTTTAGCAGTCTGTATATGATTGTGAAAGAGAAAATGTGTAAAACACCTAACAAAGAGAAACGATATGATATATAATAAAGGTGTTTTATGGATCCAGTACCAATCTTAGGGATTTTGTAGTTATTAGTAAAGACCTTTATAAAATCCTATACACATATATGTGAAACGCAACTGACACACTAAGGTTAATAGAAGCTTAAAGTGCTATTTTCTGTAAATGTAGATCGCTTGCTCACGTTTGTGTTGAAAGCACCAAGGCAAACATAAGCGAGTTGATCTAAATTTAGAGAAAACACTATTTTAAATTTATATTAACATTAGTGTGTCGGTTGCATTAGACATACATATGTGTATAGGAGTTTTATAAAGGTCTTCCCTAATAACTACAAAATCCCTGAGATTGGTACTTATCAAATATTGGTATTCATCAAAAGTGTTATTGCACAGGAAGTTATAAAACTCATATACAATATATACCTATATACACATCTAATGCAACTGACATACTAATGTTAATATAAATTTAAAAAACTGTTTTCTGAAAATTTAGATCACTAAAGAGAGAACATCCAAACCTGAATGAAGAAGTTGTTTTAATAAGAGCCTTACGAGATTCGAATCTCCCAAAATTTCTTGCGGATGATGCTCTTTTGTTCAGGTACTTTTAAAATTAATTATTACTTTTTATTTTGTTATAAGTTACACAATTAAATAAAATGAAAATGGGCGGTTTCCTTAAACTCTTAGGTACTTGAAACTGGATTCAGAAACTGATTGTGAATCAATAAATATGCTAAAGAACTGATGAGGTTTGGTTCCTTCTTCAGTCCTAGTTAACAATCTTAAGGTCTATTCTGTATGATTGCAATTAGTTAGTCTACTGTTGTTTCAAAGGCAATCCCATAATGACTGTACTGTAATAATCCAGGCAAGAGGTTATCAGAAGCTGGATAACCATAATAAAAATGCCTTTGTTTATGTTGATTCCATATATCCACTAAGCAGATGAAGATTTGCTTAACTGCAGAATCCTGTTACACTCTGCACTAGAGGTCACCCAGAGTCATCTCGTGTTGAGATGGACAGCAAACAAATTTCATAAATAAATACTTCTGGAGACAATGTTGGATGAAAATCTGAACTGAAAATCCAGATTTTGTTATGAATATTTCTTGTTTCTGACTATTCTCCCTGATATCGTATCCCTGACTGCTTCAATTTAATACATGGAAGCGGCAAGGACAAGGCAATTTTAGACTTAAAAGTTTCGAATCTGGACTTTCTATTTTTCCTATTGAATATGTACAACTATCTTGTTATGCTCATTTCTGTATTCTGGCCATAGTTGGGGAATAGAAAACCCCCAATCCCAATACGGGTTTTACCCAACTATGTCTATCAGCATTTCAATTGAGAGATGAGATAAAGGAAAAGGAGAATTAGGGGAATGAACAACTGAATTCAAATCCTCCCCTTATTTGCTATGTGAAATGTTCTCTTTGATAGCTTAAATTTTGCACTGGTAATGATGGGGTACCAATAATGTAAATAAACGAGCAAATCTTTGTGCTTCATTTCTCTTAGTGGAATTATATCTGACCTTTTCCCTGGAGTCATAATCCCAGAACATAATTATGGAGTGCTGCAGTCAACAATAGTAGATACCATTCTTTCCAAAGGATTGCAGACTGAAGCTACCATGATCCGTAAAGTGATTCAGCTGTACGAAACTATGCTGGTAAGGCATGGGGTCATGCTTGTTGGACCAACAGGAGGTGGAAAAACTACAGTTTACCAAATTTTGGCAGATACACTTGGAACTTTACATAAAGCAGGTGAGGAATATCATTTTTTCCAGCCAGTTAAAACATATGTTCTGAATCCTAAATCAATAACTATGGGTGAGCTATATGGTGAAGTTAACAATTTAACTCTGGAATGGAAAGATGGCTTAATGGCACTTAGTGTGCGAGCTGCTGTGGTCGACACCTCTGAAGATCATAAATGGATCATCAGTGATGGACCTGTGGATGCACTATGGATCGAAAATCTGAACACGGTTCTAGATGACAACAAGATGCTTTGTTTGGCTAACAGTGAAAGAATCAAACTCACGCCATCCATCCACATGATGTTTGAGGTAATTTACGTTCTTAGTTTTAATGGATTTTCTAATGCTGTGTTCAGAGTATCGCTGGATTTCACTGGGCTTCTTCCAGTGTTTTCCTCAAGAACAGCATCACTGTTCAAATCTTCAAAACTAATTTGAGTTGGATAAATGTAGACGCCTCTTGTCTTATTCAAAATGAAAAAAAAAGAGCTCTAACTTTATCTCTTACATTTTAGCATTGGGGGAATCCATTGCTGTTTTCAATGTTTTTCTTTCTTGTATTTCTTTTATATGAGGCACTAAATGTAGTGTAGCCTAAAATCTTGCTTTTATTGTTATGTAATTGAACAATAATTTTACAGCTGGGCTAGGTTTAAAGGTTTTTTATTATTATTATGTATGACTTCATAATATTTTATGACTGTCTCGTGTGTTGTCTCTGTTACTGGGAGAAGCTAGCCAGTGTGTGCTGTTGGCTCAAGCTGATTCCAATAAAGGAGAATATTTGCAGCTCAGGGTTGAAATGAGGAGTCCTTGGTGCTCTCTGAGCTTGTTAGTTTTCTTGCAAACATTTCATTACCCAAACTAGGTAACATCATCAGTGCTAGTGTGTTGATGATGTTACCTAGTTTGGGTAATGAAACATTTGCAAGAAAACCAGCAAGCTCAGAAAGCACCAAGGACCCCTGATTAGAATTCTGATGAAGGATATGAAAGACTTGGAAATCCTTCTTCAGGGGCCTAGCTTTCCTCTGAGCTATGAAATCCAACAATTCCTGTATTTGTCTGAGATTACAATCTCAATTAACAAAGAAATAGAGATGTTATTTCTGAACCAAAGATACAACTTTATCTGCATTGCTTTCTTTGCTTAAGAATATGCTGAACTAGAAATAGATGCAGTATCTACTGTATGAATTTTAGGTAGAAGACTTAAGAGTTGCTTCACCTGCCACAGTAAGCCGATGTGGAATGGTATACATTGACCCAGAGGAATTGAAGTGGATGCCATATGTAAAAACATGGATGGCAGGCATTGAAGAAAAAGTACGTTTTGTCTAGTACATAATAATAACTAAGCATTTTGCACATTTTTGTTAAGATTGAATATTCTCTGAGGCTACCTTTTTACAGGCCCCACATTTATGGAATACTCTGTTCCCAGAGGTGCACTTGGCCTTTTTTTGTCTGGCATTCAAGCAGATATTGAATGTTTTTCTTTTATAAACATGCCTTTGTTGTTATGTTACATTAGGCAATCATCATATTTGATAGCCATGCAATTTATTTTTACTTTATCTATATTGTTGTAATCTGTCCAGAATTTGGGATGGGCAGTATAGGGGAGGGAGGGAGGGAGGGAGGGAGGGAGGGAGGGAGGAAGGAAGGAAGGAAGGAAGGAAGGAAGGAAGGAAGGAAGGAAGGAAGGAAGGAAGGAAGGAAGGAAAATGATTCTCAGTTTTCATAATCCTTTTTCATTGTTGAAATGGCTTTGTAAAATGGCTATAATCTTCTCTCTGGGCATACCAATACCTCCCTTTTCTTTCTCATTTACCCCTATTTTGACTCTAGAGCTATTGGCAAAGGAGTCTTTAAAGTACAATACTATATACACTAATAATCAGATTTGCTTTCTTCTTATGAAATGTACATTTTTTCTGAGTTGCTGAGGAAACAATAATTGTACAACAATATTGATTTTTGTTTAGCTCAATGAAGAAACAAGAACATACTTGTTTGAACTCTTTTCTCGTTATGTTGAAGATGGCCTAAAATATATTCACAAAAAGTGTTCCCAAGCCATAAGGCAAGTGGACATCAGTAAAGTTGTTACTCTTTGCTGTTTACTGGAGTCATTACTTCTTGGAAAGGCAGGACCCAGCATGAACTTGGTACGTCTGTTTGTTTTACCTTTTGTATAGTTCCTCTTTCTTTTTCCTACATGGTGGGATCTGCGAGGTCTTATAGAAATAGAGGAAAAATTTAACACATTCCAGTCTTATTCTATTCTAAAGTTAGTCTACTGCCTATATCCATTTAATCAGCAAGTTATGAGCGTGCTGAAAAAAATGGACTTATGACCAATCCTCATTGATTAAGTTTGATGAATTGTCAGAACTCGTTTTTCCTTAAAATTTCTCAGTTCATCTCATTTTAATTGAATTTTCATGTCAGCTCTTCAGACTATGTTTGCATGAGAATGCCCCATAGTTTATGATTATGTGTAACTATTGACATCACTCTCAAATGTCTTCTGTGGGTTGTTATCAGTTTATAGAGTGCGCTCTTTTCAAGATTCTCTACAGTGTTCTATAACAACACAGTGTTACAGAAACAAATCTAAAATTGGGTTGTTTAAGTGTCTTTCTTCTGTTATCAGTGAATGGAAACGAAAGCAGTCAACTTTTCTTTGGCTCAGGACTATAATTCCTATTTCTATTCTATAGGTGAGCCACAAGCTGGTAATATTATGATTAAGTTGGATTGGTTTGGGGGAGGGGGGTTAACGAGTGAAATTGATTAGGTTAGCTTAAGGCATCCCTTTTATTTTTCAACCACCTTAAAATGGGAAAAATCAGGCCAATATTTAGGTATACAAATATCTTTGGTTAAAGACTGCCCTGTTTGATCATTTGAACTTATGACCGCATCCCTGTGGTCACATGATTACCTTTCTGATCTTCACAGCTGGCTTCTGACATGATTAGATAACCCAATGGGGAAACCAGCAGGAAATCTCAAGTATCTGTCATATGACTTTGTGTTTATCCATTTAGGGTGATTCTCTTAGCAACTGAACTGATATTGTCAGTCAGGCATGGACACGTTATATGTCACTTAACAACTATATTGCTAGTCCGAATTGCGGTAGTGAAACGAGGACTAGCTGTATTTTGAATGATTATTTATGGAGTGTTATTAATCCTTTTACCACCAGTTTTGCCCCTTGAAACCTCCAGAATTCTGAGGAGATCTGCAGATCAGGGATGGGTTCTACTTACCTTTACTACCGGTTTGCAACGGAAGTGCGCTTCTGCACATGCACAGATTGTCAATTATGATGTCCGGGCAGATGGGCAGAGTCTCCCACCGCTTTTACTACCGGTTCTAAAGAACCGGACAGAACCAGTAGCAACCCACCACTGCTGCAGATGCTTGAAGCTATATTGGTCCAGGCGAAACTCAAAACTCCAATGGCAGCATTTGAGAATAAAATATCAAAAGTTACATGATAATGCTTTCTGAATTGTTCAGGATGAGTGTATCGTAGAAATGTATTATATTTCTTCTGAATATTGTGAATATTAGTTATTTGTGAATTTATGTGTTAAAATTCTAATATATTTGTTTATTATGGCATGGTGCTTAAATATGATAAAATATGAATATAATGTGCACATATGTTTTTGCTCTATTTTTCTTTCTCAAAATATGTGGAGTACTTATTTTTAAAAGTAATCTACTATTTCCCAGGGAAGATAAATTTAAATTTGCAAAATTCATATTCCTCAATAGAAATTTCCTCAGTATCAATTCCTCATATTTTTCTTACACTTTTTTCTATCAAAATCACCTTTATGGTCACCTAACCCTAATCATCTTTTCCTATCTATACAGGAACAATCACGGTTAAATTCTCTTGTGTGCCAAACCTTTGTCTTCTGTTATTTGTGGTCTATGGGTGGAAATATAATGGAGAACTGTTGGGATGCTTTTGATACATTTGTAAGACAGCAATTTGAGGATAACCCTGATGCCAAGGTATGAAATATATTGTGGGAATAATTCATTGGCATTTGTGGTAATGCTCTTCATTATCATGTTGCTATAAAAGAAGAGTAATGTTTCCTTCAACCTATAAAAAGAGATATTAACAAGTATGTCCCAGACAAGCATCCCTTTAAAATAATGTTAGGCTAGGAATGCGCAAAATTCACAGATTTGGAAAGAGAACATTCTGGAACTCGGGAAAGTTCTCTTTCTCTGTAGATCTTGCTAAACCTCCTCTTGAACTGGAGATGATCCATCAGTTTCTGGAAGTAAATTCCCTGAACTGGAAATGTTTAACATGCTCTGGACCAATTTCCTAATCTGTTTCAGGGCTGGATCAGCCTGGCTCACCTTGAATTGCTTCTGCTTTGAAGGATGGCAACCACCCCTGGAATGGCATTTTGAAAAAGTATTTTGCCTTGGCCTAGAGAGAAATTGAATATTCCATCCCCAAATGATGAAACACATATCACTACTTAGAACCTTTCCCTACATGCACCTAACCATGTACCGGCAGTCTTTTTTCTTTTTTTTCTGCTGTGTCTCAAGATCTGCTTTCACCTCCTCTACTGAACCAGAAAACATAGCTGAAAACATCTCTCTTCCCCTTTGGTTTCGGGAACCAGCTCTCTAGTTTAGACAATATAATTTAGACAATAAATATTTCGGATTTTTCAAATTGGGGTGTTCCTCATAATGAGGTCTCCAAGCATATCTGTGACTCAGAATCCTAGATCAGCTACTTTCAATTCAACAAATTGACTAGACTGAACTTTGGTTTAAAGATAGGCTAAATACAGCAGAGAGGAATAGCATGGAGGTTGTTCCATGAAGCAGCAGAGAGAGAAGTGGCTGGTTCTTTCTCCTGGTTTATCTTCTGAAAATACCCCCCACCTCCACCCAATCTGTGCCTGTCAGCTCTTTTTCAGGTTTGCTGACAGGTGCTAATATTAAAGAATCAGCTTCCCCATTTCCTGCCACCTCTGCCAGCATTTGCTGCTGATATCTGGGAGGTGGAGAGAGAAGAGGAAAGCATGGTGATTTTACTCTATTTGCCCTCCAGGTCTCACAGTAAATAAAGATACAGCACTTATGGCATCATTGATATAATTTTCTGTCGTCTGAAAGACTGATAGACAGCCTTCTCAGCTCTTAGTCTCTGTAAGATTTATTATTGGTCTAAAACCTAAGTAAGCCTCATGTACAACTGGCAAACATGTGAAATAAATAAATTTTTCCTTGATTATTTGCTGATTCAAAATGCATAGTGTAATACCCTGTTTCCCCTAAAATAAGACATCCCCTGATAATGAGCCCAATCAAGCTTTTGAGCGCATGCGCTAAAATAAGCCCACTCCGAAAATAAGCCCTCCCCAAAAATATTTCAATGCATGCACAGCCGGTCCCTGCCATTTCCTCTGGTTAGGGTTAGGGAGACAGAGCTGGAAATCAGGTAAGACGGCAAGAGGAGCCCATCTTGCTCCATGCACCCCAAAATAATAAGACATCCCCGAAAATAAGGCCAAGCACTTATTTCAGGGTTCAAAAAAATATAAGACAGGGTCTTATTTTGGGGGAAACACAGTGCCTGCATTAGATATTTTTTTAATGGTGAATTCTGAGGATAATAAACAAAATTCTGCCTTCATTATTACAGAGAAAAACCCAAGAATGTATTACGGTAGTAGTTTCTGCTAATTTATGGATTGAAGAATCTGAGCAATTTATGGTTCAAACTCCTATATCTGTATTAATAGAACGTTTCCCATTTTCCTGTATGTTCCATTCTTTGCTCTTGGTCCTTGGTAGAACATTAACATGACTGTTTCACCTTCTAGCTCCCAACTTCTGGTGATTTGTGGAGTGTTTACATTGATTATGATACAAGACGCTTGGATCCTTGGGAGCGAATTATACCAACCTTTAAATACAAAAGCACAGTTCCATTTTTCGAAATGCTTGTTCCTACCACTGACACTGTACGCTATGGCTTTCTAATGGAAAAATTGCTAGCTGTCAAACATTCTGTGCTCTTCACAGGAATTACTGGAGTTGGCAAGGTAAGAAGCATTGGACTACATAGTGAAATTATTTGGTTTTGGGGGGAAAAAAGCCAGCAGATTTAAGAGGACCTATTAAAAACATTTAAAGGAATGTTTATGAAGGCATTCTTTGACTAAGGCCCAATCTAATTATGACTCCCACCATACAGTTGGGTGTTGTGTAATTCTTCATTATTTAACAAATAACAGCACAAGGGTTGTGAGCCAAATAAGGCATCATCTGTAGAGAAGACTTGAACATTTTTTTCCTACTGTAGGTCTAACTCAACCCTTTTCTTCCCATCTCTGAAATTAGCCATTCTGTTGCAACACAAGCCATACACACACACACACACACACACACACACACACACACACACACACACACTTTGGATGTGTGCCATGACTTTGCACAAACATTTCAAAGCTGCAGAACTTGCAGCAAATTGGCATGAAACTCTTTTTTCTTTCTTTCTTTCTTTTTTTTTTGTCAATTTGACAAAAGCATCCAGGAGCAGAGGACCCACCTGTAGGCAACATCAAGTTTCCTCTGGTTTGAAGTTAACTTTAGAAATTTCCACAGAGTGTGAAGGATTACAGGAAGAGTCATAGTTTCTGCATTTTGGGAAATTAATTCTCCCTTACAAGTATAACTTCATTATAAAGGTTGCACTATCTCCTGATCAGCTAAAAAGGAAGATGAAAAACAAATGCATTATAAACATTTTGAAAGACTTGTTGAATCCCTTGTTTAGTGAGAATGGGAAAAGAGAAGAAAAAAAACATGCATGTGAACATTTTTGTGGCCGATAGAAATGGAAGAAAAGTGATTGGGAAATGTAATACTGCTCATAGGATTCTGTAGTCTGCTCCACATGTAGCAATATAGTAAATATTGGAGGGAATCTACATGTCCTGTTATTTCTCTCCCTTTTCTTTTACAAAGTCTGTAGTTGCAAGATCACTGCTTAACAAAATACAAGATGAAGCCGGCTATGTTCCTGTTTACTTAAATTTCTCTGCTCAGACTTCTTCAGCCAGGACCCAAGAGATTATAGAATCAAAATTAGAAAAAAAAAGAAAAAACATTTTAGGTAAAGATAAATAATTACATTCTTTTTCTTGTACTTGATTATTTTGTTTTTGCTTTTCTTTTTGTTTGGTTTGCTTATCTACGTAGCACTTGATCACCTAACAGAATTGGAAGAAAATTAGTTTTCTGATAAGGGCAATTCATTAATACTCTTCCTGTTTCAGATTTGAATGTGAAACAATATAGTGGTACCTCAAAGTAACAGCAAAAGGAAAACTGATTTGAAATATGAATATAGGCTGCAATATTATATTGTATGATTCCAACACTTCTCTCACAAGAGGGCACTATTGGCATTTGGAAAATCTAATATATTCATCTTATTACCTATGTTCTATCATGTTAACCTGAGTTTTTGCTTAATGAGGATTTTTCAGTCAGCCTCTCTCTTCCTTGTGTCATGCAGGAATTCCCAACTGCTGATGTTTATCAAATATGTTTCCCTTCCCTGTTTATAAAATAATGTTAAAATTATACCAAAGTGCAATTTCTGTTACTTGAGACTAAATATAAACACAATTGCATATAATGTTCAGGATTCTCTGGCTACATGTCATTCAACCCTGAATAATACGGATATATGTGGGAAATAGACAACCCAGCCCCTCCACCTTTTAAATGTTGGGATACAGCCATGATCAAAAACTTAGATTCTAATAAATAGTTAAGGGTTTTGGTTTTTTTTGCAGAAATAACAGAATAACATTTGGAAGGGACCTTGGAGGTCTTCTAGTCTAACACCCTGCTCAAGAAGGAAACCTTATACCATTTTAGACAAGTAATTGTCCAATTCTTCTTAAAAATCTCCGGTGTTGGAGCACCCACAACTTCTGGAGGCAAGCCGTTCCACTGATTAATTGTTCTAACTGTCAGGAAATTTCTCTTTAGTTCTAGGTTGGTTCTCTCCTTGGAGTGGTTTCCATCCACTGATTCTTGTCCAGCCTTCAGGTGGTTTGGAGAATAGACTGACCCCCTCTTCTTCGTGGCAACCCCTTAGATATTGGAACACCACTATCATGTCACCCCTGGTTCTTCTCTTCCTTAAACTAGACATATCCAATTCCTGCAACCATTCTTCATAGGTTCTAGCCTTCAGTCCCCTAATCATCTTTGTTGTTCTTCTCTGCACTCCTTCTAGAGTCTCAACATCTTTTTTATATCATGGCAACAAAAACTGGTTGCAATATTCCAAATGTGGTCTTACCAGGGCATTATAAAATGGTATTAACACTTCACGTGATCTTGAATCTCTTCCTCTTTTAATGCAGCCTAGGACTGTATTGGCTTTCTTGGCAGTTACAGCACACTTCTGGTTCATATTTAAGTGATTGTCTACTGGGACTCCAAGATCCCTCTCGCAGTTGCTACTATTGAGTCAGGTACCACCTATTCTATACCTGTGCATTTGGTTTTTCTTGCCTAAATGTAGAACCTTACTTTTCTCACCATTGAATTTAATTTTGTTAGATAGGGCCCAGTGTTGAAGTCTGTCAAGGTTCAGAGGTATTGTTCTATGTTAGGACTTTTTTTCATGCTCTGAATGAATCTTGTCAATAGGTGTGTTCAAGAGAAAAAACATTTTGCTTTCTAACCTAAACATCGTTTGGCCATATATTGTTCTTGTTTTACCGATATATTATGAAAGAAGAGAGGATAGAATTATGTACCTCCCTTTCCCTTCAACAGAAACGGCAAAATAAACGATATTTCTTCACAAAATTCCTTTATAGATTAATCTACTTTGCCAGGACCCATGGAATTTGCTCCCTAGAGCAGCTTTTCCCTAGATAAAACTGAACTGCAATTCCCTATATTCACTGCTGGGAATTCTGGGATTTGCAGCACCGAAAGATCTGATGATTTCCAGGTTGGAGAAGACTGCCTTAGATGCAAGTAATTACACTGTTTTATAAGTAATGCTAAAGGCAGTTTAGATTTTAAAAAAAATATTTTTTTGCTGTACACAGCTTTCTTCAGCTCTGATGATCATAGGCTACCACTCGTCTTCTGTTGCCTTCACCCTATCAAAATTTCCAAGGCTTTCTTTTGTTCTTTACTTTTAACAACATACTGCTAGAAGAGAACATAAAGCTGATATACTGCAGCTGTTAGACTATTTATTTTACATATTATTTATGTTTGCCTGCCTCCTTGCTGACAATGTGCTCTGACATGCCTGATTTTAGCTTTAAACTTACTGGTCGACTTTGTCATAGTTCTCTCCAATATTCACCAGAAAATGGAAGATAAATACCATTATATCCAGTAGATAAAAGAAATCTATTATTGCTAGTCCTATCAAAGCATGGATACAGAACATCTGACAACTTCTGTTTCAGTTTTAAATTAACAGTTAATTTAATTAATTGTTGTACACTGCCCAAAATCCCTCTCTGGGGGAGACGGGTAGTTCAGAACTGTAAAAAAAATAAATTTAAATAAATAAGTAAATAAATAACCTCACAGTTGTTCTGAAAATGGTACATTAGCATTTTTCATTTTAGTGCTGCTCTTGCAGCACCTTGCACAGCACACTTAAATTTAGCGCGCTTCACAATGGGGGAGATGGTGTCCCCTCCTCCTCCTGGAGCCCATTGCGATGCAGAGCATCAGTCATAGCCAGGCTGACCCAGTGTCTCCCCGAGCGACTGAGATGCGCAGCACCAAGAAGCACTGGAAGAAGCGTCCACGAGATGAGAGGCAAATACAGGGGCGCTTCTCTCCTGCTCTGGAATATGGAGCGAGTTTCCATCTCTGCCTTCGCCCTTACCTTCTCAGGCCACACGAGGAGTTACTGGAAGGGGAGAGTGAGGGGCAGGGCCAGCTAGCCAGCAGGGAGCCACAGCAGGGGGACAAAAGTGCTTCATTTATCTGGGAATCTGAAATGACTCTTGCTTTAAATCATATGGTAAAAGCACCGAAAGAAGAAGAAAGAATATCAGCAAACAAAAAACAAAAAACCCAACCCTTGCCTGTTTTTGGAAATGGTTTAAGAGGTAATACACACAAACATGAGAGAGAGAGAGAGAAAGGGGAGGGAAAGAGAGAGGGAGGGAAAGAGGTAGAGAGATGAGAGAAAAAGGGGAGAAAAGAGACAGAGAAATGAAAAAATGATGGCGGGAGAGAATGAGAGAGGAAAAAGAGAGAAACAAATGAGAGAGAGAAGGGGGAAAGGGACACAGAAATGAGAGAGGTGGAGGGAGACAATGAGAGGGATAAGAGGGAAATGAGAGAGAAGGGAAGAAAAAGAAAGGAAAGAAAGAAAAGAAAGAGAGGGAGGATGGGAGCGAGAGGGAGAGGGAGAGGAAAAAGAGAAAAACAGAGGGAAGGAGGGGGGGGAGAGAGAGACCCATTTCCCATAGAAAACACCTGGAGCCACAAAACCCGGGTATGCATGGCTGGGGTGTGTGTGTCATGTGACTGGGAGTGATGTTGAGTTGGCCATGCCCACCCAGGTTTTGTGGCTCCCAGTGATTTCTTTTCTATGGGAAACGGGTCCAAATGGCTCTTTGAGTGTTTAAGATTGCAGACCTCTGGTCTAAGTGCTATCGCTATTGCTAATATACTATAAAATATCTAATTTATACAAAATGTGTTATTACATCATGGCCTATATAAAGTTGGTGTAAGGCTAGAAACCGGGAATTCTGCCTTAGGCATAAAGACAGCTGGGTAATCTTGGAACAATCACTCTCTCTCAGCCTAAGGAAGAAAGCAATGGCAACCCACTTATCTTGTCAAGAAAACTGTAGGGACTTGTTCAGGCAGTCACCAGAAGTCAACATTCATTCAAAGTTGCATGCACACACAAAAATAGCCTTCCCCAATAGGATTTTATTTATTTATTTATTTATGTAAATTATATGCCGCCCTTCTCCCGAAGGACTCAGGGCGGCTTACAAGAAGGAACAAAAAAATTACATAAACATCAAAGTCAATTTAAAATTAGTTAAAATTAATTAAAAATTTAATTAAAATTATTAAAAATCACCCCTACGGAATTCAGCCCATTTGGTGAAAAAGCCACGTCTTCAATTTGTGGCGGAAGGAGAGGCGGTCAGAGGCTGTCCTGAGGCCGGTGGGCAGCCCATTCCAGAGGGTCGGCGCTCCCACAGAGAACGCTCTCTCCCTGGGGGCCGCCAGCTGACATTGTCTGGCTGACGGCACCCTGAGGAGGCCCGCTCTGTGTGAGCAGACTGGACGATGGGAGGATGGCAGGAGATGATCCTGCAGATACCCCGGGCCTAAGCCAGGATGCCTTCCATGTATTTCTATTATATATAATACCTAACCAGCATGGTCAACAGTTAGGGACTGGGAAAATCAAAATCAGATACTGTATTTCTGAACCATTTAATTTGAGAAGACTGAAATAGAGGCATTCATTTTGAGGAGGAGTTAAGGATTAAAACATTGGGCGGGAAAGAGCAAAGCAACCTAGAAAGGTGTGCAAAAATGTAAGGCTACCAGAAAAAGCCTTATATTTTTGCAGTGGGTACAAAAAAAATATCCCAAATTGTTAGAGAGCTTGGAGGACCAAATCTAATAGCTATGAGCTATTGACCATAAGGAGAAAATTGTAGATGGAGAGTTAGGGATTTACCCTCTGGGTTTCTTTGTTCAACATTCTATTGCTTTTTATCTGAAAGAAAATTAATCTGAGATCCCTTCAATTCTGACTTCTGTGCATAGGTTCTGACTCTTTTCCTGCTACAATGTAGTTATCCAAGGCCAGTCTTTGATTAGCCCTATAATGTATTTTCGGTAAATACATTATCTATTATAAATTACAATCCTCGTTTCTGATGCAGCTGTCAATCTTGTGTCACTAATACTTGCTCAGGTTAAGCTCCCACTCTCAGAAATGATTGTATTGACACCTGTAGAACACTCCAGTCTCCAATACAAATTACTAATGTTTATGATTGTCCTCTTTTTCAGCCTTTTTGCTCTTGTTTATGTTTCAGTGATTTTAGGCAGCTACTTTTTAATTTTAAAAAGTAATTGCTGCATTTTCTTTATTTCACCTTCACCTTTATTTTATTATTGTAAAGGTAGTATGGGCAGCAGGGTGGGGAGCAGAAATTCACATTAGAAGACCAACTCTGCCCCGAATGGCACCGTATCAATTTTTTTCTCTTTAAGAAAGCTGTATGCCTTACTTCAATATTTTCTGGAAGATCAGTTAGTTCTCAGATGTGGTCTCTAGGTGACTAGTCAGCAAGCCCACTCTGTCAAATATATAGTGGTTGGTGGTGTTAAAATCTTGTTTGACAAATTGAATTCTTCTGATATCCATTTAACACTTGGGCTTATTGAGGAATATGTGCAATAAGGCAAAAAGACTTCTCATTTGTTGAAAGTAGCCTTTTAGATGCCATTATTGACATTTTAGGTGCATTCAGAAGTAGTATGCCTGATTTAATTGTTTCCCACTGTGATGTGGCCTTCTGACTATTCTCATCCCTTTGGTGTCACCTCTTCAGGTTCTCTTGTTGTCCAGTTAATCTCTTAAATTTTTTCTACTAAGGAAGCCCTATTAAGAATATGATAAGCTTTCTTTGCAACTGCTTCTTCTGCAGAAGGGATGTTAAAACATTGCCATATGTCTTCATCCTGTTTGGCAGTTGTCTCACTTCAGAGAGGCTTCAGCAGGCTTTTACTACAGACAACTGTTTAGTAACCAGTGGTGGGATTCAGCCAGTTCTCACCATTTCGGGAGAACCGGTTGTTAAATTTCTGAGCAGTTTGGTGAACTGGTTGTTGGAAGAAATCATTAGGGCAGAGAACCGGTTGTTAAATTAATTGAATCCCACCACTGTTAGTAACCATTATATCACCCGTGAATATAATACTGGTGATCATTACCCCAAATTGGTTTTTGTAGACTGTTCCCTTTCTGCATCTGATAAAGCTTTACTTTTTTCTGATTCAAAAATGCAGAATTAGTGACAATTTATGTCCATTTTTACTTAGAACTGCTTACGTGATCTTGCTCAAACTCTATTGCACATAGTATTTTACACAGATATTTGCTCTAAGGTAGTCATTTTACCTTTGTTTAAAAAAACCATTAAATATCTCTACAGCTAAAATCAGATATTCTTGTATTTCCTGAGCAAATGTTTTGAAATGTTAGTAAAATATATATATCTGAGAACTTCCTCTCTGTTTGCGTGCAGTTTATGCGATGGAATGTAGTGAAGAGATGGATCCCCAGGAGAGAGGGGGTGCATTCCAGAAGACTAAGAGACAACTTAGCCTAGATATTATGTGTGAGAGAAAGAGGACAAAGACAGTACCTCCCTAATAGTTCTCAGTATATTGTAAATGCAGATAGTAGAATCCTTAGTCTGGCAAGGTTTTGTCTGTAAGTGTGAAACAATAAAGAACTCACCTTGGAAGAATTGCCACTTGTCCTTTTTTATTTTGGGCCTGACAATTTATTAGTTGTCCTCTTGGTATTACAGGTAATCCTCAATTTACGACCACAATTGAATTCAGAATGTCTGTTGCTAAGTGAGAAATTTGTTAAGTGAGTTTTGCCCCATTTTTCAACTTTTCTCCCACATTTGTTAGTGAATCACTTCAGTTCTTAAATTAGTTATACCGTTGTTAAATGAATCTGGTTTCCCCATTGACTTTGGCTTGTCAGAAGGTCGCAGAAGATGATCACATGCCTCTAGGACACGGCAGCCGTCATTAATGGTAAGTCGGTTGTCAAGTAGCCAAATCTAAATAAGGTGACCATGTGGATACTGCAACGGTCATAAGTGTGAAAAACGGTCATAGGTCACTTTTTTCAGTGCCGTTGTAACTTTGAACAGTCAGTAAATGAACTGTTGTAATTCGAGGACTATCTACAGTAATATGGAAATCATTCAAACCTCGCCCACAATTTTATTAATAAAATTCTCAATTCATTTAGAGATTAAATCAGACCATAGAAGAAGTAAATTGGCAACCTTTAATATAGATCCATCCTTCCTGTTTTTTTTCACAAGATAAAAAAAATAGTGCTGTGTCCAAGTATTTGCTTCCTAAGGAAGTGTCCTGTTTTCATGTTAGGGCAGTATCCTGTCTACTTTCTTTTGTTTGCCAAGCACCTTTAACAGCAAGTAATGGCATTTTTTAATCCGTTATGCGTAGACTTATCAGAATCTTTCCTTAGTGTTTTTGGGTAGCAAATACTTAACACACATGCCAATAAACTGGCCAACCTGCCTTCTTCTGCATGCATTTGCCTTATTCCTCTGGGTCAAGCAAGCTTCTGCTATATTGATTTCCCAGGGGAACTGCATTGCCTGACATTTGTCAAACAGCTAACTATCCATCTTCTCTTAACACTGCAGATTAGAAACTAGAGCACAGTCAGATGCTGTTTTCAGATGGGCAGTCTTCAATAACCAGTCTGCCCTTCCATCAGCAAGCGTAAATGTGTGGTACATGGGAGAAAGAGACTGGCTATCTTCAAGTGTGGGTCTTCAAAATGATAATGTGTGCTTTCACACAATCTACCCACCATCCTTTTTCAGGCAAATTTCTTTTCAGCCTACTGTGAGAAGCGTGCCTCTGCCTTACACAGCGTCTGTTTAAGCTCAAGGTCCTAAATGGAGCTTCACAGAATTTGTGGTATTCCTGTGGAAAGCTTTGCCTTAGGATTTTTCAACATTGCTAAGTGTAAACGAACATTTGAAGAATCATAATTGTAGAGTTAGCAGAATTAATGCACACTGAAATACTAAATATTTGAGTATGTATCTTTATTCTATGGCAAGGCTTACCAGCAGTGGTTTCTTTACTCATGTATTGTTTAGGAGCACCAGGGAAAAAAAGAGTGGTCATTTTTGTGGATGATTTAAACATGCCGAAACTGGATCGTTATGGCTCACAGCCCCCTATTGAACTACTTAGACAGTACCAAGACTTTGGAGGATTCTATGACCGAGATAAACTGTTTTGGAAGGAAATCCATGTAAGTCTATTTTCAGTGCCTCTGACTGTTCTAATTCCATGTTTCATTAGAGACATGCTATAAATAGTGCTAATTACGGTCTTCCTTCCCAAGAACTGGATTCTGATGCATGTAGAGTTTTGAGGCTTGTTGTTTCTGTAAGACATTCTTCACTCCAGTTCATACAAGCAAGGAACACTGCATATAATGGAGGCTTTGCCCTGTAGAACAAGCTGTTGGTTTATTATTGTTCTCTGTGTATATCTATGCCATATTTTTGTGTCACAGTTTTACCAAAAAGTGTCATTGCATTTGGAAGATTTCTCAATTGTTGTTGTTCTTGTTATTATTTAAATTTGTAACAGCCCGACTCCCAAGGACTCTAGACAATTGTAGCAGCAGGAGAAAGAAGGTAAATTTGGAGAGAAGCTATGTTCATAACAGAACATTCTGAACATTCCCTTTGCAAGTTGCTGTAGGCATGTGTATTACCTCCACATCCCATTCTTCCATCTGGAAGCTCAAATATTGCTTCATCTGATATTTTCTTTTCAGTGTCTGTTTGGTCCGGGCAGATATCGTATCATGCCATATCAATCTGCCAACACTGGGACAAAATGGCTGCTTTTCAGAGGTGCATTCTTTTGCAATTTTTGGTCTAAAATGAAAATCAGAAAGGTTATGTTAAACCTCTCTAAAGCCTGGGGCTCCTATTTTGATGTGTAATCCTTCAATTTATGCTCCAAAATGGACTGAAAATATTCAGCGTTGGCTACCCAGTGACCTCCTAGCATGCATCTCCTAGCCCTAAGACAAAATATCAGGTTGGATCAGCTATAACTAGCAGGAGGGACCCTCAGGAGAAATGGAGGCAGGAATGATATATCATTTCCTTTTTCCAGGAAAAGCAACTATTCTGTTTCAGAGAGAAAGCTCTTAATGGTATTATCTCCTGGGTGCTTCTGTGTCCTGGCATGTCTGGGCTGGCTTAAGGCCTAAAAGCTATTTACGTCACCACAGGTGCCCAGTGCTTCCTAATCCTTCACCTCATTACTATGTGAATGATTAGGCTGGAAGGGAGAATGGGTGAAGGTGACCTCCCTCGTGTGCCCTTTTTTTCAGTGTGAGACCTGTATCAGAGGGCACATGACAATTATAGCTGAAAGGAGCACGATGAAATAGCGTATGCACTTGACCTTTGCATGCTCTCTTCTCCAAGTCGAACATATCCTTGACAAACTGCCAAATAATATGGGGACCTTACCAGGAATGCAGCTGTACCTTGGCAGAAGTGGACTAAGATGTGGCAGTGACTAGTGAATAGTGAATAGTGCCTAGGATTCTGCAAACTATTTGAAAGAAGTGCTTTTTGCAAGACAGATCAGCACAAATGAAGTGTCTCTCTCTCTCTTCAAAGTGTCAATGCAAGCTGCATCCTTTGCAAGGCTGCACAGTTGGTTTAAAGGTTTGGTTTTCTGCGTGTATATTGTTCTGTCCTCGCTACACATTATTCTGTTTGCAGATTGACGTGCAGCTAATCCCAGCTATCTTCCAATACAACAGACTGTGTGTGTAAATCTGGATGCTTTATTAAAGGAACAGGATGAGTGAAACTGGGAAAATAGAAATACATGCAAAAATGAATGAATGAATGAATGAATGAATGAATGAATGAAGTTCTTGTTGATGCTTCTGTTTCCTTCTGAATGTTAAAGGAAATGGAGTCTGATTTCCCAGGATGCACTTGTTTTGGGAGTGAGGGTTCATGGGTAGATGACTCCTAAAGGGGCGGGTCCAGTGGTGGGATTCAGCCAGTTCACACTACTTCAGGAAAACCGGTTGTTAACTTTCTGAGCAGTTTGGCAAACTGGTTGTTGGAAGAAATCATTAGGGCAGAGAACCGGTTGTTAAATTACTTGAATCCCACCACTCGGCGGATCAGCTTCCAAACAATACATATTGGTATTTGGCCCTGGACACTAGATGGGGATAGAGAACAACAACAGTATATACACAAATTACTGTATTTTTCGGAGTATAAGATGCACCGGAGTATAAGACGCACCTACCTTTTTTGGTGAGGAAAAGAAGAAAAATAAATCTCCCTCTGCCTCTGAGCAATTTTGCCTCCTTGCAGCAAACAGCCTGCTTTACTTTCATTTTCGTTTTCAGCATAGCTTGATTAGCACAAGGAAAAAAAAACTGCTCCAACAATTTACCTCTTTGCAGCAAGCAGCAGAGCCCTGCGCAAAACAGCTGAGAGCAAATCAGCTGAGAGTCGGGAGGCAGATCCAATCAACTTGTGCCAATTAGGCTGTGCTGAAGCTGAAAGGAGCTGTTTTTTCTTGCTGTTTGCTTGCAAGGAGGTAACTGCTGCGAGGCAGAGGCCAAAGGATGGGGGCCAGTGGGTGGGTGGGGTTACATTCAGTGTATAAGACGCACCTAAATTTTCACCCCCTTTTAGGGAGGAAAAAAATGCATCTTATACTCCGAAAAATACGGTATATGCTGGGCATGACATATATTCCAAGATAATGTTTCTGCTGGGACTATTAGTAAACTAAGTGCCTATGTACACATGGACAGAGGGCCAGAAATAGCCTTTGAAGCAGACGTGAGACAGGGACTGTTTTAACACATTAAAAAGATGTCCCATTACTAATAGTACATTTTGTAAAGCACCTGTTTTGAATACTCTGCATGACACTGTGTATATTTTTTCCTAATTTATTAATGTCTGGTCACAGTCAGTAGTTGTGCTGTGACGAAGGTAAAATCTGCTGATTTTTTCCTGTAATTTAAACACCAGAAGAAACAATCCACTAGAGGACAGCAGTTTTCTGATCAAATTACTCTTGTACTTGGCTAGGTCAATATTTGTCAAGTTCCTTGTGTTATGCCATCTGGATTCCTTTATATTCAAAACCATAGAAGAACACAGAATTGTACAAACTCAAGCTAAACCTTTATGCTCATAGTACAGGTATTTTGATACCAAATTAAAAATTGGAGTAAGAATAGAATATCTCAGTAAAGTATATTGAGTTATGGTTTACTTATAAATATATTCTTTGAAACAGAGATCTTTAGAAGTAATAGCACCACAGATTATTAACTTCTCACACAAATCATCTTCTCCCCAGGATGTAACTATTTGTTCAGCTTGTGCACCTCCTGGTGGCGGACGTAATCCAGTTACCCCACGTTTCATAAGACATTTTTCTATGCTGTGCCTTCCAACACCCTCTGAACATAGCCTTAAACAAATTTTTCAGGTGAGTACAACCATCTATGTACATAAAAGAAACACAAAATATATATGTATTTCTTTGGGTTTTCTGTTTTAGCATGTTGTTGTGTAGTGCTAGATCCAGACAGCTGGGCTAAAAGCTGCTGGTAATTTCATTTAGATCAAAATGTAAAGTAGCAAACGTACCTCTATAAATAAACAACCAGACCCAGGTTTCTGCTTAAAGCCAAAAGCAATTAAAACAATAGTTTTAATTGCTTTTCTGGTTTTTAGTATTGTTTCTGTTCTACTGAGAGTTTCGTTCTTAAAATAGGTGCCCTGTACACATCTTTTAAATAAACAAACAGGGTTAGACAAGACTGCCTTATGTTCAAACTGACAAAATTTACCTTTTTTCAGTTTGCTTTTTCTGGAGAAAAGGTTTTCAGGCTAAAAAACATCAGTACATTTAATGCTCATTTGTACAGATAATGTTCTCTGCATACCTTCCAGATGCATTCTTTCTTTCTGTAGCTTTACAAATTAAAGAAAATTATAGTATTTAAAAAAGCAAGACGGCAAGCCAAATCTATATGTTCCAGCTGTGAATGGATGAATTGCTCTGATGCACAATGGAATTTTTTCCATCAGCTGCATTGATCCAGAACCTTGAGTGTGTTTGGCAATGAAAAATAACACTCTTGCTTTCAGATGCTTCCTTATTGCTTTAATTTGTTTGCAAATTATGAATTGGCACTCCCATCATAATAAATTGGGAATTTTGGTAGATGTAGAAAATGGTACTCAGAGTAGATGAAGAATTTCAGCACTTTTTACTGATTCTGGTTATTTAGGGTTGATATAGAGCTGTAGGTTTTAGTGATTTTGTAAAACAAGAGTGTTGTAAAAGAAAGAAACAAAATTAAATATTTAGCTTCGTGTTTTATATTATTTTTCCCTTGGTCTAGGCAATTCTGAAAGGCTTCCTAGCTGAATTTGCCCCAGCAGTAAAGCAATGTGCAAGTAGTATAGTGGAGGCTGCTGTTGAAATATATCAAAGAATGAGCATTGATCTGCTCCCAACACCAGCAAAATCTCATTATGTGTTTAATTTACGTGATTTGTCAAAATGTGTCCAAGGTAAGGTATATCTGTTTCATATAATAGTTTTTTGTTGTTCAAATTCTGTGCTCACATCTTCAGCAATTATTCTCTATATTTATCACATTACATACATTTAATTTTTTGGTTTTAGTACAGGTAGTCCTCAATTTACGACCACAACTGAGTCCAAAATTTATGATGTTCAGTGAGAAATTTGTTAAGTGAATTTTGCCCCATTTTACAGGTTTTCTTGCTACATTTGTTAAGTGAATCACTGCAATTCTTAAATTAGTAAAACGGTTGTTTAGTGAATCTGGTTTCTCCCTTGATTTTGCTTGTCAGAAGGCCACAAAAGGAGATCACATGAGTCTGGGACACTGCAACCGTCATAAATGTGAGTCAGTTGTCAAGCATCCGAATGTAAATCATGTGACTATGGGGATGCTGCCACAGTCATAAGTGTGAAAAATGGTCATAAGTAACTTTTTTTAGTGCTGTTGTAACTTCAAATGCTCACTAAATGAACTGTTGTAAGTTGAGGATTTGTTCTCATATTTTAGCCATAAATAACATTATTGCTAGCATGCTTTCATAAAAGTATCATACTTAATATAGTATTTTTAGAACTACTGCCACATTCTTTAGCAAAGATGCCTATTTTGAAGAGGTTGGTTAGAGAAAACTTCAGATCAGAGTGGTACAATCTATACCAATCATACTCAAAAAGCAGATGAATCCAGTGCAATTACATATAGATAAAATAATTTATGTTATAGCCCTACTGAAATCTATAATATGTAATGCCAAATATTGTAATAATATTTGCTGGCTTGTGTGATCTGAAATTAATTAACTATGTATTTCTGATGTACTTTTATCCAAACAGAAGTGGACAATCCTATTACATTTATTGTATTTCCTAAAGCACACATAGAATCATAGAATATAATGATTAGAACTTGTCTTGTGTTTCCCAACTTTGGTAACTTGTAGATGCAAGAACTTCAGATCCCAGAATTCCACAGCCAAGATGACCATTGCTGAGAATTCTAAGAATTAAAGTTCACATAACTAGAAGTTGTTGAAATTGAGAACATTAATTGGGTTCAGTTCCACAGTTAGTGTAGAAATCATATTACTACATCTCCAACAGATATCCATTCAGTTCCTGTTTTAAGTTCTTCCAGCAAAGAAAATCCACATGCTCTCCCACTGCAACCTATTCCACTCTAGGAACAGCTCGCACCATTAGGAAATGCTCCTTAACATCCAATCAAAATTTGCTTCATTATAATTTAAATCCATTTATTTTTGGCTTGTATTCTGAAACAACACGAAGCAAATCTACTCTGTCTTCTACATGGCAGCCATTCAAATGCATGTCTGATTGCAGTCTTCTCTTCTCCAGACTAAATATACCAAATGTCTCCAAGTGTTCCTCATAAATTTTTCCTTCCAGGACCCTAATTATGTTGGTTGCTTTCTTCTGGACACATTCCAGTTTGTCAATATCCTTCCAGGAATAAAGACAATATTCTAGGTGTGGACTAAAAAAAAATAGAGAGGGAGGAAAGAATTTTCACAGTTAAAAGTATCAAACTATATAGTGCAGGGCTATTTAATTTAAATATATGCATTAGTTCCAATCCTATGTCTACTTAGCAACACCTTTATTTTCAAGAATAGCTCTTGAGTTCCACGTAGATCCCATAAGCATATCTGGTGGGGGGGGAAACCTAGGTGATTATATTAAAGTGTACCTCTCCCCCGCCATTTTATGTGAACAACAATAATGCTGTCAACATTCCAAACACGGATAGGTTTTTCATTAGTGTATAGAATCAACTTTATTTGGTAAACTGGTAAGATTGCGTCCTGCAGTCCTCTCTAGATAGGATTATGTGATTAATAATAAACATGAATTAGTAGTATTAATATTTCCCATATTTTGGTTTTGAGGCAAGGAGGTGCTGCTTTTCTGCCGAAATGCTAGCATTGTGGAATAGCCTCTCAGTGGAGGTCAAGCTGGCTTCCCCTATGCAGGGGGAAGTTTTTCAAAACCAAGCTTTTGCAGAGACCCTTCCCATGATTTGAATTGTGGTTGCTATATTCTATTTTCTTTTCATTTGCATAATTTCACTGTGTTTTTATTTTTCTGTGAGGACGTTTTACATGGTATTTTTATGTGAGCCTCCAAGAGTAATTTTTGATTGCCGTGGCATAGAAATATAATACAAATATTCCTTATACTATAAAAATCCTTGTGCAGTTGTTTTCTGTGTTAGACATGACATTCTGTACAATGTTTCCAATAAGATAGATTGGTGTTTGCCTTATAGCAAAGAATGAAAAGAGCTGTAAACTAAATAGGTGTGACAAGTGGTTTACACTATTGCTGTTCAGTCTTTTTCTGTTATGATCAAACCGGAGGTGGGTTTCAGCAGGTTCTGACCAGTTCTGGAGAACCAGTAGCAGAAATTTTGAGTAGTTCGCAGAACCGGTAGTAAAAATTCTGACTGGCCCTGCCCCCATCTATTCTCTGCCTCCCAAGTCCCAGCTGATCAGGATGAAATGGGGATTTTACAGTATCCTTCCCCTGCCACGCCCACCAAGCCACACCCACAGAACCGGTAGTAAAAAAAATTGAAACCCACCACTGGATCAAACCTAATATTTTCTAACATGCATTTACATGATTTTTTTTTAGAAATTCGATTGAGAAGTCAACTTTCTCCTTTGGAACATTCTCCTTTACTTAATAAAATATGAATTACTAAAGAAACAGGAAAATTGTATATTCTTTGATTATATTTATTTTAAAAAAATTAGCTTCAGGACTATTCAAGTGGAAGAATGATTTTATTACCGTAAATAATAGCTGTAGATACCAATTTTAAGCTAGTGTAGGAAAACATAGACTATAAAATAGCATCAAATTATTTGTGGGGGAAGTAATTTTCTAAATTTTTAATGACATTATGCAAGAAGACTGTTAACCTTATTTATTAATCATTTTAGGATGTTTATTAAAGTTAATATATTAAATGAAATTAATTACCTTAACAGCATCTGAATTTGGTTCGTGTATTCCATCCCAATAAATACAATATGTAGGAACGACAGTATTTGATGATAATATGAGAAACTGATAATAAATTTTTTACACAAAATTGGGTGATTATTGCAAGTTTTCCAGGGATAGCTTTTATTATCTCTGAGTATAGCTTAGTTTTTTTTTTGTGTGTGTCTTTTCCCATGTAAGATTGAGAGTATCTTGGTGACGTTTCGATGAGGTCCCACTCATCATCTTCAGGCTGGTGCTTTTGGCTTTGTGCCTGTGCAAGCAAAGCGTGATCGGAGCTGCCGTCTCTATAAATACTGGTGAGAAGGTTTGGGGTGCTGGCTTTGTTGCTGTGAGCGGGTTGGTAGCCTGTGTTGTTACATCTTGATTAGTTGATGGAGTTGATGTTTGCAGATTAGTCGGCTGTTTCGTAACATCCTGTGTGGGTGAGGTCCTTGATGTGTGCCCATTAGTCTTTTGTGTTTTAACGACCTGGGTAATGGGCTGGGTAGTTGATGTAATGTCCTGAGCAAATCGCTGTGAAGCCACATCCCGGGCTTTGGTTTGGCTCAGAGTTTGAGGTCTTGTCATGTGTTCATGGCATGTGTCATTTTGCTTTGTGTGGGGATCGGAGGGGGGTGCAGCAGCTGGTGATGCTGCCGTGGTCTGGCTTCTGGATGGTGGTTGTATTTCGTCTATGGGATGGGTTTGGGTTTGAATCTGGTGAAGATGATTGGTGGTGGTGTCATGTTATCTTGGGTCCGGTGTTAATCTTCGTGGCTGGGACTCGTTTGTTGACTAGGGATAGTTTCCAGATGTCCGGTAGGCGGGAGGTATCATCGCGTTTATTCATGTTATGGGGGTGTTTCTCTATTTCGATGGTTTCCATGATTATTCTCTTGTTGAAGTGTTCAGTTTTGGAGATTAATTTGGTTCCTTCAAAGTCAATTTCATGTCCTGTTGTTTTAAGGTGCTGGAAAAGGGAGGAAGTTTTTTCTTCTTTTCTGATTGCGTTCTTGTGTTCTGCAATGCGTGCATTTATTCTTCTGTTAGTTTGTCCAATGTATGTGGCTGGGCAGATTTTGCATGGTATTTCATAGACTCCTTGGGTTTTTTTTTTTTTAATTGAAAAGTTTTACAAAAAAAAAAGAATTCCCCCCCCCCAAATATTCCCCCACCCTTTCCCTCCCCTCCCCCCCAGACTTCCCAGAGCAAAATACAGGGTATTTCAATTAACAATCATAAGCTAAATTAACCTATCTATCCTCAGACTACTAAATCCCCCCCGAAACTTTAACTCCACTATAGATAACATAATACTTCTAATACTTAACGTTCATTCATAAGCTATTTGATATTTTCTTGTCTGATACTTATTTTGAATATAATCAATCCATCTTCTCCATTCCGATACGTATCTTTCTTGTGTATAGTCCTTCAAATACGCTGAGATTTTCGCCATTTCTGCTAAGTTCGTTACTTTCAGTCTCCACTCTTCAATAGTAGGCAAAAAGTCCTTCTTCCAGTATTGCGCTACCAACAGCCTTGCTGCTGATATTAAGTTCAAAATCAATTTAATCTCTAATACTGTACAATCCATCGTTATACCCAGTAAAAACAATTGAGGAGTAAATTTCAACCTTTTTTTCAGAATGTTCTGCATCACCCACCAATTTTTTATCCAAAATGCCTTGATTTTCTTGCAGGTCCACCATATATGATAATAGGTTGCATCATCACATTCACATCTCCAACATTTAGCTTGCAAATTCATACATGATAATTTTTTAGGATCTAAGTGCCATCTATAAAACATTTTATAAAAGTTCTCTCTCAAATTTTGTGCTTGCGTAAATTTAACATTTCTGACCCAAATCTTTTCCCATGTTTCCATCATCACTGGTTCCTGAAAGTTTTGTGCCCATTTTATCATACAATCCTTAACCAATTCCGTTTCTGAATCTATTTCCAATAAAGCATTATACAACCTTTTAATATGCATCTGACTTTGATCTCTAATCTGTTTCACCAAATTTTCCTCATTTTGCATAACACCAATTTTTTGATCTTCCCTCCATCTAGCTTGAAGCTGACCATGCTGAAACCAAGTATAAATTATCCCTTCTTCTTTTAGTACATCTAAAGATTTCAATTGCAAGTTACCCCTTTCCAAAAGAAGAAGCTCTTTATAAGTTTTTTGCTCTACACTTATATTTTCTATTGCATGTCTAGGATTTGCCCATATGGGTATCTTATAGTTTAACTTATATTGATACTTTTTCCAAACCCTCAACAATGCATTTCTAAGTATATGACCCTTAAACCCGTCGGCATTTCTAATGCATTTCAATGCATTTCTAAGTATATGACCCTTCGGCCAGGCAGTGCCGGCTGGCGACCCCCAGGGGGAGAGCCTTCTCTGTGGCAGCACCTGCCCTCTGGAATGACCTGCCCCCTGAGATACGCATGATATCAGACCTCCGGACTTTTCGTCAGGCCCTGAAGACACACTTGTTCCATCTAGCTGGGCTGGCTTGATCCCATCCTCTCAGTTTTTTAATCGAATTCGGTTTTAATTGGGTTGTTTTAAATTTGGGCCAAAATTATTTAATTGTTTTTTTAAATGTTTTTAAATTTTATATGCTATGTTTTATTCTGGCTGTACACCGCCCTGAGTCCTGCAGGAGAAGGGTGGTATAGAAATATAATAATAAATAAATAAATAAACACTTTATCCAATTTTTTTTTTCATATAACAGATAAGCATGCCATCCATATAACAAATCATAGACCAGTTGGAACGTCCCATCTGTATGCCACTTGTTGATTTCTCAGCTCATTTACCAAAAAGCCAAAATCCTTTCTACTTCTCAACATCTTTGGAGGGATCTCTTTCAAAACCACCACTTCTTGCCCAGCCACCTGAACCTTATTCTTGTAGGAAGCTTGTAAAATATCATTTCTGATCCTCCTGGTTGTAAAATAAATCACCACATCTCTTGGCAGCTGTCTTTGTCTTGCCAACCAGGAGTTAACCCTGTAGATTTTATCAATTCGGCTTGCCACCTCTTCTGGTCTTTCTTTAATTATCTCTGCAATAGCATCAGCACAAATATCCTTTAAATTTTCTTTGCTGTTTTCTTTCAGGCCTCTCAATCTCAAAGCAAATTCCATGGACCTGTATTGTAACATTACCAATTCATCATCCACTTTCTCTGTTTTGGTCATGACATCTCCCATTTTGCTTTCCAAATTTAAATTGGCTTCATTAATTTCTTCCACTTTCTCATCCAACTGAATAACAAGTTTTGACAATCCTGATACTGCAAAAATAATATCATCTCTTATTTCATCCTGTCTTTTTGCAACCACTTCTTTAGTTGATTTTATATCTCCTCAACTTTCTTTAATTTCCCTTCCTCAAGTACTGTTAAGTTATTCATTGCTGTGGCTTGATTATTCATAGCTTCTTTCATTGCTGTTGCTTGATTATTCATGGCTTCTTTCATAAACTCTTTGAAATCATTGAGAGCAGCCTCCTGACTCTGTGAATCAGCCGGAAGTTGTGCTTTCTGTGTCACCACTGACACAACTGGAGAACCTCCCCCTCCTTTAACAACTCCTGGCTTAACTTGTTTAGAAGCCATCTTTTTTTTTTCCTTTTTTAAAAAGAACTTTTTTTTTCCAAAGCCACAAAGTCCCTTGAACAACTTTAAAGTGCTTGTAATTTATAGTCTCTAATTTATCAGGCAAAATAGTCTTTTCTCCACAAGTTCTCACTTCCCAGCAGCTTTAATCCACTCTTACAATGCAAAGTTCTCAATAAGCACTTTCGTTTCTGACTTTCACTTTCAAAACCATAACAAAGACGCCATCTTCAGCCTCCAGCTCAAAGAAATTAAGTTTGAAACAAAGTAACTCCGGAGTTAAGCTCTGTTACTTTAAGGCTTGTTCTCCTGTTTCCGCTCTGCCTGTGCTTGTAATCAATCAAACTCACTTTTGACAGCAGGATTGGTCGTGGCGTCTGGCTCTGTTTGAAACAGAGTTGCCTCGGATCCGGAGCTTCTTGGTGGGCTGGCCAGGGAGCTCTCACCCTCCAAGCCTCTGGAATTATTCCAGAGGACTTTTGGGGAGCTCTACTCGCACCCACCGGCTCTCCTCTCCTTCTTCTCCCGATGGAGAGGTTTTTCAGCCACCAGACAGCCGATTAGCACTGTCAAAGCGGCTTTTACGAGACGGCGGGGCTGGCGGTCTAAGGAGACCGTCCATGACGCCTGCGGTGCCAACCGGAAGCCGACTCCTTAGTTTTCTAGCTGGATCTTGTCTTTGGGGTTTCTTAAGATGTTGGCTATTTTTTGGTCAGTGCAGAAGGCTGTCTTGCTATTATGTTTGTGGAGAATTTTGCTGATTTTATCTGTGGTGCCTTTGATGTAAGGGAGGAGGGCGGTGCCGTTGTCCTGTTCTGTGTCTCAGTTATATATATATAACTATATATAGCGTTTTTTAAACTACCTGTTCACCCAAACTGGTAGCTAACTACTGGTTCGCCTGAACTTTTTAAACTGCCAGTTCAACCAAACCAGTAGCTTTTATCACTACTGGTTCGCTTGAACCGGAGCAAACCGGTAGCATTTCACCCCTGCCTATGACCATTTTTCACACTTATGACTGTTGCAGCATCCCCATGGTTATGTGATCAAAATTTATATGCTTGGCAACTGGTTCATATTTAGGACAATTGCAGTGTCCTGGAGTCATGTGATTTCCTTTTGTGATCTTCTGACAAGCAAATTCAATGGGGAATCCAGATTCATTTAACAACCATAACAAATGCAATGATTTACTTAACAACTATGGCAAGAAAAGTTGTAAAATGGGGCAAACTCACTTAACAAATGTTTCACTTAGCAATATAAATTTTGGGCTCAATTGTGGTCGTAACTTGAGGACTACCTGTATAACCTGAATTCATCCAGTGAACTTGAATGAGAGATTAGGACACATAAGGGAAATGTTTTACTTTTATGTGTAGAATTTATTAGTATAAAATAGATACTGCTAGCCACTCTATTAGAGAGTTTTAAAATAATATTAGACAAACTCATTGGATGAGAATATGAATAATGGTTGGAATACGTTCAACATACTTCAAATGAATTAACCAAAGAAAAGGAAAAAAATACATTCCAGTTGCAAAACCTTTCCAAAAAATTTGACCAGTTTACTCAAAAATACTAATTCTTGCTTGAACTTCCCCTCAAGACATTTTGAAGAATTGCACATATCAGGTATCTATTTCTAGAAGTTAGGAGTGGATTCAACTTCCATTATTATATAATAATTCTTTTGACCTTCTGCCATGTATAAAAAATCTTAACGTTCTTAGATTTAAAGATTCAGTTGCTTAGTTTAACACACTAGGTTCTTAAATGTTATTACATGTAAAACACTCACAAAACAGATTGTAAAAGTACAATAAAACATAAACTATATTTGAAACATTACTATATTTGCTACATAGCTCATATCCCTTTGAGGTTATCCAGCCAAGAAAACAAAAACATGAGTACTGAAACTATCTTTATTGTAAGGTTACAGTAACAGAATCTTGAGAATCTGAAAACACTTCCCCCTTTCCTCACCTTTAGTTTCCAGAGAACTAGAGAAGGTTCCTTCCTCCACCCTCATTCTCTTCTCTGAACATTGACTAGGCTGCAGTTCTTCTTCCTCCTGTCTCCCAAGGCAATTCTCACAGACCAATTACAGAAGTGCACTGCAATCAACACATGAAAGAACTGACACTAATCTGATTGTCACACTGAATGACAATTTAGTGATGAATTTCATCCCAATTCAGGGATGAAAAAGAAGGCTACAGACGTTGAACATAACTAGGAAAGGCTTGCTACACCAAGTCATGATAAACTGTGTCTTGCCATGATCTGAGGCAGCATGCCTCTTAATTCCAGATACTGCAGAACATGACCGATGATTGTTACTATGTTCGTATTTTAATTGTGGGCTTCCCTTCAGTAATTGGCTGGCCACTCAGAGAAAAGACTTCTGCCGTAGCTGGGCTTTTTGCCTGATCTAGTATAACTCTTTCTGTGTTCTTTTGAATACCTTAGAAACAGTAGCATGTTGCAGAAAAATATTTACTTGCAAATTGCATTTATAATAATCTGTTGTCATAGCTAATCACAAATTTGCATAGAATAATAGTTTGATGTTGCAGTTATCAGTTGGTGAATATGTACATATTTTTAAAAGTATTGAAGATTGCTTGTTGTGTAAGTAGCATTTGTTTTTCTATACAGGTATACTGCAGTGTGATCCAATGTCAGTTCGAGATCAGAATCAGATATTTAGACTATTCTGTCATGAGTGCCAAAGAATTTTTCATGACCGTCTCATCTGTAATGAAGATAAACAATATTTTTATTCTATGTTAAGCGACATGGCTAGTAAGAATCCTTATTTAATGTATTTGTGTATGTCTGATTAATTTTTTATTCATAAGCATTCTGTACTTACAAATCAGCAAACCAATTGTTTTAATTTGTAGGCAAATATTTTGGAGTTTCAATTGACCCAGACTCATTTGCATCTAAACCTATCTTATTTGGAGATTACATTAAGGTGAGCATACTACCAACATATATAGAATCATAACTTTAAGATTAGCTTTATTTTTTTATTTTAAAAATGTCCCTCTGAATCAGCCTTTCTATGGTCAAAGTTGATTTACCCTTTTGAAAGGTGTATGAATTTCAGCATCCAGTATTACAATAACTATCTTAATAATCAGACTTTTGCTGCTGGCATTCAATAAAACCATGACAGTGTTTTTAGATCAATAATAGAGAGGCTTGAACAATAATACAGTATCTTATTTTACAATCAATTTATTTTCCTGATCTGAAAAAAACATTCAAATTCTCAAGTATAGTCCAAATGCAGGCCTTGAAGGGATAGTGGAATATAATCCAGTAAAAATTGAAGAAAATCGTATGTACTGAGATATTTTTTCAAATATAAAAAATAATAGACCCCAAAGAGTGAAAAGGCAAA
Organism: Pantherophis guttatus; assembly: GCF_059756535.1. NCBI lineage: Eukaryota > Metazoa > Chordata > Lepidosauria > Squamata > Colubridae > Pantherophis > Pantherophis guttatus. The sequence goes on along the minus strand of NC_142064.1, from coordinate 93,864,966 downwards.
AGTGAAGTTTAAAACCACTCTCTCTGCCAAATCTCTGTTAGTTTGAAGACATCTGTTATTTTTTTACATGAAAAATCTACATAATTATTAAGTATTAGAATGGAATGATGCCTAAGCTTAATAACATTCACAGAATTCCTTCCCCCCCACAAATGATGGTGTCTCTTTTATTGAGATGGAATATTCTTCAATTTGAAGTGTCTGTTAGATTTTCTGGAAGTGTCATATTTAGGAATAAATTCTGAGCCGCTTTCAGAACTGACAGATCAAATCAGTGCAGAAAGTAAACAGCTGATCAGCAGATGGCCATGGCACAAACATATGGAGTGAACATGTTGATGGTTTTCTTGCTCCTTTGCTTTGGAATAGTTCCTAGAGTAATCTCTGAGGCACTGGGTCTCATTTCACTAAATCTATTAATTAAATATTTACCTATATAACTGATGTGAGTCATTAAATTGAATTTACTTTTAGTTTTATGAAGGAAATGCCCTCAATATGCACAGATATTAATTATAATAAGGATACAAAATTGTTTTAAGTGGTAGTCCTCATTTTGTCATTTTTTTTTTTTGAAGAACAATGCTTAGGACCCTGAGAAGATTTGTGGACCTCCTGGACTTCAAATCAAAACATAGATCTGGTGTCAGCAAAAAACATGCACTAGGGGTTTTTTTTTATATTTTCCCAAAAGGCTAAATTCTAGACTTCAAAGAATTTTTTAGATGTATAGCCAAGGAAAGGGAGACTTCCCTGCTCCAGGCATCTTCTGGAAGCTTATTTATATACAGTATATCAAATAGAGAGTCTCACTGCAAATTTGTAAGATTCATTTATAACAGTTGACAGCATCAGTAGGTCATGGACTTAGACTATAATTTCTGCTTGGATGACAAGGGGATTAAAAAAGCATACTTTCATAATAAGAATGTCAGTTTTTTTTCCACCAAGAAACTATATATGTACATTTTCTTGGAAGTTATCTTCATAAACAAATAAGAATATGAAGTTACATTTGTAAAAAGAAAGCCTAGAGAGTGACAGATATGTATACTGCAAATATACGTTTTCCACCACTGAGCTTATCAAGCTGAAAAGGAAAAACAAGAAAACAAACAGAGGTTAAAGTTAACCCCTTTGGAAATGGTTTAGATAGATCATTTAGATTTAGATAGTTGAAAATGTAAACATCTAAAAATGATGTATTCCCATCTGTTCATTGCTGAGCAATGGATCAGTAATCACCTTGTTGAGTCCTCTTTTCTTCCATATTCAATCAGCCAGGGAGTATCTTATGACATATTCCAAATTGCCTTGAAGGATGTTATAGTTGAAAACTAGGATATGCATTCATTCATTAATAAATAAAATGCTATGAAGTTTAAGAACAGAAAAAAGGAGATGGTTCATTGAACTAACTCTTAACTTGCTATAGCGTTTCCCATGAATCCATGACAGGGAGTCAAAAACAAGAAGAGGATTCCAGTGCACCTACTTTCACAAGGAACCATCTTACCCCTAACATTTTAAGTTAATTAATAGATCCAGGAGGTGTGACAAGCTACTTTTCTCTCTGCATGCTTAATTTTGTGTAATCTCTGTCAACCTTGTTTCACTCCTGTCATCTCATCACTATATTTCTTTGATTAGTGTCTGTTCTCAATTGTCATTAAATTATCATTTCGTTATATTCATCTGATTTTTCTCAATGGTGCCATGTAGATTGGAATAGAGAAAGCTGAACGAATTTATGAAGAGTTACCTGACATGGAAAAGATTATTGGAGTTTTACAAGACTATCTTGATGATTACAATATAACAAGCTCTAAAGAGGTCAAGCTGGTATTTTTCCAAGATGCAGTAGAGCATGTTTCAAGGTAAATAATTATCATTGATTTAGTATTAATATTATATATACATTATTGAATATCAAGTATGTGAAATATATGACATACCTTTGTCACATATAGGTAGTCTTCAGGTTACAACTGCAATTGTGACCAGGCTTGTCATTTCCAAATAATGAGATAGTGAAAACTTAATAATTCAAGTCCTTAGCAAGGAACAAAGAATTATTAAGGTATCATCTGAGTATATAGGCAGTTCCAAGCTGTTTATATTTTTGTAAAATTAAAGTGTTCAGGTCTGATAAATTCAACATTCCTAAATATCAAGGGTATCCTTTTTTTATCCCCCTACCCTTCACATACAAACAGTGGACGTATCTAATACTCCTGCTCTCTCTTTTCCCTACAACAACTTTTCTACATCTTTCTCTAAGAAAATGACCAGGCTTAATCGCCCAGCTGGCTTTTATGCCTAAGGGAAGCCTAGAACTCAGAGTTCCTGAGTTCCAGAACAATTCCTTTGTCAAAGTGAACCAAAACTAGATCATATACATAGACAATACATACTAGAGATATAGCGCTCCTTCTGCCTTTATTTCTTGACTTTTAAAATATTCTATCTTGGTTTTTACTTGGCTCCTACTTTACTGATATTTTTATAGTTTTTAATTTTTTACCTGTGAACTGCTCAGAGTGACTCTGTGAGTGAGATGGGCAATATCTAAATTTTATTAAATATAATTTATATTTCTATATATCTAATCTATCTCATTCTCTCTATCTCTGTCTCTATATCATCTATAGTTATAGCTAACTAGCTAGCTATAAACAAACCAACCATTAGGTCAGTTTCCAAGCAAGCAAAGACAAGCTCACTCCAATATGTGAACCTAATTTTATGTGTCCTCCATATTCTAGGTAATGTGACATTTGAATAAAGTAAGATTATCACCACACCCTGTTGAAATCTAAAAATATTCTACAGAGATTGCAGAAAGACTCATAATATTTGGTTGGAGAGCACTGAAGAGTAGCAAAAGAATAGGAAAAAGATGCATGTGTCAAAAATGTAGAAAGCACTATTTAAGTCATATCAAAAGTAAATATGATACAAATAGTTAAAATATAAAACCAAAATAAGTCTGTAAGAAACAGAACTAGAAAAGACATGGTATGCAAATAGGGCAAAGAACAAAAAAGGAAAATGCTAGTGAGCAACCTATGCCATTGAAGCCATCAATAGGCCTTGTACCAAAGTAAAACAAACCACAAATTCATAAATCAGAACAAGTTTGGTGGTGATTATATTATATTTCATAAACTTAATTCTGCCTAGTCAGAAGGGGTAACCAAATCTAACACAGGAAACTGTATTGAGATTTTTTGCCATCAAATTTTAGTTATGTGGGTAAGGGTGATTCCTGAGCCACAATAAGAGGGTGCTTGAACCAAGCTGTGTATTGTAGTCATGTCCTGAGAGAGTATTAAAAGAAAATTCCTCTGCTTCAATTCCTGTACATACAGTATGTCACGGATGAATATGGCAGAATGGTGTCTTTACTTTTGTAAGTTTTATCAAAGTCAAATGTCATTTCAATTTTCATCCTAGAATTGCTCGGATGATTCGTCAGGAAAGAGGAAATTCCCTCCTGGTCGGTGTTGGAGGCACAGGGAAGCAGTCTCTGACTAGACTTGCCTCTCACATTTGTGGCTATAAATGCTTTCAAATAGAACTAAGTCGTGGCTATAATTATGACTCTTTCCATGAAGACCTTCGGAAGCTATACAAAATGGCAGGGGTGGAAGACAAAGACATGGTTTTCCTTTTCACAGATACCCAGGTATGATATAATAATATTGAAATTCATTTTGCAGATAAAGCACTATTAATATAATGAAATGCGATGTGATTTATGTTATGTTACTTTTGTTTGTGCAGCTAAAGCACTTCAGAAAGGGAATTTTAAATGTCATTCAATGTTTAAAGTTCAGATAAGACACTGAAAGTAGATGCACTCTGCTAGCACAGGATGAACATAAAATTTGGCTTCATTCATGTTTCTGCAAGATGTGGGCTGTTGTTTCTTTGTTTGTTTCTTTGTTTGTTTTTGGTAATGCAGGTAGACCTTGACTTACAACAGTTCACTTAGTGACCATCCGAAATTACAACAGCACTGAAAAAAGTGACTTATGACCATTTTTCACACTTATGATGGTTGCAGCATCCCCATGCTGCAACCACATTTGAGGTGTTAGATTTTTAATTGTCTATGGGTTTTAGTTGGGATTTTAAATTTAGGCCAAAGTTATGTAATTCTTTTAACAAATTTTAAATTTTGTATTGGGATGTTTTTATTTTGACTGTGCACCGCCCTGAGTCCAGTAGGAGAAGGGCAGTATACAAATTTAATAAAATAAATAAAATAAAAATAAATGATCAGGTGATTTACAGGTGCTTCACAACTGACTCACCTTTATGACGGTTGCAATGTCCCGGGGTCATGTGATCCCCTTTTGCAACATTCAGACAAGCAAAGTCAATGGGGAAACCAGATTCACTTGACAACTGTGTTACTAATTTAACAACTGCAGTGATTCATTTAATAAATGAATCTTACCACCTTTAAAGCGCTCCATGGCTTAGGACCTGGTTATCTACGGGACCGCCTACTACCACCAATAGCCTCCCACCGGCCAGTACGCTCTCATAGAGAGGGACTCCTCCGGGTGCCGTCAGCCAAACAATGTCGGCTGGCGACCCCTAGGGGGAGAGCCTTCTCTGTGGGGGCACCTACCATCTGGAATGAGCTCCTCCCAGAGATACGGAGGATCCCGGATCTGCGCACCTTCCGCCGCGCTGTGAAGACCTTTTTATTCCATCAGGCGGGCTTGGCCTAATCTCTTCCCTTTTTAAACATGTAAATTTTAATCTGTTTTTAAATTATTGTGGTGTTTTAATTTGTCTGGGCCAAAATGATTTAATTTGATTTTATCTGGTTTTTTAAATTTTTTGTATCTATGTTATTTTATTGTTTGGCTGTTCACCGCCCTGAGTCCTTCGGGAGTAGGGCGGTATACAAATCAAATAAAACAAATGTGGCAGGAAAAGTCGTAAAATGGGACAAAACTCAACAAATTTCTCACTTAGGAACATAAATTTTGGGCTTAATTGGGTTGTAAGTAATTGGATCATAAATAAGGACTACCTCTATCTGCCTTGTGATTTTATCCCAGATACCGGTATAAACTGTGGCAGGCAATGAAGTTTGCTAGCTTTTGGTGAAAGGTAATTCAAGGCATAGCAAAGAATTCTCACTCTTCATTCTAGGAATTGTAATGGAAAGTGATAGAGGGACCTAGCTAGTAATGTACAATTGCAAATTAGGAAGATGTACTCATTTATGGCATGAATAAGAATGCTTAGCTACTTGAGAACTTGCAACTGTCTGCATGTGAGTCACTGCTGGATTATGACACTCCCCATAAAAGTAAAAAGTGTCCATAAATTACAGAAAGAGAAAAAATAACACTATAAGAATCCATTGACATGCCTAAACCAGTATAAAAATACAAGAATAAAAATGAGGGCAAAAAACCCCCAAACAAACAAAAAGGAATACACTTGAAATGAAGCTCATGAAATGTTATATCAGGACGTTGTTTTCAACAACAAAAGTGACAACAATTTCCATGGCAACATTAATAAATGATTGAAGTGTGGAATAACATGGAGTAATTGTGGCTAAAGCAGTGATGTAAACAGTGTTTGATACAGTAATTTGAGCATTTAAAAAAAAACTACTGTATTTTTCGGAGTACAAGACGCACCGGAGTATAAGACGCACCTACCTTTTTGGGTTGTTGTTGTTTTTAAAGTTTTTTTTTATTTTTTAGACAAACACACATATAAACATACAATGTATTTTCTTTGAACAGAGTATTTGGCTGCTACACAAATTTAAACAGTATTTAGTCATTTCAATTAAATGTACAATTTCTATATTTCCTTTTTGCCATATTTATTCCTCGTTTATTTTTTTAAAAAAACCAATATTACCCTTCATTCTCATCTCTAATCTTAATCAAATTCAATTTTCCCTTCTATTCTATATTATACCCCTTCCCATTGTCATCTATTTTTATATCCATCCTCACATTGGTTAATTATGTAATATTACAATTGTTTAATACAAATTCAATATTTTAATATAATTCAATAAGTTATATAACTATCTTTTTTTGTATATTAATCAATATGAACATGAATATTCCAATTATTTCCATGCAATCCAATTTCTTACAAATCAATTAATTATATTTACCAATAATAATAAACCAAATAATTTTCCCCTCTTATGTTACTCATTTTCACATCTTAAACTCTCCCAATAACCCACAGAGTTTTGCCCATATAATCCTCCAAACAATATATAATTAAAAATATTTCAATCATTACAATTTCCCTAATTAAATTTTAAAATGTTATAGCTGTTATCCAAGCTACTACTTAATCCTTTTTACTTTCATCACCATATACCATTAAAGGTATTTCAATTGTTAGTTTATACTTATTCATATTTCTAAAAAAAATAAAAAAATAAAAACTTATCATTGTCTAGATTTCAAAAATACAAAGACAAATATTCTAATTCTTATTAATTTCATTTTTACAATCATGATTTCCCATTTATTTCTTACTACTATTCATATTTCCATTCTAAATATCTATAACATTTTTCTCTTTCATTTCTTTTTCTTTTTCTCCCTTCTCATTTTTCTTTTTGCTTATTTCTTTCACCTTTTTTTCTTTTGTGTTTAAAATCTTGAACTCTCCTCTTTTGCCCTAAATTTCCCATTGTTTGCAACCTACCTTTTTTTGGTGAGGAAAAAGAAGAAAAAGAAATCTCCCTGTCTCTGCCTAATTTTGCCTCTGTTCAAGCAATTTAGGTCTTTGCAGCAAGCAACAGAGCCCTGTGCAAAACAGCTGAGAGCAAATCAGCTGAGAATCAGGAGGCCAATCTAATCAAACTTGTACTAATTGGCCTATGCTGAAGCTGAAACGAGCTGTTTTTTTCTTGCTATTTGCTTGCAAGGAGGTACCTAAATTTTCACCCCCTTTTAGGGAGGAAAAAGATGCATCTTATACTCCGGAAAATATGGTAGATATATTGAAAGGGCATGTTTAAAATAGATATTTGTGCCAGTATTAATTGATGAATAGAGGATAGAACTGAACAAATGTTACCATGTTACATGAATAAGATTCTGTGGGTTTACATAATTCTCATACCTTAAAAAATTGAACCAATGAGGAAAAATTATAGAAGAAGTTTGGATGGTAATACTGGGAACAAGTGAAAGATGAAAAGGGGAAGGCCAGGAGAGATCCCAGTCTTGCCTTATTTCTGGCATGAAATGCTTCCAGGACTCCTTGGGTTGCATCTCAGTCAAAACCCAGAATCACAAAAATAGTTGAGAGGTTTTTTGGATGAATTATGAGCAGTCTCAAATAATTTAGCAGTGTTTCTCAATCTTGGCAGCTTGAAGATGTGTGGACTTCAATTTGCAGAATTCTGGGAGTTGAAATCCACACATCTTCAAGCTGCCAAGATTGAGAAACACTGATTTAGCAGAATGTCTGGAATGTGAAGTTATGTTTGGCTTTGAAGGAAAATATATTGATTTGCTCTTAAGGAGCAGATTAGCATCCCTCCAGTCCATAAGAAAACTCTAAAACTACCCAATTCACTGTTCTCATATTTAGTTTATCCAGTATCCGTTTTTTAAAAAACCAATTCTGTAATGTTGTCTGACCACTCAGGCTTAACCTCACTAGGGACTGGGAACTCAAGAGATAAACATTCCCTCTGTCTGCCTCCAAGTTTTAGTTTCATTCAATTTACAGTGATACCTCTTATACCATACCTGAGCCAGGAGTTAACTACCAACACCCACACATACAATTTTTATTTTTGAAAACTTATTTCGGCTCTGTGAATTTTCATAATGGCCATTCTCTGCAGCTGCTGTTAGTTTCCCCCATGACTCCCTGCACTCGCCTTGGAATAGCCTCCCCTCTCATAATCAACTCCACCACATATTTCCAAATAATGGTGTGCCTCCAGTAATTTTAGACGGTTTACACATTTGCTGCCTGAAAGCAGCAGGAGGGTCAATTTTCACTCAGCTTGAGAAACAATACAATAAAAGACTGATAAAGATGTAATGTTAATCAAAGTTAGGGAATTGTTTGCAAAAGGCTCGCTCAAGTTCTTGTCTCTATGGCTGCTAGTTCTCCCCCCGCCCCCCGAACAGCACAAACACATATTTGCTTTACTACATTTATAATTTTATCAGGTTGTTAAATACATTTTCACCTTTTCCATACAATAGTCTCTCCGTTATTCTGTTCTGGCTTTTTTTAATTTATAAAATTGTTTGAAATTAAGAAGTTTGATAAATAAATAAATGAATAAATAAATGAATAAATAAATAAATAAATAAATAAATAAATAAATAAATAAGTCTATTACCTGGTTTTTTATAAACACACACACACACACACACATATTGTATATAAAGCAATAATAAGCATTATTTATCAAGATATATCATGACATTAAGGAAGCTCTCTTCATTCCTAAAAACAATTCCATTTTTCCCCCAATTGTTTCATTATAGAATCCAAATAATACATTGTAGAATAGAAATAAAAATTAAGTACAGTGGTACAGAATGAAGAAGAATGTAGTAGAAGAGTTTGACTACATTAAAAACTGGAACCTGTTAACATTGAGATTATTTCAGTAGATCAAACTTTTCAAAGTTTTAAGTTTTCAAGATTGGTTACTCGATCAGATACAATATTAGTTGAACTGCATTCAGGAATGCTTAGGCTGCTATTCCAATACACCCACTTCACATAAATCACATTTAATAGGAGAATTGGAACTGCCATGAAATAGCCCAGTTACTGTGAGATGGTTGGTATTATTTATCAAGCATTTTTCTTTTTTTAAAAAAGCATTGATTACCACTATTAACAACATTTTAAGTTTGATGCATATCTACCTCATTTAATAGCAAGGAAATCTCTCCAGTGGTATGTAAAATTTAATTAAGATCAGCAGGCTTTTCCTGAAAGTTTTTATCAAACTTTGGAGGATTAGGATTCTAAACTTGATACAGTTCCTTATATCTTTCTACTCTTTGAAGCATAAAAGTCCTTTGAAAATGTAGTTTTCATCAGGATCAGATAAATATCAATAGGAGGCATTATACTAAATTTGTATAAGCTGTTAATAGTGTTGGTAGGATGATCAGCAAATTCATACATTTTATCATTTTTGGTGATAATGCCCAATTAGTTTTTTATTACAAAGTTTTTGAAGAAAATCACCCCACAATCTTTCATAATGAATCCTGCTTTTAATTATCCACATTTCCTAAAGCATAGAAATTGATGCAGCAAAAGTGATAGATTCAATTCCTGTCGTTAGCTGCCAAATTTACTATTGCAATATGTTAGAAAACTAAAACACAACTTTAATTAGAGCAACGGTACTTAAAAATATCTCTCTGGCTGAAAATTAACACAACAATAAAGAGCTTTGAAAACCGCCACAATAAATTATGATTCTCTAACTTTTACTGCTATTTATTAGCTATATATTGACAGTGGTTTTTCTAATAATGTAATCTGTATCAATGTTGCTCTGGTTACCAATATTGAATTTGGGATATTTCTCTTTCTTCTTTGAATATCACATGCATCAAATCAAATCTTCATTATGGTGATAGATCATCATGAATATAGTCACCAATTGTTTTAGTTCATCATTGTTATTTTTGTTTAGTTTTTGCCTTTTCTTTTACTCTGTGAAAGAAAAAAAATGGAACTTGCATTAAATACTTCAATTGTGTGAAATAAATATGTGTTTGTTTATTAAATTTATATGATGCTTATCTCCCCAATAAGGCAATTCTGTGTGACTTATATAGATCATACATAATTTATCATTGTTAATCAGGCATGTTTTAATCTCTTTATCTCTTAACACCCAACAATAATAACAATTGATAAACATGCTGGTATTCATGAAATTAGTTTCATTGGTCAGGGTCATGACCAGTTACCCTAACCAATGGTTTCTTCCATTTTCTCAAAAAGATTAAATTCTGGCCTAGATGGATTTATTTCATAGAGTTTGAAATCTGAACTAAATCAGTATCCTTTCTTAACTGGAGCAAAAGAGATGATCATTAGGACATACTGTATGCTATATGCAATAAGACTGCCAAAGGCACATCATCTGAAAATGTTAATTATGTATCATGAAATGGAAACAGCTTAGTTATCAGGGAACAAATTGAATAACGAAGCCACCCTATAGCAATTGATTAAACATTATAGAATGATTATAGAATGATAGAATTGTAAAGAGCCATTAAATCAACCCTTTGCTCAGTGCAAAAACACATCCTAGACAGATGGCCATAGAGCAGGGGTGTCAAACTCACGTTATCACGGTGGCATCACGTGATGTATTGGGACTTTTGTCCCCTTTGCTAAACCGGACATGGGCATGATCAGTGTGTGATGCATCCAGCTCATGGGCCAGGAGTTTGACAGCTCTGCTGTATAATCTCTGTCTGAACACCAGTGAAGGAGAACTCATCACTTCTTGAACTAATTTGTTCCACAGTCAAACTGCTCTTTCTTTCTTTCTTTCTTTCTTTCTTTCTTTCTTTCTTTCTTTCTTTTTTGACATTCATTTGGAATCCTCCTTCTTGTAACTTAAATCCATATTGTGCACCCTGGAATGATAGAAACAAACAAATGTGACAGTCTTTCAGGTGTCTGAAGAAGGTTATGATGTTCTTCTTCTGTCATCTCTTCTCAAAGCTAAATGTGGCGAATTCCTTCTGTCAGGTTCAAGGATCATCAATAGCATTCCCTTATGCTGCAAAATATTCTGTGGTTTAGCCTCACAGCAAAACAACTTACTTCCCGTGAGAAACTTACTCTGGGATCTGATGGACTGGTTTGATAACTGGTTTCGGCATGGGGGTTACTCAAAGTCCTTACTAAAGAATGTTTAGTGTAGGAAATATATTTTCAGGGATATATTTGAATCAGATTAATTTATTAACTGAAGCACAAATTGGTTTATTGCCAGCTTTGAAGGAAATAGAGGAGGCCTAAAAAAACCTGTGCAGTTACAATTGCTTTTAAGAGATATGTGCAAATTAGAATATGTATGTAAATGGACACCGCAGTCAGGTATTCCATGAGATATAGCCAGCACAAAATATTTGATTAGATCACATACCTAGTTAGGTCAATGCAGCTGTTGGGGTGCAACTATAAGGTAATGGGGCAGGACTACAAAGACAATGGGTTTTTGAGAGAACTAAAGGCAGGATTCTGTGATTGTAGTCTGTCCCCCCAAGGGAGTTAATTTCTTTTGCTTTGCCAGAGCTCTGTGGCCTCCCAGCTTATCAGCATTTCTTGGCCTTTTCTGTGTTTGATAGCTTAGCTGACTATTTTAGTTTCCCTGGGAACGTATATTAAAGTAGCAATTTTTAGCTTAATTTCCCCAAATCTCCATCAGGAAACAATTTGTTTGAGAATTTTTACTTCATCAGAGATAATTTAACAAAAAGGTATGAAAAATATTCCAAACAAGTAAAATATTGAGATAACGCACAGAATCACTAAAACTTGGATACTATGTACTAGTAGATAAATCCTAAAACAGAGTTACTTTGAGGTAAGGTGGGTGGCCTATTAATTTAATAAACAAACAAACAAACAATAAAAATACAATTTAAACTTAATCCAGCAAAAATTCATAAAAATCTTACTCAGATGAACATAGGCATGGAATTCTAAGAAAAAACATCTGTTGCTTTTCTGCATGTGCCTTTCTTTCTTTCTGCATCCCACTCTCTTTTCCCTTATTTTCTAGTAATGTTTGTTTTTCTGAATTTGAGTGACATATAGCATTAGGAAGATACAATATAGAATATTTATATTCTGTGGGATATTGTGGTACACTCTTCTACTTTTTACTGTACTGATTTAATGAAGCAGAATAAAATTTGGCAATATTATGATTATTCAGGGAATCTTGGTTCTGTTGAAAATATAAACTTCTCTTAAGTATTTGGATTGGATTTAGCGAATTTGTGGTAGAAAGGAAATCAGTAAAATTGAACTATCCAGATTTTTAAAATGTTGCTTAAAACTTCCTTATTTTTCTAAGGACTTGACATTAATAAGAAAAATTTAGATGAGGTTAATTTTTCAGTCATTATTTATGTTCAGAAGTAAGCCCTATTCAAGATAAATCAAAATAGTACAAATTATCAGTCTTGGATGAACAATCCAACAGTTCAAATAACATGCTGAAAAAAAGGAGACATCTGTTCCTCTGCTGAAAATCTCAGATTTTAGCAGCAATGAAAGGTTTTATGCTCATTAATACTGCAGTTTTTTTAACAACATATTTTGGATTTAAACATCATGTGGGGAAATGCTTAATGATTGGCTTTTTATACATGACTTAGGAAAGACAAATTAACAGTAAAGCTGAGAAGAAAACATATTTTAGAAGTAACAGCATCTGTTTCTAGTAACGGGTACTTGTTCTCTTTTTCCTTATTTTGTACTAATGTTTGGTTTCTGACTTCTTTTTTTTTTAACAATATAACTTTTTAAATACCTGATATTTATAAAACCTTTAGATAGTTGTAGAAGAATTCCTAGAAGATATAAACAATATTTTGAATTCTGGAGAGGTACCTAATCTGTTTGAAAAGGATGAACTGGAGTTTGTCATGGCAGCTACTCGACCCAAGGCAAAAGAAGTAGGAATAGCAGAGGGCAACAGAGATGAGGTAAGATATTATAAATACTACTTTACATGTATAATTTAAATCCATGTTTATTATAGATATTTAAATGTATCAGCAATTTATATGAATTAGAGAGGTATATAAGTAGTCCTTGACTTACAACCATTCATTTAGTGTCCATTTGAAAATTTTAATGGCACTGACTTATGACCATTTTTCATTCTTACAACCATTGCAGCATCCCCATGATCACATGATCAAAATTCAGGCACTTGGCAAGTGACATGTTTATATGACAGTTGCACTATATCGGAGTCATGTGATCACCATTTGTAACCTTTCCAGCTGGCTTCTGACAAACAATGGGAATTCACTTAATGACCACATGATTCAATTAACAACTGCAGTGATACACTTAACAACTGTGACAAAAAGGTCATAAAATGAGGTAAAACTTACTTAACAACTGCCTTGCTTAGCAGTGGAAATTTTGGGCTCCGGTGTGACTGTAAGTCCAGGACTACCTGTATTTAGGCTTAGACTATTGCTTCTTGTAGTATATCATTCTCAGTAACACAATCTGTCTAAAAAGTGGATGATGGCAATGATACTAATAATTATGTTTACTTTCCATCTCCGAATTATAACTTGTCTTTTCTCAGGTATTTCAGTACTTCATTAGTCGAGTCCGACAGAAGCTACACATTGTCCTGTGTATGAGTCCTGTTGGAGATGCTTTCCGAGCACGGTGCCGAATGTTTCCCTCCCTTGTGAATTGCTGCACTATTGACTGGTTTGTGCAGGTAAATAATTCATCGAAGAATGTTGATAAGATGTTAAATAATTCATGATTCTGTTTCAAGGATTGCTACTTTCCCATCAAGTTTACTTTTTTCTATATCCTGCACCATTACATTTAACCTATAATTTAAGTACAAGTTAATATAATTTTGGGTAATGGTCAAATATTGGCTCTTGATCTTTCTCACCATTCATGGCTTTTGAGAAAATTCTTTTATATTTTATAGGGAAAGTAGAAATATCTCTGCTAAATATAGTAGTAACTAAAAGGAAAATATACTTCAATTGTCAATTTTCATTAATGTTTTCATGGGTTACAAGTGGAATACATTAGTATTTCTTACCAATTCCATAAATCATAAATTAAAGCAGCTGCCTTATGTTCATGCCATATGAAAGTAGGATATTATATTAATTAATTATTTTAATAATGTCCTCCACTTCCTTTTAATCTTTCAGTGACAATTCTGCTGAAATAATTAGAAAAGAAATGGTTTGTGTATTGCATATATACTTCAAGAAAGATTATTTAGCTAGCCATTTTCTCTTGTTTTTTCCCCAGTGGCCAAAAGAAGCACTTCTTTCTGTATCAAGAACTTTTTTTATGCATGTTGATCTCGGAACTGATCGAATGAAAGAGAAACTTTCTGTAATGTGTGTAGACATCCACATGAGTGTTACAGAGATGGCAGAGCAGTATTATGCAGAGCTCCGACGACGATACTACACAACACCAACTTCCTATTTAGAGTTAATCAATCTTTATTTGTCCATGCTTGCTGAAAAAAGGAAGCAACTGGTTTCAGTAGGTTGATCTTTATTAAAATAATAATGGAATTAAGTATAAGAAGTATGTTTTATATTCTACCCCACTATTGACATACAAACAAACACTTCTTTCTATTGTTCTTTGTAGTGAAAATATTGCTATTCAGTAGTAGGAGTGTAGGTATAATTTCTATCAAATTGGCTTAAATATAACCCCCATTCAATTTATATCTAAATTCAGCATGATTGTATAAGAAATTCAGATGTCAACATTTCTGTCTCTGAATAAGGCTATCTGCATTAAGGAAAAACAGGTATTTCTCCCAGTAGGCTGCGGAGTGGGTCAGGAGTGGGAACGATCCAGCTGGTCTGCCAATCACTGAGTCGAATATTTTCGGCCACGCCCTCTCTTGCCTCTCTCGTCTCCAGTTTCTTCGACTCAGTGGAATCTGACCAGTCACATTTCTGGGTCGCTCTCACTCTTAATTTCTGCTCCAAAACCGTCTGTGCCTTTCTCAAACAGTGAACTGCGTTGTGCGTGCAGGACAATTCAGTTTAAGGCTGGAAACGCCGCCGCCGCGCTGCCGCTATCACCACCCGAATCGCGGCCGCCCACGCAGCGCTTCTCAGCTGGCCAGCGCTAGCGTGTTGGCTATTTGTTTCAAGCGATTTGGCCGCCCACAGCAACCCGCCGCGCTGCCGCTCTCGCCGCCAGAATTTCGCCGCCGCCCACGCAGCGCTTCACAGCTGTTCAGCGCTAGCGTGCGAGCCGCCCTCGGCGATCTCACCGCAGGGAGATTGCGGCGCGGACCTTTGCCGCCGAATCCTTTCGCAGCTGACAGGCGCGGAACCGCCTTAGTGGACCATAACAGCGCCAGGTAACGTTCCCTGGGGTCTTATTAAAGGCGGTTGGTTTCTTCCAGGGGAAAGTCAGGCCGCCATTTTGAGTTGGGATTAACGGCTACACACTGCCCGACGCTAGCTTAAAGGCGCGAAAGTGTTGCGGCGGCCATTTTGAGGGCTTAGAGCGCAAATCTCCAGACGCGTCAAAGCCCTTTCTCCTTATAGCGGCTACTGGGCACAGATATCTCCCCAAGTTATGGCCTCACAGGAGACCGATGGCAAATCTTGCCATGGCCACAAGGCCTCTGCCAAATCTTCTGGGAAAAAGTCTCAATCTGATTTGAAAGACCTCCACCGTAAACAAAAGGCACAGGAACACACAACAATGGATAGGGATGATGAGGAGCCTATTTCACCTAGTACTCATTCTGATCCCCATGACCACGACTCAGATGAGGATTTAGATTTAGCTGGGGCTCTTTCTCCAGAAAGGCCTGATCATGCCTCTACTGTTCCCCCATCTCCCAAGAGCCAGTCTAAAAGGGATCCCTTTGACTGTAAGGTAGTGTCACGCAAGCCTTCTGGTTCTTCACCAGCTGCTGCCTCTGGCTCATTGACCTTGGAAAATCTTCCGCCTTCAATGCAGCATCTGATCGCCACTGCCATATCTCATGGGATTGCTGAGGGCATTAAACAACATGGCCCTGCTTCTGTTGTTTCTGGAAGTCTGCAATCCAGGAGAACTCGTGTTTCCCCTTCAGCGAGTCTTACTGGGTCCCCTGACCGTTCACCCACACGATCAAAGGATAGCGCAGACTTAGGCTTGGAGGAGGAACTCCAAAGGGGTACAGAACTCTCTGACGATGAGGGTGCCCCTCAGGATGTTCCAGCATTCACTGGGCTGTTCCCACAAAGCCTATTCAAATCGCTCTTACGCAAAGCCAAGATAACATCAGGCTTATTGGACCCGTCCCCCAGCCCTGCCTCTACTTCTGCTGACCATGGCATTTTTACAGAACCAGTTACTGAGCAGCTTTTCGTGCCAGCACCGAAATTATTTACAGACGTCGTCCAAAAACAATTTACAAATCCAGCCTCCCTGCCAACACCCAGTGGGACGGATCGGCGAAATTACAATATGGATCCTGCGCTCACTACACTCTTGCAGGTACCTTCTGTAGATAGCCCTGTAGCTGCCCTTGCATCCCCATCGCCTTATGTCTCGGGCGATTCCTCTGAAGGCCTTAAGCCAGAGGATAGAAAGTTTGATTTATCCTTCAAAAAGACGCACCAGGCTTCGGCCTGGGCAATACAGGCTGCTTCTGCTGCCTCTTTCTTTTCACGTTCCTCTTTACTATGGCTCAAGGAATTGCAGGACCGTTTGCCATCCCATGAGGTCAGGGTCCATCAGGACCTTAATAAAATAATTGCAGCAACGCAATTTGTATCTGATGCTACGCTCAATGCTTCTAAATATGCCTCTAGAGCAATGGCAGCTTCAATTACCTCACGGCGACTGTTATGGTTACGCCAATGGCCGGCTGACCTCAAGGCCAAGTGGCGGCTTGCCGCTAGCCCTTACACTGGGCCTAAGTTATTTGGAGATGTCCTCGATCCTCTGTTGATTGAGGACAAAGACAAGAAAAAAGTTCTACCGTCTACCACTAGACGGGCAGACCGAAGGGCCACCCCGTACTACCGTAAGCCATTTTATAGACCATTCCATCAGGAGGGTTCTGGCCAACGCCAATTTTCTCAGGGTTCCTTTCGCCAACAGGAAAGGGGCTCCTTTCGAGACAAATCCAAATCCTTTGGACCCCCAAAACAGTCATTTCGTGGAACTGGCGGCCGCCAGTTCCGACGACAAAAATGACTCGCCACTGAATCCTCCCGTCGGGGGCAGGCTGAGCCTCTTTGTAGACAAATGGACCATGATCACCACCGATCAATGGGTCCTCCATACTGTCCAATTCGGCCTTCCATTGGAATTCCTTTCCAGCCCCCCGACACGCTTTGTACCATGCCCTGTCTCCAACTCCCATCTCAAGCGCAGCCTCATGGAGCTAGCCATTCGGCATCTGTTGGACATAAAAGCAGTGGAGGAGGTGCCCCTCAACCAACGGAGACAGGGATTTTACTCAATCCTATTCGTGGTTCCAAAACGCTCTGGGGGCTGGAGAGCAATACTAAATTTAAAAACACTAAATTCATATCTCGTCTACAGGAGGTTCAAAATGAACACTCTGAAGTCAATTCTTCAAGGGATCAGGCCCGGGGAGTTCCTAGCCTCCATCGACCTCTCCGAGGCCTACCTACATATCCCGATATTGCCAGCCCATCGGCAATTCCTAAGATTCAGCTACGCGGGGCGACATTACCAATATCGTGCCCTACCATTTGGTCTGGCATCGGCCCCGCGGAGCTTTACCAAGGTGTTAGCAGCCCTAATAGCTCACCTAAGGTCTGTTCCAGTACGACTTCAGGCCTACCTGGACGACATCTTGGTCCAGGCTCCCTCCTTCTCAAGGGCTCAGGCAGACCTACTCTTGACCGTTCAGTTCCTTCTGGAACACGGCTTTCTGGTCAACTTCCCCAAGAGCCAGTTGCTGCCTCAGACCTGTCTAACTCATCTCGGGGCAGTGATCGATACTCAGAAAGGACAAGTATTCCTATCCCACGAACGGAAGCAGAAGCTTCGGCTGATGATCCACGAACTTCTTCTAGAACCATCGGTGTCCAAACTTGCTCTTTCCAAACTGTTAGGAAAGATGACATCGTGTATAAACATTGTGCCATGGGCTCGGCTACATGCACGAAGCCTACAATGGCTACTATTGCCGTACCAAAGAGCAAGAAATGCCACTTCCAAGTCCAAGATCAGAGTTCCCCTGACAGTCAGACGATCACTTCGCTGGTGGCAGTCCCCAGCACTGGACAAGGGCTGCACATTTCTGGACATACATCCGATAGTCATCACAACGGATGCAAGTCTACAAGGGTGGGGAGCACACCTGGGCCGTCAAGTAGCCCAGGGACTCTGGTCACCTCAAGAGACACAGCTAAGTATCAACCTGCTGGAACTCCGTGCAATTCGTCTAGCCCTGATGGCTTTTCAAAGAACCATTCAGAGTCAACACATATTGATTCTGACCGACAACGTAGCAGCGAAAGCTCACGTGAATCGTCAGGGAGGGACACGGTCCCGACAGCTACTTCAGGAGGCGCTTCGGGTAGGACGGTGGGCGGAAACTCACCTACTCTCCCTAAAGGCAGACCATATAGCCGGCAAAGACAATCTTCAAGCGGACTTTCTAAGTCGAACACAGGTAGACGCATCGGAATGGCGTCTCCACCCCGACCTCTTCCTGGAAATCTGTCATCGGTTCGGGACACCTCTAGTGGACCTCTTCGCGACCACGGCGAATGCCCAACTTCCTCGATTTTTTTCTCGATACCGGTCTCTGGGTGCGGAGGACACGGACGCCCTCCGCTGCCCTTGGCCGAGGGGGCTCCTCTATGCCTTTCCTCCAGTGGCAGTGATCCCACAGTTGATACGACGAATCGTCGCCGAGGAGGCCGAGCTCATCCTGATCGCCCCCCATTGGCCACGAAGGCCTTGGTTCTCGGACCTGATCGCACTTTCAACATCACGACCATGGCGGATTCCCCCGGACCGGGTAGTGCTCAGTCAGGGGCTCGTCAACCACCCGGAGCCCCAATGGCTCAACCTGACCGCCTGGCCCTTGAAGGGGACCTCCTGAGGTCTGCATCCTACTCGGAGGACGTCATTGGTGTCATGCAAGCAGACAGGAAGCGGTCCACCATCAGGATTTATAACATCACCTGGAAGGTATTTGTTGGTTGGTGTACAAAGCGCGAGATTAACCCATTGTCGATTTCTATTCCGCAGGTCCTGGATTTCTTGCACTCTGGCTTCAAGAAAGGGTTGGCGCTCAACACTCTTAAACGTCATGTTGCCGCTCTCTCAACAGTATTGCCGCCCAGGGACGGTGTGCCTTTATCTCACCACCCGTCCATTCACAGATTCTTACGAGGGGTCCATAACCTCCGTCCCCCCGTAATTCACAGATACCCTTCCTGGGACCTGCCTCGGGTGCTGAAGGCTCTCACAGAACCACCCTTTGAGCCTTTACGCGCTGCCAGTCTCCGATACCTTTCTTTCAAAGTTGCCTTTTTGGTGGCAATTACTTCTGCGCGCCGCATTTCTGAGCTAGCGGCGTTATCTGTCAGGCAGGACTTGTGTGTCATCCACTCAGACAGAGTAGTTCTTCGATTGGACCCCACCTTTGTGCCAAAAGTGAACTCCCGTTTCCATCGGGAGCAAGAAGTCATCCTTCCCAATTTCTGCCCCAGACCGTTACATACATTAGAACGCAGATGGCACACGCTGGACGTCCGCAGAGCCATTAAAATATACATCTCGCGGACAGCGTCTTCACGGCGCTCGGAAGCTCTGTTTGTATCTTTCCAACCTACGACGTTGGGATCTAAGGTGTCCTCGGCCACTATTGGCCGATGGATTCGAGCTTGCATTGCAATGTCATATGAGGCTCAGGCGGTCCAACCACCAGGACGCATTACTGCTCACTCCACACGCAGTGCTGCTACCACCGCAGCATGGGCCACGCAAGCCCCTCTCGATGAAATTTGCCGAGCAGCCACCTGGACCACTCCCGTGCCTTTTATTAAACATTACCGTTTGGACGTCTTCGCTTCTGCGGAGGCTTCCTTTGGCAGGAGGGTCCTTCAACAGGTACATCTTGCCTCGAGGTCGTCTACTTCGCAGGCTTCCCACCCGTAGGGTCGACGAGCTTGGGTATGTCCCACTCCTGACCCACTCCGCAGCCTACTGGGAGAAGAGGCGTTGGACTTACCGTGAACGCCCTTTCTCCGGGGGCTGCGGAGTGGGTCAGCCCCACCCGCCTGCGATTTCCACTACTTGTTGTTAACTGCTTGGCTGAGACTGTTTTCTAGATTCGTATTCGTCGAACAAACTGGAGACGAGAGAGGCAAGAGAGGGCGTGGCCGAAAATATTCGACTCAGTGATTGGCAGACCAGCTGGATCGTTCCCACTCCTGACCCACTCCGCAGCCCCCGGAGAAAGGGCGTTCACGGTAAGTCCAACGCCTCGTCTCTGGTTTTAGCCATACTTTTCACAAATAATAGGAGTTTTGTGTGGTTATCTTCCGTACAGATGCTGCTAATCAGTACAATGAATGACAATGTATTCTGGTCTTCATATGTAGACAAAGAGCTAGGACTGCAAATCTCCATAAGCTTTAAATGTTACGGTATATGCGGCAAAGTAATAAGAGGCATAACTGGATATAGCAGCATGGGTGGGAATATATTTGTCTATTTCTCAGCGAAGAATACCTACTAGATTGGCACAATATGGACTAGCCTTCTTCACTCTTCAGATGTCTTTAGACCAGTGGCCCCCAGCTTTTGGAGAACAGGGACCAGTTCTGTGGAGAGACATTTTTCCTAAGACTGAAGGGGGCATGGTTTCGTGTGCTAACTGTATCCCTCAGATGGGGCTTCACTTGTTGCAGCCCAGTTTCTGACATGCTGGGGGCTGGTGATTGGGGACCCCTGCTTTAAACCATTCTGGTTGGAAATTCTGGGAGCTATCGTCTGATTGAAGAATACCAGTTGAGGAAGCCTACCCTGAGATCTAGTAGAAAAAAACAGTCTTTGAATAAAAAACATTGCAACAAAATATCAATTTTAGTGTGAAAACTAGGTTAACTTTGACAGAAATATTTACTTTCTTTGTTATAAAAGATAATGTTTTTCAGTAAAATAAATGCTAAAGCTATCTAGACAAGTAATTTCTTTGACATGCTGGTTTGGCTAATTAAAATGGTAATAAATAAAATATTCATATCATTAGTATGGTCATTTTAATTTAAGTTTGATTATCCATAGAATTACTGAAAACAGCCACCAGCATCAGATTTTTAAGATAGTATCTTTTCAAAGTACTGAAATAAATATCAGTATTTATTTGCTTGCTTTTCAGGCTCGGGATCGGGTAAAAAATGGTTTATCCAAACTGTTGGAGACAAATGTACTTGTTGACAAAATGAAATTAGATCTTTCTGCTTTAGAACCAGTTCTCAAGGAGAAATCAGTGGATGTTGAGGCCTTGATGGAAAAATTAGCAGTCGATCAAGAAAATGCTGATCAGGTATAAAATGTTATTAAGGATTATGTATATGTACATATATATGTATATATAGATATAATATATGTCAATGTAATTCCACTGTGTGTCTTCCTCTATCTGAATATATCAGATAGCATTTTTCTATTCAGCAGTTCCTAGCTAAAGTAACATATATAAAAACATTTAAGAGTCTATGCATTATAAGTTATAAGTATGTTGTAAGAATTTGGATGCCAAATGATTTTGTAATCCTAATAAATAGGAATGCACAAGCATCTTTGAGATCACCTTTGAGAAACAGAATCGGCCCATCTGCCATTTTGGGAGCTGCCACAATTTTTGCAAGCCAATAATTGCCACTACTTCCAAAATGGTGCCCTCTTCCAGAATAGTACCATGTGCCTCTGTATAGAAAGATTGGCTAGCTCTCTTTCTCAAAGATGATCTTCAGTAAGTGGAGTGAGATGTGTCTAGGATGAGCGAAGCTCCAAGGGTATGGAAATTAGTGGGGTGGGAAACTGTGAAAAGGGTGCCTTGGGGTGGAGGACACCCAGGTAAAACACATGTGAATACCAAATGTTCCACTTAATGACATTGAGAGTCACTTAACCATAATGAGGAAAGCAGGAATTGTGGCCATTAAGCAAGGCAATCACATGGGCACCTCACTTCATGACTTCCACAACTTATGATCATAATTTTGTGCTCAATTGTGACCATAAGCCAAAGACTACATGAAATGCAGTCTGGATTGCTTTGGGTAGGAAAAGCATTATCAATGCACAATTTTTAACTTTCTTCTTTAAGAAAGTGATACCTTACCCCATCTTAAAAGATCATATCATAATAGCAATAGCACATAGTCTACACACAGAAGAGATACACATAGTCACAGAGAGATAATTTCTGAGGAACTGCTATTGCCCCCTTAGTACTATCAATTATAAGGGTGCAGGACAGGGTAAGGATCTCCTCCTCCCCCTGTTTTAATAGCAATAGCAATAGCATTTAGACTTATATACCCTTTTACAGTGCTTTACAGCCCTCTCTAAGTAGTTTATATAGTCAACATATTGCCCCCAACAATCTGGGTCCTCATTTTATCAACCTTCGAAAGATGGAAGACTGAGTCAACTTTGAGCTGGTCAGAATTGAACTGCTGGCAGTCAGCAGAGTTAACCTGCAATGCTGCATTCTCACCACTGCACCACCATGGCTGTAGTAGAAGAATTTTACTACAATAGAAACAATAAACTTACCAGAATTTTTCTCAATGGAGGTTTTTGATCCACCAGAATTCTGTTGCCTGAAAAGGAATTTCTCTGGTTATACAATTCCACCCTCTGCTTTAAAACTCTGGAGGACTAGGGAATCCTTTGAGGCAATGGGGAAGATAGTATTGGAGGCCTGTCTACACTCCCCTGCATACACTGTTCTTCCTACTAGAAGAATTTTGCTTAAGGATATTTCATCTAATCCTCTAAATTATGAATTCCCATATAACCAATGACCGCTACCTGTTCTATTTCATTTTCTTAGGAAACATGCATGTAATCCTCAACTTAAAAGCATTCGTTTCACAATGGTTTGGAGCTACAACAGTGCTTTAAAAAGTGATTTACGACCTGTCCTCAAAGTGACGACCATTGCATCACCCCCGATAGTCACATGAGTTTGTGCACTTGGCAATTGGCTTGCATTTGCAACCATAGTCACAGGATGGTGATTTGCAACCTTTCCAGCCGGCTTCCAACAAGCAGAGGCAATGGGGGAAGCTGGATTTGCTTAACGACCATGTGATTCATTGAACAACAATGTTAAAAATAGTTGTGAAATTGGATGGGGGTCAAATGATGACTCGTTTAACAACCACATTGTTAGCGACCAAAATCCTGTTCCTCATTGTGGTCTTAAGTTGAGGATTACCTGTATTTAAAATATTTTTTTTCTTAAAATATGTATTTCTTTTTCATTTTATTTATTGATTAAATTGTTATGCTGCCCATCTCCCCTACAAGGTGACTCTTTTTTCTTCCAGGTTCGGCGTGTTGTTCAGGAAGATGAAGCTGTTGCAAAAGTAAAAGCGGAGGAAACTCAGGCAATAGCTGATGATGCCCAGCGAGATTTGGATGAAGCCCTTCCAGCTTTAGAAGCTGCCAACAAAGCCTTAGATTCTTTAGACAAGGCAGATATTTCTGAAATCAGAGTTTTCACTAAACCTCCTGATCTTGTCATGACAGTGATGGAAGCTATTTGTATTCTTTTAAATGCAAAGTAAGATTGCTATACTTTGGCATTGACTTGTAGCTTTACCCTTCACCTAGAGTGATTTTGTTTCTGAAAGCAATTTTCTTCAGTGTTAATTTTGTGTTAATTTTTCCATCTTTTGTGCAATATATGTGATGCCCCTCGGATACAAATTTCCCTACAGCTTTTGAATAGCTAACGTCATGAAGATGAAACCATAGACATGGTGACCTCACACTATACCTTGGTAATAGTTATAGATAGGTCTTTCCTCCCCCCACCTGATATTAGGGCTTCAGATTCAAAAGGAAAAACATGCATCGGAGCGCACCTGGCACTTCTCAGCAACTTTTAAAACTACTCAGTCTCTTCCCAAGGTCACATAATTGTCTTCTGCAGCTGGTGTGCAATCTTGAGAAAAGAAATGTTGGCTTGAATGAGTAGCTGACAGCATATACCAATGGAATCTGGTAATGTGTGACCCTTTAAGTGTGGTTATTGGAAAGCAAATAAGAGGCATAGTAGTAGACTTTTCTAAAAGATAGGTTCATCTAATGATTAAGACACTCCGCTAGAAACCAGGAAACCATGAGTTCATTCCACCTTAGTCATGAAAAGCTGGTTGGTTGACTTTGGGCCAGTCAGTCACTCAACCCACCCACCTCATAAGGTTGTGTTTGAGGGAAAATGGGAGGAGGAAGAAGTAGTATTAGGTATGTTCACTGCCTTAGATTATTTATACAGATAATAAAGGTGGGATAAAAAATAAATAAATACAATAAGAGTTCTGACTTTTCAAGGCTCTAGTCCATCTCATTGTAAAACTCTAGATAGTAGAATTTCATCTACCATCACCAAACTCCACTTCTTCCTTAATGCTTACAGTGGACTTCAGCACCCTTTTCCTCCCGATGTTTACTCTTATTTTTTCCTTCCACGTTTTTTCTACCGTTGCACTGTTCCAGCTGCTCTTTTTATACATTTTCCCCCCAGACAAGCTGTTAACTATTGTGGCACAGCCTTGAAATATAGCTGTTCAATTGGCTATTGGCATGAGTATTTCATTGACTTTTAGGCTTTCCAAAAGACCAATACCCACACCATTCTCTAAACTATTTTCCCCAATGGCCAAAATCTCCTGTGCTCTGATTCATCTTATAGGGAATATAAGGATGGCTGTACATCTCATAGCTAGTCCATTTTGTCCTTCGCATAGTCTACCTCATGACTGACATTTGTAATCAACTATTACATATTTATTAGAAGATGTGATTTTTCAGTTAGGGAAAAAAATCCTCATTTGTAATCTAAATTCTATTTTATACATGCCAAGCCAGACAAAGCTGACACATAGAGTAAATTTGCAAGTTGGCTCTTCCCTTTTAAGCATTGTATGTCCCATATGCTTACAAATATGAATAACTCCCTAAATAGATGCTCCTCTTTGATGTTTTATGATGATTACTCATTTGACGTAATCCAATGATTACTCATTTGGTTATGTCTGATTTATTCCAACCATGTCATGTGTGCAAATTCATTGGAGAAGGCAATGACTCTAGGAATGGTTAATGGAACAAGAAGAAGGGGCAACAAAAACATGCTAGCTTGATAACATCAAATTTGATACAATTGTACATCCAACAATTGAAAGAAGCTGTGCTTGACAGGATAGCATGAAGAGCACTTGCCTATAAAGTCGTCAATAGTCAGATACGACTAAATGGTTAAAACAACAGTAACTCATTTGCTTAATTAGTTTAATACAAGATTATCAATTTATATTTTTGTTTTGGGTAAATTGATCATAATATATATCTATATTATACAATTACACATGTTTATTAGATAAAGATATGGATTTAGTATAGATGTACTTGTAATAAGATTTAGAAAAAATGAGTCCCACTGAATTCAGTGACTCTACATAAATAGAAATGCTATCCGATATTATCACGTTTAAAGTGGAATAACTTTTCAATAACTATGACTAAATGGTATCAGTTTGTTTATATGTTTGTCAATTTTTTACACGGCCATCTTCTCTTCATTTATTGATATCAGTTTGAGAATCTGTATTCTACATATCCTTTTTAATGCTGTGAGAGCATTGAATCATAGAACAATATAGAATTATTTTTCTTTTTGGATGCTTCACTTACGTTTCAATAGTCTTGATTTTAAAACAATATTGTTTTGTCATGTAGCAATTTGAGCTTTTGTACAAAAACATGACATGTACATAACTATCCTTTTTAGGGAAGAGAAATCAGAACATTTCATATATGAGTTTCTCTTCCTATAACTAAAGGACTGTAATTAATCATATCTTTCAGGTTATTTATACATAAAGAGTATAACCCTATATATGTTTACTCAGAAATAAAAAATTTAATAATTGCTTTTAGAAGGTGTGACATAGGATTGCAGACAGCCTACAGTAATGTTATTTGCCAAATAAACTATAACACATGGAATATTTAGTGCTGGCACTTCAGTTTCTCAGCAGAACTAAGCCTCAAGCTGCAGTTGTAAATTGTTTTCTTTCCATTTCTACATAAAAAAGAATTATGTATGACATCAAAAATGACAGCATATTTTATCAATCTCTCATTTACTTTTAGAGTATGTCAATGATATGGATGAAAACGTATTTTCTGTTTAAAAAGTAGAAAGGAAACTTGTGTTTGCCAAGGAAAAAAGAAAGATCAAAAAGACTGCCTCAAGATAATGAAATTATATATTTTTACGTGTTGGGATGTGGTTAGATTTTTTTATGCTGTAAAGGAAGAGAAATTTTAGCAGCCTAATATACTTTATTTTTAAAAAATGAATTAAATTATGGTTAAGGCACCAGGGTAGAAAGCAGGAGACTGTAAATTCTAGTCCCAACTTTGGGCCAGTCTCTCTCTCTCTCTCTCTCTCTCTCAGCCCAATCACCTCACAGGGTTGTTGTGGGGAGAATAGGAAGAAGGAAGAGTTAGGTATGTTCACTGCCTGGAGTTACTTATAAAAAATAATGGAATACAAAATATAAATAATAATAAGCTTTACTTGGAATAGCTTTCATCCTGCAATGATCCACCATCAAACATTCACATTTATCTATCCCAGGTCCTTGGGAAGGGCTCAGTAAGTGGATAAAAATGCAAAACCCAGTCTGACTATCTTGGCTGACTGTGGGACAAACCATAGGAGCTTCAGTTTATGATACTGCAAAACAGTAAATTAAGCATCCAGCTTCCCTTGTATTATATCTTCTCCCTAGGAGCAGAGGCTTAAATAATTGTTTTTAACTCTTTTCACCAAGTCTGCATACTGGATATACCTGTAGGTCATTAAACATATATTTCATATTAAAACTGGAGTATTTAAAAAAAAAAAACCTATAATACTGATCTTTTTACAGTGTATATTTTCCAGGGAAGATCTTTATCAATCTTTTCATTTTAATCTTTCAGGCCTGACTGGGCAACAGCAAAACAATTACTTGGGGATTCTGCCTTCCTGAGGAAGCTTCTAGAATATGATAAAGAAAATATAAAGAGCGCGATATTAGCTAAGCTTCAGAAATATGTAAACAATCCTGACTTTGTGCCAGAAAAGGTAGAGAAAGTGTCAAAGGCATGCAAGTCTATGTGCATGTGGGTGAGAGCTATGGATTTATACTCTCGCATTGTGAAGGTGGTCGAGCCAAAAAGGCAGAAGTTACATGCTGCCCAGGTATTTATACTTTTTTTCCCAGGATTTTTTATCTGCGGTCTGATTATTAACTGGTGAATCAATTCACTTTCATCAGGATTCTCTTCTGTTTTCAACTATTAGCAAGGAGGTGACGAAAACAAGCACTTTTTCTGGTAGAATCGGTCCGCTGTTGATTCTTTCATGCAAGGCTGTTTCCTATATTAACATGTAACCTGTCTTGGATTATGAAAACTGCAATTCTTGATTCACAATGTTAGATGTCTTTCTTTCTCTTTCCTTTTCATTTCTAAACCTGGGGCATAGAATATTTTACTCTTCTTGTCTTGCAAAAAGCATAAGAGTCAAAGAAGAATTTTCTGATTCTTTAGGCCTGCCCTTCTGCATTTGCTTCCTTAGACAAAGCTGACAGTGGTGGAGAACATTTGGTTAGTTTAGCTTTCATAAAAAATCTCCTCAAATTACCATTGTCTGAACTGTACCGTTGCTACCACAACAATTTCAATATTATTATTTTTTCTTTATCAAACTCTCTCCTTTAAATCAAACTGACAGAGCTAGGGCTCAGTTTATGTACTTCCTGCTTCCTCTCAGATCAAGCCATCTCTGTATCTAAAGTTGAGACAATTACAAGTGAATGTTTTTTTTTTAGTTAAAACCATCAGCTTATTTTTATGAGTGGCAATGTTTCCGTTTTTATTTTGTTTTCCTCATTACATTTCTATTGTATGATCCCCAAATTAGGGAATGTGTTGTTTCTGGAATTGCCTTCATTTACATCTTTAGAAGATTTACTTCTGTAGCAAGATGCTTATATGATAACACACCGGGGGTATGGGGGTGTGCTATAATGTTGTTATTTATATATTTTAGAGAAGAAATATATTTGGCATTTCTGTAATTGGTTGTTGTTAGCTGTCTTGACCCTAATATGAACAGAATGGAGGACTATAAATTGAATATGAATCTAATGTATTTTGCTAACATGCCCCAAAACCATTAGTCCATCCACTTTACATGTCTTTAAGTGAAGTAGCAACATTTCAGAAATATTTGATTATCTGATAAATGAGAACCATCATATGACAATATAAAATAAAATTGAAATCAGGGAGGAAAATCTCTGCTGCTGCCCATTTTCTCACAAACGTTTCAAGATGTTTCAAGGAAAGTTGTTGCTATAATTCCCATTCCAATGTTTTTGTTCTCAACAAAGCGTATGTGCATGAACCGGAGTAGGAAGGAATATTTTATAGCTGTTCCATTTACTAATTACATTTAATTATATTGGTGTCACAATAAATTGTTAGTTTAGCATGATACCAAAAGAGTTGGATTTGATTCAAACGCAATTCTATTTTTAAGGGTGGTGACTCATTTTGAGGAAGTCTTGAGATTCCTCAAAGTGAACATGAATATGTATTAAATGTTATATAATTTATAAGGTTATATAAGTAATTATAATGTATAATTATTTGTAGTTTCTTCTATATTCTATTTTGCTGTAAAGCAACTGTGCAAATGAATAAAATAAGACATTCAGAATATATAGCAGAATAATAATTTGAATTAATTTGTACTATGATTAGGCAGAACTTGATGCAACTTTAGCTACCCTTCGTGATAAGCAAAAAAAACTGAGACAGGTAGAAGAACAAATACAGGAATTACAAGACCAATATGAAAGAAGTGTGAATGAAAAAGAAAGCCTTGGTAAGTATCTATTTTAAAAATTATAAAAAATATTTTAGAGTGGTATTTCTTAATTACCTTCTTAATGTAAGGAACAAGTTCCAAACTCTCATAAAGTCTGTACCAATACAAGTAGCCCTTGACTTATGACCACAATTGAGCCCAAAATTTCTGTTGCTAAGCATGACAGTTGTCAAGTGAGTTTTGCCACATTTTACAACCTTTCTTGCCAAAGTTGTTAAGTGAATCACTGCAATTGTTAAATTTGTGACACAGTTGTTAAGTGAATCTGGTTCCCCCATTGACTTTGCTTGTCAGAAGGTCGCAAAAGGTTATCATATGATCCCGGGACACTGCAACCGTCGTAAGTGTGAATCAGTTGCCAAGTGCCTGAATTTTTGATCATGTGACCATTGGGGATGCTGCAACTTTCATAAGTATGAAAAATGGTCATAAGTCATTTTTTTCAGTGCTGTTGTAACTTTGAACAGTCACTAAATGAACTGCTGTAAGTCGAGGACTACTTGTAAAAGTTCACCAGTGTAGTTTATTAACATCTTAAAATCCTGCTGACATGTTATCTTTCAAAAATATATTTTTACTGAAGATGTATACACAAAATGTAATAGCAAAATATCCATATGTGAGAAATGTATCAACACAAAATCAAATGATCATAATCTATTTTTTAAGAATTACTCCACAATGATATCTTTCACATTGTTAACTCTAGTGCTGTATTTTGTTATTCATTCAAAAGACAAAAAATAGTTAACGAAATGAATTACACTGAATTATAACCATGATCTAATAGAATTATCATTGTTTAGCAAAGACCATGGCACTGACTCAGGCTCGTCTCAACCGCGCTGGAAGACTTACAGCTGCATTAGGGGATGAACAGGTTCGATGGGAAGAAAGTATTTTGAATTTTGAGGCAGAGATTTCAAATATCACTGGAAATGTATTCATAGCTGCTGCTTGTGTAGCTTACTATGGGGCTTTTACTGCACATTATAGACAATTGGTGAGTTAATTAAAATATTTACTTTCTCTAGACTATAATTTTTAGTGATTTGACTTTTATTTTTATCTTATTCTAAAGCCGATATGCTTCATAAAAGCTGCTGTACATCATAGAAGCAGCTGTAAATCTAAACAAGTGCAAATAACGTTTCCACATATAGAGAACTGAAAAAAAAATCTATACAGCCAAATCATGATTTTTCCCTGTTTGCTGTCAGTAATCAAGAGTGGCTAAGGGAACTGGATATTTTTTTGATCCTGCTCTTTAAAATAATAATCAAGATCAAAAAGAAGGAAAAATGTATAAGTGGAAACTGTACCGTAGAATGGAAATAGTGATTTGGGAGCCAGCATTAATGCATGCCACTTAGGTCAAATATTTATGGTGGCACAGTGGTTACAGTACAGTACTACAGGCTACTTCTGCTGCCTGCTGGCTGCCTGCAATTTGGCAGTTCAAATCTCACCAGGTTCAAAGATGACTCAGCCTTCCATCCTTTCAAGGTGAGTAAAATGAGGGCCCAAATTGTTGGGGGCAATATGCTGACTCTGTAAACCACTTAGAGAGGGTTGTAAAGCACTGTAAAAGGGTATATAAGTCTAAATGCTATTGCTGTTGCTATTAAAACAAGGAGAGGAGGAAATCCTTATTCTGCCCTGCACCCTAATAATTGATAGTATTAAGGGGGCAATAGCAGTTCCTCAGAAACTATCTCTCTGGGACTATGTGTATTTCCTCTTAGTTTTAGCATATGCCAAAAAGGTTTACTGTTATATACAGATGGAGATATTTTATAGGAAAGTAAAATATGTTATGTTCTTATTTAGAGGTAGTACTCGACTTATGGCCACAATTGAGCCCAAAATTTCTGTTGTTAAGTGAGACATTTGTTAAGTAAGGTTTGCGCCATTTTATGACCTTTCTTACCACAATTGTTAAGTGAACAACTGCAGTTGATAAGTTAGTAACTGGTTGTTAAGTGAATCTGGCTTCCCCATTGACTTGTTAGAAGCTCGCAAAAAGTGATCACATGATTTTGGGACAGAGCAACAGTCGTAAGTATGAACCAGTTGCTAAGCCTATGAATTTTGATCACATGATCATGGGGATGCTACAAAGGTTGTAACTGTGAAAAAATGGCCACTTTTTCAGTGCCATTGTAACTTTGAATGGTCATTAAATGAACTGTTGTAAGTCGAGGACTACCTGTATTTTAATGGAAATTGCAAATTGTTTAAAAAGTAAAAATTGTCCAAAAATTATCTAAAAACAAAACAATATGTTTAAAAACAAACATATTTTCATAATTTATTAGTATCATTAATAGATGCCTACAAAAGCAAAAATGTTTTCATAATTAGATTTTCATGGTTGGTTGCACAGTCAACCAAATATTTATAGAATTCTTCCCAAGGACCTGAGATATTTTTATTATTACGTTATTCAATGTAGATGACAATGCAGTTCTTTTTACTTGTACTTGAACTTTTGTATCTACCAATCCCATTGACTACTATTCAGCTACATTTCTATGTAATTTTCCACCACCAAAGTCAGAAGCAATTGCTGAAAAATCAGAATTCTGGTCTTACTCATTTTGACAATCTCATTAAGAGAAAGATCTTTTGGTTTATAAGATTATTTATATTCCAAAACATTACTATATGATTTCAGATCAGCCAGTTATATATATATCTTCATATTGAACATCTGCCTTATTAACTCTCATGCAAACTTTGTCTTGATTAAAATAATTAGTATTTCATACAGTAACCGAAATAGCTTTTCCTGATTTGTGTTTCCCCCTTCAAATTAGTTAATTGAATGCTGGATCAAACAATGCCAAGATCTAGACATTCCTATTAGTTCTGACTTCAGTCTTATAAATATTTTGGGAGACCCCTATGAAATTCGACAATGGAATACTGATGGATTACCTCGTGATTATGTTTCTACTGAAAATGGCATTCTAGTTACACGTGGGCGGCGCTGGCCACTCATGATTGATCCTCAGGATCAGGTAAGTGTTTATTTTAATCATTCATTCATAGCTGGCATATTCAAGAAATATAGTTTGTTTTTATATATAAAAGACTTGTGTGCAATTATTATTCAGTACTGTTGGTTTATGGTCCTTTAGAGATCCAGCTTCTTTTCTAGGCTCTGGATAATATGTTCCTTCTGTTCCTTCTTCTATCAACTTGCTCTGCTAGTTTGAAAAGAAGAAGACAGACACAGAAGAATTTAGGGATTTGCCACTGCTTTTCTGAACACACTACCATTGACTTTGTCAAATTGGATCACTGACCCTCTGAACCTTTCCTCTGGTTCTCAGCCACAATTTCACCAATCGATCACCGTGATCTGGATTCTTTGAACAAACAAGCACCCTGTCAACACTGAAGCCATCTTGGAGCTTCAGAGTTGCCACACTGGAGATGAGGGATAGGGAGGGGGGAATTGAGATAGTTGGGACTTTGTAGCCAAAATAAAATATTTTCTCTTGGGAACCAAGGACATTATCATACCTGGTCAGAGGAAGGAGGAGTGATGTCACCAGGCAACCAGACGGAGCCATGATTGGACCATGTGATTGTTTGTCTTGAGAAAATGAAAAACTTTTGGTTTTAATTTGGGAAAACTGCAGGAACCGTCAGAGTCGGTTTTCACCAGATCTGTGCCAATACGATATATCTAATAAAGCTATTCTTCGAGGCATCTAATTGCCTCAGAGTTTTGCTTGTTATGGGTCTATTGCTTGGAACCTTGACACACCTCCTTCTTTCTCAATTATTATAACAGATCTATCCAATAACTGCTACCCTGTTTCTAGAACGGTTGGCTTTTGAACACCCAGAATTCCTTCAACATTTTAATTGGCCCTAGAACTATTCACTTCTTTCTCTAGGCCCAATATATACCACAGTAGTATCTGGCAGTCTTCTATAATGGCAGTGTACAGCAATAATAGCCACAAACAGCAATATCTATTTAACCACATAGAGTTGTGTATTTGAAATGGGTGGCCACATAAATCTACCAAATAAAATAAAACAAAATAGAGTTACCCTGTGATAAGATAGGTGCACTTGTAGGACAAGGTAGCTATGTGAAAGAAAGGCCATAGTTGTTTCAAATTAACTAGACATTATCTTCCAGCTGCCATTATATCATTCTCTTCTTTTTTTGGTTAGATAGAATAGGGAATTTATGATTAAATTATAGAGGTAAATTGAAATCTATATATGTAATTGTTTATCCATTACTCTGTGGTGGGAGGCAGGATTACTAAAGTAATTCTCTATCAGGGTTATCGTATTGCCCCTGTAATCTGTTTTCTTTTTCTTTATGCCAAGGAAAAGAGTTTTAAAAAGCACAGCCCAGAAATTCAAAACAATAACTAAGCTGCAGTCATGAAAAGTTCCTTATCAAATTCTCATTCTTATAACTGCCATGTAAGAAGAAGGCGCCTCCTGAACCTTCCAAATCCAGGCTGCCAATAGCATCTTCCTTAGATATTCGCTATATTTTTAAATATATATACAATGCATTTTCAAACTGGGAGTGACGAAAAATCATTCATGTTTCCTAGATTCTGCAAATAAATGGATGATTGTTGATAGTAAATAGATCCTGACATATCCTCAATGCTGATAGTATTCTTTCTCTCAAACTTGTTAAAAAATACTCTACACTGTTAATACCACCACTATTATATGCATCAGATTTGAAGGATCCCTCTGCTGCTTGTTATAACAATCCTCTTTCTCATGCAAATTCCTTGCCATGGGTGGAGGATCTCACGTACCAGGCAGTGGAGGAAACTACTCTTGTATTTACCTTAATTTTACTTGTAAAAGGATGAGCAAAATTGAGAAATGTTGATTCAAATTCTCATTCTGCCTCTAATTATCACCCTGAAAAAACAAGGCAAGCTGTAGACCTCGATTTCACTCTGTGCTGATATAACAATTATAGAAATAAGAAGGAAATTCATTTTAGGGTCTGAATGTTTTAAGAAATGTTTTAACAAATAAAATGAACAGTACTTTTAGTGTTCAATTAAAATTTCACATTTAATCATTTTTTTAATATACAGGCAAACCGTTGGATAAGAAACAAAGAAGCAAAATGTGGTTTAAAAATAATTAAGCTCACGGACACTGGTTTCCTGCGTACACTGGAGAATGCTATTCGTCTGGGTTTACCTGTGCTTCTAGAAGAGGTTTAAATCTTTTTGCATTTACATACTATAATATTATTATTCTTTTATTTATAGCTTTTAGATTTATTCTGCATGCTACAATTGTTTGCTAAAAGCTCCAGAAGAAAAATGACTTTGTTCAACTTCTGGGAGAATCTATGTTTATTTATTTGTTTGTTCATTTTTCTACCCCACCCATCTCACCTGAATGCTCCTAAACAGTTTACAAACAAAAAATGCGGTCACATAAAAAGACATACTTAAGAAACAGTGTCAAACGGGTTTAACAGAATTAAAACAAGTTAAAAAGTTTAAAAATGTAAAATGTTACAAAAGGCGGAGGGTGTGTCTCAAGCCACCAACTATTCCCAGGGTTGCATATCACTCTTGGGCCCCCATGCTAGTTATTTGCCATTTATGAGAATTCCGTGTGAATAGAGGACATTGGATTATAGATTAAACTTCAAAAAGTTTATAGTAAAATCCTTGTCACTTAATTTATAAAAAGACTGTGTGATTCGACTTAACAATCACATTAAAAATGGTCATAAAATCCTGTCATGAGATGACCCAATTTATGACTACGATGACTTACAACAAAAATTTCAATCCCAATTGAGGTCATAAATCAAAGGCTATCTGTAACAACATTCCAGCTCATTGTCCAATTGCCTCTTCCAAAAGAGATGTACCGTATTGTAGAAGTTTTAAAATTCTTTTCTCCATGACTCCAAACCAGGGCCATTTATTTTAAAACACAGTTTTTCTTTGGCCAGCTTATTCCCCAATATCCCAAATCTGCTTCCATTTTATTCGGCATTAGAAAGCTATCCTGCTGAAAGATATAGCTCTGAGCTCTTTTATATCATTTCTTTATAACAGTCTGTTGAGTTGAAAAGCATAAAAAAGGAGGTCTGGGGGAGAACCATCCTAGTTGTGCTTTTTACCATTGTGAATACCTGAAAATACTTTTTCCCATTTTAGTGAAGAGATATCCCAAAGCTTTGCATCCTAGAAAGTTATCAGCTTTATCCATATTTATTGAATATAATGGTAATACTAATGGTAAAGTTAGACAATGGATTTCTTATATGAATGCCTCAAAGTCCTTTATATGGTGTAGTAGTTAATAAGTATGACACACCAGTAAGGTTTTGAAACTTGGAACCCTGTAGATCGGGACAATTTTGCTGGTCGTTTTGGCTTGATAAGGTCCAAATTGAAAGAGAGGTAATTATATAACTAGCTGTTACATATAGAGTTCCAGTTTTTGAAATACTATTATATATGTATCAATTGTGGCTCAACTATAGCTATGGCTGTGAAATCTGACCTCTTGTTCCTGATCTCTTCTAAACATTCTAATGCCGTGATGGCGAACCTATGGCACGCTTGCCAGAAGTGGAATGTAGAGCAATCTCTCCAAGCACGGTAGCCGTCGCCCATTGCTCTTCCAAGTTCCGGCCAACTGGTCTTCGTGCACACGGGAGAGCTGGAAACCGGAAAAGCAGCTCCCTAGCGCAAATGCATGCGCCGGGAAGCTGAGCTTTCTGTTTCCCATCTTCGCGTGCATGTCAGAAACCGGAAGACCAGGTGATTGGCACACATGCGCACACCAGAAACTTGAAGCTCAGCTTCGCTGTGCGCTCTTCCGGTTCCCAGTGCTCCCCTGCGTGTATGCGCGTGCTCCCAATTCGGCACTTGGTGCTGAAAAGGTTCGCCAACACTGGCCTAATGCATGCATGTGCTAGCTGATTTTTTAAAATGATTTTTCAAAATCGTACTTGGTAAAATA
This sequence comes from Pantherophis guttatus, assembly GCF_059756535.1. NCBI lineage: Eukaryota > Metazoa > Chordata > Lepidosauria > Squamata > Colubridae > Pantherophis > Pantherophis guttatus. Next base: position 93,828,986 of record NC_142064.1, on the reverse strand, counting down.
TATGCTTTTCTTATATATATGCTTTTCAATATATATATGCTTTTCAATAGATTAAAGAAACGCTTGATCCAGCCCTGGAACCTATACTTTTGAAGCAGACTTTCATTTCTGGAGGAAGACTGTTAATTCGCCTTGGAGATTCAGACATAGATTATGATAAAAACTTCAAGTTCTACATGACAACAAAAATGCCAAATCCCCACTATTTACCTGAGGTATAATATTAATTAGAAGCTGTAGCTGAGCTGCAATTTTCTGCAGAGTTATTCAATTGAGCATAATTCTGAGTAGACAACATAAAATTAGACTCTAAGAATTTAAAAAGAGGCATTTTTTTCCACTCAATTAAAGTAATTGTATATTTTGTTTGCAAAACCATCTTAGGCTTTCTTTTATCTAAATTAACAACATCTGCAAAAGTTATACTGGGAACGTTTTTGTACAGTTGATAGACAGTGTGCTAATGACACTTTCTGGGCTCCATGATTTTTGCTTTGTGGGGTTTTTTTTTGTATGCATAATTTACTATAAGAAATGGGAAGTCTGAATGTTAATCAGCTTGTGTTCTAATGGTTCTCAATTTTTTTTTCTATGGAGAAAAATGGGCTAGAATTGGCAAACTGTTTACTTTCTTTCACTTATAACATTTGAAATAGAATGTAATTTGAAATATGGTCATGGAGCCCAGAAACTGTTATAGTAATTATATCAGAAAACAATAAAACCAGTTGCAACTTTCAAACACTTTCATACAGAAGCTCCTACAAAGTTGAGGTATATGAGAGAGAGAGAGAGAAAGATAAGAGATACTATATGTTAAAGGACAAACGTCTCAGGTAAGTTTGTTTATTATAGAAAAGTGATGGATCCATTATGAAACAATTCCTGCTTTTATAATGAAATCAATTTTGAAATTCTTGTATCTCTTTCTCTTATGTGAACAACACAATGAGATAGAAATCTTGGTTTCGATTTATCTCTTTTTTTTGGTACCAGCTAATATTTAGTAACAGCCCAAAATGCAGGTGCAGGCTGTACTACAGTACTACAGTTACTTGACTGTTCTGTAGACACTATTTCTTCATCCCATTACTGAAGGTCTTCTCACATACCATTACAACGAAGGCTTAATGTGGTTTGTGCATAATTTTTTATGTGAACCCAGCCTTTTGGGTTAAATAAATAATAGATTACAGCTTGAGGTATTACATAGAACCAGTCACAATGCCTTTTCCAATGAAACCTTCTAAAAGGAAGCCTTGGGCTAGCTCAAGCTGTGAATCAGATAGTGAATGACTCAGCATCTGGATAAATATAGTTTACATCAGAATTTTCCATGTATCAGTCAAATATAGTAGATTTTGTAATATAGTTGACATTGGAAGGCTAAGGAAAAAAGCATTTTATGTTAAATTCTGCCTCTTTCTCTGTAATATATTACAACACTTAACCTTTTTTACAATATTGTAGCGCACATTTTAAATCTTCACCTATGATTTGAAACAGGACAGGGAAAGGTACAACATAATGACATTACAATATGAGAAATAGTATATATTAGAAGATAAAGAAGAAGAAAGCATTGGGCTATTAATGTTGGTGCCATTTCCATGTCACCATAAAATGATTTTGGTGGGGTAGTAAATGTTTTATAGTCCCAACTGTGAAAAATCAATTCAAGGCCACAGTTACTGTATAACTTTTCAGAAGTAATGAGCAGTGTAACAACAACTGAAACTGATAAAGAATGTCATTTGTACTTGGGAATATCAAGTCCTATCAAAGCACATTAGCTTGCTGGTTTGGCAACAAGCTAAGGGACACGAGTAGTTCTTAACTGCTTTGCAAAATTCAGGGATATCTTAATGCCTTTGCAACCAGTTTCAGAGTTCAAAATATTTATAAAATATATAACTTTTATTTCATTAAAGGACCTTAATTGAGATTTATGGTTGAATAAACATCCACTAGACTGCAATGTGAATTTCCTGTTATCTTTTGAAGGATCATAAGTAACTTTTTATCATTATTTTTTTATCCGAATATAACATTCTTTTTGACATGCAGATGCTTTTCTTTTTTTCTTTTTCTTATAGGTGTGCATCAAAGTAACTATAATCAATTTCACTGTTACTCGATCTGGTCTGGAAGATCAACTGCTAAGGTATTGCTTCTATTTCTTAGTGTCATTTTTTTAAAATATGTTTATAGCATATAGCAGGAGCCTCAGTCTTATAGACTGTGTGGGTGAATTCTGCACAGTTTCTCTGTAGCCTCATCTCACCTGCATGAAGCAATATTAGTTTCTTCTATTATTGTTGTGAGGCATGAAAAAGTATTATGTATATTCATTAATTAGATTAAACAAAGTAGTGGAAACATAATATTCATCGGTAATAGAAAAATGTGTTTCACTGAAATATGGTTGTGTGCTGATAAGCATTACAAAAGAACTTACTCATGTTCCAAAATATGGTAATATCAATCTATCCAATGAGTTTTAATTAATTAATTAATTAAAATCTCCTCCATGCTCAAAGATCCAGCGTTGAGATGCTGATTACTGTATCTCTGTAAATGTCACTGTTCTTTCCAGCTTCCATTCAGAGGGTTGAGAACACTAGTTCTGCCATTTTTTATGTTATTATATTTTATTGTCTCTGGGGAGACTTGGGGAGAGGAGCAAAAAGGTGCGAAACATCCATTTGCATAGTTCAAAACAGGCCATGCCCTCATTTCTTATAGTTTCCAGACCATTTAATATGGCAGTGGCCCCACCATCCTATCACTTATAAATAAAACTAAGGAAAAAGACCTGCTTAAAACAACTGCTGTTCCCAGCCTGCCATTATCAACTCAACTGACATGTTATCCTTTTGTAAAAGCTAAATAAACCTATACAGGGCTTAAAGTGGGGTTCCCCATTGTGGGAGGCCATACTGAAAACCTGCTTAACCTTAAACTGAGTTTTTTGCCTGCCTCCCTAGCATCAGAGCTAATTCTGATATTGGAGAACAAAATAGATGGGAACAAATATTTTCTGTTGACTGAACATTTTTCTCCTTCCTTGACACTTAGAGGCCAAACAGGAAACTAAGTAAAATTCCTCTTCAATCCAACCTTTTAGTACCAAACTTTTAATCCATAGCAAACTCATGGGTTGGTGGGTTTTTTTTTACTAATTGGGAAAATTGATAGTAGGAAGATATTTATGAAAGCACTTACTGATATCTGGATCAACATTAAGAAGCTCTTGAAAGGAGTTATATAAAACACTACACATTTTTATGTATTTTTTTTTATCTACCTGGAAAATTAGAGTTCCAAATCATTGCTGCATAACAGTGTTTATTGTAAAAAAAAAAAAAAAAAATCATTTGTAAGTTTGCCCAGAAGCTTCCACTGTGAGACCCCCTACACAGCTGGGAGAAAGCAATCAGACATTCACTGAAGAGTTAAATATAATTTCCTGCTTTGGAGAACTCTGGTTAATCTAGTTCATTGTGTTTATGATGCTGCTGTTTAGTACAATATGCATATGCCTGCTGGGTTTATGATTCTAATGCCATCTCCTGAATGAGATTGTTTACACATGATTGTAAACAATTTTACCTTTATGTCAGTCGGTCTAATTTATATTTGGGAGGCATATAGTGAAATATTTCTAGAATATCCTCTCTTTATTATAAACCTATAAGAAATTTAGAGACATTTATGACCAATAGGCTATGCGATAGTATCATGTTCTGATATTCTAATATTCTGTAGGTTTCTAGCAAAGCAAATTAAAAATTACCAAATGTTTAACAATGATTGCAATTAACATTTACCAGAATATTTCATGAAGTTCTTGCAATGAACCCTAATAATTCTCCCTAATGTTTTGAGGTAACTTTTGCCTTGTGAAATATTCAGTAAAGATTCAAAAGATGTATAAAAGGAGTGAGCCCGTTCTAAAAAGCAGAAAAAAAGAGATTATTTATGTCAATGTTTCCTTAATCAATTTCTTTTGCATCCAAGTTATGACAGCCTAGATTGCTTCTTGAATGGAGGGGCACCATGATTCAAAAAGCAAGGCATTATAATACATTTAAAGATTTGGTATCTTTTCAGTGAAAAGCCAGTTTGGTGTAGTGATTAAGACATCAAGCTAGTTGCCAGGAGACTGTGAGTTGTAGTTCCTCCATAGACACAAAGCTAGTCACTTGGGCTAGTCACTTTCTCTCAAGGCCATGGCAAATCACGTGTGAAAAATATTACCAAGAAAACTGCAGGAACTTATTCAGGTAGTCTCTGAGAGAATCAGACATGATTAAACAGAAGAAAAATAAATATTCTTAGTAGCGTGTTTCAAAAGGATATCAATGTGATTAAAGATATTTTCAGTGAAATTTGAGTAGTTTAATAATAAAATAACACATATGCACAAACAGATTGTTGGGAAACTGCAACTCTCACAATTTCCAGCTTTAACTCATCCTTAAACCAGCTTGAGGGAAAGTGCAGAAAGATTGTAATCTTCATAATGTTCAATGGCAGACAAATTGTTCTACAGCATGTCAATGTATGCATTTGTGACTACAATAAACACATTACTAATAATTACTTAAATAAAATTAAAAATTCTGACAAAATGTATCCCTCAATTTTGATATTTGCCAAATGCTACCAATACAAATAAACAATATTTATCTGGCAAAATGAAGATGATTACTGCTAAAACAGCAGCCTCGCTTTCCATATTGAAATAGTTCCAATCTTTCAATTTTATCTCTATTGCTAGGGATTTCATAAATAATAAATATGTAAAAATAAATATATGTGTGTGTATATTAATTTCTAAGCCTATTTTCTAATAGTATTTAAAATATCTTTTGTATATACATTGCACAGTAGCTTTACTATAAATTGTAAGGGAAAAAGTAGGAACCTACATGTATTCTTAAATTATGAGGTGATTTGGATAATGTATTGCTACAGGGCTAAGAATGATCATGATCAAATGCTTTTTTTCCTTCTTATGACAGAATTGAGTACAAATAGTCCTCGATTTACAACAGTTTATTTCATAACTTCAAAGTTACAATGGCCCTGAAAAAAGTGACTTGTGACCATTTCCCTCACTTATGACCATTGCAGCATCCCTATGGTCACGTGATTTACATTCTGATGCTTGACAACTGACTTACCTTTATTACAGTCGCAGTGTCCCGGGGTCATGTGATCCCCTTTTGCAACTTTCTGACAAGCAAAGTCAATGAGGAAGCCAGATTCACTTAACAACTGTGTTACTAATTTAACAACTGCAGTGATTCACTTAACAACTGTGGCAAGAAAAGTCATAGAATGGGGGAAAATTCACTTAGCAAATTTCTCACTTAGCAACATAAATTTTGGGCTCAGTTGTGGTCTTAAGTTGAGGACTACCTGTAATCATGATAGCATTAATTCCAAATTACATTTGAATTTTTCATTTCTTCATTGATTTCTAAAAACAGTTGTCACATTTTGAAGATTTTTAGAAATATGTTTTCAAAGACAAGTGAAAATGGCTTCCTCTTCCAAATTCTTCATTGCATTCTCCTTCTTACTTTATTTTTACCCTATAGGCAATCAGAATTGTATGCCCAAGCTTGCCTCACATTAAGCTGGTTTTTTGGGGAGAGGTGGGGAGGGGGTGGGGGGGCGCTTCTCCCAAGCCTGCTGATCTTCTCTTTTGTGAATGTCAATTGTTTTTTTTTTCCCCTCTATAAAGCATCCCATCTAGCATTTCGGTGTCAGGGAAAGAGGCAAATAATAAAACCTGCATTATGACATAGCAATGCAATTTCTATCCTTCACAGGCTTGCATGCAGAATTAAGATGCAGTTAGAGAATAGTGGAGCTTGTATTATAGTGTCATGATACTCATTTGGACATTATTGGGGTTGTGTTCCTGTGCTCCAAAGGATCAGAAATAAAGTTTTTTTGTACCAAATAATGGTTAAAACATTAACTTATAATAATGGTGCTCATGTTCACCAATTGTACATTTTAACTATCATTTCAGTGATGTTGTACGATTAGAGAGACCAGAACTAGAGGAACAAAGAACACAGCTCATTATCAGAATCAATGCTGATAAGAATCAACTGAAAGCAATTGAAGATAAAATTCTAAAAATGCTTTTTACATCAGAAGGGAATATTCTGGACAATGAAGAACTCATCAATACACTTCAAGATTCAAAGGCAGGAGCATTTTCTGTCTGTCTGTCTGTCTATGACTTTTATCAATTTATACAGTATGTTTATCTACCTACCAACATATATACCTATCTTGTAGTTTTCAGTGATTATATTCTAGACGAGGTTATATTTGAATAATTGGGATAACTTATTTGACATTGTGCATATTACAAAGTGGACATACTATCATTTTTCATTAAGAAATAGATTTTATTTTTTAATTTTATGCAAACAATGGAATATGAAGAAGGATTACATGTAAAAACTTCTTGTTTATGCCAAGATCACAAATCAGTTTATTAGGCTTTACATTACAGGGACATCATTAGATTTACAACATTTAGAAATATCACTTGCCAGCAACTACTTCAGTTCATAGTTCTAACATAAACAATCTCCTTCATATTTCAAGACAATTTAGAGCAATTAATCCACCTTAGAAACACAGTCTCCAATTATATCCTACTAATCTAGGGGTGAAATGCTCCTGGTTCGGACCGGCTCGGGCGAGTAGGTAGCGATGGCAGCAGGCAGTTCGGAGAACCGTAGCAAAAATCCCTGCCCCCGCCCCCCATGCCCAGCTGAGCCGCACGATCATCAGAGCCTTTTTTTTCTTTTAAATGGCTCTGACCAGCCAAGCTCTGACGATCCCAGCTGAGTTGCCTGCTAATCAGGCAACTCAGCTTGGATCGCCAGAGCCATGTAAAAGAAAAAAAAGTTTCTTTTTTTCTCCCCCCCCACCACCCCCACCTCCAGCTTGCTTACCTTAGCTGCTGGTCGCAACGCTGTAATACCTGCAATCCCTTGCATCAGCAAGCAACTGAATCTCCCTGCCTGCAATCAAGCTCATCGGTGAGCAGCTCTATCTGCAACTTTAAGATTTGTGGACTTCAACTCCCAGCAAAGCTGGCTGAGGAATTCTGGGAGTTGAAGTCTACAAGTCTTAAAGTTGCCAAGGTTGGAGACCCCTGTTCTATTGGGTAAGTTTTTTTCCCCTTTGGGAGCTTTAAAAAAATAGTTAATTGGAGTTTTTTTAGTTGTTCTTTTTTTAGACTTAGCCATTTAAAGTTTAGGAAGTTTTAAATTTAGCTGCTTTTATATAAAAATAAAAATAAAATAAAATAATAATAAAATAAAAGCTTTCTGAGATTTAGTGTGTTTCTGTACTGTTTCACTCTTAACTACACAAACACACAAAATCTCACAAAGCTGTATGTGGAATTGTGTGTGTGTAAAGTGTGAAAGTTGGTTTTTTGGGCTTTTTGTGGCTGTGTGAGGTTCCTGCTTGTTGCAGGGGCCATTTGGGTCTAGCATAGCTGCTTTTATATTGTGGGTGAGCCAGTTGTGTTGTGTTGTGTTTTGTAGATTAAAAAAGGGCAAAGAAGTGACATTGACTTGGCCACACCCACCTTACCACCAAGCCACGCCCTCCCAGTCACCTTACCACCAAGCCACACACACTAATTAAGCCACATCCACAGAACCGGTAGCAAAAAATTTTAGATTTCACCCCTGTACTAATCCTAATATGAGAAAATTTACATACTGTAACTGAGTACGGTTTCAACCCATTGAACACCTAAAAAGGATATACAAAAATGAAATATTCTTGTTGTTATTATCCATGTCTTCCCAAAAATGGTACAGCAGGTTTCTTTTGTGAAAAATTTTTTCCATGTTTAAAATGAGCCCATATTATAATGATTAGAAACAACATTAGGATCAAGAAGACTCAAGTTTAAAATTATCCTCAGCCCTGGGTGACTTTAGGCCTGTTACTCTCAAACCTATTATCTAGGGACTTTGTGGAGGAAAATTGGATGAGGCCATTTTATGTAAACTGCTTTGAGAGATTGGGGGAGGGGGGAATATAAGCCCTTAAATAAAATTTATAATTTGTGCTTTTAGATTACCTCTGGTGCCATTAAAATAAGGCTTGTAGAAGCAGAAACTACAGAAGAAAAGATAAACGCTGCTCGTGAAAAATATCGCCCTGTTGCTACTCGAGGATCAGTTATGTATTTTGTAATTGCAAGTCTTTCCGATATTGATCCAATGTATCAGTTTTCTTTAAAATATTTCAAACAGGTTGGTAACTTTTCTTTCAACTGCATATTTTCATTAGCTATTTTTTTTTCTCATGAAAAACAGACATAACAATGACAATTTCCTTAGAGGTGGGTTTCAGCAGGTTCTGACCAGTTCTGGAGAACTGGTAGCAGAAATTTTGAGTAGTTCGGAGAACCGGTAAATACCACCTCTGACTGACTGCCCACATCTCTTCTCTGCCTCCCGAGTACCAGTTGATCGGGAGGAAATGGGGATTTTGTAGTAACCTTCCCCTGGAGTGGGGAGGGAATGGAGATTTTACAGTATCCTTCCCCTGTCAAATTGGCGGCCCGCGGGTTGGATGCATCACATGCAGGCCTTGCCCACCCCAGCTCTGCAAATGGAAAAAACATTGCAAAATGTCATGTGACGTGGCAAGTTTGACAACTGTGGTATAGGGTCTCTTGCTTGAGCAGGGATTGGACTAGAAGACCTCCAAGGATCCTCTCAACTCTGTCATTCTATCACTTGGAGTCAGGCAACACGTAAAATTAATTAAAATTAGTTGGTCCCATGCTTTGGGCCAGTCACCATCTCTTAGTCCAACTCACCTACAGTTTTGTTGTTGTGGAAAAAATAAGAGGGGGAAGGAATATTAGGTATGTTCACCACTTCCATTTATTTATAAAAACAATAAAGGCCAGATGAAAAAGTCTTTAAAAATCTAAATTAATGTTCTGCTTCTTTTTTTTTTTAATTTCAGGATCTCACTTTCCCTATCCTCTTTAATGCCCATTTTCTTTTTCTTTGTAGCTATTTAATACAACAATTGAAACTTCTGAAAAAAATGATGTTCTGGTATTGCGATTAGCAATCCTACTTAGTCAGACTCTCTATGCAACTTACACGAATGTTTCCCGAGGCCTTTTTGAACAGCACAAACTCATCTACAGCTTCATGCTGTGCATTGAAATCATGCGGCAGAAAGAAGAACTTACAGACCTTGAATGGAATTTTTTCCTGCGTGGAGCTGCTGGTTTGGATAAGGTATTTTGGGCATGATTTTTATAATTAGTGAAATTTCAAATCTCTATTTTTGGCCATTGTAAACAAGAGGTTAGCATTCCACCTTCTAATTGAGAATTTAAAGAAAACAAAGAAAAACAAAACATCCTTATACAAATAGTTACCAATAGTTCTTGTTGTTAAGGGATAGCTTTGTGCTGTTTGTTTAATTGAATATACTTTTATTAGTCAATGACCAAAATAAAGTTTCTGCCTGTCTGTCTACCAAACACCCTTACACCTATAAGAAACAATTAATAGAGATACAACCATTCAGGATACAGCCAAGTATACTGTCAGTAAACAAGGAAAGGCCTGGGCAGTATTAGGCTGAGACATTCCTTTTCTGTAGGTATTAGCCTTCAAATCAACTTAATTTTGAAATGCCCAGAAAGGTGCTGTTCTTTTTGATGTTTTAGAGTACATAAAGGGGAAGAAACAGAAAGAGCACCAAAAATAGAAAAACTTTAAAAAAAGGATAGAGAGTCCTCAGCCAAAATATCTGCTGCTAAGCAAGGCAATTGTTAAGCGAATCATTGTGGTTGTTAAGTGAATCATGTGGTCATTAAGTAAATCTGGCTTATCCCATTGACTTTGCTTGTCGGAAGCCGACTAAGAACATTGTGAATGGCAATCATGTGATCTTGGGATGCTGTAACTGTCATAAATATGTGATGGCTGCCAAGCGCCTGAAATACTAATTACTGGGAATGTTGTGACAGTCATAAGCACAAGGAGCGATCATAAATCACTTTTTTCAATGTTGTAAATTCAGGTGATTACTAAAGGACAGAGTAGAATAGAACAGAATAGAATAGAATAGAATAGAATAGAATAGAATAGAATAGAATAGAATAGAATAGAATAGAATAGAATAGAATAGAATTCTTTTATTGGCTAAGTGTGATTGGACACACAAGGAATTTATCTTGGTGCATACACTCCAAGGAATGGTTGAAAGTCAAGGACGACCTGTATCCATACTGTTATCATTAAGCAGCTGATCAGAGATCTGAGATTAAGGATTGATCAGAAAACTAGGCAGTACAGTAATTACGTCATGCTTTGAATATTCTTCAACTGTATTCCTGTTTTATCTAATGTGTAGGCTGAATATATTCTCTATACAACTTTTGCCCATTTTGCTTTACACATCTATCATCTTTGTTAACAGGAGCGGCCTGCCAAACCTCAGATTCCATGGCTGGAAGAAAATACGTGGTTTATGTGCTGTGACTTAGAAGAAACACTTCCAAGTTTTGAGGGCATTCAAAAAGACATATTGCTCAAGCCCATTTTCATTAAACTAGGTAACATATTTCTGAAAAGAGATTGTAAAAAATGTTTATACAAGAAATGGTTTTATGCTCTTGCTGCATAAATCGGATTCCTCTGAAATAATTAAATTCCCTTTTTAAGACTGCTTACTGTGTATAATCTAATTGTATTTTGTAATGGTTAATAAGAGTTAGTTAGCTTGGTTTAATTGGTTTAGTTAGGTTGGTTGGCTGGCTAGTTAGTTAGTTAATTAGTTAGTTAGTTAGAAGATTGGGCAACCATTTGTCTGAAATGGTATAGCATTTCCTGCCTGTGCAGGGGATTGGACTAGAAGACCTCCAAGGTCCCTTCCAATTCTGTTATTCTGTTATCCTGTTAGTTAGTTACTATAAAGATCTTGTTTTCCAAACTAGACAGCATAGGTGGGAGAAGTGCTTAAAAGTGTTCTTTCTGGCTAGTTAGTTTGATCTACTCCAAACCTCTCCCAGGGGGAAGAACTATAGCCATGTAAAGCAAGTGCAGCTGCCACTTCATTTTATGTTTTAAACGTTCACATTAGAGACATTTGCATAAGATAGAACAATATCAGAAAAGCTTGCATTGGGAAATACAAATGGTAAGGAAAGTATTTTAATCATACACAACTTTGTTGTTTTTGTTTATATATTTGGGGTTTTTTAGAGACTTTTAAAAAGATAAACCTTGTGGGATTCAGTCTAGTGTTGCTGTCTGCAATGGCAGACTGCTTTTTAGTGATTCCACTGTGGGAGAGATCCATGCTAAATTTCTTTTTAAGTTCCCTAATGACAGTCTCAGCAACTAAAGCCTACTTTATCAACTGGTACTTGCATAATTGGAGCCTCTTCCTTTGTCAGCAAATACTCCCATTAAGACAGTATCCTGACTGTCTGCAAGCCATGGTTTGCAAATCAAGAGGCAACTTGGGGGATATGGAATCTCTCCTATTTTTCCATTCCACTCCATTGTTTTTATAATCTTTTAAAATGCCAGTTTCTAATAGTAATAGCTCTCACAACATCTTCCAATAAAAAGTTTTTTTAAAAAACCACAATAACATTGATACCATTCCCAAATTCTGCTTCCTTGTTCTTTTTTTTGTCATGTGTAATAGTGCTACATTTAAACTAATTATATATCACACTAATTAGAGTTGATGGCAACCAGGATTTAAAATTAGGGTTTGAAAGCATGCTAAATGAAATTAGAGTCAGATCAGGAAAAAGAACTACATGAGTAAAGCAGGCAAATTAAACATCCAGTGCATTTCCAGTGCATCCAGTGCACAGGAGACCTTTTTGGTAATATTCCATTTTTTTAGAGTACTGGTAGTGCTTGACTTACAACAGTTCGTTTAGCGACCGTTTGAAGTTACAACGGCACTGAAAAAAAGTGATTCATCACCATTTTTCACACGACCGTTGCAGCCTCCCCATGATCGTGTGATCAAAATTCAGATGCTTGGCAAATGGTTCATATTTATGACGGTTGCAGTGTCCCAGGGTCATGTGATTCCCTTTTGCGACCTTCTGACAAGCAAAGTCAATGGGGAAGTCCGATTCACTTAACAACCGTGTTACTAATTTAACAACTGCAGTGATTCACTTAACAACTGTGGCAAAAAAGGTCACAAAATGGGGCAAAATTCACTTAACAAATTTCTCACTTAGCAACATAAATTTTGGACTCAATTGTGGTCCTAAATCGAGGACTACCTGTAAAGGGAATACCCTTCCATTAGAATTAAGATTTTCTTCATCTTTTCCAATATTGCAGAAACTTTGGGAGACCCAACTTTTCTAAAGAGCATTTGATTAGTTTGTTATTTTAATTTACTTTCATTTGAATTAATTTTATGGGTTTAATTGTTTTATTTATCTTTTTCTGATTTATTTAATTTATTTTTATAAATTGTATGTTAACTTCAGTTTATTATTGGTTGTTCTAATTTCTTTATATTGACACGTATGTCTTAACTACATGTAAGTTTTATCAACCAATGTGTATCTGTATTGATTCCCAATGACTGATTCTCAATAGAATGACTGATTAAATAATAATAATAATTAAATTAAATTAAATTAAGTTAAATAATTAAATTAAATTAAATTAATTAATTAAATTAAATTAAATTAAATTAAATTAAATTAAATTAAATTAAATTAAATTAAATTAAATTAAATTAAATTAAATTAAATTAAATTAAATTAAATTAAATATGGGATATACACTTACTACCACATGATCTCCAAAGAGATATCATTATGGCCATATTGTTTAAAAGATCCATATTTTTAATGATCTGTGTGGAGATAGAATTAGATATATTCTAATACCATATCAACCCCATTGTGAAAATGACTTGAAACTATTACAATTTTTTAGGACAACTTGATATTCGTATCAATCCAGAAGAGTGGGAAGGCTATAAGTCTGACGTTGACGAAAAGAAAAAAAAAGATGACAAACCATACATTCCCTGGGATAGTAGGCTGACCATGTTTCAGAAATTAGTTATAGTGAAATGTTTTGTGGAAGAGAAGGTAAGTTTTCTATTGAGAATTTAAGGCATTGTTGCTATTTTAGTAGTGTCCTTTCAGGAATGCAGGAAGAAAAGCTACTCTCCTTCATTCCCAATAAGATGTTAGTGGTTTAGACTCAACATTCTTAAACTTTTTGTCCCTGGATCCCTTGAAGAATCTAGTGAAACTCATGGATGCCTTCTCAGAAAATTATATATTAAAAATAAATATATACACATAGATTGGGTTGAAATGAAATGCAATGCAAAAAATCATGACTTGACTTTGATTGATTTTTTTTAACTGTCATAACTGAACGGTTGCTAAACAAGGCAGTCAGTAAGAGAGGACTACCTGTAGTTTATAATAAAATATAGCTAGTCTTCAACTTGCAACAGTTCATTTGGTGACCATTCAAAGTGACAATTGCACTGAAAAAAGTGATTTATGACCATTTTTCACACTGCAGAATCCCAGTGGTCATGTGATCAAATTTCAGACACTTGGCAACTGACTCATAATTATGAGGGTTGCAGTGTCTCAGGGTCATGTGATCCCCTTCTGCAACCTTCTGACAAGCAAAGTTAACAGGGAAGCCAGATTCACTTAACAACCATGTTACTAACTTAACAACTGCATTGATTCACTTAACAACTGTGGCAAGAACAGTCGTAAAATGGGGCAAAATTCACTTAACAAATATCTCACTTAGCAACAGAAATTTGGGGCTCAATTGTGGTCATAAGGTGAGGAGTTCCTGTATACTCAAATAAGTAACCGATTTAACTTTATATGAATAGTATTCAAAAATAAATGCAATTATTGTTCCACTATTTTTATTCATACTGGAACCAGATGTACTTGCGTACCCCTTATGCTGTTGTGCTAGCAAATTAACTGTGTTGCTATTTCTAGATTGTATCAGCACTTACCGAGTTTGTAATGGAGAATCTTGGGAAGCAATTCATTGAGAATCCTCCAGTTGATCTGGCAACTCTTTACCAAGATATGTCTCCTGCCACACCGCTGGTGTTCATTTTAAGTACAGGCTCTGACCCCATGGGAGCTTTCCAAAGATTTGCAAAAGAGCGAGATTATTCAGAACGGTATAGATTGTCATTCTGTATTCTATATGACACATAATACCATTTAAATGTAAAACTATGCATTCTTTTCATTTGACTATTCAAGATGGTGTATTAAGAATTTTTTTTTAAAAAAATGGGATTATATACATGCATGATAAACTTCTTGAAAAAGGCTGCCTTGCAAAATATAAGAAAAGATGCCAAATATCCCCAGGTTATGTAGTTTTTAGCAGCACTATGCCCCATTTAAATGGTCTACATTTAATTCTCGTTCTGGAGTCTTCCATTTTCCTTCCTAATAAGTAGTATGCTGTCACTAGTGACAACATTTAGTTCTGATTGGATTCATTAATGAGAACTGTTGCCTCAATAAGAAGGAAAAAAATATTTTGTTTTTGACATCTGTCTTGCCTGTTTTGAAGTTGGATGAATCAGACGTGACATTTTAATGCTGATAATTTTTTTAAAAAAGCTGCCAAAACCTCAAGCAGTGATACATTTAATGTTTTAGTTCTCTATTTTTAAAAATATAAGAAAGGAGACCATGTGAAGAAAAAATAGAGCAGTAATAATTAAACTTTGCCTGTACTTATTAATACTATGCTAAATATTCATATGTCGTAATTTGGCCACTGGCTGACAGTATTTAGCTGCTCTATTCTGGCTTCAGTTCCAGCCAAGTAAACTGTCAAATTAGATTCGTATGCATTAAAGATATATTTGCTCCTCTGGACATTTTGAGTCTCGTGCTCTTCCCTAATGTGATGCCAAACTAGAGATCTTTTATGAACAGTATAAAAATGTTCACAAACATTTGTCCCCTGCTTTGGTTTATCTGGCATGCATATGACTAAATCTGATATATAATTTAAAAAACTGCTCATCTATCTCACAAAGGGGTACACAAGGGAAAATTAATTTTTTCCTTAGTCATTTGTAGAATAGAAATAGTAGCATGTATTCATAGCTCCAACAATATTGAGCTCTCAAGAATTTTATTGGAAAAAAAATGACCCACAATAGTTGGACACATATTCAAAGAGAGAGGTGCTGCTGTTACTGAAACAAAGCAAAGCAAGCCAATGACAATCCATCAGGCAGATGATAAGCCTTTGCTTTTTGCTGTTTGAATAGGACTGTCAAATAGTCAGGATTTCAAATATGATTATTTGTTTCAGAGGCTGGTACCACTTCTAGAACTAAAAGAGGAGACCCTTTTGCACTTCATTGGTTTCAAAGAGTGATTGAGGGCAGACATACCTTTTTTGGGTCATGCCTAAAAGCTTTGATATGTTACCATTTTTCTTAGGACAAAGACTTCATGGAACTTTCAAAATAAGTTTTTATTGCCTTCACTTTGAGCTTTGCAACTTTCAGGTTTCACAGGGAGATGGTGTGAGTTATACAACTGATTCATGTCAGCTGTATTTGAGAAGGTCTAGCCCGGGGGTGTCAAACTCACAGCATCACGTTGTCGTCACGTGACATATCATGACTTTTTCCCCCCTTCGCTAAAACGGGTGGGACTGGCCACCGTGTGATGCATCCAGCCCATGGGCCACAAGTTTGACACCCCTGGTCTAGCCTGAGGATTTTCCACCGTTTCAAAAATACATAGCTGTTCCTACTGGTTGAGGCACCTGTACAAAAAGGCTTGTTAATCATTTTAAAATGATTAACTGCATTAATATCAAACATTTTATCAAACATTTCTTCTTATATTTTTAATGAGGCATGTAGAAATGTTTTAAATAAATACAATAAAAGAAATAAATGAATAAAGAGAGCAGGTAACGTGAACTCTGAGTGTGGGATGTATTCAGTATCAAGTAATAAAACTGCTTTTCAGAAGATGCATACTGTAGTCCAGATTCATAATAACGTAGCATACAAAACATCCTGTATTGATTTCAGTGGATAAATAAATGATTGCTCAGTTTATGTGAAAGTTGAATTATTTTTATGTTTAGATGTAAATAATTGATCCTGCTAATCACTAAGCATCTAGAATATTTAAATAATGTATTTCAGATATGTATAATATGAATACTAACAAAATGCATTGATTTTCAGAGTGCAATCAATCTCCTTAGGACAAGGACAAGGACCTATTGCTGAAAGAATGATTAAGGATGCACTGAGAACAGGAAACTGGATATTTCTTCAGAATTGCCATTTAGCTGTTTCATGGATGTTACCAATGGAAGAGCTCATAAAAACATTTACAGAGCCAGGTAAGTATTTTAAAATTATTTTTCTTTCTCAGGAATGTTTCATCTGAAAGAATTCAAAGTTGATTCAGAATTTAAACTACGGGGCCATGTTGGAGGTTGGGGGTAGATTGTAACATTTAAAAGAAAGGTTGGTGAAAGGTTGGTGATCTTCTGAATATTTCAATCCTATAATTTAATAGCTACAACGTTTCTATGGGTATTTTACTTTTCTACTGAAGTTCTTGAGATTGAAACATTCCTGACAGAAGGTTTTACATACCTCTTATTTTTAATGGTTATCGCTTTTTTCACAAACATTATCTCAGTTATTCTTGCAATAACCTCGTAAAATGGAACCTGATTATTATTCCCATATTGCTGAACAGTTGCTGAAAAAAAATGGGTTGGCTGTAGGCTCTTGGCAATAGAAGACAAGACTTGAATCATGGGATTTCATTTCTTGGTTCATTTTCTATTGAATAAACTAAACAGAATAGACAATTATAATGTCCAGAAGAAGAATGGAATGATGCTGCCTTGAATGTTTATGGGAAAGATGGGATAGAAATCTAACAAATAAATAAAAATTCAAAAATAATCACTAGGAAAATTTTAAATTATTTGGAAAGGAATATGAGGGAAAGGGTGGGAATCCTCATTCCTTTTTGCAGCAATAGTTTATTTTCCCCCCAATCTATTTATGTCAATAGATTTATATTATGTTGAGTTTAACCTTTAACCTCTGTCCTACACAGTCTTGATTTCTTTGTGTTCTAATTGAAAGAAACAGTTGTATCTCTTTGGGTCTATGATAAAAATGTTTCACCCATGTACAGGTAGTCCTTGACTTAAAACCAGTTGGTTAGCTACCATTCAAAGTTACAATGGGCACCCCCAAAAGGTACTTATGACCCAATATCTCTGGGCCACTGCCACCTAGTCATATGACTGCGTTTTCAACGCTTGGCAACTGACATACACATCTACATCATTGTAGCAACCCAGGGCTACATGATTGCAATTTACAATATTTTTGCCAGAAACATGGCATTTACTTCCAGTTTCAGGGGAAAAAACTGCTTAAAGACTGCAAGATTCAGTTAATTTAAGAACTACCTATATTGTAGATGAAAATGTATTCTTTGTTCAGTGGTGGGATTCAAGTAATTTAACAACTGGTTCTCTGCCCTAATGATTTCTTCCAACAACCAGTTTGCCAAACTGCTCAGAAAGTTAACAACCGGTTCTCCTGAAGTGTTGCGAACTGGCTGAATCCCACCACTGGCTTTGTTGCTTTGCCACCTTTCAGAAATATATACAGTTTATGTTCATCACAGAAACTTAGGTCACATTCAGCACGAAAAATTTAGAATTATTAGTTTTCATATTGCTTCCTGTGTTTAATTTTTATTTAATAGAATCTGCTGAAAAGTGAGGAATAGTAATTGGTGAGCAATGGTCATAATAGTTTAAAATGCATTTTGTTTTGGGAACTGGCCTGTTGACCAATTTTTCCTTCACAGCTAGAAAACTCAGATTTTTGATGAATTCAGCATTCCAAAAGGGAACATGAAGGAAGAAAGATCTTTGATTATCTTCTTTCTCTCTCAAAACTTTTATTAAAGGATTTATATACCAGCTGAAGGAGGGAATTTAGGTGTGGGAATGTGAACCTTCTCATAGAAATCTTGCTTTGGCTCTTGCAAATCTTACATTTTCCCAATATTTTTTTTTAAAAAGAGCCCTGAAACCTGGTCAGGGTTCACAGAAATTGTAACATTCCCCCTTTGCTCTGATAGTGGAGTAGTCTCAGAGACCAGGGAATGAAATAAAAGGCATCTTATGGTTTCTGGTTTCACTATATTAGAAATGTCTTGTTTTATCATACGTATTATTAAAAATTCTATATTTTCAGGTGCTACTATCCATGAAAGCTTTCGACTCTATTTGAGTTCCATGCCATGTACTACTTTCCCTGTTACTGTCCTTCAGAATTCTGTCAAGGTAGGGCTGATTTTTAAAAAAAATTAAAATGGAAAATACAGTTGCAGAGTAAATTATTTTCAGCATACAGAACAAATTGAATTCACTGCAGCTGCAATTATCTGTTTCTGAAATTGCTTCCTCTCTAAAAAAAAAAAATGAGCAGCATAAAAAAAAATGAGCATAAAAAAAAGCCCCAATACCCTAATTGTTAGAACTTCCTTTGTTCCATCTAATTGTTTTTAAGTAACAAATTAACATCAAAATCCAAAAGAGATTCTGTAGGAATTTATAACCTAAATAATGATGGAACACCACAGTGAGTGGAAAAGAGGACCTAAAGGGGCATGATGAAGTGCAAGAAGTTATATAAATGCAATTACATTATTTAATTTATATTAAATTTTCATTTCAGTTGGTGAAGACTAGGCAAGTTTTATTAAAAAAAGATTATGTTCTGCAATATTCAAAGCAGATATACTTCAGAACGAGGCACAAAACAGCCACTGGTAGCATTATCTTTTTTGTTTTAATTTTTTCTTTTATCCGTTTTTTCCATGATAACTGTTTCTCTGACTTGGATTCTCAAATTGGTTAGTGTCCATCAACTTAAAATCCCGTCAACGAAAGAGCTGCTGCTCAAATCCATTAAAAATAGTCCCAAGATTTCTGTATAATTGATTGCTTTTGCACATGCAGTGGTTGTTTTATTATGTTTTACATGAAATATTATTTCCATGAATAAAATGTTTAGGCTCATCCAAGGCTGCAGTGCATCAAATCTGATAAAAAAATATTAAATTGTGATGGAAATAACTCAAGCCCTCTTCAGATTCAATAACTGCAGGGTTATTCCATGAACATTGTTGTTTCCATACTGTAAAGCACCCTAAGTTTAATTATCAACTGCTTTATGAACTATGAAGTTCCATTTTCTAAAAATGGCAAACACTGCCCCTGATGCCACTATTACCTGTCCTGAGGGCAAAGCCTACAAATGAATGAAGTTTTCATCTGCATGGTCCAAAAAGGTTTGTCAACAATGTAATATGAGACTGGCTGCCTTAACAGAATACACCCCTTGGTCTTGGGTTGGTATTGATAAATGACAGCTCTATCTGTAGTAAGGCCTTATCATTGCATAGTACAGTTATGTAATGAACAGACATGGCATGTATAAAATTATCGAAAACATGGTTAGAGGTGTAAAAAAGATATAATTCTGTTTTGGGTGTGGGATATTTTGGCAGCCTACACAGCAAAATCAGAAAAAATGGGGGGGGGGCAGATCCTACAGGAGACCACGTCAATGATGAATTGTGCACCTTCTCATGGTGCCTGAATGTATAATCTTTCTTTGAGACTATACTGTAAAAACAAGCTAGAGCTTTCATTAGTGTGTGATCCAGCCTGCTGGCCATCCTACATGTCACTGTCGGAAGGGTGGTGCCAGGCTGGTTCCTTGTAGTGCTGTGGACTTGAACTTTTGTTCCCATTGGAACAAAAGGTATGCAATCTAAAAATGGAGCACAGTGCGCTACAGTCAGTTCGCTGTCAGGTTTGTTTGCCATCAATAAACTCTGCAAAGGCAGTAGACAAATTAAGATGGCCTGCCCTTGGCAGCTGATAGATCTGAATGCTTTCCTGGCACCATATGGGGATTTACTCAGTGTCTAGCACCTGGTATCCTATTGGAATGGGGAGACAGACATTGTGCGGAACATGATTGCTTTTGAGCATCCTCACTTTGGTTACAGATCCTTGAATGGTTTTTAGTTTCTTACAAAGAAATCCCAGGAAATCAAGATGTAAAGAGATGCCTACAGGGCTCGTTTAAAAGACAACAAATAAAAAAATATAAATGACAAATACAAGACCATGTTTAATTACTTATTTGTTTGTTTATTAAATTTACTTGCCTCCCATCTTGTATCAAAACAACTCTGGGCGACTTATAGCATAAAAACACTAAAATCGTAACAGATATTTCTATATCTGTATATTTCTAAAATAGTAAAAATAGAAACCACAATCAAAATTAAATTTTAGTTATTAGATGGGAAGGAAGGGAACAAGACACACGAGAGGGAGGTGGGATTTCCTCTTAATTCATCAATCAGCTCCAGTGTGATGCTCCCCTATTGAGGTCCCAAATCATCTGGCAAAGCCAGGTTTTCAGGCTCTTGTGGAAGATCAGAAGAGTGGGAGCCAATCTCACCTTAGGAGGTAAGATGTTTCTAAGTGCAGGAGCCACGGCAGAGATGGCCCTTCTCATGGACCTGGCCAGCTAGAATTGCTTGACCGCAGCATGCTTCTGCCGGTACAGGTAGGGTGGGCCAGTCCCAGTTGGGTGAGACGGTTCCTTGAGTAATTCCATATGTGCAGACTGTAAGACACTTTGGTATGCCATAACAAGTAAATACTTTCACACTTAGTATTAAAAACAAACTGATTTTTTTTTTAAAAAAATTAAAAATCCTGCTTTGGCAATCAGTCATTTGAAATACAGGCCACATGTTCTTCTGCCTGTTCCATAACAAAGTCAAAATGCCGATATTTATTCCCCATTTATTGAAAACAAAGCTAGTTTGTGGGTTATTTTATCTATGCCAGAGATGGCCACTCTTTTTTGACCTGAGCAACTCATAACTCAATCCTCACAGTCTGGGGAGGCATCAGCAGATCTTTGAGGATTTTAAAAGGCTGAGAATGTGAGCACTTCACTTCCCAGAAGTGTTAACTTCTCATTACCATTCATATTTTCATTACCATTCTGTTCAGTACAGCAGTAGCACCTCTGAAATTTGGAATACATTCTCCAATTCTGTTCTAGATCAGATATCACTCCAGATCACCTCCTCAAAAGGAAAGAAATGTTTCACTGGCCACAATGAATATCGGTACAAATAATCATTTAGCCTTCTTCAAAAATATGGGGAATCTCTGCCCTGAAAATGATTTTAACTTCCATTAAATCTTCCACTTCCACTGATTTTACTAATTGTATCTCTGATTAAAATGCTTTCTACCCACAAAACAGATTTATATCAGACAAGTATCTCAAATGGTACAGGTAGTCCTCGACTTACAACAGTTCATTTAGTGACCATTCCAAGTTACCGTGGCATTGAAAAATGTGACCTATGACCATTTTTTACAGTTATGACATTTGCAGCATCCCCATGATCAGATGCTTGGCAACTGGTTCATATTTATGACTGTTGCTGTGTCCCAAGGTCATGTGATCACTTTTTGCAACCTTCTGACAAGGTCAACTGGGGAAGCCAGATTCACTTAACAACTGGGTTACCAACTTATCAACTGCAACAATTCACTTAACAACTGTGACAAGAAAAGTCATAAAATGGGGCAAAACAGATGTCTCACTTAACAACAGAAATTTTGAGCTCAATTGTCATAAGTTGAGAACTAACTATTTGAAAATGATAAAAACAACTTTATTGTATGAGTTCTAACTACAATTGCTCCATATTTATCATTTATGTAAGCAGATTCATTTTTACCTGCCTTACATATCCTTACTTTCTGAAGCTTTTCATTTCTGTATGCAACTTTGGATAAGTAATCTCATATATTAACTTGGTTAAAAGCTGAGAGTTTTCCTCTGACTAGAAAATGCCATTTGCATACAGATAGCTACTAATTCATGCATTAACTTGACAACACAGTGCACAACTGGAAAACCTAGTCCTGTAGCTGTGCAAATGATTAAATGCAATGAGGCATGATGTGTGTGAATTACCGCTGCTTCATAGCTATTTCATATTACATAATTTTATAGAAGCATCATAGGAATACTATCTGGAAGTTGTTAACATATATATTTGAAAATCAATTTGATACATGTGTGTACATATATTTTTCCATTCAGGTAACAAATGAACCCCCTAAAGGTCTACGGGCAAACATCAGAAGAGCCTTCACAGAAATGACTCCCACGTTTTTTGAGGAAAATATCTTGGGCAAAATCTGGAGAAAAATCATTTTTGGCATTTGCTTTTTTCATGCAATTATTCAGGTATCTCCTATTCTAAGAATATATTAAGTAATAATTAATAGTGATCATCCGTGTATGTTGTAGTAATGAGATATTTTTAATAGGCATATTAATATCAAGGATGTGCAAAACTTAAGGTTTTACTCCTGGAGCATTCTTCAAAATGTTCCTTTTATTCTCTCTGAAAACACATTGAATCAGTCAGTCTGGAAGTGAATTGACTGTTTCTTGAAATAAATCTTCAAGGATTGTAAGTTATTTGTGGTTTCTGGACACAGTCCTAACCTCTCTAGTTCTGGACTATTAAACCCCACAAACAGATAAATCACCTTCAGAATGGCCAGATAGTTTCAGATTCATAATTCCATTCTGAGGAATGGGTCACACAGGTAATTAACACTCGTATATTAGTTCAGAACAGCAGTGTTCATGAAGCCTACTCTATTCATTTTATTTACATCAAAAATTTATCGGTAATCTTTCTGCAAAACTCAAAGTTCTGGTAACATTCCTCTGAGTTGTAGCCTTTGTGTTGCATGCAACCTTCATCATAATTTTAAAAACAGCCTGCAAATGATCAGTTCAGATCACTGGTGAAAGCAAACTGTACTTCCGCTGCAGCACACAGCTTTTAAAAGAGAGGAAATAGTATCAGGTGCATTCTTTTATTGAAGCACAAATTGTTTTTATATGATATCAGAGGCAGCAGAAGCAAAAGCCTTAAAGGCGTGAGTGGGCAGACCCTCAATACAGAGTTTGCTTACCAACATCTTCCTTATGTCGTAATGTTTCTGTAGTTGTGGTAACAATCTTTTTTCCTTGGGAATGTGGCTTTGAGGCAAAGGTAATTTGCTTTGCTAATGTCTTCTTATTTACTTCATAAGATTATCATCATATCAAACTTCCAGTAAAATCTTAGTCAACCTAAACATGTTTTCAGTTAAAGAAAATTTAAGATATCAAGTATCTATTGGAGTGGAAGATTTGCATTCCTGTTGTTGCATTCAGAAACATTTTGATTTAATTTCATCCAATCCAATTTATTGCTATAAAAGAAAGAAAATATACTCTGTAAATATTTATGCAACAATTTGTTCATCTCAGTTGAACTTTCTTCTCCATTCCATTTTGCTTCAAATTCTCTTAGCTGTTTGTGACAAAACTAAGCATAAAGAATGTTGGAAGACACCAAAAGAAGAATCCAAGTTTCTCATAGTAAAATATAATATTTATAATATCTGCAGATTGTTAATATTGTGCAATGAAATATTATAGACATTTATGGAATAGAAATCCAGGCCTATTCAGAAGCTTTTTTTGTATTGAGTTACTGCCCATATTTAATGAAGGGACACATTTTAAATTCTAAATACAAATATTGATGAAATACTGAGTTCAAACTGAAATCACAAACTGATTTCAGTGGAATTCAGATATACCTCAGTTTCTCTGATCTTACCCGCTGATTATAAAATGAAAATAATTATCTCTAATTTTGGAAATAGAATCCTTTCTCTCCTCCTTAAGATTAGAAAAGAAAAATAGTGTATAATTCCTGATTTCAACTTGGGTATGATCCATGTGCTGGAAATGAGCCAGCCAGTGTTGAATATAAGTATAGCAGTTGATTGAACTTGAACGGGGAGATCTGGATTTAAATCTGCTGTGCAACCATAGTGTGTCTTTGGATCAGCAATTCTCTTTTAGTCATAAGAGTTGTTGCAGAAAACAGGTCTCATCCATATAGGCTGGACATTAAAGGAAAAATTTAGCCATTAATTTGGCCTTGGCCTTGGTGATTATATGGACAATTGCCTGCCATCTTGACCTGCATATGTGCATAGCTCTCCCAAAGACATTTGAGTAATTCAAGTCATTTCCCTACCTTACATATTGTTTTCCCATTCTGCTCCACTCAGTCTTGCCAAGCATATTAATTTATGCAGATCACTATTTGCTCACGAATCATGCATATTTATTTTGAGTTTCTCCTTACTGATCAATAGAGTAATCAGTCTTTATATGTTCAGGAACGATTTCTACATCCAGCTTTCACCTCTATGTTTCCACAAAAAGACCCATTTTTAACCATTCTAACTTTAAGTGTTGGAAAGATATTTCTAGTTTGTCATTTTATTTCTCCCTAGATAAATTTCCTCTTCACTTTTTCAGCACATGATCTTACGTGCTCTTGTGCTCAAGAACATCAGTCTATCTACTGGTTTCTTTTCTTTACTATGGACTGTTTAAATCTTGTTTTTGACATTAATATTTGAATATTTAACAAAGATTTTTCACTTCACATTTTCAATTTCATAATGAACTTTTTCAAATTCTGTATTTTAATTTTATTTCATCTAATAATTCTTTAGTTGTTTGATTCCAAGTATCATCCCTTCTAATCCTATCATTCACTGAATATATTTTTTGAATTAGTTAAACAAATCAGGAACAAAATGCATCTTTAGCTCACTTTCTTCTCTTTTCTGAACTGGTGTTTCTTCAAATTCAGTTCCTACAGAAGCTTCTTCTTTTTTTTTTTTTGCAAAATATTTTTTATTTTTTCCAACATAACGCATAAAATGCATCTCTTTCGAGAGCGAAGTCTCGATCCGGTCATGAATAGGTACAATTGCTTACATTTTGAAAAAGCTGCATTCACAATTTCCCATTATATCTTTTAAAATTCAAAGTCAAAACATAGAAAAATTTTTAGTCATAAACTCTAATATCTTGATCAGAACCATTCTATTATATCACCACCAATTTAATTTCCAGGTACACATTTAATTCATTATTATGCTCATTTATAAATTCAATTATCTCTGGTTCTTTTCCAAGCTCTCTTCATTACACCTTTTAACATCAATATTAAAACATTAAAAAAAGAAAAAATATATTCTAATCTCTTAGTCTAATTATTTATCTTACAATTTCTAACCACACATCGTAATTTCAACTTAGATACAGCTCTATTTTTTATTTCAATTAATAAATCAAAATTCAATCCATATTTCTTAATCTCTTGACACCTTCTTCAGTTCTTTAAACCTTAAAGCTTTATCAATTTGCCTTTAGTTTTGCATATTTCATATTCTCAAATTTATCTCAAAATCCATATCCTCCTTCCTATCTCCTCCTATTATTGGCTGATTTCCAGCATATTATAGTTTGGCTGATTAACAGCATATCCTCTTCCATACCTCCAGCTTTGTTTGGCTGATTTCCAGCATGCTTTATTTTGGCTGATTTCCAGCATAGTCACCTCCATACCTCCACCCATTGTTGGCTAGTTTCCAACAAATTGTATTTTGGCTGATTTCCAGCATAGTCTCCTCCGAACCTCCCATTATTATTTGGCTGATTTCCAGCATGTTTTGTTTTGGCTGATTTCCAGCATATTCTCCTCCAAGTCTCTTTCTCTTATTTGGCTGGTGTTACCAGCATATTTTCCTCCACGCCTACATCTGTTGTTTTAGCTATTTCATTTTAACTAGTTCACATATTACATAATTTTTTTTTTCAGATACCACAATTTGGCTTAGCATAAATTTTAACAAATATTTTCTCATATATTTTAAGATCATCTACTTCATATTTATTTTAAATTTCAAAAATTCATTTAAGCGTTTAGAACATTTAGAAAAATCATATTCTCATTCATTCATTCATTTATAGTCTTATTTCATAACCAAATACATATGTTATATAATCTAATTTAAAAGGAATGGAAATAAAAGGTGAAAGAGAGAAAGAAAACAAAACAAAAACAAAGAAGGAGAAAAGAGGGAAAGTAGAAATAAAAAAGAAAAGAAAAAGTATCAAGAAAAGAAAGAAAATCAAAAAGGTAGCAAAGGGAAACAAAAAAAAGGTATATCTCATATCAATATTCAAACTTCAAATATGCATTAAGCATTACATTTCCATTTTAATCAAACTATGTTGTTTTGCTTAACTTGCAATCTACTATAAATCTTTTCATCTTTTCAATCTGTCCAAAATTGTTCTTTTTCAATTTCAATATTATCAATGTTAAAAATTCTATAAAGTTTAGTTCTTTTATATCATTCCATATATAAAATCATCATCTCTTCTTTTAGTGCCACGCCTTTTTTCCTTTTCTTTTTTTTTTTATTGCAAAAGTTTTACAATTACATTTTCACCCCTTTTTTCACCCCCCTCCCCAAACTTCCCATCCTCCCTAACCCTCCCTAACCCTCCCCCCCCAGACTTCCCTATTATGTACTCATAACTAATAACACTGATATATAAGCTTGAACCCATCCCTCCCCCTGTATAATTTTTCCTCTTTATCTCTTTACATTAAAATATTTCTAATACATTATTTTCAAATAAAAGCTATTTGATACTTTCTAGTTTGGTATTTGTTCTGAACATATTCTATCCACCTTTTCCATTCCCATTCATAAGTCTCTTGTGAACAGTCTTTTAAATATGCTGAAATCTTCGCCATCTCTGCAAAACTAGCCATCTTCAAAGTCCATTCCTCGATAGTGGGCAAAGCTTCATTCTTCCAATATTTACCTATCAACAATCTTGCTGCTGTTATCATATACAATATCAGTTTTATTTCACCCCGTGTAAAACCCTTAACTATACCCAATAAAAACAACTGTGGAGAAAATTGAATTTTTTTCCTCAAAACATTCTGCATGACCCACCAAATTTTTATCCAAAAAGCCTTAACTTTCCTGCAGGTCCACCAAACATGATAATACGTAGCATCTAAACATTCACATCTCCAACATTTTGGCTGAACATTAGAACAGTCCAAGCAGGAATTAGAAGTAGTGCAAGGTGCAGAAGGAGGTTTTCTGAGTGAGCCCTTGTTTGATTCTTCTCCAATTTTGGACTTGATTCAGTTGACTGAAGTTAAAGATCAACGTATAACTAGAGCCTTTTTTCCTTTTCTTGATGCGCCTGGTAGTTCAGTTATAGTTATTCCATTTTATTTCTTTTTTCTTTCCATCAATAAAGCTTCCAATAGACAGACTGAGTATCCCCAGAGTCAAAGCTCCTTATTTGTTGCCAAAGTAATCCAGTTAAAATAACAAGACACTTAGTATCTCTTCCAAGCTGCTAACAATCTGCAATTATACTTTCACTTCTTCACAGTCTCCATTTTGTGTATTGCAAGGCTATCCGCTTGTCTTTTCCCTTTGTTTTAAAAAAGTCCTGTTTATCACCTCTTTCCTTTTTCTCTCTTCCAAAAATAATCCATTCCCATTTAAAAAAAGAAAAAAGAACAGTTTTCAAAATTTATAACTTTTTAAAAAGGCAATCATTCCAAATAAGCAATAAAATCCATAATCCTTTGGTGGGTCTTTCTGTTTTAAAAAGTATTTTGCAAATCTTCTTGCCCCAATACTCCGTAGCTGCTAATTAAGGCTAGTGCACATTTATCAATATCCACAGTTTAAACGCTGTTCCCGCCTGGGTTTGGTCTTACTTACCTGGCTTCCGAACACCTCGCTCTCACTTTTTGTTCTTCCTCCAGCGCAATGCTTTCTCTGGTTGGCCCGGGCTTCGAGGCAGTCACCATGACTGGCGCTCCCCCGTCGCCAGCTCAGAGGGCTTCCTCCGGCCTTGAGGAACTTGCCCGTTCCTCTCGGCCGTCTAAAAGGTCCCTCTCTCTTCCCCTGTCCCTGCAGGACAGGGTAGGTCCGCAGACCTGCCAGCAGCAGTTCGCCAGTCGGGGTTTTCGCGGGGCTCGTAAGAGCCCTGCCATTTCCCCAATTGAATTGCCCAGCGCCAACCGGAAGTCCAGTTCCTACAGAAGCGTCTTGTTCATTGTAAACATTCCTTAAAAACAATTAGTTTCATTGCTTATTCTAGAATGTGCCTGTGTATTTGATATTTTTTTGTTCATGTTTGGCTCTCTCGTTTTTGTAAGATTTTAAGCAACCCTGTTTATGTGAAGGAGTGCTTCAGTAATTTGCTTATTATTGGATTAATTATTCTGTCTATTTCCAATCTCTATGCCATATTTTCTTGTTCCATATTAGTTGGTATAAAGCTCTTAATTTTAAGTGTAAAGCTAAAGCTAAAGCTTTAAATAGTTCATTTCTGTGCCTTGTACTTTTCTATTTGACAGCTAGTCTATTGTCTATTGTACCTCACTCTCTAGTGGAATCAGTCCTTGAATATATGTCCTCTCTATAAATGTATCTGTCATTCTATAATCCCATTTGTAAAGGGTTTTAGAATAGTCTTTCCATCTTCCTTCAACCTCATTTGTCTCTGTTAGACCTCTTCTATGATTGAGTATTCCTCCTTTGCTGTAAATTTTCTGGTGCTACCTCTCATTTTAAAAATACCTCTCATTTTTCTGGTTATTTTCAAAACATTGTTGACATTCTTGATTGAGATATCTTTTTTGTCCTTACGTGTTTAATACTGAAAATCTGTGTTCAGACATCAGACTTCTTTCTTATTGCCCAGACTTTCATCCTCTGACTTTTTTTTTTTTGTCAAACACAATAGCTCATCCTCAAAGCCACTTGGATCATTTCTTCTTTGAAACTTGAAGAATGATCTTTTTTGCTTTAGTTGTCAGTGTTTCTTATTTATTTGAATTGCTCCAGAAGTTGTCCTATGCCTACGTTAGGCATGCTGAATTTGTTCCTTACATTAAACTTGAATTCTGGCTATCTGTACTCTTGATTGAACATTGCTGCCATGTTACTTTCTTTGATTTTGCTAAGTGAAACTCATCTTTATTTGACATCAATACTTAATAGACTTAATAGTTCCACAATTTGCATCTGGAAGTAGTCTTGCAGACTGGATTTTTCCTTCTCCATCTATTTCCTATGATACAGTCAAATTGATTCTGATGTCCTGCGTATCAGTGTTTTCAAAAGGGCACTAATCTTTTACCCTGAAACAATTAAGCTTCTGGGCATTAAAACTCACTGCATCAGAGATGCAGTATCATCCTTAAAAAAAAGATTGTAATCTATTCCTTTCTCCAAGTGGTACACTAGAAAACTACATGCATCTGCTGTATGTAGAAGAAGGGTTATAAATATAAACATCTAATTGCATCTTTAACAGTTTTTGTATTTTTGTGAAAATTGTTCAAAAATGCTTTCCCAAGATTTCTGGAACCAGGGTGACATTCTAGCCAGGTTTTCACCTGCTGCTTTTACTCAAGCTGTTGAAAATAGAATGTCAGGAAAAACCTTGATTTGTTTTCTAATCAGTGCGTGTGGAAATGTATTATATAATTCTCCCTAGTTTCTTAATCACTGCCATTCAGTTAGTAGCCTCTGGTTCCCTGATGTTCCTCCGGTAATATAGATCTCAAGAGAAAACTAGGTACAGGTAGAAAAAACAACTAAAGAGGAAATAGCTCTTTCATCTCATTCTTCAGAAAAGCAGGAGCTATTTTGTCAGTTTTCTAGGACAAACATATCTTCTGTTGATTCATTATCACAATGAAAATCTGATATTATCACTAAATGAAATAAGCCATGGGAACTCGCGAAATAGAATCTGGCGGGGAGAATTATAGAAATTGTGAAGGGACTGAATAATTCTTACAGGGTTTTTTATGATTTCTTATTTTTGTCATGAAATTCTTCAACGCTGACCAAAAAAATTAATTTTTCTAATCTTCAAGGAAAGGAAAAAATTTGGACCCCTTGGTTGGAACATATGTTATGAATTTAATGACAGTGACAGAGAATGTGCCTTATTAAACCTCAATCTTTATTGCCAAGAAGGAAAAATACCCTGGGATGCCCTCACATATATAACAGGTAAAGGTATCAAGTTAATAATTTTGTGACATCTGTACTGATCCATACATATTACCTATCATAAATGTCTGCTGTAAGTGATTGGGGTCAGAGAATTATTTATGTGAGACCAAGGACTTTGTGTTATCCAATGCACTTTTTAACCTTAAACGTAAAAACAAAAACATAATCCTCCAGTATGACTATCAGCTGGGAATTTTATTTGAACTGTCCCCATAAATCTGTGTGGTATGAAGCTGTGGAATTATGCCAGCTTCTCTCAGTTTTAAAAATAGTTCGCCATAGCACAAAAGGAGCTGTTGATTATAAGTCGTAATCACTAGCTCATAGATCCACTTACATATTCATTTGAGGAATGGAATATACGTGGAGTGGAATGTAGTCCAGAATCACAGGAGGGAGGAGCAAAGAGACAATGGATTATCTGTTGGGCAGGAAGAGAGCAAGTTCAAGCCCTCCCTAGCAATTCATAGAGCATATGTATAGTTATTGCAGATAATTGCTTTATGCAGGCCAACAAAATAAAGGAACTACTCAGAAGTAGCTCCACATGTCACTCTTGGTTCTTTGAGCCTGATAATATCTCAGCTAGAGTGTTTATAATGCTTTGCTGACCAAATGAATTTAGGAAGGTTTGTTTGGGATATTAAATACTCATTTTCAAGGCTTTCTGATTACTGATGTAATTATTATCCCACTGAGTTCACAATTATACATAACAACAACTTAATTGCTGGGACAAGCAATTCATTCTTTCCTGCATAGAAAAAATATCTGGTGACTGTTGTTTGTCTATATCCAGTATCTTCATTGCATTATGAAGTATCTTCATTTCCGAACAGAACTATCAGTGTTACTCATAGAACTACCGATTTCTTCTGTGTGTGATATATGCATATCATTATGCAACAAATTAAAATTTTCCAACTGAAAAATTGAAAGCCTGAAATTGTCCATTTGTCAGTAAATTGTTGATACAGAATTGTACATTTTTTTTACCAGTAGAATGCAGGATCTTCTACAGCTACAGGTATGAGGGCAAATTATAACAACTATCCAGTTAAAATGTTAAAACAAGCAAATAAAATTAAGCATGAAAATGGGTAGAACTATCAAGTTTAAATGTGTTTTACAAAATTCTTAAATACCAACAAGTTGTTTTAAGTCCATATCCATGCGTTCTAGCGATCGGGGCAATTACAAAAAAGGTTCAGCCCCTGGATTCCACTAGCAAAGCTACAGCAACTTTAGAAAAACTTCCCCAGTTACTTCATCATCTAGAAAAATGTGCTCTCTAAGAGGCTTTAAATATATAAACCAGCACATTGTCTTTCACTATGAAATTCACTATGAAATAAACTTGCAGCCAGTGAAGGTCTTTTAGTACAACTGTAGCCTGACTACTGAGCTCTGTGTTAATTGAGATTTCTAGGCTAGATTCAAAGGCATCACCTTACAAAACACACTGGGATAATCAAAAAGCAAGGTGGCTACCAGTATAAAGCAATTTTCTTCTAGGAAAAGGCACAGTTTTCACATCAGAGAAAATTGATAAAAGACACTCTTAAGGAATGGCTCTGAGGAAACAGAGAGGGATCTGGTTCTACAGCAGCTCCAGACTGCACATGTCCTCTTTTTCAGGAAAATAAGTGACCTCCCTCCTCCCATGTACTAAAACTAAATATACCCAGCAGATAGATAAGTAGTAGGCTCCATTTTGTTACCCTGTAATACAAAAATCTCCATGGATCTGTTTTAAGTGATCTGAGGAGGTTAAGTTCTGAAAAGGCTTGGGTTTTGCTCCTCTGAGAATATTTATGATATAGCCCTTCATCTGAAGAAAACAGCACAATTGGTAACCGAATACGTGGATATGATTGGGGTAAATTGTAGGAGTGACACAGAAATATGATTTTCATTCTCCTTTAGTTCTTTTGCTCTATTTTGTAGCACATGGTCTTTTCTTGCTTTACATTTTATATTTACAGACCAGCAGTAGGGTGAGTTGTATATCTCATGGGAACATGTATTATTCTGATATGGCCTAATGAATAATCAATAAATTATTATTTATATATTATTATGGTTTGTCACACTGTCAGCCAGGTGTTCAGATTGGATCTGGCATTTTTATCCACCTATGGAGTCCTTCCCAAGGATTATATAATGCATTCATTATTATTTTAATCAATAAATTATCATTATTGTAGGAAAAACACGGTGTTCGCCTTGATTTGTGGACAAAACACAAACTCACGTAGTAAAAATTAGCATTAGACTCTTACTATGATTTCAGTCTCTGTTAATTTTCCTGGCTGTTTCAATACATTTATTACCCAGAGCTCAATCTGCTGGCACTCTCAGCTTCACTATTGTTAATGTGCGGTAGGGCCAGCAATATACTTAACACTGCAGTTCAGTGAAAACTGCAAAGTAGGTACAACTTTATATATTTATGAAGTTATTACAGTTGCCATAAAGCTCTAAAAGGTTGAATATTATTTCAGCTAAAAGCTTTTAAAAACAAAATTTCAAAATCTGACATGAAAATTGAAAGTCACAATTTGCACTAATGGTATCTATTATGTTTATCATTTTGGCTACATGTTTCTATTTAAATGATAGAATAATCTTACTGAGTGTTTTCGTAACCCACATTTGTACACCAAAGGTTGCCATAGTTAAGGAAAAAATTAGTCACAAAGTGTTATAAGATAGCCAGGTATCCATATTTTACACTTTTTCCATCAAATAGCACGTTATTTAATTATGCAAGTATTAATCAGCCTGCAAAATTTTGCATATTCACCAATTCTTAATCTTTTATTACACATATTTTGAGGGTCTGGCATTTTGCACATTTTTATTTATGTAGTCAGATGAAATTTAGATACATGATAACACATTTTAGAAGTCACCAGTTCAATAATTATTCAGAGAAAATAGAGCTAAAAATGTGTTACATTAAACATAATGAATGATGAGATCATTTATAAAACAAATAATGTTGCAGGGGAGATTACATATGGAGGAAGAGTTACAGATGCTTGGGATCAAAGGTGTCTTCGCACAATCCTAAAGAGGTTTTTTTCTCCTGAAACCTTAGAAGATGAGTATAAATATTCTGAATCAGGTAAATACATTTTAAGTTGCCGATATCTGACATCAGTAAAAGTTTCTATTAAACTGATTACAATTGCTCTATTGAAATGATTCAATTGTGTTTGAGAAGAATAAAACTAATTACTGGTATTGCATTCGTCCCTGGAATGGTTATTATGAGCAAGAATACACAACCTGAGGTGTATTGGCCACCTGTCACATATAAAACCTTGAATGTGTACACCAGAGCCTCAAAAGAATTCACCAAGCTATAATTTTCAATGACATAAATACATAGGTAATTGATTCCCTTAAAAGAATGGACATAAAAATCAGGTATACCTAATTTCATTTTAAATTAATACAATTTCAGGTATTCAGCAATACATTTCAGATTCTCATGATTTAATCTGTTCCTTAAGTGACTGCAATGTATTCTCATTCACCCCCAACTGCTCATTTGCCACCTATCCTTATGTTCATCAATTTAGTCCTCATGGATATTTCTATCTTACAAAGAATTGGGCATATATTAGAACGTGCTCTCCCTCAATTTCTTAAAATCTGAATTGTTATAGGTATCAGCATGTGGCTGTTTTTCTGCATTATTCCCAGTCAAAAAAAGGCAAGATCTTCAGCTCATGCAGCTGCCATTTTTAAAACCTTTCCCTGAATTCAGAAGGGCTAAACTGTAAAGTTAAATGAAGAGACGTGTTTTAGAATTTTGATGGTCGAGTTTCTATATGTTCAAATATAGAAGATCTTGCCCTTGTGATGCAGTGTTTCCTTCTGTTCCTTTCAAGGTCAGCTGCAGTAGCTTCTTTTGCTGGTGAGCTAAATAGAGCACACTGTCACAGTACAATGGTTTATTAGTTCTGCGTATGGCAAATGCATCGCCAGCATCCTTATTCCCAGACTTTTGAGTTCAAATGAGTGATGTCTTCTAGATGAGGATATGATGTTACTTTACTCAAGTTCTCCTTTCATACTCCTGAATACCAACTGTGTTTGACTTCAGTTTTGTCTTTTCTTGATCAACCTTTCCCAATATGACACTCGGTTCCAATTTTTTCAAATAAAAGACACTACCTACATATCTACAATATGTTGCGTGAGCTTATTTTTATTCCCTACTTCTCTTTTTGCTGAGTTTATTTCTCAGTAGATGCAACTCAAAAAGTCTTCTATATAGGGAAAAAAATTGAATCTCTCGCATACGGTAGTTAGACATTTCTAAGCCAGCATTGTATTTGGGAGCGGGCACAATTATTAGCAAAATGTTTTATTCAGCTATTTTAAATTATTGTCATCCATTAGTGGTTTCTTGATAGGAACTCAAGACAACCTTTGTTTTGCTTCATTAACTTGCTTTTTCTGGAGCAGTACTTGTTTCCTAAGAAGCAAGTTGTTGATGAAAAGCATTTAAAAGAAAAAGGTGTCCTTATTGGTGTATAGAGGGAACATTTAGATATAGGAACCACCACTTGAATAATACAAATAGGTAATGATTAGTGCAATTAATGAATCCTACAAATTGGCTGTATTATTTGAATTCACACTATTCAAGGTGATATTTTGATGGAAATTATGGTAATAGGTTCCAGCTCAACAGAAAGATTTTCAACATAATTTGTTTATCATTATATTAATGAAATGTTACCGTGAAAGACAAAAATAATATAATTTAAATGTATGGTTAGCAACGTCATAGAGTAGTTATAAAAAGCAGTATTAAAAAAACAATTCTACCATAGATTCAGGCATTCCAACATGCCCTATTTTAATGTTGCTAAGACCCTGTTCATGTTCAATTGCATCAAATTTTTGGTCTAATATAATAACAAGCATCTTTTTAAAACTTGAACTGTTTTCCTCTGACACAATCTTCTTTTTCTCCAATTTGTGCCCATGAAGATTAACAGCATCTAAACTCGCCAGCCACAACTGTGTTATGTGCTTGCACCCATGTTAACCTTGCCTTGACTCAATTTTGGGTCACATTAAACACAACCTGGTATCAATTTACAATTTACATTATATCAAATATTGTATTATTTGAACTTGCACTAGTCATTATCTACCTATGTACAGAGCAGGGAATGATCACCAAGACAGTCTCAGCAAAATGAGACTTCCTTTGTGTACATTTCATACATGACTAGCAGAATGAAGTGGTACAGAGTCTTCAAGGCTCTTGAGATTGATAGGAATACAGATATGAAGGTCAGTATTATTTCATTTTATTGATGAAATATCATGTGCCTATTTTGAAAATCACTGAAAGAATAGAAGCATTTGATTTTACCACGCTATTATTATATAATTATTTTTTTCAATTAGAGCTGCATGTCGAAGTTACTAATAGAAATGTTCCAGTCCAGTTCACTAGAAAACCTGCTGGCTGTACACATTCTCACAATTACTACATATTTTACAAGCTGTAGTAGGAGTACTTAATATCTATTAGATTATCTAAATGTAATGTGTAACGCAATTATAAAGCTCTGGAAAATTCTGCAAGGCTTAACCTACCAATCGGTCTTTTAATTCCAATAGATGCATCCTGTCTTTTAAAATAGTCAAATATAATCTAATAATTGGAACCTTAACATTTGTTTGCCCATTTCCTTTGGTTATAAGGAAGAAATGTGCAGCTCATCTTCTTAAAAAGCCTCCATTCCCTTCCCCTATTTGTTCTCAGTCAAGCATTCAAGCACATCTGTCTCATAACTTGCTCTTTCTGATCTAATCTCAGTTCATTTGGAAACAAACAGTTACAGCCCATTAACAATATGAGGAAAGCTATGTTCCTTCCAAGCCATCTTTGTGAACAGTTTTCCTAGTTTCTTGTGGTTTTGGTTACATTCACTGCAGGTTTTCAGTTTTTTTCTTAAATTGTAGTTCATCTTCTGGTCTTGTCCTTCAGAGCATTTGCATTGATTTCATTCTCCTACTCTTCCTGCTAGCTGTTGAGTACAACCATGATCTGATTCTCCCTGGCATTAATGCTCTACAAATTAAGAATGTATTTCTGTACCAAAAAAATACCTTACTCCATGCTGTTAGCATGGGTGATCAGGTAATTCACCTTTTTCCCCCTGTCATTAGGATGCATGTATCTATGTGTAGATCTGTCTCAATCAGAAGTGTTTCAGGTACTAATTTGAGCCTGAACTGCCCAAGCGTCTCCATTCTCATAAAACACGATCAGAGAAAATGTTAACCCTATTGGTCTTAATTAAAATCAATGCCAAGCATAGTTTGTACCTTGTCTGAATAGGTTCTGTACTCTTTCCCTCTAATTCCAAAGACTGGAGAAAATTCAGCCCTTGATCCATTCTGCTTTTCATTCTCTACATGCATCCAGTGATTTTCTCTGAAGAAAAAAAAAACGAAAACTGCTGAAAACTGCTGAAACTTTCTTGAGACTCTCCTCCTCAGTGCTTAAAAAATAATAACTTCCCAAAGGCTCTGGAGAGCTTGAGCCTTTCCCAGGGCCTAAATTCTGTTCTCCTACTTTTATTCTCCCAATTCGTTATCTACCGTTATACCTGTTTTTAGTTTTTCTATTTTAGGCTACCTAGTTTTTCTGCTACCCTAGACATTTCAAAAGTCCTTCTGCACTTTCAATCTGTTTTTTTTTTTTTTTAATCCTTTTGAATCAGTCTTCACTCCTGCCAGGATCAATGTCTGTAGTTTTCTTGGCAAGATTTCAGAAGATTTCAGAGCTGAAAGAGTGACCAAAAGTGCCCAGCTGGTTTGTATCTAAAGCAGGACTAGAACTGACTAGAACTAGAGCCTCCTGGTTTCTGGCCTGGTGCCTTAACCACTACCCCAAACTGGATCTCCTCAATCTTATTTAATCCTATCTTAAAGGTTGGCTTTCTTTGCATGCCCAAGGGACATGTTTTAGTTAACTCTTTTCATGTCATTACTACAGAACAGCTTTCTCATTGCTCAAATGAATTAACACTATCTCTGATAACTTTTAATAATTTCCTTCCTGTTTTGAAATGAAAATCCATCACTTTACTTAGCCAGTCTTCATTTTACACTATCAGATTGCTGTATACAGTATATAAATATAAAATATTTGTGTGTGTATTAACAGTTTAATGTTCTCTATGGGTAAGCAATTATTTGCTAATTGAAATGCGTTATTTCTTCTTGTTGGTTTAAAAAACATCCATACAAATAGTTTCTCTCTCGTAAATTCAACCAGAAGATTCACTCCAAAAGAAGTGTGAACATTATTTCTAATTCACAATGCTAATTTCAGCAAGTTTTCCCTCTCCTTGCCACCCTAGTAGCTGTGCTGTCAACACCTTGTAATTAAATGTCAATGTCATTCTATTCTATGTGCTAAAAACACAACCAAAAACTCCCCAAGGAATATTAAAATTGCTTACTCAGTGACTGGTGCCTTAGTACCACTGGGGACCAGTTTAGAAGAAAAAGGGCATTGCAAATTGCAGCTGTTTAGGGACTAGAAATTATATTCAGAAGCTCTTTTCTAAGTATCCTCATCAAATTTGCAGTGGTGGCAGGGGAGAAAGCCTTCTCTTGGATGGCGTCCTTGAGGAGAGCTCAAGGAGAGAGGCTCTCCTCAAGGATGCTTCCCCAAAATCCACATTCAATGGAGCTCTTTCTATTTCTCAAACTTTTTTTTAATAAAAAGAACTTAAAGCTCTAAAAAAAAATTGCTTAATGTTGCTTTTATTTGCTGTTTTGATTGTTGCTCTTTCTATGTATTTAACTGAATTCCCTGTGTTTTATCTAATTGAGCTTAGAATATTTTAAAGTTATTTGTTATCTAATACCCAATTAGATAAAACACCAGCATTCAGTTAAATACACAGAAAGAGCAACAATCAAAACAGCAAAAAAAAAAGGAATATTATTTGTTGTTTCAAATAAGCTCTGTATAAATGGCGTTCTGTACTAATTTGTTTTCTGTACTCTTTCATAAAGCAACAAATATTGCATTGTAAAACAATAGAGGAAAATTATGAAGGTGTTATAAAATGCTTAGGCAATTTTTAATGTATATGTTTGGGAAGTTATTTTTCAATATTTGAACTCCTGTAACTGTAGGAAGACCTAATCTGACACATATCATGTAGAGTGGTAGAATGTTCTCTGAAAGCTAGCTGTATGATATTAATTATTAAAGTTGTATCTACATAAAATTGCATCGTATAGAATGCATGAAATTGTTATTGTGTTTGCCTTTTAATAAGTTTCTGTTTCTTTTTAATAAAACAGGAATATATTTTGCCCCTGTGGCTGACAGTTTGCAAAATTTTAAGGAGTATATTGAAAACCTTCCTTTGATTGATGACCCAGAAATATTTGGAATGCATGAAAATGCCAATTTAGCATTCCAGGTGCGAATGTACTCAAAATAAATGTTCAAAACTAATTTAAGATAAATTGTGTTTTACAGCTCAGTGTAAAAGGAGGACTTTGCTAGTGTTAGTCAGTTGCACAAAAATAACAAGCAGTAATTGTTAAGTGTTCTGTACAGGATTGCTAAAATGTGTCCATCCCTAAAATATTACTAAGATAATTCTCAGTCATGCAAAAGTTTTTCTTTTCAGTTATTTTAAAACCTATTATAATGTATGCTATACATATTTCATTACCAATAATATTTATACCAATAATATTGCCATATCAATTTAAAATTTTGCTTAATAGAAGAATAATTTCAAACTTACACTATCAGCCTGCAATATTCTTGTTAAATAAAACTGTGCTCTAACATCTAATGCAGTTTCTCTGCGGTTATTTTAAATCATTCATTGAAAATCATCTTAATTATCCTCAGTGGAAGGACCAACATTCTAAACTCCACCATCCACCTCCACCTAGTCCTCTCGGCATGGGGCAGGTCACCTTTACAGTTGGCAGAAATCTGAAGCAATCTGCAAACAGAATAAATTCACTCCTGCAGTCTAAAATACAAAATCTTATTTCAAGGGCAAGATTTCCCTGGGAGTATTTCAGGTATCTGTCATCTGTTATACAGCCTGAGTCCTTGTGTAATATTAACATAATAAATTATTATGGTTGATTGCACAGTCAGCCAGATGTTTAGAACTGTTTTGGCATTTTTATCCACCTATCAAGTAATATTAGGTACCCAAAAATGTGAAATCACTTCTGCCAGTTCTTTAGTTGGTGTTGGCCTTCATATGCACCAAGTTCTTCCCAAGAAGTTAGGATGTCATAATGTATCTGCAGCCTGGCCTTTTGAAATTGATAGATGAAAATTTTGTCAATGCATAGATTCTCTAAGCGCTCATTTTTTGAATTAATTTTTCAAATCTATGTTTTCATTATTGCTACATGATAATTTTTACAGATGTTCCAGTGAATCCAGTGAATTCTGTTTTGTTTTCATCTTTACCGCACTTTGATATCAGTATACCTCATATGTACATACAGGTTATTTCCATATTTTTTCTTATATGCATTATAATTCATGACTATAAATTAACAACGTACCTTGTTCTGTACACTGTGTGTACATCTTATTTTAACATCCTTAATCTTTACTTCTATTCTTTAACCAGTTGTACCATAAAGTCCAAATCAAATAGTAGTTAGTTTCTCCTCTGTCTTTTATTTCCATTGTCAGCCTATACATCTCCGCACATTCTAGCACTTTCCTTATCACCATTCCATCAGAAGGTATTCTTTCATTCTTCCAATTTTGCACATAAACAATTCTTGCCGCTGTTATTATGTGTAACATTATGTATTGAATTTTTTTATTATAATTTCCTATTAATATACCTAATATACCAGTGAATCACTCTGACAACTGTTATGCCATTATTTATAATCAGTTTGTGTGATCTTCCTGCACCAGTTGAGTATATGATCTACTTTTCTTCTGGTTTTTTTCTTTTTACATAATCTGCACTTTGAATTATTTGATGGTTTTTCAATTCTGACTTTGATTGCATTACTTTCAATAGCTTGCCCTTGCGCATCTAAAATCAAGCTTCAGTTTCATTATTTAATGTTCTCCAGGTCATGGACAATTTTTATAAAAGATTGAGAGGAAAGTGGCTAAGGTAAACCTTAGCTTACAATTGGAACATTAAAAAAAGAAACCAAAGGTTTGAATTTGGGTGCAGGAGAGCAAGCTAGTTGAATTAATGCAGTCAAATTGGTGGGAATATAGAGTTGAAAAAAAATAGTTGAGAATGAGCAGGGTGAAATATTGTAGGATTTCCAGTATAAAATCTTGACATTAGATTTAATGGTGGCTGAAAAGAAGGATGTCTGGGTAATTGATGTAACAATATTAGATGACAGTAGAATTGAAGACAAAGAATTGGAAAAGATCGCAACGTATCAAGATCTGAAAATGAAAATTGAAAAATTATGGCTTAAATTAGCTACGGTGGTCCCAGTGGTCATGGACACACTGGGTGCCATACCAAAAAATCTTGGACAATATTTAGAAAATATGTACATTGATAAATTTCCCATCTGTTGATTACAAAAGGCCACACTGCTTGGATTCACTCCTATGCTACATTATATCCTAGGTTTCTATGGAGATTTTCAGTCATCCAGGTAATGGTTGTCCCAAAGATGCTTTTCAAAAGGCAAGTGGAGTTTTTTGTTTTTTCCTTGAAGGTGTTTCACTTCTCATCCAGGAAGTTTCTTCAGTTCAGAACTGAAACTCCACTTGCCCTTTGAAAAGCACCTTTGGGACAACATCATAGATTCTTGGGAAGAACTCAATGTGTATGCAGACAACACCAGCTAAAAAACTGGCAGCTATGATTTCACATTTTGTGTATGTAATAATGGTTATTTATTATATGCTGTTTGACTTCCAGCAACTTAAAATATTTAAAAATAAGGAACAATGCAAAAGTCACAAAAACTGTACAAAACAAAAACGGGAGCAAATAAATAAATTCCGAGGGGCACAGAAAGGAAGAAAGAACTTGAGTGTTTCCTTAAAAGATATATTATCTTACTGTAAATCATTTCATTATCTATAATATTTCCTGTGAGGAAATGGAGTATTAGGCAGAAAAATATATAGTAAAAACACTGACATTTGGTGATAAAGAGCTCATTTTGATGATGTTAGCTTGGGTAATGAAACGTCTGCAAGAAAACAACCAAGCTCAGAGAGCACCAAGGACCCCTCAGCTCATTTTATCTTGTGTATCATCATCTCATTTTTAAACTTTCCAAAGCAAATATCAAAATCGGTTACTTCAAGATTGAGGAACTGGTTTTTAAAAATGTTAATGATGGTTGATGGTATATCAGTCATTATAAGTTAAATAAATAAATAAATAAATAAACAAATGAAGGATATAATAAGCTTAAAGCTCAACATTTTGAAAAACATTTCACAAGATATACATAGCCTAAGAAATTGTGGCCCTTCAGAATGAGCAAAAGGATTTTAAAAAATTCTTTTGCTAGAAAGTAATTACATAAAACCATTAAATATGAATTCAACCTTCATCGTTAAGGCTACCTCTGATCTATATTCTAAAAAGTTAGTGGATCATTAAGTTAAAAACATGTAGATGGATTGCCTTTCCTTCAACTGAAAGCTTTAAAATTATTTACTTGACTGAGTTGCCAACTAGTTTAATCAGCTTTAAATACTTCTGTTGATTAAAGAATCAAAATGAGAAACCTAATATGAATGCATTTTATAAGCAATTTCAAAGACCAAAGGGAAAAATATATTGTGAGCTGATTTTCACACTGAACCATTTTTTTTATGAGTGAAATCTTCACCTTGATAAAGAATTAGTGTGCTTTCATAGTGATGGTGAAATTAAACAAACAGGCAAATTTATAGAAAGAAATCTTTCAATTTTAAGTGTCAGATATTTTTAATACAGGTTTCTAAAAATTAATATTTCATATTTTCTTTTTTTTTTATAGCGAAAGGAAACTAATACTCTGATTACTACAATACTTGATGTACAGCCACGAACAACAGCCCAGGGATCAGGAAAAAGCAATGATGAGATTGTGCATGAGCTTGCTACTTCAATCCTTGCTAAAATTCCTGGTATGACAATCACTGCTTACTTTTCTTAATATCAGGGATTATCTTTCCTTATTCCATTATGTACAAAGTATTCAGTTAACTCAATTAAACAATCACTTTCCACATATTGGCATTTATATAAGTTATATATCTTTAAGAAGTGGTCTGTTCCATGACCAGTGGTGCATGGTGAGTTAAGTTCAGTATTTTTAATTTTAATTGAAGACAAGGATATTGATATCTGCTGGGAGAAGTGGGGGGGGGAGGTAATATGGCAGCCATGGTGGTGTGATCAAAGCCTTTCCTCTATAGACATCATTTGAAGTGGAGAAAAGTTTAGAGGAAGAAAAAAAAGGGCATGGTCCCTGAGGTAAATATTTATTTGTGTTTGTATTATATAAGTAGATATAAGGTATTAAGGTCATCTTCAAGAACATACAAACTTATACAGAAGGGGGCTGTTCAACTGAAACTACCATAACGTCGCCAGAGATTCCTTTCAAGAAATAAAAAATACCTTAGTTCTTTGTACACATTGGCTGGGGAAATACATCAGTCTCCTAAATGATTCTAACGGCAAAAGTCATTTAAAAATAAATATTCTCCAGTATATACAGTATTACAAAGTAATTGGAACATAAACAATTCAAGATGAATAACTTTTATGTAATTTGTTTATCCGCTGTTTAAGATCATGTTATTCTAGTAAAATCTGTGTGCTACTTAAGATTCACACAGAATGAATTTGTTTCTTTTGTTCTTTGTGTTTAATATTGAGAAAATAAACAAAATATAAAAATATGATAATCGTTTGAGGAAACATCTTGTAACTGAGAATAGAGATGTAGGATGAAAGTAATCTTCATACCTTTGAAGTGTACCTTGTTTCTATAATCACAATATAGACATTGTGCTGGACTTCACCATAAATTTCGCCTAGACTGCTTCAAAAATGCACAAAATAAAATCTTCACCCTGAAAAATGCTTGTCAGGCCATTTGTGGTTTGTATAGTTCTGCTCTGCAGACTGAAATAGAATTGCTATAAGGCAATAAGCAGTAATCAGCATAATGATTTTATTTAATGCAGATTAAAACTAATTTAATTTTAGCTTCCTTTAAAAAATAACATACAAATGACGTTGCTATTGATAAGCCATTTTTGAGGGAAGATCTATGGTCTTAACTGAGGCAAGTTATTCTTTTAAGTGCATATCTGCAAATATTTTCTTAATAAGTAATTATTTAGAAAATCATAATTAATTGATAAGACCTGTTAATATCAGCCCTGTTAAATAGTTGGCTGTCTATTCTGATTGTAATATCTAACTTGAGTTAGTACAGTCCAGAAACAGAATGTTAAATCCACTTGCCAGAATGCCATTCGGCAGCTTCTTGTATATGTTCAAACATATTCAAATATAAAATCTGTATCTACTTGCTCTGTATGTTCATAGAATTGTATACTTAATTTTGCAGTGCTTTCCAGAATATGCCAGGGCATCTGTACATTTAAAATATATCCCTAGGTTCGTTCCTTTGTTTTGCTTCATTAGCAAAGGAAGTCACCAAATACTGTATTTTTTGCACTATAAGACACTCCGGACCATAAATTGTACCTAGCCTTTGGGGAGGAAACCAAGGAGAAAAAATCTGCCTCTGCCTCCCAGCATCCATCAGTATTCATCTGGCTAGCGTCCTTGCAGCAAACAGCCTGGTCAGCTTCAGCATGTTATCACAGCCTGATTTAGCACAAGCAGCTGATTGGTGGTTGAATCTGTGTCCCAGAATACCACCGATCGGCTGTTCCAGACTGCGGGGATCGCCGTCTAATGCCGCCTCTGCATGTCCCGTTTTTGGCCTCTGCATGACCTCGTTTTTGGCCTCCGCACACCCCATTTTCACTCCATTCCAGGTGGCAGGGATCACTGCCACCACCGTCTATTGCCACCAATTGGCGGCAGTGATGATCCCTGCCGCCTGGAATGGGCTGAAAACAGGGCGCGCAGAGGCCGAAAATGGGGCTCGCGGAGGCCGAAAAAAGCCGAAGGGTGTGGGCCAGTGGATGAGTGGGGCTTCAGCAACATTCACTCTATAAAATGCACAGACATTTCCATCCACTTTGGGGGAGGGAAGGAAGTGAGTCTTATA
This sequence comes from Pantherophis guttatus, assembly GCF_059756535.1. Lineage (NCBI taxonomy): Eukaryota > Metazoa > Chordata > Lepidosauria > Squamata > Colubridae > Pantherophis > Pantherophis guttatus. The sequence continues at coordinate 93,784,440 of NC_142064.1, read as the reverse complement.
GACGAAAAATACGGTATTTTCTTCAAAGTTGTTTGTTTAATCTGAAGAATGCCCTATCTAGCAATTGCATCTAGCAATTATGGGGGGGTATAGTGTTAACTCAGTATATTGATATTGAGTATAGTTCTATTCTATACTGTAGCGGTCTCATTTCTCTAATTTTCCAAAGGGTTTACTTCAAAATTTCCAACAAAAGGCCCAGCTTTTATTGAAATAAAGCCACTTACTTTTTGAAGAGATCACTTGGATTTATACAATATATTAAAACATAAACTAACCAACTACTTTGTAGTAATAACTATTCTAAAGGAAAGTCAGAACTGACAAGAGGAAGAGAAAAAAGTCTTTCTTATGATTCCTTCCTTCCTTTTATAAATAGAGATACCTTTAGCTGAAATTTGTAGAACACAGAAAATAGAAAAGTGTTATTTCTACTTGTTACTGTAGAAGTAGAAACTGTATTTTAGCATTATAAGATCCTCTATGTCTGCCATAGGATACCAGCTGTTTTGAATTCAGTACTACTCTCTTTCATAGTGAAAGTGTAGGAGAAGTATCATGTTTTTAGCCTACTAAGCCTTGGAGAAATTGGGAAAATTGTTTTGTTTTGTTTTATTGTTTGATTTGATTTTAATATTGCCTACTGTGAAAAATTACGATTGTCATCCTTCCCTTGGTATATATTATCTCATAAAACTATTTAATTTGGATCTCTGCTGTGGTGTGTGAAGTTTGTGTCCAGAATACCCTCATAGGCATGGCCTATTTCCTACCGGAATGGAACACTGTCCTCTGGCTGAGGGAGGAGATTAAAAAATCAAAACTGAGGCCAGGAAGACTAATTGCCATTGCTCTATGCTTTTATGCAATGCCACTAAACAATTCCCCTTTAGGAAAGTTGGTGGTAAACTCTCAGACTTTAAGAGAGCCTGGGGATTAGATGCTTAGCCATCACCAAAGGCTTAAGTAAATGCCTTGACCAAGCATCTCTTTTGCCTTCAAAGCCTCTTAACAATAAAGGAACATTCCTGGGTTTCTAAATTGGTGTGAAATCTGGTGTTGAGCAGATCCTATATTGCCTGCTGTCCCACGAATCCCTCCTCAAATCATCTATTAGCCATCACTGTGTGTTTTAAATGTGTGGCAACTAACTTTCTAAGAGATGAAAACAATGTGGGTTTGTTTTATTTTATTTTTTTCAGAGAAGCTGGACATGGACCTTGCTGCAGAGATACTTTTTGTGAAGGATAGCAAAGGTCGACTAGATTCTCTAACTACTGTTCTTGGGCAAGAAATAGATCGTTTTAATGGTCTTCTCAGTCTGCTAAGGGTATAAAAACATACATTTCTCAATTAATGGAATGAATGCTGGTGTTATGATTGGAATTTAAATCAAAATGTTTGTCTAACGTATTCTATTATTCTTCCAGAAAAAGTAAATAAATTGGAAAGCAGGGATTCTCTCCAAATCTATAGATAGATAGATAGATAGATAGATAGATAGATAGATAGATAGATAGATAGATAGATAGATAGATAGATGATAGATAGATAGAGAATATGTAAGACTGAGTGTTGGTAAATAATACCTGTGATATCATTGGGACTTAGCAAGCCTAGTTTGGGTGGTTTATCTGTGTTATTCCTTTTTCTACATATGGCATTACAGACAATCTTCAACTTAATTAATGACCTTATGACTTAATTTTGTGCTTAGTCTTTGCACTAATGACTGTGACAGTGTCCCTGTGGTCACATGATCAAAATTTGGGTGCTTGGCAACCAGCAGGGATTTTCAATGGTTGCAGCCTTCTAAGATCATGTGATTGTTATTGCAACCTTCCCAGCTGACTTCCAATTAGCAAAGGCAAGGGGGGAGGGCTGTATTCCTTAACAACCATGGGATATATTTAACAACTGTGGTGATTTGCTTAATAACAACAGCAAAAAGGCTATGAAATCGGGCATAATTCATTTAACTGCTTTGTTTAGCACTGGAGGTTCTGGTCCCAATTGTTACCATAAATTGAGGACTGCTTTAATTTATATACTACTAAAGCTCTCCTGTCTATTTGTAACCTTACATTAGGTCAAATGTCTATGGAGATTCTCAGTCATCCAAGTCATAGTTGTCCTAAAGGTGCTTTTTCAATGGGCAACTTGACTTTCTTGGAGGTTTTTTTGAAGACATTTCACTTCTCATCCAAAAAGCTTATTTAGCTCTGACTGGATGGTGGGGGATGGAAGGATTTATATTCTTTGCAGACAGCTGATCATTTGCATTCTTTTAGTGAGTCATTGAGGCCACTTGGAGGTTTATCTGTGTCCTCAGAGTCACCTGAGTAGTACAAATGGGTGTGGAGCCTTCTTGGAACTGCTGAAAGGACTGTGTTGTAGCCTGGAGCTAGATGATGTCGTATCCCTCTCCCCTGTTTGAGAGAGGGCTGTTCAATTTTGACATAGATGGCCTCTTTGTCCCTGTCTTTCAAACCAGTGGTCCTCTCTGTCCAAAATGTGGACTTTGCTGTCTTCAATTCAACTTTGAACAGTTGCTAAACAAATAGTTATATGTCAAGAACTCCTTATATCTTAAATCCACTAAATTAAAGATTTTGCTACAAAAATCCAGGATGGATTGCTTGTGTATAATTGGAAATTTCAAGGATCTTCACATCAGTTGTATTCACAGAGTTGTGGCTGCTGCAGCATCACTATAGTATAGTCAGTTACAGTCACGTGATCATGATTTGCAGCACTTTCTGCCAGCTTCCCACAACAAAGTCATTTGGGAAGCGAACAGGAAGTCAAAAGCCCCTCCCATTCCTACTGCAGCATGAAATAATTTCTGGCTCTATGAAGGCTGCATGGGAGAAATGTTGCTTTCATAGAATTCATCATTGGAAAGAATGCATTAACCTTGTCGGAAGAGAGTGACAAATCAGGAAAACAGTTCCAGGAATTATCTCACTACTTTTACAGGCATATATTTTTACTGACAGAAAAAATTCATCTTATTTCTCAGAACATTGGTCACACCATGTTTGTTTTCCTGGCTTCCTTTAATTGAAAGAGGTTAAGACAAAATAGTTGCATTTTTGTCTTTTCAAACGAATATGGTAGATAGTTTCCATTTGCTTGAGAATCCTCTATAAAAATTGTTGGGAAAACCTCTTACAAACATAGATAATATAAAGCAGATAAAGCAGATGCAGTGTATTACTGCTAAACTTCCTTATTAATTAGGCAAGGGTACTCATAAGAATGTGCTGGAAGATGTGAAAGCAACTTGCATATGTTGTATAGACAACTTCAGAAAACATGGCTGCAGCACCGCTGAGATTTTATCAGTGATTTTCTCTTCTACAGCTCCATTTTGTAGGTTCATTAGATCAATGTTTCTCAATTTAGCAAGTTGAAGATGAGTGGACTTCAATGAGCCACAGTGGCACAGTGGTTAGAGTGCAGTACTGCAGGCTACTTCTGCTGACTGCTGGCTGACTGCAATTTGGCAGTTCAAATCTCACTAGGCTCAAGGTTGACTCAGCCTTCCATCCTTCTGAGGTGGGTAAAATTGTTGGGGGCAATATGCTGCCTCTGTAAACCACTTAGAGGGCTATAAAGCACTGTAAATCGGTATATAAGTCTAAGTGCTATTGCTATTGCTATTCCCAGAATTCTCCGGCCAACATGGCTGGAGATGAAACTCAAATACTTTGGCCACCTAATGAGAAGGAAGGACTCTCTGGAGCCTAATGCTGGGAACTATTGAGGGCAAAAGAAGAATGGGACAACAGAGAATGAGGTGGCTGGATGGAGTCACTGAAGCAGTCGGCATGAGCTTAAATGGACTTAAATGGAGATGGTAGAAGACAGGAAGGCCTGGAGGAAAGTTGTCCATGGGATAGCGATGAATCAGACACGACTTCGTGACTAACAACAATAAGATCTTAAAGTTGTTAAGGTTGAGAAACACTGCATTAAATTGAAGCTAACTTGAGAGTGAGAGAGTTGGCAATACAATTGCCTTGGGACAATACAATTACTGTTATATTCTTTTCCTCTCCATAGCAGACTAAAGCGTAGTATTGTTGTTCAACTTTCAGAACTCTCTACAAACACTCAACAAAGCCATTGCGGGGTTTGTAGTAATGTCCGAAGAAATGGAGAGAGTGTACCACAGCTTTCTTAACAATCAGGTTCCAGGCCTCTGGGCCAACGCCGCATATCCATCTCTAAAACCTTTGGGGGCGTGGGTGAAAGACCTTGTGCTCAGGACAAGCTTCATAGATGTAAGTAGAAATGCTATTCATAGGTGTACATTGTACTAATGGTCTATAATTTAGGCTATGTTTCAGGTGTAAGGGGTTTTAGGAAAGTTAAAAGTTAAAGTTAACCCAAGTTCATTCTTCAGCTTTCTTGTCCCACTCCCACAAAAATGTTGAGAGCACCAATGACCTATTTATTATGAGTGGACTTCAGCTTCCAGAAGTCGCATGGCTTGCTGGGGAATTCTGGAAATTGAAGTTCACTCATCTTAAAATAGCTAAGGTTGAGAAATACTGCATGACATCATTGATTATTTTAGCATAAAAGATGAAATATGAGGTAAATTCATGTAAACACAGGCCAGTGAGCACCTGTGAAATGTGTATACAAACCAGAATGCATTAGCATACCAAACTGCAATTCGCAACTCAAAAATGTGCACAGAAAAAACATATCTGAAAGAAAAATTAGTTCAGGGAACAGTAACAATTTCAGACAGCTGAAACTGTTCAAATTGTTAAAAATGAAGGTCAGAGGCTCCATTATTATGAAACAAGTGGGTACAAGAAACAATTTAAAGGGGGAGAAATTAAAAACCATGCCAAATGCTTGCCTTTCCATTTATTACAAGTTGGCTTCTGTCTTGTTTAAATTAATATGCCAAATATGACTTGCAGCAAATAAACTAATGAGAAAACGCTTGGCAGAATGAAGGTAAAATTCCCTATTCTTGGCATGGAGAATAATGGAGAAGGGAGAGTAATGGCATTATTGCTTTCCCTAAATGGTTTAGCTGATTATTTGCAAAAGGGATAGAGTTTTGTCATCAAAAATTAACAGTGGGATTTTATGTACCTTCGTAATTCTGCAAAGTATCTTTGTTGCTATGGTTTGATAATACATTGCCATCAGATGTTGAACTTACCACTTCTCTAAGATACCATAATTATGCTGTATGATTATGATATTTGAAATAATACGCGGCTGGTGTGCTGTATATATACAAACTGAGTGCATCAGCATTTATGCAGGTACTGTGATCCAGAGACCCTCAACCTTGCATCAGAACCATTCTTTTCTCTTTAACTTCAAACATGGTGCAAAGTACTCGTGTTTGTTTTGACTGAGCTCCAATCTTAAACCAGTCGTATAATCAGGAAGATTGGGAGTAAAGGAAAGAGTTGGTCTATTTCACCCTGCTATCTTCCCTCTAAGCACCCAAAATGATATGAACAAAAACTAAGGCAGATGCTAAGAGTGGCTCCTCACCTCCTCCAGCTTCTGATCTGTATGAGAGAAGCCCTGAGCTTCATTCGGTCTGGGGGAACTTCAAATATTGTCATCCTGCAGCACCGAAATTTCCTGGATTAGGACCAAAAGGAATGAAGCCATATCCATTTAGATGGAGAAGTAAAACCCTGGCAAACCCAGTTCAGTTGTCCCTCTCTGCAAATAAAATAACAGCAATCGGTTGTTTAATAAGTTAAATGGAATGTCGGATTTTATGCCTAACATATATCAATTGTTTTTTTTCCCCCCTAGTTCTGGCTCAAAAGAGGTCAACCTAAATCATTTTGGATTTCTGGTTTCTTTTTTCCACAAGGATTTTTGACCGGTAAACATTCATAAATGTCTCTGTCTCTGATGTCACCTGTGTATGTTCTAAGTGGTAGCACATCCACAAAAGGGTTGGAAAACCAGTTGTTCAGCTAGTTGTCTCGCTTTTGGTTTCAGATGCTCAGAATAGCCTGCCAAGCCGCTTTATTGTTAGCTGATTGATTGGGATCAGATTCGCAGGGCATTGTTTCCATTTCCCAATCCCCTTCAAACCATTTTTAAATTGGCCACAGAATTCTCTTCACCGCTGCTGCTGGCTTCTAAAAACCAAGAGGGTGTAATGGGAACCAGACACTCTTCTTCCGCCAGCTGATCAGTGAGAAAAAATCAGTGTCCTGCCCTGCAGGGCCTGAGGCCTCCCCAAAACCCCTTTATGGTTGAATCTGCGCAAAAAAGGAAATAAAGCTATTATTAAAAGGGGGAAGCTGTAAAGCCACTGAATTAGTATCCTGAAAGCACGTTGCCCATTGTGCCGATGAGAGGATAACATGCCAATAAATTTGGAGCCAACAGTTTTCCTAAATAATTCTAGTTCCATATTGGTGCTGTAAGTGGAGTGAAGAAGAGCAGGGGGAAGAGATGCAAATAGTGTACTGAAGATAATGTTGAAATCATGTGTTGTATAGCTTTGCTGGCTGGGGAATTCTGGGAGTTGAAGTTCACCAGGCTTAAAGTTGCCAAGATTGGAGACCCCTGGTATAGCTCATTTTGTTTCAAAAGAATATCCAGAAAAGAAGACATCTAAAGCAGCATTTTTATCGAATGCTGTTTTAGGCAGTGGGTGATATAGAGTAGACCGTCCTTTCCTTCTTTTCAATTTTGAAAATAAATTCACAGTCAGAAGCAGTTTGCTAACATGCAGTGCTCATTATATTAATCTGGCACATCAATTCCAGTTGACCATCTTTCTGTGGTTCTAAGATCTGGCAGCAAAACATCCTACAAAACCATATGTACTTATAATGTATTGCCTGCTCTAAGATAGAAGTCTAGAATAAGTGAAAAGCAGCTCAAATGGATTGGAAAATATACCATATTTTTTGGAGTATAAGACGCTCTGGAGTATAAGATGCACATTAGCTTTTGGTGGAAAACATACTGCCTCTGCCTACCAGCATCCATCGGTATTCATCTGGCTAGTGTCCTTGCAGCAAACAGCCTGGTCAGCTTCAGCACGTTATCGCAGCCTGATTCAGCATGAGCAGCTGATTGCTGGTTGGATCGGCCTCCTGGAATACCACCAATCAGCTGTTCCAGGCGATTCCAGGGGATCGCCACAGCCCATTGCTGTCTCCACACGTTGCATTTTTGGCCTCCACATGCTCTATTTTAGACCCATTCCAAGCTGCTGGGATTGCCACAGCACATCAGCGCCAATCGCCGCCTCTGTGCGTCGCATTTTCAGCCTCCGCAAGTCATGTTTTCAGCCATTCTTGGCCTCTGCATCCCCACCACCTGGAACTGGCTGAAAACATGACGCGCAGAGGTGGAAAACGCAACATGCGGAGGCAGCAATCAATGGCACTGTACTGTGGCAATCCTCACAGCCTGGAACAGGTCTAAAATGGTGTGTGCGGAGGCCAAAAATGTGATGTGCAGAGGCCTAAAATGCCAAAGGGTGGGGGCCACCAGGTGGGTGGAGCTTCAGCAAAATTCACTGTATAAGACACACAGACATTTCAACCCACTTTTAGGGGGGGGCGTCTTATACTCCGAAAAATATGGCAGTTGTTAAATAAGCACTCTGCAATGCAGTAGAAATCATGTACTGCTTGACTTTCAAAAGAGAGGTCCTTAAGCCCTCTCATAATTTACTAGGAAGTTTTATTCCTATGTTATTCTTTTGAACTAACAAATGTAATAAAAATAATAAATAAAACGCCAATATGGTACTCGCAAGTACACCAATACATTAGGGCCACAATAATTGTTCAAAATAATATGGTTCCCATTTTCTTTGTTTTAAAAAGATGGCTTGGAACAGTGGGGTAGTATAATAAAGCAGTGCTGTATAAAAAGGCTTTTACGATATTGAAGATTAAATTATGAATTGGACTTTGCCAAGAGAGATTGTAACTATAGAACATATTTCTGAGTTTGTGTGAGGGCAAATTGAATTCCAATTACTGTGCATTGTTAATGGTTCTTTGATGACTGCTTATTTGTTCTTAAAAAGAGAACCGGGCCCTTTTTTTACTTCTCAGGAACTCTTCAGAATCATGCTCGAAAATATAACTTACCAATTGATGAGCTTAGTTTTAGTTACAACGTCATTCCTGTCTACAGAGACCAAACACAAGTATCAGAAGCTTCGAAACTGTGCCACTTTGGCAGTGAATTACCAATGGATGAAAAGGTATTTATAAATCTATAACTGCAATGACTATCCAGCCACAAAGAAGGACAATCTTGAATTCACATGAAATACCTTTATATAAAACCATCATGTTTATCTTGTACTGTGGTTGATTTCTGATACTTTTTTAATATGTTTTGCTGTATTTCAAGAATAGGTACCTGAGTAAGGTAGGAACTTGGTAGCACTAATGAATTATTAGCTCAGCTTTGACTCCCACCTTCCATCTTCTTCTTTTTTCAGTTGCCTTCTCCTGACGATGGGGTGCTGGTTCATGGCATGTTTATGGATGCCAGTCGTTGGGATGACGATGAAATGGTTATAGAAGATGCGTTACCTCGACAAATGAACCCAATGCTTCCAGTAATTCATTTTGAGCCACATCAAAATTATGAGCCCCACCTCTCGCTGTATCATGCACCTCTCTACAAAACTGGAGCTAGAGCAGGAACCCTGTCCACCACGGGTAATTGTTTTTTAATATCAACTTGGCAAATATACATGAATGACAGCCTAGCAAATGACTTTTATTCAACCCCCAAATAACAGTCATCTTCTAGGTGATGCTTTGAAGGGACTTCCTGGGACAGGTGTCTCAGAGAATCTCCCATCTAACTCAAGGGTGCAAGAGATCACAAGGAACCAATGTACAGCTTGATAAAAAGCTAGAGGCCTGAAATTAAAGTCCTGTCGTGACATTATTATGTTTTTAAAAATGCAGGGAAATCATCTACGTTACCATAGTCCCACTCTTGAAATTTTTCACATCGATAGTATTTACAAGGGTTTTCAAAATGATGTACTTGGAATAGGTCCTGGTTCTGAACCAGATCCTGGGAGTAGATAAATCCTTCCTAAAAAGCAAGTACATTTCCTTTTTTTAATCTGGAAGCTGGTACAAAAAGTGCAGAATCAAGTTCTTTGGAGAGTTATCAGATAGTCATTTCTTTTCCTTAAAAAGGATGTATGCTTTGTTGTAAGAGATCTTCCTCTTTGCAAATAGCTCACAGAATAAGAGTGCAGATTGCCTTCCTGTTTATCGGTGAACTTGCTTCTGGGAATGTGGCAGGTGGGGGTAATGCCACATGAGTCAACGGATATGGACTGATATTCCAACTTCCTGACATTAGTATCATAGATACTTCCCTAGAATTATGAATGAGAAAGTGGAAATGAAAAACTCCAGGTAATTTGAATAGGGAGAAGGTGAGTAGTGATATGTTGGGGGCATTCCACTCCATTGAAGCTGGATCTGTTGCTAACTTCTGTTTCAGCTCAGCTCAGAAGTGACTAGCACAGATGAAAAACCATCACAGATTGTTTGGCTGTTTGTTTTGCTAGTTCCCATATGCTTGCTTCCTTTATTACACTATTGGTAATATAAACATAGAAACCGTTCATAGTGCTAGTATGTCATATGAACTAAAAGCCTTCTTAGATGAAAGTATTAGATAATCTTACAACATTAATGGTTATTTATGGCCAGCTCAACAGACTCATGTTCTGACTGCATTGTTGCTCCTTTCAGCTGAATTCCCTATCAATAGTGAAGAAAAAACAAATTAGCAGAATTTTAGAATTTCAACTAATACATACATTCCTGTAAATGGCTTGGTTGTTTTAAACTTCTTTAGTTAAAACCCTGTCTTCCAACTCATAATGTTCTCATGTAGCATCTTCATTTTCACCTGTTTCCACAAGGATTTATTGTCACATCTGATCCAGACTGGGATCTTTAGGGATGAACTTTAGTGCAACTGGTCACCATCCATTAATACAGAAACAGAGGCTTAGAAATAACTTCATTCCAACCATGTAGTTGTTTTAAAATAATTTGGTAAACGTTTGTGCATTCTTTCTGTATAGTTTGCACTGTGTCCATTGTCTCCTATTATCACCAAAAGAAAATAATATAAAGAAAATGGTTTGATCTCATGGTCTCATAACCTATAGCAGAGCTGGGCAACTCAGGGCCCTTGTTTGCGGCCATCAGATTAGAATTTGTCTTTAATGTTTTTGAGCCAAAGGACCAGAAGAAATCTTTGTTTTTAATTATGGTTTTTATAGAAGGGCTTTTATTTCCTAGAATGGTAGAAGCATGATTTTCAAGCATTATGGTTTAGTGTGTTTGTGTGCCATGTTTAAACTCATGGCAAGCCTTTTCTTGCGATTCACCATAATCAATGCAAGTATCTGAAGAATAATGTCACATTAACCCAAAATATAAATGCGGGTCTCTGATTTATGGTGCCTGCATTTTGAAACTACCTAATTACATCAAGGTACACTTTGCCAAAAGAGTAGGAAGTTTTGCAAATATAGACTTTTTCCCCTTCCCGAAAAGCTAGCCTATTCCACAGCTGCACACAAGTTGACCCAATTCATTGGGAATACTAGGCCTCCAATGGGCTGCATGGAGACCCCAAAGCTTCCAAGGCAGTCTGCCTGGATGACTTTCTCTACCTCTAGTTCCTGCTGTCATCTTCACATTCCCTTCTGTCAGCAGTCATCAGATCAGCAGGGGAACTCAGGCAAGCCTAATACTGCATTTTATTTATTTATTTATTTATTTATTAGATTTCTATACCGCCCTACTCCCGAAGGACTCAGGGCGGTGCACAGCCAAACAATAAAAACACATACAATACAAAATTTAAAAAATAGAATAAAATCAAATTAAATAATTTTGGCCCTGACAAATTTAAAACCCCAAACTTTTAAAACCAATTTAAAATTGAATATATAAATACTAAAAGATGTTTAAAATTTTAAAAAATCTTTTATAAAAGAGGGGGAAAATTAGGCCAGGCCGGCCTGGTGAAATAGTAAGGTCTTTAAGGCGCAGCGGAAGGAAGGCGCATTGAGGAAGAAAGTATTATGAGCTCCTTCTTTATAGTTCTCTCCTCCTATTAAGATGAAAAAGAGGTTTTCTGTTCATGTCTGCACACTTTTGTCAACATGCCTACCTATTGCTTAATATTGGCAGCATACCACTACCCAATGGTTGCCCACCTCTCTAAACCAAATATAATGACCATGTTCTATTGTTTTCTTTCTTCTAGATCTTATTCTGGGTTTGTGTCTATTGGGGGGGGGGCGACAGTTTAGGAACATGGGGACTTTGAAACACTAACAATTTTCTTTTTTGTAATTAGGTCATTCTACCAATTTTGTGGTTACCGTCTTACTTCCTTCAAAAAGATCAAGCGATTATTGGATATCCAAAGGATCTGCATTACTTTGCCAGCTAAATGAATAATCAGCAGGGTTGGGTTTCTGTCTTCTAGCAAGACCTTGGCATCATGCTGAGACTCTATTCCAGGTGGGGAACAGTAACACTCCATCACTGTCATGCCTATGGAAATAGATTCCTGTATAAAACACATTGTCAAAAGGCCATACTTCTCTTCAATTTCATTTTTTAAAGTGCATTACATTTTATCAACACGTTGGAATCAATATTCGCTTTTCATTTCTCTTGATTCTTTTGCATGCATTCACTGGCAGCTCACATGGATTTTTGCATCAGTAATACAGGTTTTAAAAATGTCTACAAAACGTGCATGTTTTGTATCAAATTAACTTATCCTTTTAGTCTTTATATTTCATTTTCTTTATAAATGTGATTTGATTATAAAAGATGATCCTTTAAAAAAAAAACAATGGTTTTGGCTGATTCTGTTTTATCTGTAAAATGCTGTAAATCCTTCCTCAGTTTCTCTCAAACCTTCCACATGAAATAATTATCAGGGAAAGATATCATCACAACAATTTGGCAGCTTGCAAACAGTTGGAAAATTTTTACATTGTATACTTCCAAGAGTTGATGGGTACAAATTGTGTTCTTGGGTGAGTTTAATGTATGATGTGATTATTTGCATTTGGCAAATCACTATCTATTTCAATTCTGGGGACTTAGAATGAACAATTCCTTTATTCATTAACCGTGGCGTCTAATGGGGGGAAAAGCTAGATTAACAACATCTTTCTGTGATCTTACAAGCTTCTTAGACTCTTGAATCTTTTTATTCTATAGAAAAAAAACTTTGTAATTGTTTTCTATAGAAGGTAAAAACTACAAGGAGTCATGACCAGGTTTTAATGTGCAGTTAGGTGCGAAGGGAATGTGTATTCCATTCAAAGTAATATAGTGCAGAAAAAGTGAACCTTGCTTTGATGTGCATTAATTTTGCTCATTTCACTGTAGCTCCAATTTCTATCAGTAGTTGTCAGTAATAAGTGAAACGTGCTGCATTCCATGCACATTTGGGGTTGTGGTATATATTAATTGTAAGAGAATTAAAATCAATAAGGTTGGTGCAATTTAAGGACATTGGAGATGTTCAGACATAAATTCAAAGACAAAGATAATAAATTGCAGCCGCAGCACTCAAGTTAGGGAAAGGGCGTAATTTATGTAATAGAAAAACAGAATATTCAACAATGAAAACATTTTTAACTTATTAGAAAAAAGTATTGCATTGACTTAACATTGTTATCAAGTGGAAAATGTTTCAGATTATCACAGTGATAGTAAAAGCTAAAACTTGCCATTTATTTGACAAACAGCAACTAACAGCATCATTCAATACATTACTGGAGATGAAATCTGTGTTAAACAACGATGCCAAACAAAAATATTGAAAACGATACGTTTAGCAAAGATCATGTTTCTAGGAAGAATTTACCAATGCAGCAACATGTTCACTAGTGTTTCCTAGTAGCACATATAGGTTCTATTTACTCAGTAAAGTGTATGGTGTGTATCTGATTTCTTGTCTAATATTGGTGATTATGATCACAAGTATAGGGAGAAGACACTATTTGAAACAAATAACAAATAACAAGAGCCAATTCTGTATCTAGAATATCTAACACTGGGGAGACAATTGGAATTTGAAACACATGCCGACTTTTTTTAATACTGAATTCAGCATAGAAAGTCTTTATTTCCATTTGAAATCTCATTGTTCTTCAAAACTAATGGCATCATTTCGTAATTTCCAATTATACTGGGGCATTCTTGTATTCATTTTGGAGAGGCTTATGTAAAATCTTTTGTAACAGCTTCAATAAAATTTGGAGCGGACATGAGAATTGTAAGTGTGCAGATGATGGCAAAAAGTGAAAATGCCACAAGGCATAATCTGTCTATGACAGCAGCTGCAAACTTCCATTCACTGCAGACCTCTTCCCCTTCATCCTGTTTCCGGAAACGGGCTGCAATGAACTGAACTTCTTCCAGGATTTTCACAATCACTGGGATAGTGTCCAGTAAAACTTTTCTCTGAGTGCTGTCGTTATCTTCAGGCGAAGAGCTCTGGTCCTTTCCGCCCTTGGTGTCTATCTCATTCTGTGGGCAACAGGGGTTTTCTATGGCATGGTAGCTGTAGATCATGTTGCCATTGCTAGAATGGTGTCCTGGTAAGATGTTCATTTCTACACTGCTGACACTGGACTGGTGCCTCGAGTGGCCGTATCTGCAAGAGAGAGGCCTGATGTTCTCCCCTGGTTTTTTCATTCTGAGAAACCAAGCGCACCAATTCAGCAAGATGATACGGACCTGAAAAAGACAGAAACGCTCAGAGCCTTTCATGGAGGTCTTGTGAATGATTGCAAAAAGAGAGCAATGTGGTTCACAAAGAATATTGCCGTTTGGTAAATTGCTATATGAAGCATAACCGCTCATTACAAAGACCTTGGACAAAATCATTTTTCAATTATCTGCTTCCTCCAGCCCTTCCTCTAGCCTTAAACTGTTCATCTGGAGAGAAAAAACGCTTCTCAGGTATTTTCACAAAATCACTTTTTTATTTTAGCCGGAGAAACAGATTCTTTCTTAAAGATACCTATAATCCTTCATAATAAGGCTTAGAAGTAGCTTTAGGAAGAATTTGATTGCTCCCAAGAAATTAACATTTGCCAAGAATCCAATCACTGGAAAGTTTCATTTATTGAAGTCAAAGAAATTTAATTTGATTGAAAGCGATTGCTAAGCCTGCTAAATGTAATGAACAGGAAAAGGCCAACTGCTATTTTGACACAACCAGTCTAAACTTTTTCATTTATTTCTCTTATTGTTTCCTATTTTATTCTAATTGTTGGGCAGAAAAATCCCTATGAACTTTGAACCAGCTTCAGACCTGAGAAAGGCATCACTCCTGTACAGGTAGTGCTCAATTTATGACCACAATTGGGACAAAAATTTTGACTGCTATGCAATGAGGTCATTCAATGAGTCATTGTGTGATCGAACTCACTTTTAAGACCATTTTATTGTGGACATTAAGCAAATCACGGGCTATTAAGCGAATCATACACTTGTAATTCAAATGCGGCTCATCCCATTGACTTTGCTTGTTGGGAGATGACTGGGAAGACGGTCACAAATCACAGTCACATGACCACAGGACACTGCAACAATCATAAAGGTGAGGTGGCTCCAAGTGCCAAAATCATGTTCACGTGACTGTGGGAGTGGTGTGACCGTCACAACTTTGAGGATGGGTCATAAGTCATTTCTTTTCAATGCCATTATAACTCTGAATTGTAGTTAAACCAATGGTTGTTAAACCGAGGATTACCTGTATTTGTTTTGTGAAAAATACTCACCAAAGTATCTAATTCAAAGTCTGTTTTAACTGGATAGCTTTTAAATAAACTAATATCTCTGCCACTGAGAATACTTAAAACATTTCTTGAATTTTATGAAAATATCTACAAGATGGAAAACAATCGTACAACTAAAGAATATGTCTTGGAGTGATTACTCAGATTCCTGCAACAAGCAGATCTCAGAGTATTATGTGGCAGAAATATAAAGGAGTAAGACTAGCACTTCTGTCCTGCAATGTTTTGTTATATCACAATGTTTAGCTCCCAAGACACCAATGGAGCCTTTTTAATAAGTACAAGGAAGAAATAATACGCTCCTGATGATGAATATTTAATGTTTTAAAATTACATTTTAGAGTGTTTACATGTGGAGGGAATTTTACAGCGGAGGAGGGGCAAAAGTGCAATACCATACATGATGATGTATTATTCCAAAAAGGTATACATGAGAAAGCAAGAAAAAAAAAAACTTCAGAAGGTGCTATTGATGATTGTGAAATGCCAAGACTACGGAAAAACATTTCTTTAAGATGACCATAGCTGATTCTAAGCAGAGTCGGGTCTGGTTATTACTCAAATGAAACTCATCGGGATATTTGAAACTGTAGACTAAAAAAATTAGAAAACATTTCAAAGGTAAAAGAAGGTAATGGACCAAAAAAAACCCAAACCCTACATGAAGACACTCATGTTGTGAGAAAGAGTTGAATTGAATTCAGAGGTGCATGCTTTGGGTGGAACAGAAGCAACGGCTTGTGGTTAGGTGGCCATTTTTAAAGAAATGGGCCAAAGTTCAGATGAAACTAAGTCATGCTAGTATATCTGATGTTTTACTAATTACAAAGTGGGATTTTGTTGGGAACATTGTTTCTACTACTGATCTTTTGATATATAGATGCTTCCATAAATTAAAAATATTTTTCAAGACGGAAAGTAACTATGCAACAGGGTCCACATGATTATAAATTTGAGAATTGAAACTGAGATGCACAGTGTATGAACTAGACAAGTGATGGCTAACCTTTTTGCCATCTCATGCCAAAAGCAGGGGGAGTGCAGGGGGGTCGTGCGCGCGCGTGCCCACACCCATAATTCAATGCTGCCCTGCCTCCCCCCGCAAATGTGTGTGTGACCCCCCTCTGTGCTTCCCCCGCTTTTTGCATGGGACAGCAAAAAAGTTACCGGTGGGTGCGGTAGGCCCATTTTTTCACCCTCCCCAGGCTCCAGAGGCTTTCTTGGAGCCTGGGGAGGGTGAAAAGGGCCTCCCCCACTCCCCTGGAGGCCCTCCGGAGGCCAAAAATGCCCTCCCAGCGCCTCCACACAAGCCCTATACTTACCTGGCATCCAAAATGGGCCCTGTCAAGACTCCTGGGAAGGGAGGGATGGCATGGGCGGGGCCAGCTGAAAATCAGATGGCTGGCACACGCATGCATACTGGAGCTGAGCTAGGGCAACGACTTGTGTGCCCACAGATATGGCTCTGCGTGCGACCTGTGGCACACGTGCCATAGGTTTGCCATCACAGAACTAGACCCTAACAGGTCCATATGGGAGATTCCACAGAAGGTCATGGAGAAGAACAGGTGACATATGCAACAGTGCCAAGTAACAATAACATGGGGAAGAAGAAGTATTAGAAGCTGGAGAAGTACCAGGGCCTGAAGGAGGAAGAATGGATGAAGAAAACAAAGGTCAAAGTAGTTCCAGTGGTAGTAGGAACACTTGGGGCTCTGACATCTAAGCAGGAAGAGTGGCTCCAACAGATCCCAGGAAGAGCATCAGAGCTTTCTGTCCAAAGGAGTGCAGTGCTAGGAACAGCTAAGATACTGCATGAACCCCCAAATTCCCAGGCCTCTGGTAGAGAACCCATGACTAAGGAAGACACAAACCACCCATAAGGGTGAGTAAGAAGTCTCTGTGTGTGTGTGAGAGAGAGAGACTGTTCTGTATTCTTGTTTTTGTTTAATTTTTAATTTACTTTTCCTTATTTTTCTTTTTCCTTATATTAAAAGAAATAAAAATACTTTTTTGAAAAAGTCAAAAGTAAAGATGAAAAGTCTCCTGCTTGGTCAGTCATAAATCCTGCAGGCTCAACATAAACCAATGTGAGGAGAGGAAGTAAGAATTAGTATCCTACCCTTAAAGCCATCTGTTCTTTCTAGCATCGTGTAAGTGATGAGATATATTAGATATCTCTGTTTGTGAAGGCTGATTTGTAATGGTCACTTACCCACTGGGGCATCTTTCCTGCTTGAGGGTCATGATGATGAAACTGAAGCACCAAGACTGTTACTACTACAGATAAACCAACAATGACCATGATGCTTGCAAAATACTGAGCTGCAGATTTAAAAGGGAAACAAGAATAAACAGTTACTTATTGTTTTCGGATTCCCAGAGTAACTGATCACAGGTTTATTTTACAACTTTCAAGCCCTAAAAAAAATAATTTTAGTAATACATAATGCTACATTGCAAAAGAGTTACCACAAAATACATCTGGTTAAAGCATATTAAAGAAAAAAATGAAACAACTACATATTTCTAACCCTATTAAATTTAATTCCACACTTCCTGTTTTTCATCACGTTCTTTGCTCTAGAATGCTGATGACAAAGAGAAAAGAGGTAATGTTATTAGATCATGTATCAGCAACTTTTCTTTTTTAGATGCTCAAGACAATAATCCTTAGCAACTGCAAATGGTATGCGTGGTGCAGCTAGAAATGTTTTTATGGATGAGCAGGCAGTATGATAGCAAAAACCTTTATTAAGTCAACAGAGTGGTTGCAAGATATTGTGGAAGGCTTGAGCTTAACTCCCCAACAGGCAAGATAATTAAACTTAGGAGCGTCAGCTTGAAGCCTGTGCTCAGAGAGCATCTAAAGTAAGCCAGCAATGTTTAAGAAAAATAATTACCTAATATTTAACATCTAATTCCACCTCATGTTGGAATTCTGAACAAATATTTGAGCCATGCTAGATGAATATAGTGTAGATATAATTATACCACTGATGTGCTTCTTACTTGTTTATCGAGTTGCTAGGCTACCCAAATCCAAAATGGCTCTAGACAACGTCACACTATTTGTTTGTTTGTTTGTTTAATTTATCTAGCACTTCCCCACCCCCCATTTCACATTTGTGACTGGGCAGCTCACACAGTTAAATAACAAAACAATAAACAAAAATAAAAAGCAATGCAAAGCCCATTAAAACAGTTAAAACCATAAAACTTAATTTGTGGGAGAATACAATCTCTACAATTGCTATCAATATAGCTAACTCACAGGCTCCATACCACCATTGGATCCCCAGGCACGATGACATTAATGGAAAACAACATGGTTTTAAAACAGCAAGCAACCAAAATAGTCTCTTTACATTCTCCCCAGCCTACAAGGCCTAATTGCATCCAATAATTGTTTTATGTTCTTCCACTGTGTTCCTCCAACAGATCACGAGCAAAGATTTTGTCTGGCTCAGGCAACTAAAAGAAGCTTTAGATACATACGGTTCATGTTAATTAAATTAACATGAGTTAGCAGATGTGATCTTGGTATTATGTCTCTTTTTAACAGCACATTCACAACACAAGAGATTGAGCCTCTTGTGTTGTGTTG
Organism: Pantherophis guttatus; assembly: GCF_059756535.1. Taxonomy (NCBI): domain Eukaryota; kingdom Metazoa; phylum Chordata; class Lepidosauria; order Squamata; family Colubridae; genus Pantherophis; species Pantherophis guttatus. The sequence goes on along the minus strand of NC_142064.1, from coordinate 93,765,964 downwards.
TGTTGCTCAAAAAGGTGGATGTTTTCTATAAGATAAAACAGCAGTAAAGATTCAATCATAAAAAGAAGATGGTACATCTCAAAAGAATGTCTGGAATCACTTGATCCTGAGTAAAAGACTTTAGAAATTGCTTTGGAGTGAAGAACATGCAGAAAGATTACCCAGTACAAAGGAAGAAATATGAGAAACAAACTCAAAAGAACGCCTCCTTGATTTTGTTTATTGTAAGATGTACTGTACCCTACACTAATAAAGGGGCACTCCAGAAATTTCAGTGGCATCTTATCTTGAAGGGCTGGCATCCATTTTAACAGCCTGTCCAAGTGTGTCTCTCTGTCCCATCTTATACTAAACAAAATCAAAGCAGATCTTTCTCATGCTTGCTTCCATTTCTGGATTGTGTAAAGTTTTCTGCAAGTTTTAGGCTGGCCCATGACTGAAAGTAAGATTTGGTTGATGTTGCAGCTTTCTTCTTAACAGTTCTCCCATACATTTCCCCACGGTCATCCTTAAATTTCTTTACATCCAGGAATTGAGCTCAAAACATTGAACTGAATATTGGGATTTAATTATAATTTGCTCCAAAGGTAAAAGGATGTGGGGGACGCATGCGCCAGGGTGGGGCACGTGCAAGGGGCTGCACATACATGCGTGAGGTGTGTGCAGGAGGCACATGTGCATGCACGGGGGAGGCATGCAGGGATCCCACGTGCGCATGCACGGAGTACATGTGAGCATTGCATTTTGGGGGTTCGGGCACGCACATGTGCATTTGCACGTGCGCTTTGGGCACTCAGTCCAGAAAAGGTTAGCCATCACTGTTCTATGTGGCCGCATTATTTTATTTCTTACACAATAGCAGAAATCAGCCTGCCTCTGATATCTAATGCAGGATTATCAGTCTACTGATCAAACTACAATTCCCAGCATTCTTTACAGCATACGAAAAAAACTCGACTGTTCTTGGTTGCAAACTGCCCTTTTCTGAGTGTCCATAAACTTACTCTCTACTCCCCAACATATGAGATTCTTGTCTAGAGAGAGGAAGCCTTGCTCATTCTTCTGGATAACTTCAACCATTCCAATTACCAGCTCACAATTCCCAACCAGCTTTACAGGATGGAACCTTAACAAGAAAAAAAATGGCAGATCTCTCTTTGGGGGACAGCTATAACAATTAAGTTGGCATAACATTGATGTCTTTTGTGACACTATTTATTGAGAACGTGCCTGTTTAGATACAGTTCAGACATCTTGCATTTTTACTGCAAAAAATGGAGAATCAGTTGAAGGAGAGAAAGAAAGAGAGAAAAAAGAGACGAGCTTCTTAACTGTTTAGAGGCACCCACTGGAACAGCAAAAAGTCTCAAGAAATGGACTATGAAGACTAGATAAATGTAGTTGATAATAGATGACATCTAAAAAACCATCTAAAAAAACAGGTTTTGAATGTTTCTTCACAAGAAGATGTTTAAAAGGAACTAGAACTTCAGGACATAGGTGTAACTTAACCTACTGAAGTATGAAATATAACCAAAGCAATTTCTTATTTTAGTGGCCTTTTTTTCTTTGGGCTGCTATCTGAAAAGACAGCAGTACACAGAAATGCCATTTGACTGAAGTTTATGGCTTTATAGATGAAGTTGTAAAACATTCTAGCCCATCAGAATCTGTGGTAGACTTCAATTCCCATCACCTTTGAATATTAGCTATGCTGATTAGAGCTGATAGCCAGGTGAGAAGCAACATAGGAGCCCTGTGGTAGAGTCAATTGCTATGAGTAAGATAGTGTATTTTATGACAGGGTTGGATTCATACAACAGCATGAAAGATCTCACAGAGCCTCTGAGAAGGCTCTTGGTTTAATTTGGACACCCCCAAGCAAGCACATCTGGCTTCTAGAATTTCTTTCTAGGTATAGAAAGAAATTCCGTGCACGTGTATCACGGAAAAGGTCAACTGCTGAAGGAAAGAAGAAAGGATAATCAGAAGGTGGAATGTGTGATGGAAGATCCCACTCCAGAAGAATTGAGAAGGAAGAATTGAAGAGCAGACTGAATGGTGAAAAGACTGGACAATGGAGAAAAGGGACTATGTTGGAAGGACAGTTCAGGAGATGAGTAATAGCATCACATATAAAGAAGCATGACCAAGAAGCCTCAGAAAAAGAGTTATTTTTTCCTTTTTCCCCCTCCTCCTTTTTAACTTAGAAAAGATCAGGAACAGAAAACCAAAAATAAAGCAAAGAGAAGGATTTAGCAAAGTCCAGGGATTAATTTTAGAAATGTAATGAAAAAGAGGGGTGTGGAAACAGTTAAGAAATGCAATGAACACTCTCTAAATAAATTTAAATTAAGATGCAATTACGATGTAAGAGGAAGATCTGTTTATATGGTTGCTAGGAGTCAACAACAACTTGATGATATACAATCAATCAATCACCCAATCATAATAGAAAGAAGACCATTGTCTATTGGAAAGATAAGCACACATCAATGACTTTGTCAAATCATTTTAGTTGGCAAGCGTGTTTGTGTGTGTGTGTGTGTGTGTGTGAATGAGCTGCTGCCTTTTTCCCACCCTCTGAATTGTCCCAGCAAACTTCCTTCTCAAAACGTTGACCAACTTGTTTCCTACTTCAGATTCCAAGAACTCATACAATACTGAGAAAGTAAATATACAAAGTAAACATACAAAAGGGAGAATATCTTCTTGTCTTCCTTTGCTATCAAAGAAAAGGAGTGGGTGGGCTGTCAAATCAAGCAGGAAATGGAAAGGAGAAAGAGAAAGAAGCTTCACTCTTTTCTCACCTGCTGCTTCATCAGTCTGAAACATCTATCATGCAGAGCTAACAGCAATTCTGACTAGATAACAATGTGAGAAGAAAACTGTTATACTTAAAGCAAAGAATGTGTTCTCTTGAAATAGATTGCACATCATTGATATATCAGGGATGAAAGGACAGTCCCTGGGGTCATTTTTTTTTCCTTCCTGTGCTCAAAGTATTTCAGACTAGAGTTTCAACCATCTCTTGCCATTGGCCAGAAGCTGAGGCCCCAATTATCTGGAAGGCACTGAACGGCCAAAATGCAGTCTCCTTTGAGCTCCCCAGACGTGTCCATGTCATTTTTTTGACAGCCATATGAATGTTGTTTTCTACGGCCTTCGTCCAGGAAACTTTTTAGCTTCCCAATATAATCTATGGTGCTGGGATCTCTCTGAGGTTGTCCCATCCAAACCACTACCCAGGTCCAAGCCTGGTTAGCTTGGTGCTGCAACAGGTTGGAGCCTGAAAATAAACAGCTCTTGCTTACTGAATTTAATTCCTTTCTGCAATGTTTAAATAGGGTTTCACTCTTTCTTTCCTAACCAGCTATTTTGTCCCTCACAGTCAGCTTCACTTCCTACTTCCACTGTTCCTTCCAGATGCACCACCCTGCTCCTTCATTCTATCTGGACCTTGTTTTGTTTCGTGGGAGGGAACTATTTTTCAATTTCCCAGCCTAATATATAGTTTTGGAGTTTCTTGGTAGTCTCCCATCCAAGTAATAACCCAGCATGACCCTGCTTAGGTTTTAAGGCTAACCAAAGTTACTTAGGGACTCTTACATGCTCCAGTTTTCTCAAATGAGAGTAGCAATATATCAATCATCTGGAATTTCTTTAAAAATGGACTGGGTGTTCTACAATTGCTTTCTAGTTTAGCTGAATTGTGTGTAAATTTCTATACCTCAGTAACAAGCAAACTCCTCTTTTGTTTCTTTGGCGCCTGAAACCGTTATAAGCAGGGCTATCAATTGAGCTACAGCATTTTTCCAGCTGCGTCTTATTGTTCGCCATCCATAATGTTGTATTTGATAACAATTAATCAATATGAGATTCTGTTTCTTGGTATGTTGCTGAGTTCATTAATTGATTCATTTTGCTGAACTCTCAACATTGTTGTTGTGTGCCTCCCTAGAGAACGCCCAGGAAAGCTATCAAATAAATTCAGCTGCTGCCAGTCCTACTACTCTGTCAACCTGAAAGAGATTAATCTCTACTGGACACAACATTCTGCCTGTTATTGATCCAGAAACTATGGCTATTATTATTCAATGTGTGGGCAGCCAATGATGATGATACTCCAGACTCATATAGTAGATTGCAGCAAAACAAAGATCCTCATTTTATAAATCTTACAGGTGAATCATACAGAGGTCTTATGGCAAATGTTTTGACCCAGAAAAAAGGCAACGAAAACAACTAAAACACCCTAAGAGATTTTATAAAAGTCAGAAATCCAAGAATATTTGACATGGCTTATTCTACGAAACAGTTATCCTCTGGCAAATAGTGGTAGATGTTTCCTATAGTCTGTGCTGATAAAGGTGTTGGAAGAAATTCCAGACATCTATATTTTATTCTGTGCAATGAACTTTTGTGTTACTGATGTGTGAATACTCTTAGCTCCCAGGAACTAATCAAGATGTGCCTATGTGTGTTACCTATATCTGAGTGTGTATATGTCTCCCTATTTAATCAGGGAGTATGCATATTGGTCATTTGTGTGTGTGTGTGTGTGTGTGTGTGTGTGTTATGCTAACCCATCATACTGCATTTGTGTATGTGTTCACAAAGAAGCAACAGGCGGAGTGTCTAATGGTCTACTCTGGGCCACATGACCAGAAGAAACTCAGATGAGGATGGTGCGATTAGCAACATGCCTGGTTGCTGCCCAAATAATTATCTCGTGAGGATACATTGGGCATTTTTTTTCCTTTGCAGTCCATGGTCCGTTTCAAGGTATTTTCAAAGTTTATTTTATTTTCACTGGCTTCTTCCACCACACAATATATAGTCTCAATTTATTTTGTTCCTTAAAACTTAGACTGTTCACAGAGTTTTATGCCTCTTTACATAATCACTTTCCAACATTCCAGTGGATTAGAAAGAGGGGAAAATTTAGTTTCCATGTAGCTATTGTAAAATCAGTCTAAGTATCATTTGCAAACTATACACTAAGCATCTGCTGGGAAAGTTATGGCACTGGCTAAAACTCTTAAAATCCTTACAGAAGAACAAAAAGAACTTTGTTCATCAGGTCTTAATGGCATAGCATTTGACAGAGAAATATGCACAGTCACCCAAGTTGTCCCTGTACACTAGCTTCATAAATTGTAAGACTACACTGGATATTTCCTCCAGAAATAAACTCTAAATCAGAGGTGTCCAACCTTGGCAACTTTAAGACTTGTGGAAATGGCTGGCTGGGGAATTTTGGAAATTGAAGTCCACAGGTCTTAAAGTTGTCAAGGTTAGACATCCCTGCTCTAAATCAAGTTTGATGGATTTTTCCCCCTAACCTATAACTACCTTTGTTCCCCCACCAGTTTTATTCAATATATTCAATACATTAGGGTTGGATAAGGTCTGTTTATTATCTCTTTATATTAATAGTTAAGTAGACCATTTCAACAGTTCAGAATTCCAGAAATATCATTATTTTATTTTAAGGCTACTATTCCAAACTCTCAGAAAAGAGCATTTATTTTGGATTGGTCAGTAATCCTAACAAAGATTTAATCAATTGATCTAGTTTTGAGTCATCTTGTCTTTCATACACTTTATTATTATTATTATTATTATTATTATTATTATTATTATTATTATTATTTTATTTATATACCGCCCTTCTCCCGAAAGACTCGGGGTGGTGTACAGCCAGAATTAAAATATAAATATACAATATCATAGTTAAAATTAATTAAAATCATTAAATAGTTTTGGCCGAATTTCAAAACCCAAATTAAAACCCAATTTAAAATCATTCAGTTTGACAGCCCCGCCTATCGGAACAGTAGGGTCTTGAGGGCACAGTGAAAGACCCGGAGGTCAGAGATGTTACAAATATCCGGGGGTAATTCATTCCAAAGGACAGGAGCTCCGACAGAGAAGGCTCTCCTCCTGGGTGTCGCCAGCCGACATAACTTGGCCGATGGTACGCTGAGGAGTCCCTCTCTGTGGGAGCGAACTGGCCGATGGGAGGCTGTTGGTGGCAAAAGGCGGTCCCGTAGATATCCTGGTCCTATGCCATGGAGCACTTTAAAGGTGGTGACCAACACCTTAAATTGCACTTGGAAGACCACTGGGAGCCAGTGCAGCTCGCGCAGGAGAGGTGTTACATGGGCATAACGAGGTGCGCCCATAACCACCTGTGCGGCCGCATTCTGGACTAGTTGGAGCCTCCAAGTGCTCTTCAAGGGGAGCCCCATGTAGAGAGCATTACAATAGTCCAGACGGGAGGTGACGAGGGCATGAGTGACCATGCGCAAGGCGTCCCGGTCCAGAAAGGGACACAACTGGCGGATCAGGTGAACCTGATAAAAAGCCCCCCTGGCTACGGCCGTCATATGCTCTTCTAAAGACAACCATGAGTCCAGGAGGACACCCAGATTGTGGGCCCTCTCTGTGGGGGGCAAAGATTCACCCCCAATATCAGCGATGACTATACCGGGATGCCGGGAGCCACAGCCACTCAGTATTGGAAGGGTTGAGCTTGAGCCTATTTCTCCCCATCCAGACCCGCACGGCCTCCAGGCAGCGGGACATCACATCAAGGGCAACATTGGGATGGTTTGGGAATGTACAGCTGGGTGTCATCAGCGTACTGGTGGACTCTCACCCCAAAACCACGGATGATCTCACCCAGCGGCTTCACATAAATGTTGAACAGAAGGGGCGAGAGGACCGACCCCTGTGGCATCCCCCAAGTGAGGGACCTCGAGGTCGACCTCTGCCCCCCTGTCAACACAAACTGCGAGCAGTCGGAGAGGTAGGAGAACCACCGTAACACGGTGTCTCCAATTCCTAACCCCCTCAACCACTGCAGCATGATACCATGGTCGATGGTATCAAAAGCCGCTGAGAGATCTAATAGGACCAAGACAGAGGAACAACCCCTGTCCCGAGCCCTCCAAAGATCATCAACCAACGCGACCAATGCCGTTTCTGTGCTGTACCCCTGCCTGAAGCCCGACTGGTATGGGTCCAGATAGACAGCTTCCTCCAGGTACTGGGGTAGCTGTCGTGCCACCACACTCTCGACAACCTTCACCACAAAACGAAGGTTGGAGACCGGACGGTAATTTGCTAATACAGTGGGGTCCAGGGATGGCTTCTTGAGGAGAGGCCTTGTGCATACAGTATAGTATAAAAGAGTATTAAGCATCAATCCATACAGGCATCCATAGAATCCAACAATTTGGTGAGAACGGTGAAACATGTGTCAAGCTCTGCTCCTGACATATGTTTGTGATATCATGATGCAGATATAAAAGGGATGGAGTTTGCATTGTGTAGTCACAATACTTGTTTCATCATCCATCATTTTGGATGATTATGCTGGACCATTTAGCCCAATGGCCCCTTTTTTCCCCCAAGCAATAAATTTGCAGGTCAAGCAAAATGGATTATGAGCAATTGTTTTCTGTTAGCATTCAGTGGTTAACAGTACAGCACCCCTGGTAAAGGAGGCTAATATTCCTGACATACATTTTCCATAAGGGGTGGTGCAGTGGCTCAGCGGTTAAGATGCTGGGTTTATCAGCTGGAAAGACAGTAGCCCAGGTTCGAGACCTCAGTGCCACATGACAGGGTGAGTTCCCGTCTTGCCCCAGCTCCTGCCATCCTAGCAGTTCGAGAACACGAGTAGATAAATAGGTACCACTTTGGAGGGAAGGTAACAGTGCACTGTGACATCATGCTGGCCACATGATCACTGGCCTTTAGGCAGCATTGGCTCAATGGCCTTGAAATGGAGGTGAGCACTGCCCCCAATAGTTAGCAATGACTAATGGAGTAAAATCTGCAGCGACTCCTTTACCTTACTTTACATTCTCCATAACATTGTCTAAAGCATGCTGTGCTATTACTCAATTTCACTTGTTCTAACTCTAAAGCTTTTCATGTTCATTGTGAAAGGTTTTTGTTTTTGTTTTTTGCTGGGTGATTAACTTAAGTACAATCAACTTTAATTAGAAGATGCAGACTTCTAATATTAGGCAATCTTCATATCATGTGTCTTTTGTCAGAATTTAACCTTGCTTACATGGGTTTTCTGCATCTATAAACTTACTGAGCACTAGGAAAAATAGATGTTGAGGCAGTTTGGTTGAGAGACTCTGCACTTTTATTTCCTGTTCTTGTCTAAGACACTTACTTTGCATATTGTTGTGTGATATACACTATTTGAGAGATGGGGGATGATTTTATCACTTCTATCCTATCTTTCCTTTAAGAGCAGTAGTGGCGCAGGGGTTAGAATGCAGTACTGCAGGCTACTACTGCTGATTGCCAGCTGCCAGCAATTTGGCAGTTTGGGTTTCACCAGCTCAAGATTGACTCAGCCTTCCATCCTTCTGAGGTTGGTAAAATGAGGACCCAGATTGTTGGGGGCAAGATGCTGATTGGAAACCGCTTAGAGAGGGCTGGAAAGCACTGTGAAGCGGTATATAAGTCTAAATGCTATTGCTATTCTCTGTTCAACTCTCTCTCTTATCTTTGTGCAGTTCACATTCTCAACTGACTTGCTCTCCCTCGGTAATGAAGAGCACATCATGGGCTCTTAGCTGTAAAAACATTTAAATCAGGGAGGCTTTCCTATCACCATGTTCTATTCCTAAATAAAGTTTTCTTTTATTTCACTCAAGCCCCAGACTCGAGAAGTCTTTCTCAGAAAATTTACAGCTTTAGCGTTTCTCCTTGCACACATTCTTTCTGCTGTGCAAGGTTATTGGCCAACATCTTTGACTTTTATTTACCACTTTCCCCAAATCCAGTCCCTTTCCCCCTCCCCCTAAATTAACACCCTCAACTTCTTTATTCTCTTTTTATGAGAGAATTTGATGCTCCCTTCAACTAATCTTTGGAAAGATGCAACCAGAATTGTATATCATATTCCAATAGGTCATGTACCGTATTTTTCACAGTATAAGACGCACCTTTTTACCCCCCAAAAGGAGGTGAAAATTTAGGTGCATCTTATATACCAAATGTAGCCCTGCCCACCCACTGGCCCCCACCCTTTGGCCTGTGCCTCGCAGCAGTTACCTTCTTGCAAGCAAACAGCAAGAAAAAACAGCCCCTTTCAGCTTCAGCATAAGTTAATTAGCACAAGTTGATTAGATTGACCTCCCGACTCTCAGCTGATTTGCTCTCAGCTGTTTTGCGCAGGGCTCTCCTGCTTGCTGCAAAAAGTGCTGGAGCAGATTTTTTTCCCCCTAGCTATGCTGAAAAAACAAAACTGAAAGTAAAGCAGGTTCTTTGCTGCAATGTGACAAAATGAGGCAGAGAGAGATTTCTTTTTCTTTTTTCTCACCAAAAAGGTAGGTGCAAACAATGGGAAATTTAGGGCAAAAGAGGAGAGTTCAAGATTTTAAAACACAAAAGAAAAAAAGCTCTATTTAACAAGGGAATTGTAATAATTGAGATACTATTAATTGTATATTGTGTTGAAAGCAGAAATGGTTAAGTTGTGGTTTGGAGGAATATATGGGGGAAATTATTTGGTTTATTATTATTGGTAAATATAATTAATTGATTTGTAAGAAATTGGATTGCATGGAAATAATTGGAATATTCATGTTCATATTGATTAATATACAAAAAACATAGTTATAACTAATTGATTTATATAAAAATGTTGAATTTGTATTAAATAATTGTAATATTAAATAATTAACCAATGTGAGGATGGATATAAAAATAGATGACAATGGGAAGGGGTATAATATAGAATAGAAGGGAAAAATTGAATTTGATTAAGATTAGAGATGAGAATGAAGGGTAATATTGGTTTTTTTTAAAAAATAGATGAGGAATAAATATGGCAAAAAGGAAATATAGAAATTGTAAATTTAATTGAAATGACTAAACACTGTTTAAATTTGTGAACCAGCCAAACACTCTGTTCAAAGAAAATACATTGTATGTTTGTATGTGTGTTTGTCTAAAAAAAAAAAAAAAACTTAAAAAACAACAACAACCAAAAAAGGTACCGTAGGTGTGTCTTATATTCCGGTGCGTCTTATACTCTGAAAAATACAGTAGTTTTGCTGCTTTAAAGTCTGGCATTATTGATTGTTGGATTGCTTGCTTGCTTAGTTCATTCATTCTTCTGCTAACTACCTGTATATTTTTATGCTGCAAAACTCTGACATTATTCTAGATAAGAATCCCAGACCTTTTCCCAAATAATTTCTAATTATAAATAAGCACATCCTAAATCTAACTTCTCACTTAAAATATCCTCTTGAGTTTAGATTGGAGTGCAGTGGAGGTCTTCACTTGTTAAGTCTGTGATACAGGTGTATCCAAGAATCAAGTGGTGCAAATTGCTACACAGGCCTGATGTCCAATATGCATTCTGATATGGAAACTGAGCTCCTTTAATGAATGACCTCTTCTCGTTGTGTGATTGAAGGCAAACTAGCATTCTATCTCCAGATACATAAATCACCATCTTCCAAAGACACTCAGCCCCTCCCGATCTGCATTTTCCCAAAGAAAAATAAATGGCTAGCTCAGCCGTAAAACACAAAGGAATGCTGATTCAGATAAGTAGAGACATTGGAAAGCAAGGACATTTGATATAACACTCACTGAAGAAAACATCTCAACCAGAAGTATTCTGCAAGCTCTTTGTTTAATTCAAGAAATCCATTATATTCACCTCATTGCCTCACTCTCCTGACCTCATTGACACATACCTGCCATAATGCAATCAAATCATTCGCTATATTGATTAAATGTACATTGTAAATGTAAATGTGTAATGTAATTTATACGTGTCCATGTCATAGACCTCAGGGGCTGAAATAAATTAATTTGGACTTCATATCAAATCAAATTTTTATTACTCCCATCGATCAGCATAAAGGGATGGGATGCTATCATTAAAAAAGGCATAAAGTTTATGTGTGTGATTATATATTACAGAGATATGTATAGTCAGAAAAAGAAAAAAATGAAAAAAGTTAAAAAGATATATAAGTTAAAAACTAAAAGGATACGTAAGTAGGAATCTAAAACAAAAGGTAAGATATTTAGATGGGCATAGGGAAGTAAAAAGGTAGTATGTGGAACCTATATCTATCAAGTTACAAAGCAGCTTAATATGGCAAAGTAAGCACTTATTAGACCTAATTTAATTTACTAATTGAGCCTGGGAAGATTGTATACTGTAGCAGAATGGGCACCTGAAAACAACAGGGTGGTATAAAATTTTCCTGTACACCCTGGATATTTCTGTAGTAATGGTAAGATAAAACCAGTGCAAATGTCTCTGTAGTAGAGGCACCAGCGAAACACACCCTGTGTTATGTCTGTCTGTGCAGAATCGCAGGGGCATGGTCTCTCCAAGTAAGGATTTCCCTGTTCCAGCCATCAAATAAAGTTAAACAGAGGGCATGACATCATGCCAGAGTAAAGGCCTTTCTTTGTTGAGGTACTTTGAGTATTTAGGTCTGCCTATTGTCCTAAGATATTTAAGAAGGGCAGATGAACTCCTCTGTGTATTTTCAGCAATGAAGTCCCCGTGAACTTTGCTACTGAAGGTAAATGAAGGAAAACTCCCCGGTATTTGGTACAAGAGACCTGTTCCCTCGATAATTGAAGTGGTAAAAAAAGAGGACCACCTGTTCAGACTTGTGGCCATCCATCTCTGTTTCAGGAATGGTTCTTGGGCCTTTTGGAAAATGCCACGATTTTAGTTTTCTGATAATTGGGTTCCATCTGATCTTTCTTGCAGAACTGCCCTAGTGTCCTCGCTGCTCTCATGAAAGCCTTCTTGAAAGTATTGCTGCATCGTATGTGTCTTCCAGCAAATTTTTGGGAGTGAAAGTTCATGTTGTGGAGAGGGCCCACCATAAAAACTGAATAAGTGAGTCCTCAGGGAGAAGGGCGGTATATAAATTGGAAATTAAATTAAATTAAAATTAAATTAAATTAAATAAGAGTGGGGCCAATATGTAGCCTTGCTTGGTGCCTTTCTAGTTTCAATAGGATTGATGAGAGGAGCATATATACTAAATGAAGTAGACATTGGTCAACTTAACAGGCCTCCAACATCTCCCATATTTTAGCTTGGGATATAAAATTAAATGCTGCTTTGAAGTCTATGCAATCAACATAGAAAATGGTTGTGTTGCCGGAACAGTTCGAGATGAAGTACAAGACACTGATCAGTGGTGGATCAGGGCTTTCCTTAAGTCAATGTGTCCCTCTGCCATGAAACAGTGCACTGATCTCCAGTACAAATGAGCTCCTAAACTTTCTATCCCAGATTTCAAACTACATTATTATTTGAAGAGAAGCTCCAGTACAACCATTATATTTACAGCTTAATATCATATAGCTGCACTACAGAGTAATTATTATGACTGCTGTAGCCATTCTATGTTATTCTACTCAGGAGACTTCTGCTCCTTTCATGACTAGATTACAAAATTCAATTGTCCAGCCACAATTATCCCCAACTATACACATGCTTTCGCTTGTAGTCTGGCTTTTCTGTTGTACGCACAACAGCTAGAATCAAAATTTAATAGCTCTTGTAAAGAACAAACCCAATTTGATAGTTCTACTGACCTAAACCAATCATGCAGTGGAGGAAAGAGATATTTGCATCCCAGAAGCAGCATAAGAAGGGAGAGCAGTTGTGAAAAGACAACCATGAAATGTGACATGTACATTTGTTACCTTCTGAATTAAAACCGGTTTTCCCAACTCACTCGTATGCTTAAAACGTCTGTCGCTTCCTTTCTAATTTCATGTCCTGTCTTGCCAGTTTTAGTAGCCTATTTCTAAGTGTTACAGCTTCCTGCCTTCATCCGTTAGGATCATCATCTTTCTCACCTCTTTCTACCTAAGCATTTTGGTTTAAGCTGGAAGTCTCTTTCAATAGTGTATCTCCTTGCTCTGTTTCAGACCCTGCAGAGTGCACAACCAGAAAGCATAGGGACACATATCACAGAAATACTCCAGCCAAAGCACTGGATTTCGATCAGCCTTTGTATTTTGATGAAGGCAGGAACCTGCTCACATCTTAACATTTTCCCCCCCAAAGTAACTAGGAACTTGGTGGCCAGCTCATGATTTACAAGTTAGGTTCTCAATCTGTCTGCCCATAAAACAGTGCCTGGCTCACTATCTCTTTTCATAGTTTAAAATGAAAGAACTGCAAGGGTGATTATAGCCTTCATAAATCTATCCTTGCATTTTCTCTTTCACACAGAGAAATATGCACATGGGCATGGGTTACTCACTCTTTGGACAGGCAAACGTATTGCAGTAGAGATGAAGGAAGAACAAACGCAATGAAGTTTAAAAGGAAAGCAAACAAGATTATTAATTAGCCTCAACATATGTCATAGTAGCTCCTCCGGGAGTCTTCTGTCACAGGCTTTTGTACAAAGTGACAGATTATAATTTTTGGCCCTCAGGGGAAATTTACTAGCCTTTGCAGAAGAATCAAACAGAACAACCAAAATTCAGTCTGGTGAGGCGTTTTCAGACTAACACATTTTATTGAAGTACAGTTTGCTTCATCAGGTGGATGGAAGAGCTAACCCGAGGTAGGACTTAATATGGGATAAGATAAAAAGAAAAAGGGGAAAGGAAGATAGGTGGTCATGCAGAGGAAGATTAGACAGATGAGACAAGCTATAAATATTTAATATTTATAACATAAACAGAGGGATAGAATCAAGATCGCGTGAAGTGTTAATATCACTTTATAATGCCTTGGTAAGGCCACACTTGGAATACTGCATCCAGTTTTAGTCGCCACAATGTAAAAAAGATGTTGAGACTCTAGAAAGAGTGCAGAGAAGAGCAACAAAGATGATTAGGGGAGTGGAGGCTAAAACATATGAAGAATGGTTGCAGGAACTGGATATGTCTAGTTTAATGAAAAGAAGGACTAGGGGAGACATGATAGCAGTTTTTCAATATCTCAGGGGTTGCCACAAAGAAGAGGGAGTCAAGCTACTCTTCAAAGCACCTGAGGGCAGAACAAGAAACAATGAGTGGAAACTAATCAAGGAGAGAAGCAACTTAGAACTAAGAAGAAATTTCCTGACAGTTAGAACAATTAACCAGTGCAACAACTTGCCTCCAGAAGTTGTGAATGCTCCAACACTGGAAGTTTTTACGAAGATGCTGGATAACCATTTGTCTGAAGTAGTGTAGGGTTTCCTGCCTAGGCAGGGGGTTGGACTAAAAGACTTCCAAGGTCCTTCCAACTCTGTTATTCTGTTCTGTTCTGTTCTGTTCTGTTCTGTTCTGTTCTATTCTATTCTATTCTATTCTATTCTATTCTATTCTATTCTATTCTATTCTATTCTATTCTAAAGCAACGACCTCTTTCTTTTACCCTTCACCACCTTGTTTTCTCTTGCTTCTTTGATGTGTCTGCTAGAAGTATATTTAGGTACATGCACTTATACAGGCTTTCTGTTTGTGTGAGAATAGCTATTCTATTTGAGGGGCTACCACAGAGAGGAGGGGGTCAAGCTATTTTCCAAAGCACCCGAAGGCCAGACAAGGAATAATGGATGGAAACTGATCAAGAAGAGATTCAATCTGGAAATAAGGAGAAATTTTCTGACAGTGAGAACAATCAACCAATGGAACAGCCTGCCTTCAGAAGTTGTGGGAGCTTCATCATTAGAAGCTTTCAAGAAGAGACTGGACTGCCATCTGTCAGAAATGGTGTACGGTCTCCTGCTCCTGCAGGGGGTTGGACTAGAAGACTATAAGGTCCCTTCCAACTGTGTTAATCTGTTAAAACTAATATGCAGATGGGTATCCATTAATTTTACAAACAGAGGCCTTTTAAAATAGACAATCTATTTTAATTAATAATTCAAGTAACATTAATTCTATCTCCTGGCTCTACTGTGCTCTTTCCTTCCATATTTATTTTTTTGAGGAGTGTGCTTCTGACAGATTAAGATACACATGCATACATATAACTCAGTGTGAATTGGCAATCCTCTGTCCTTAAGAAAAGGAACCGGAGGGTTTTGTATCCACATTTCTCATGCAGAAGGAGGCTTATCTTCTTTTTAGAAAAATTTAATGGCACATTTATTAAATTTTAGCAAATTTAGTTAGTAAACACAGTGTTCTTTAAGGCACAAAAGTATCTCTGCTAAGAGGATAGTGAATCCAAGTTTCACAAAAACAGTACTTTTCAGTTTAAACATGTAACCTTCACCAAGAGATAATCGAAAGTTGTAGAAGACTGTCTGTCAAGAAAGAGGATGAGAAGAAGATCTTTAGTTTTCAAATCTTGCTTGGAAATCAGAAAGAAAATAAAGCGTCTGAATGCAAATACTATAGGGAATAAAAAAAACTAATAGAAAGAGATGTGATAGAAGAGTGAAGAGCAAATTATTTCTTTTGGCCAAGTAACCTATGCGGGTCATTTTAGGGCAATGTTTTCATTAAGACAACTGACAGGCTACAAGAAGATACAAACCTTTAAGATATTCCAATTTCTTTGTCCTGCAAGACATTACACAAGCTGGTTGGCAAAGTAGTTTGGAAGATATTGTCAAACAAATTAGCTAGTGAATATGTATACAGTATGTCATTTAAAATTTAGAATTGAAAGCTCATGTAAAGAACCACTTTGAGGATGATGGGCAGTTCAGAAATGTGATGGATGGATGGATGGATGGATGGATGGATGGATGGATGGATGGATGATCTAAATCCCATCACTGGGAGGGGAAAATGGCTGGTTGGAAGCAATTATTTACATCTTCAGCACAAATATTGAGCGGCTACTTCATATGCATTAGAGAAGCAATCATTTCTTAGTAGTAGTAGTAGTAGTAGTAGTGGTGGTGGTGGTAATTGTAATTGTAAGCAAGAAGCATATATGCAGCTCAAGGCAGTCTGAACTCTCTTCCCAGTTAGGGATACAGTTGAGAGAGATAGAACTATTCAGGGTACATTCTGGGCTATTCAGACCATTTACCCATTGAGTAACATGTGTACTTTTTAGAGGAATTTGTTTTGCTGCTGTAATAAATATGGATGGCAGGGAAGGTGATTTAAAATTGTTGTGAAGAAGTCTGGATGATCATAGTTTACACAGAATATGGGGAAGAGGAATGGCCACAAATCAGCAGAATGCGAGTTCTAGTCCCTCCATAGAGACAAAGCTAACCACGGTGACCCCGGGCTAATCCCTTCTGCTCAGCCTTAGGAAAGTGGAAATCGTAAATCCCTTCTGAAAAATCTTGTCAAGAAAACTGCAGGGACTTGACAGGCAAACTCTGAGAATCACATACAACTGAATGGAAAGGGTGGGAAAAGATACTTGCAGACTCTTGATACTTGCAGGATAGAATTTTTAGGTAAGATAGAATTTGAATGAACATAGGAAGGAACTTATCCCAAAGCTGTTTTTTTTTTCAAGAAGCTGAAGAAGCTTCTTGAATGAGAAGTGGAATGTCTTCCAAGAAAAACCAGAAAATCCAGTTGCCTCTTGAAAAAGCACCTTTGGGACAACCATGACCTGGGTGACTGAGAATCTCCATAGACATTTAGTTATAGAAGGAACTTATAACCAAAATTAAGGAACCCCAAATTATGGAAAAGTTTCCATTCATAAACAATTTTCCTTTTTTATCCTATACCTTAAAACCTATTTTTATGGATCCTTTTATATACTATATTTCAAGATGTATCAACATTTCATTATTCTATCCTAAGATGTGTCTCTTTGTAGGGATTTTTTTAAAAAAACTAATACATAGTGAGTTTTTTTGAAATATATGAACTCATTCATTAGAGCCTTGGTAGTACAGGGGTTTAAGGCACCCTGTTATTAAGCTGGTTATTAAGACCAGCTGCCTGCAATTACTGCAGGGTTCGAATCTCGCCAAGGCTCAAGGTTGACTCAGCCTTCCATCCTTTCTAAGGTAGGTAAATTGAGGACCCAGTTTGTGGGGGCAATAAGCTGACTTTGTATAAATATACAAAAGGATGAAGGCTATTGCTGAGTACATTGTAAGCCGCCCTGAGTCTCCGGAGAAGGGCGGCATATAAATCAAATTAAAAAGAAAAAAAGTGCAAGAACACTGAATAGGCAGCTAACTCAAGAACAGAACATTTGCAATTCTCCTGACTTTGCTGAACTGCACTTTCCCACGCAGCCTAGCCAAAGCTGAGGTTGCTAGGAACTGTAGGTCAGTCATAGCTGAATCCCATGTTCCTAAGCTCCCTGAACACAATATTCTTGCTTCAAAGAAGATTCATAGGTTCAATTTTAAAAGAACATATGAACACATCCTTTTCTTTGATTAAATATTATCAGGAAGTGATGTTCTCAGAAAAATGTGGAAGTCCTAGATAAGTAGGAATAGGAAGACATGCTGTAGTAAACCCATCATCATCATCATCATCATTCTGGCCCTTGTTTATCCACTGCAGGATGAAGGCCACTAAGTAAATGCTGACTATTTTGTTGCTTCTCTTACCCTGACCAGTCTGGATGACTGCAAGTGGAGACAAGCAAAATATTGCTACAATATCATCAAAAAATGAAAAACAAAAATTGCACATTAGAGGAAAGAAGAATTCATTTTTGAATCAGCTTCTCTGTGCAGTCATCCAGTGTTTTACAGATGAGTAGAGGAAAGTACTAGACCTCAAGTAAAAAAAGCACTGGTTTTATCTAATTGAAATAGTACATGTCCCTGGCTTTCTCTTCCTTCTCCTTTCTTATTCTTGTTTATCAAATTTTCAATCAGCAAAGGTAGCATCATACAAAGAACTGGGCATGCTAATGAAGCTTATAGAGTCATGCAAATATCTCAGAAGGATCTATGGAGGTTGCCATGCCCTTGTAACTTCATCAATAGTACCATTTGTACTTGGCTGGTAAAAAGGGGAGAAAAAAAAGAGAGAAGGAAAGGGAGAGAGGGAGGGGGAGAGAGAGAGAGACCAAAATCCACCTGATTTCTGTGGCTTACAAATCAAGAGAAAAAATATAGCTGCTTGGGGACGCATGAGTTCATTCTATGGTCTTTTTATAGGAAAGGCAAATGGAATAAATATGCATGTTTTCTAAAATATACATCCAAAGCAGCAGCCTTCTTTCTACTCCCACCAAGGAGGTAAAGCTGTACCAGAACAGATATCAGGCAAGAGTACAAACAGAAAACAGTCTCCACATAGACTAAATGGGGCAAGCTTGTTATTTAGCCTGAAGACTCAGTTAGGATGACACAGAAAATCAAGGCACTGGGGGGAAAAGTCTTATCTTCCCAGCTTAACACTTTTCTTGCAAAAAGAGAATCAAAGAGGCAAAGAAAATGGAAGAGACAGGAGTTTCAGTGACCACAAAACAAGTATGAGAGCAAAAGACCGTAAACAGCAAGAAACAGATCAGCCTTGCTCTGCCTCTAGCCAGGACCATTCATGGCGCATCTTTTGTCTTGCTGAAAATATGTCTAGCTCTACAACTCAGCCTAGCTCATGAGTACAAAAAGTCCCTGTGGGAATGAAGGAGGCCACAGTGCGAGAAATGATCTCAAATAGCTACTCTGAAGTTGAGGAGAGTTCATCCTCAATCCTCTATGACCACCATGAAAGGCATGGAGAAAATATGGAAAACGAACATTGGGTGATACTAATAGATCTATTGTACAAGAATAAATCTGCCACAACACTCATTCCATGTGTTTTTCATAATGATAAGAAACGCACACTCTCTGTTACATAGGGAGGGAGGGAGAGAGAGAGAGAGAGAGAGAGAGAGAATTCTTTATTAGACAAGTGTGATTGGACACAAAAGGAATTTGTCTTTGGTGCATATGCTCTCAGTGTACATAAAAAGAAAAGATACATTCATTAAGAATCATAAGGTACAACACCGGGGTGAAATGCTCCTGGTTCGGACTGGATCGCCCGATCCAGTAGTGATGGCAGCGGGTGGTTCAGAGAACTGGTAGCAAAAATCCCTTCCCCCCCCCAACATGCCCAGCTGAGCCACACGATCATGAGAGGCTTTTTTTTTCTTACTTTTAAAAGCATTTTTTCAGCGGAAGAAGTTGTAGAAAAAATGCTTTTAAAAGTTTTTTTAAAAAGCCTCTGATGATCACGTGACTCAGCTGGGATCGTCAGAGGCTTTTCAAAGCATTTTTTTCTGTAACCTCTTCCAGAGAAGAGGTGGTTTAAAAAAATGCTTTGAAAAGGCTCTGATGATCCCAGCTGTGTTGCCTGATCGGCAGAGGCTTTTCAAAGCATTTTTTTGCATTTGCAGAAAAAATGCTTTGAATTTTTTTTTAAAAAAAAAAGTTGGCCACGCCCACCCAGTCACATTACCACCACCACCCCCAAGCAACATCGACAGAACCGGTAGTAACAAATTTTACATTTCACCCCTGTACAACACTTAATGATAGTCATAGGGTACAAATAAGCAATCAAATCATACATGATGGGTATTTTCTTACAAATGTGGAATCTCTACCATCACCTCTTGCATTAAGCGTGGGAGGGAAGAAGTTGGACTGAGCTGAAACTATTTGTGTTGCTTTGACATTTCAGGCAGAGTTGAAAAATATCACTGTGTTCGTAGATTGCCTGATCATATTGCCCACACAACTCGCGTATTAATTTCCATCCAATTTCTCCTAGCCTTCCTTGAGTGTGAAGTATTTCTAGTTTCACTGGTAAAGGGGAGGACAAATTTTATATGAAGCTGTCCTAAGTTCTGTCCAGACAACCAGCCTTTCTGTTTTCCAACTTTCCAGCAGTTGTGCAAAACACAAAAAGGATTGATCTGAACAAGAATCTCAGAATGCTTGACTTCTGGTTTGGTGAGACAGCCAGGGAAATAGTGGGCTCTGAGGAGCCCAGCGAAAACCCTGACTGCTGAACCGTTGCCGATGGGTCTTCGGACCAGAACCGTCCTGCACGGACGGGGTAGAAGGAGAGGCACCTCGGATGACCAAGAGGAACAGGCAAGTTCCTCAGAGGTTGGAGGGAACTGTCTGTAATTCGGCGGCTGCCACGAAGCTGGGACAAACCGGGCTATGTGATGTGCAGGAGGAAAGTGGAAAGGAACGATGCTCTTTGAAGCCGGGTGAGTGACAACCAACCCAGGCTAGAAACAATGTTTGGAGTAATGGCTTTATTTGTAAGACCCCTACCTTTAAAACAGCAGCTGAGGAATTACGGAGCATAGAAGATCTTAGGATGAAATTTTTAAAAGAAAAGAAAAAGAGCCGACTGAAAATTGATGTTTGAATAGACTGAATTGGAAAAATAAACATTGAGACTAGGCTCAAAACTGATCAAGCTTTAAATTTGAATTGGACTATTAAAGAAAAGAAGAATTATTATTTTTAAAACACAGAAGAAGGAGAGAATCAAACAGGAACGTTATATAATTGAAACAAAATGGCAATTTGCATGACTAATGGAAATTGTGGATTGTAGAGAGACACCTTCTGGTCCAAAAGAAACATTGTAATTTACTTTTTGTTTGGGAACATTGTGAATATTACAGATAACAACCGTGGGATTTTTGGTGGTGGAGCTGCTTTTTCCTTGTCTGCAGGTGGCTGGACTTTGGTGAAAAGAAAGGGAAACTATAACAGAACTCATATAATTGGACTAATTGGCACAGGAACAAAAGAAGTCAGATGGCGCAGGAACAAAAGAAGAAAATTGATGTGATTTGCTTGAAATAGAAGTAAGAAAAAGAACTAAATTGATATATGGAGAATTTAATTGAGAACATTGAAATTGAAATGAAATATATGCTAACAGACAAGGACATGAGGAATAAGATGTACACAGCTTGAAAAAAGAAGATAAAAACACTGTGATTAAAAATGAAAAAGCAATGTAAAGATGGATAGTAATAATAAAAAGGAGGTTTTTATAGAGGAATAAGAATGAATATGAACATGAGAAGAATTTGTTATAGATACATAAAAACTGAAATAAAGAGGGAAGTTAGAATATAAGAGGAATAGAATATGTTAACAGAAATGTATTAATTTATATAAGGATGTGTTTGGTGTAAGAATTAAGTCTCAATGTTAAAGTGTTACAAAGATGATAATGATAATGTGATTGAACATGAATAAGTAACATAAATGGATGGTAAAATAAAAAAGTGATTATGCTGGGATAGGCAGCAAAAATAAAGATGATTCTACTGGGTATAATAGTAAAAATAAAGATAATTATGCTGAGTTTGACAGCAAAATAAGAAGATTATACTGGGCATAATAGTAAAATAAAGATAATTATGCTGGGATTGACAGTAAAATAAGATGATTATACTGGGTATAACAGTAAAATTTAAGAAGCTTATGCTGAGATTAGCAGCCAAAAGAAGATGATTAAGATGAAGATTATATGCTGGGAGATGATTATACTGGAATTAATATTAATAATGAAATGATTATGTTGTGATCAAGAGTTAAAATAAAGGTGACTGTGTTGAGATAAAAAGTAAAATGAAGATGATAAATGTTAACAATTAAAATACTGTGTAAATATCTTGATGATTTATGTTTTTAAGATACATCCATCCATGCTAAAAGAAAAAGAAATTGAAATGATATTTGGTTAAAGATTTTAAGATTTAGGTAATGGGTTTTAAGACATTTTTAATTAGACAGAATTTATGCCAATAATGGTATAGAATATTAAGTTGTGTTATTTGGAAATTAAGATTTGAGGTGAAATAATAGATAGGTAATTGATTTGTGTAAATTAATATAAGTTAGACATTTCTCTTTGTTTTTTTCTTTGTTTTTTTAAAAAAAGATGGTAATTAGTGGGGATTTGGAAAAGGCTTTTGTTAAAGAAAAATTAGTAAGTGTACCTACTTATGACCGGATCAATGGCTCGTTCTGAAAAGAAGTATTGTATGTTTGTGTGTTTTAAAAAAAATGTTTAAAAAAAAAGAATCTCAGAATACTTTATGTGCAATGACATGGTTTACTACTACGGGTTTACAGTAATGATAGAGAATGAGCAGTAAAGCAGGGGATGGCCAATAGCTGATCACAGAGAACTGTCAGACACCCAATGTTCAGCTGATGTGTGCACATTTTCTCAGCGTGCTTACAGAAGTCTAATAAGCACCAATGGGGAGACACAGTCATTGCAAGAGTGGCCATTACTGTTTGGGACATTGGAGGACATGGGATATCATTTAAGTCAGACACCGCCTCATACAATCAAGAGGGGAGGAAGGGTTATTTCAGTCTATAATCTGGGTTTATATATTTCTCTGGAAAAACCCTTTGAGCAAAATCCCTGGTCAGTCCATTTAACTGGTCATCTACAGGTAGTACTTCACATACAGCCATTTCCTTAACAACCATTTGAAGTTACAAAGGCACTGATAAAACTGACTTACAACCAGTCCTCGCACTTAACAACTGTCACAGCGTCCCTGTGAACATGGAATCAAATTTGGAAAGCAGGACGATTTTATGATTGTTGCAGGATCTTATTGTCAAGTGATTACTATGTGCAAACTTCCCAGTTGGCTCTCAGCAAGCAGTCAATGGGAGAAGCCAGATTTGCATAATGACCACAATGATTTGCTTAATATCTATTGAAAAAAGACAGTAAAATCAGGAGCATCTCCGCTTTGCTTAGCAATGGATATTCCAGTCCCAACTGTGCTCATAAATCAAGGACTACTTGTATTTCACTCAACTGCTCGGTCCATCCAACGGTGACTTACAAAGTTTCAGGAAAAAGTATCTCCAGCTCCAGGGTCTAATCTTTGACTTTTCCACAGGCAAAGCATATGCTTTACTACTAAACTGCCCCAATGATATAGTCCCTGCTGAACTGCATATCTATAAACAACATCACAATGCAAAACAATCACAAGATTCTAGCAACCACACTGCCTTTCATAAGGAATATGGTTTTGGAAAACTGCTTTGGAACTTCCTTCTCTTACAAATAAGGACAACAAAGCAATATTGATAAATTTTAGCATTCACAAAGCAATCTGGCAGGATGCCTTTACAGTAGTGGCCAAAATTGTGGAAACCTTTTGGGAAAAATGTATTTTTGAGTTTTGATGGCTAATAACACCACCTTTTTTTTTTTTTTTTTTTGAGTTTCAAGATAATCATATTCCACTGCTGGAATGGCGTGGGAATAGCCCAGACCTTAACCCAATTGAAAATCTATGGAGCCAACTAAAGAAACTTGTTAGTCAGAAGCAACCCAGCAATAAAACCCAGTTATAGAAGCAATCATTCAATCTTTGTTGCATATTATAATAGCTGCAGAACTAAAAGACTTGGTTCACTCCATGGGAAGACATTGTTAGGCCATAATTCATGCTAAAGGTTACCCAACTAAGTATTAACTGACATGGTGATAATTTTTGTATATCTCATTTTTTCTATGTGTTTCACTTTTCTTCTTTATACTGTAACTGCTATTCTAATAGCAAATCCTTCATAAAAGTTATTGCATTACATTCTTGATTAAATTATCTTTCCATTGATATATAATTGTATGGTACGACGCCAAAAAGAAGTGGGGTATTAGCTAGTTTTAGAAAATACACTTTTACCAAAAGGTTTCCACAATTTTGGATACTACTGTATATCATCTGAGCACAAGGATTTCTTCAAGGACTGCGCTCCACTAGCTGTCAGCAGGAATGGTAGAGCTAATAAATACAGCTGGTCTCTATGGCTTTGTTTTGGCACAGATGACTCTCCGTAATAATAGGATACTTTAACCAAAGGAGCTTTTTGCTTTTCTTTAAAGATGTTTCCACCCAATCTTTTTTTTACAAATCCTACACTATATCTTGATTACTTACATGCATATAGTGGAGGTTCAAATAATTTGACTAAATGTCTAAAATACTATTCCTTTTAATTATCTCCATTTTGTTGAGTTTAATTTTCTCCATTTTTTTTTAAATTAGCTATTTAAAATATTTTTTCATCAGCTCATATTATCAGCTCATATTATCTAGAGATAGAGGTAAAAGTAAAGGTAGAGGTAAAGATATAGATAGAAAGATAGATATAGAGATATAAATAAAGATATATAGATATTGATATATTAGACAGCATTTAAATTTAAAACTTCGAATCTGTAGGTACTGATTATTTTAATACAATTAGCCAAATGTCCAAGGCAATAACAGTATTCTAAAGCCTTTTCACAAACAAAAACAAAAACAAGAGAAAAATGCTACATGACAAAAAAATTAGAAATAGTCTTGATGGGGAATTCAGGGGTTGACATCCACATAATTGCTAGTTGCCAAGTTTCCAAAACATTGATATCGAACCTTAGGCAAAAGCAATGATGGTCTTCCTCTTTATGATATTAATTTGGTAAGTGATCAAATACAACAGAACATATATAAACTAATTTCAGCAAAGATAGAAAACAAACCAACAAACCACATAGCCGTAAGATAAATGAACTGGGTGTCAGGCATGTGCAGTAATCAATTAAGTGGTGGTATTCAGCTGGTTCTATCAGGTTCGGGCAAACCGGTAGTGACGGCTGCGGGATGCTCCGCCCACCCACCCGGACCTGCCCACATCCCGTTCCGCATGCGCGGAAGGCCATATGCATGCATGGAGGTGGCGCGTACACTCACATTTGCAAACCGGTGTACTCACAGCAGCTGTACAGAACTTTGCTACATTATGGGGGATAACATTTTCCTGGACTCAAGCAAAGTTGGCATGAAATTCCTCAGGATAATTTGCTTCTTTACATTTGGTAGTCTAACTTCACAGCAGAGCTCAGAACATAAAAGTTCTATTATAGCATTAGTAGTATTTTTCCAAGACCCCTCAATATATCATTGGTTTGATTGTAATATTCTCCAAACCAAACTACATTCCAGAAATATAAATAAATCAGTATACCTCTCAGAATGCTTTGTATTTGTATTTGTAGGGGGAAAATACCAGCTTTCCTCCTTTCTAATCGCTCTTCCTAACTGCTTAAATATCTCCTTTCTCTCTTGCTAATGTGAAAACAGAAAGTTTCTCATTTTTTTTTTACAAACCCTAGACATAAAAAAGCATTTAAATGCTAAAGCGTGTCTGGTTGAGGAATTCTGGGAGTTAAAGTCTACAAGTCTTAAAGTTGCCAAATTTGGAGATCCCTCTAAAATAAAGGTAAAAAATTCCCCTGCTCAGTCGTTTCTGACTTCTAGGGGGCCGTGCTCATCTCCGTTTCCTAGCCGAGGAAACCAGTATTGTCTGAAGGTGCTTCCGTGGTCATACGGCCGGCATGTTACCTTCCCACCAAAATGGTGTCTATTTACCTACTTGCATTTTCATGCTTTCGAACAGCTAGCACTCAAAGCAAATTTATGCCTTGGTCTCCTAGATGGAAAAAGCTGGAGTAATTGATTGCTTAATTAATTAATCAATCAATTAAGATGGCGTCTTCCTCTACCGTAAAGACTACTAAGCTGGAAAACTCTATTTCAGTTTAGGAAGATAGAACGGGAAGCTTCTATTTATTGGACTGGTCTCATTCCTGGACAGTTTATTCACTTCAGTGGCATAACCAGTGGCACTGACTTTGAGTCATGGGTCTTCCTGTGTGTTGTAGTGAAAGCCATCATTCTTCTTTTATGGCAATTCACAGGGAAAATCAAATCCACTAAGCAGATGAAAGGTACCAAGTATGTTTGACCTAGATGGCTACTTTGTACAGTGCATTTGAAATACATTCTATATGCTCTAATTGTTCAGGCATTACAAAAAAATATTTGAAGCATCAATGAGGCTTTTTAGGCATTCTTTGTCTAAGGAAGGGAGAACAGCTCTCAAAATCAACTTGAAAAACTTGGTTTGTTCATTAGGCCCTCAACCTTCAAAAAAGATGTTTTTCCAGCATAACTAATCCACATTTTGGGATGTGAGATTAAAACTCGGGCCATTTTTCAAGTCTTGTCCTACTGTACTTAGTTTGATGAAACGCTGCGGATTTGCATTGCATAATTATCTATTGTCATTCCCAAATGTTTTTAAACTACAGTTCTCAGTTTTGCATCTGCTCAATTCTTAACTGAGGTTCACAATGATTGGGATAGGATGATTCCCCCCCCCAAGTTTTCAGCTCCTCTCCATTTTATTTTAACAGTTTTAAAACATAAAGGAAATATTTTTGTATATATTTAAATAGAAATGTTTAAGTATACATTTAAATAGAAATATTGAGGTTGTACACAGGAATGGATCAGGAGGCGGGCGAAGTCACTCCTTGGTGCTTAGAGGAATGTGCCAGAGGCTGGTGTTGAGTTGTAAAGAAGGAGAAGAAGAAAAAGATGTGATGGCCTTATTCATGAAGAAAGAAATAAACACTATTCACACAAAATTGGAAATGCAGAGAGAACCCACAAGAGTTAGAAATAATTAACAAAATATTGACCTGTGCAGAAATGGACAGATTAACAATGGAGCTCAAAGATAAAGATGAATTGGAATTCTATGTAACCTGGAATACATTTTATAAATGGCTAGAGAAAAGGAGGAATGTAGGGATAGAGAATTAGAAACAGAGTGAAGAAAAGGGGAGAAAAATAAATAAAATTAAATTAAGAAATATTAGATAGGAATAAATTGGATTTGAATAAAGATGAAGGGAATATGTATGTAATTGAAGTGAGATTGAATGTACAAAAAGTATATATGGAATATGCATGATATTATATTGTAATATACACAAAAGAAAAAGTGTTAGAAAAGTATTATCAGACAAGTCGCACCAAGTCTAATGTTTTTAAACTGTATACTTAATAAAATTTATTTTTAAAAAAAGAAAGAAGTAAACAGATGATCATGGGAAGAAATGGAATATGGAGGAATGAGATGGGAGAATGAAGGGGATTGGGGAAGTATGAATGGCTAGAAGACAGAAAGGATGGGATTGGAGGAGAATAAAGATGTGTTATTAAAAGGGATGTGGTAGAGGAGAGAGGCAGCTGAAGTGTGTTCCTGTGTACACTGCATTGTGGAAATAGTAAAACAGGTGAGACTTCTAGGAACACTTTTACTACTGCTCTTGGAAGAGATGGCACTATTCAGGAAGCCACATCTGGATACAACTGAGAATATGGAGTCATGCTCTCAAAGAAAGCACCGGTTATTAATCTTTGGCCGCCTGGACTGAGCACAAGGACCTTCTATGGGTAAAAAAATAAGGAGGGAAAGGAACACAATTACTCAGATTCCTAAGCCTTGAGTGGGATCCAGATAGGTTGTGGGTAAGTGATTGGATTTATTTATTTATTTATTTATTATTCAAATTTCTATACCGCCCTTCTCTTTTCGGACTCAGGGCGGTGAACAGCCAAAATAAAACATTTATACATAAAGTACGATTAAAAATAGATTTAAAATAATTAAATTTTGCCCATAGTTTAAAATTTGTCAATTTAAAATCCATATCAAAATTTAAAATCAACCATAAAATCATAAAATCAAGAGAGACTGGCTAACTGAAAGAGATGAGTTTTTAGGGCCCGACGAAAAGTCCGGAGGTCGGAGATCACTCGTATCTCTGGGGGTAGATTGTTCCAAAGGGTAGGTGCCACCACAGAGAAGGCTCTCCTCCTGGGGGTCGCCAGCCGGCATTGTCTAGCCGACGGCACCCTGAGGAGGCCCTCTCTGTGGGAGCGAACTGGCCGGTGGGAGGCTATTGGTGGCAGAAGGCGGTCCCGTAAGTACCCTGGCCCTAAGCCATGGAGCGCTTTAAAGGTGATCACCAACACCTTGAAGCGCACCCGGAAGTCCACCGGAAGCCAATGCAGCTCGCGCAGGAGAGGAGTCACATGGGAGCACCCCGTCGCTCCCATAATCCCCCGCACAGCCGCATTCTGCACCAGTTGGAGCCTCCGGGTGTACCCCAAGGGGAGCCCCATGTAGAGAGCGTTACAATAGTCCAGATGAGAGGTGACGAGTGCTTGAGTGACTGTGCGTAGGGAGTCCCAATCCAGAAAGGGGCGCAACTGGCGTATCAGCCGAACCTGATAAAAAGCCCCCCTGGCCATGGCCATCATATGCCCTTCTAAAGACAGCCGTGCGTCCAGGAGGACGCCCAAGTTGCGGGATGAGGGAATGTCAGCATTTATGGGGTTTTTAAAAATGATTTTTAACACTGACTGCTTTAAAAACTGAGACGGACAAAATGCAGTTTGGTCCCTACCTAGCATCTGACTCTACTACCATGTTATGAAATAACTACGTTTCTGGTATTTGGCAGCATGATAGTCTATAATTCATTCACACAAGTGCATCATTTGTCATCCTGAACTGAAAAGTCACCACCTTTTACCCTTACAATGGTTTTATGCAGACTTGATCTGTTGTTGATCAGTAAATTTATATTGCAGTTTTCCTAGAGTGGCCAAGAATTTTGTGAACTAAGCTACAGAACAACTGTAAGAATGAGAAAGGTTCCCAATGAATTCCCATTTTCATCAGAACGTGATTTTATTTTATAATTCTTGTTGTGGTCCATTGACAACTCAGAAGAAATTAGTTCTTCCTCCAAATTTCTTTGGAGAAAAAAGGAAGTGTCTTGGAAGCAGTTTTTCCCTTTCCCAAGGGACAACAAAAGTTACTACCGGTATTTACAGTCATGATCTAATTCTAAAAAGCAAATAAATTTGTGTTCCAATATGGGGGAAAATATTTTTAAAAGATTTTTTTTTCCATCTCTGTTCCCATCTCCTCTCTTTCACCTTCACTTTCCCATCAGTTGCCCAGGCAGGAATCTGATCCAGATAAATTTTACGCAGTTTTAAATCTGATTCATTTTTTATCATGAGAAGTGGTGCACCATCAACATACCTATTAAGGGAACTGAATCTGATGTGGCAGGCATTATTTCTGCTACAAGGAGCATAAAAACCGTCAAGGACAGAAGAACAGTTATACCTATAACAAAATTGTGAAAGAGACAAAAAGTGAAGCGGGACTGAAGTCATGCATGTTTTCCACTTTAAAGGTCATTAAATAAAGTGCACCTTCCATTTATTAGATAGGCAATATCTCTAGATTAAGAGAAATGTGTGTTGTAGAAAGTTTTTAAAAAGTATTCTGAACATCAGGAAAACATTACTTTTCTAGTATAATTTGAATAAAAATAGATTTTTCCAATTAATCTGCTTTCTTCTTTTGAATCCAGATTTCCCCAATTTTGAGCAGGGTCGACTGGCAGGAGAAACAGCCTCATGGTGAACCCTCCCCATGCATAGTTTCACATTGCAGGTAACATTTAAAAAAGGCTAGAAGGCAAAATTGAGACTAAGACGGTAGAATTCTAGACTGCAGTATTTCTGAATGAACACATGAGCATAATCAAAATAAATGCTCCTTTATGTTTAGGAGATCAGCATAGTAGAAGACAGTAATGCTGAAAGGCGTTCTCTTATGTTTTGGCTTAATCAATACGTTGAAGGATATTTGTATATATAATCAAAAACACAAATCATTCCTGAAGAGGTATAGCCTTTGTCAACTCTTGCTGTTACATTCTTTTCTACATATTTAAACTGTGCATTGTCTTAATCCTTACCCAAAGATATTTTCTCTCCAGAGTCAGCTGGAAGTAAGAAAACAAGCAATGCTAAGCCTGAAATAAGGACGCAGGGAATCAATAAATTCAATCCATAGTAAAGGGTGCGACGGCGCATTGTAACAGTGTAAGTCACATCTGGATATGGCTCTTTGCAGCAGTCATAGTACAGCTCATTCCTTTTGCCTGGGACACCTGCACAGAAGCAAATTGAAAATATAATAAGAGTAGAAATATGCAATTTCATTCTCAAAATAGCTGAACAGTCAACATTCTTGCTAATTGAGGGCAGTCAGGGATCTAGACCTTATCCAATGTCTTCAGATATATTGAATTTAGTGGTTATCGATTATAAAAGTTGAAGTCTAATATACCATGAGGACACTAGGTTGAGAAAGGCTGGTCTACACTCTTCTTTCTATCAATATATTAGGTCAGTTCAGGTGATGTGTGAAATCACAGTTTGCAAAAATTAGTCATGATTCCTGATGATAACTGAATGGATAATATGTTTTGAGATAAGGCAGCAAACGTGAATTTGAACTTCAAGATTGGAAGGTAGTTTGTAGTCATGTAGGGTTCCATGACTTAACTATAAGTTGTAATTCATACCCTTTATTTCCTTCCTACCAACTGTTTATTTATATCCCTCATCTAACCTTTGCATTCCCTTAGATGTACATCTTAAGTATTAAACCAATTCCCAGTTTAGGAACAGGAGACAAGCCTAGCGGAACCTACCAATTCATTAGTGACTTCATTCATTCTGTAGATTACCAGGTATCCCATCAGATCACTTCGATTATTTTACCCTTTTACTACTTCTTAGAGAAAGTGTGGAGAAGCTGTGGTCCTGCAGAAATTGCTGAATAGCCTATCTATTTGTGAGAAATGCTGAAAACTGAACTGCTGAATATCCAGAGAGCCAAAGCTTATTTAATGCTTCTATCCCATTCATTTTCAGTAATTATTGTGAACACCGTAATATTCTAGGAAATAATGTATGAGTACCATCTCAGGATAAATATTTAGCTTTGTCACGGCACTAATTTTACTCTAAGGGCATATGATTGTACACACTGAAAAATCCATATAAATCTATGAAGCAGCGCAAACATATCTCATGAAGAATTAGTCAATGTTCCTTTAAAAATTATCTAAGCATATACAGTAGCCATTACTCTACTGATCAGTTTCATTATAGAACTGTAAGGTGTAATGGACTATTCTTCAATCTCTCTATCAAATTGCAAATAGCAATCAACCATTATTACAATGTTTAGTGATTGAGGTTGTAGGTCTTAAGCTATTTATAGAACAGCAGATGGAAAATATTTTCATTGTGTTGCCTTTGTATAGAACCAATGCTACTTCTGTTTTTAGTGCTTCTTTCAGCATCCCTCTTTACATGCTTTTTTAAAATAATTTTCATCCAGATTATGTCTTAAGCAAGCCTAAAGGACATGGCTGGAAAAGTTCAATAGCCTTGACAGAAACAGATGTGCAGTATGAACATCAACTCTGAAATGGCAAACATGGGGAAGTTCTGAAGCCTAGTTTTAAAAAGTTGTGGCGTTACGAATCAGCCTTTTTTTTAAATGCATACTACAAAAAGCTCTGCAGCTTTTGAGAGGAAAAATCACCCAAACACCAGCTTTCAGTGTGAGCAAGAAATATATAAATATGCAGGCATTCATAACGATAAAAAAAAAAAAATCTCCCTTCCTCCAGGCAGAGCTGAATTTAGTCATAAACTAAACAAACTACAGCTTAAGACATCAATGTCTGAAGGGGGCCTCCAATATTTCAGATTTTCATTTGTCATGATTTTAATATAATTTCACATATGAAAGCCTCCATAAATTAAGCTCTCCTGTATGGTCCATATGGCACTTTTTAGTTTGATTAAATTATGCCTTCTTTCAGATGCGTTCACATTTTCTGTTCATCCTGGCAGCATTCTTCCTATGTTTCCTTGTGTTATATTCTCTGGTAGTCCCTGCCAAATACAATCCATAGCTTAGGGCCTCACTATGTTTAAATCCAATCCTGGCTCTGGGCAACAGCTCTGATAAGTGACGAATTAAATTCCAGGATTTTGTTATCACTGGAAATAACTTTTGCGGCACACATCCACTGCTGTCACAGTCGATCAGCTGTAGGAACAGCATAGGTTTCTCAGGCCCACCTCCAAGCCTATGAATATTTAAACATAAGCTGACAGAAGAAATGTTTTGAAATAAAATATGCAAGTTCTTAGGGGTTCAGTTCTTAGGGTGTCGGAGAACTGAAATTGTAATCTGAGCTGAAGCCACAGTAGAGGAATCAAATGGGGGCAATACACTATCCCTGTCAAACAAGACATCTCAGATATGTCAATGCAAGGGGGCCTCTTTTGCAACTCTCTCCTTTCTTAAAAATAAAAACTGAAAAAGGAAAAAAAAGTACACTTAGTTTGCAAGGATGAAGAACTTCTTTCTCTTAAGAATGGCTGATCTACAATTGCTAGCATACAAGCCAACAGCAAAGCATACAGGGCACTGTAGTTCAGTAATATCTTAAGCATTATTGTTTCCCGAAATTATTTACAGTACACAAGCAGTCCTCAACTTACAACAGTCCATTTAGTGACCATTCAAAGTTCCAACGGCACTGAAAAAAGCAACTTATGACCATTTTTCACACTTATGACCATTGCCCCATTCCCATGGCCACGTGATTTACATTCGGATGCTTGGCAACTGGTTCATATATATGATGGTTGCAGTGTCCTGAGGTCACGTGATCATCTTTTGCGACCTTCTGACAAGCAAAATCAACGAGGAAGCCAGATTCACTTAACAACCAGGCTACTACTATTTTAACAACAGCAGTGATTCACTTAACAAATGTGGCAAACAAAGTCATAAAATGGGGCAAAACTCATTTCAAATTTCTCACTTAGCAACATATATTCTGGGCTCAATTGTGGTCGTAAGTCGAGGACACCCTGTAATATAGTTGGAAAGCAGAGTTAATATATTATGTTTGATTCTGGAGGTGGAGGTTACTGCCAAGGAGGAAAAGTCCAAGTGCTGGATAGGCAGATGGATAGCAGATAAAGCAGCCAGCTGGATGGTCAATCCTTCTGCTGAGAGGAAGTAGGAGACCTGATGTTCTTCTGTTGGATTGGATACTTGAGATCTTCTGATTCCTTGAGCTAGTGGATATAATTTATGTAACTTATCTCATCTAAAATAAGCAGGATTAGGACTGGGTAGTATTAGTCTGAAAATATCTTGGCTGTAGGGAGACTGGAAAGATTTAAATAAAAGAAAAAGAAAAACAACTTCCAAACCAGGGGTGAAATCCAGCAGGTTCTGACAGGTTCTGGGGAACCAGTAGCGGAAATTTTGAGTAGTTCGGAGAACTGGCAAATGCCACCTCTGGTTGGTCCCAGAGTGCGGTGGGAATGGAGATTTTGCAATATCCTTCCCCCAGGAGTGGGGAGGGAATGGGGATTTTGCAGTACCCTTCCCCTGGAGTGCGGTGGGAATGGAGATTTTGCAATATCCTTCCCCCAGGAGTGGGGAGGGAATGGGGATTTTGCAGTACCCTTCCCCAGGAGTGAGCTGGGAATGGAGATTTTGCAGTATCCTTCCCCTGCCACGCCCACCAAGCCACACCTGCAGAACCGGTAGTAAAAAAATTTGGATTTCATCACTACTCCAAACTGATTCCATGAAAACCATAAAGGCGCAATCAAGACATTTTCAAGAGTTCAACTTGATTTGAAAGAGTCTTTTATCTTTATCCTAAACTTGACCCACTTTATTCCATTCTCTCAAACCAAAAGATTCAGGATCCTAGGAACAGTATTACCAAGTGGCAATGTATGAGTCATACAATATTTATCTTACACCTGATATGAAAACACATTGAAGCATGGCTGGAGTAGCATCACAGAAACAGATATATAATTATCCCTCGCTAACAGGATTTTAAGAAAATCTTGATTCATTAAGCTTCTTTAAGAAATTCAGCATACCTACTAAATCCCATTCACCGTTTGATATGTAGTTAGAAACATCAGCTTCGAGCATTTGCAGATCAAGCAGCCAACCATTGTGTGTCCATGAACCAAATTTCAAATTGCATTTCTGCACATCAAAAGGAAACCAGCGGACATCAATGTAACATGTGCTTTTCAAGATGCCTGTAAGGAAAGACAACGTTAAATTGATGAAGACAAGAGTAAAATGGGATGA
The DNA here is from genome assembly GCF_059756535.1 of Pantherophis guttatus. Taxonomy (NCBI): domain Eukaryota; kingdom Metazoa; phylum Chordata; class Lepidosauria; order Squamata; family Colubridae; genus Pantherophis; species Pantherophis guttatus. Next base: position 93,732,092 of record NC_142064.1, on the reverse strand, counting down.
AATTGCATTGATATACATTTATGTATATTTACACCAAACATTAAAGGGTCTGATGGCTTTAAAGTGTGTTCCAAACTCATCTGCTAATAAACTAAATCTGTAATTTTAAATCCTAGCTGCACTCTTTGGAGGAGAGCACAGAAAAAGTTAACAAAAGAAATATCTAGAGCAGAGTTGCCCAATCTTGGCAACTTTAAGATGGCTGTCTGGGGAATTCTGGGAGTTGAAGTCCACATGTCTTAAAACTGTCAAGGTTGGGAAACCTTACTCTAGAGTATCAGTAAAGCTCAAAGCAACTTTGCGCAGATATCAAATTCTTCTCCATAGTAGCATGTATTGACGTGAAGACTGTATATTATCCATTTCAGCCTCAGCAAAAACAGCTGAATTGCTATCTATGGAAGTTAGTCATACTGTGAAACTAATGTTCTCACTTCAGTGCCTCACATTTTCTGGCCACTGGGACATTTCCAAAAGGTTTTTTGAGGACGGCCCACAGGGCACTTAGCTCTTTGCTGGTTTAAGTTTGTTAGTTTAATTTATTAGCTTATAGGAAGGTTCATTTTCAAAGACTGTGTAACCTAATAATGTTTTTCAAATGCTGTGGATGGGAATGAAAAAAATCCTACAGTAACCTGTTATATTCCATGTCTGGAAGTATCAGATTGGTCTTCTGATATCACCTTATTTCCCACATGAGAGAAATGCTGGGCTCTCAGATATTTTGTTTTTCCTGACTCTGAATAATTTGTCACTCAGGAAGACAGAAAGTATCATCAATGTTTCTAATCTGCTTTCATAATTATTGGTCTTAAAACCTAACAATATCCATCTTGGTAACTATCGTCAAAATGCAAGCTGGCATGAAAAACAACATTAAAAGGGAAACTAACAGCTTGCTAGGATTAATGCAGAAACAGTTCTGTTTGAATACTTTTTAAAAAGAAATAATTGTTTTTTACAGGTGAAGTAAAATTTGACCCAGAATTCTCATAGAATAGAATGGAATGACCTTGGAGGTCTTCTAGTCCAACCCCCTGCTTAGGCAGGAAATCCTATACCATTTCAGACAATGGTTATCCAATCTCTTTTTTAAAACTTCCAGTGTTGGAGCATCCACAACTTTTGGAGGCAAGTTATTCCACTAATTGTTCTAACTGTCAGGAAATTTCTTCTCAGTTCTAGGTTTGCTCTCTCCTTGATTAGTTTCCATCTATTGCTTCTTGTCCAGCCTTCAGGTGCTTTGGAGAATAGCTTGACTCCCTCTTCTTTGTGGCAGCCCCTGAGATATTGGAACACTGCTATCATGTCACCCCTAGTCCTTCTTTTAATTAAAGTTATGGTGTCCATGACTGCAGAACGGTAAAAGTTGATCTATATCTTTAAATCAAGATGTACAGTACTGAAGAATATCACATTTAAAGATAACTAACATGCATGAATCATTGCTACCAAGGAATAGAGTGCTGCTTGTTCCCAAGTAACGTGGGGTCATTGCATCCTAGCAATGCAGCATTGCTTACTTTCTATGCCCAATATGCCCAATAATGGCACCGGTTTTCCCTTAGCCGAGCTCCAGTACTGCAGGTGAATCTACTGAAAGAAAATTGCTTAGGAGAGTTTGGCTGCATAAAGGTAAGCAATACATTGTGGCAGTGGGATTAAATATCCTTTACTCAATTTGCATTTAAATTGCATTACATAACGCTTTATATAATTGAAGCATGTCTTGGTTCAAAGTACATAAATCTGCAACAGCCAGAATAGTTTCGTCCTCTGTGAAAAATGTGGCAAGATGCTTGTTCGATAAACTTCAGTGGAAGACTTCCAACTTCAGTGATAAACCATGAGCAGAGTGCCTTAACTGTTTGAAACTGCATTTATAATGCTTGAGACAAAATAACAAACACACACAATTTAAACCGATATGAATTTTGAATTATCGTTAAAAAAAAGTAACACCGTAACTAAATTTTCTCTTTGGATTTATATCAGCTTTTTAACATCTTTTTCTGCAATAAAATGTTCTCTCTAATTTTGCTTTTCCCTAAGGACTGTCTGCTCTGACATAAATACTTCATGTCTAACCAGCAATTAATATTTATCACACATTCTTTGCCACTTAATTATTCCATCTTTCACTGACTAAAAATAAAAGCAGAAGGAGGGGGAAAAACAATGAGATATCTCCAAAATGTTTGACATAAAACATAGAGCTCTATAACACTGTGGTCTATTTGAGACTTAAATTGACTTTGCCATGAAATACTGGGGCTCAGCAAACAGGAGATACGGTTAAAGTTTTTCTCTCCGTACAGAAATGAAGTTGGGAATGTACATCCCTCTTTCCACAAGAGGACAGAAAACCCTTCTTCCTGATGGGAAGGAAATTACATTTTAGGCTGTTTACAAAAAGACAGCACAATATTTCCAGCATGGGCACAGGACCATTGAACTAGCTTTCCAGTTCAGATAAGTTTTTCCCTCTGTAATATCGCTTATGTTCAGTGGGCAGATGGGAATCTGTTTTTATTGCCTCTTTCCTGCCACCATTAGGTTGAAATTTTTACAAATCAAGTAGATGGTGGCAGGGCTAGCTGACCTCAGCTGGAATTGGAAGCTAAGCAAAATTGTCCCTGGGTGATATTTGGATCTGTGAATTCCAGCCAACAGTAGTGTTGGGGGGGGAGGGTGTTGGAATTCTCAGTGTGAGAAATGGATAGAGGTAATTGAAAGGTGGGAATAAAAGGTTAACTCTTGCCAGCATCCATGCAACAGTTCTAATCCAGATCATATGAAACCATATTGTTGCGGAAAACTGGAACACAAAATCACTGCTTGTGATGTATCTGTTCTCCTGCTTTGATGTAAAGGTTTGATAGCTCATTGTATGATTTCACAACTTGCAATCCAGTGAAACAAAGGAAACAGAGGAAGAGAGAGACACACACAGAGAGGCAGAGAGGAAGAGAGGGAGGGAGGGAGGGAGAGAGAGTGAGAGAGAGAAAGAGATAAGCTACTTTTATTTCAAAAATATTTCAACCTTTAAAAAAGTAATATTTAGAAGTCCACACGACTCGTCTCCGAATAGATGTTCAAAGGGACTGTGTTACTTTTAGTGAGTCCTTAATGTGTTTATTTTGCATAAATTGTGTTTAGATCATTCAAAGCAATGCTTTTACTTTGCTTTTTTACCTATTGAACAAAAATAAGTAGATATAGACAAGCCTGTTGGCACTTTCACGTTTTTCTCCACAAAAGCAATCTGGGGACATATGCATAGCTTACTGCTAATATAAATTCTGATGGTGGAATAACTGTCATGTTTACAAAAGTTATGCCTTATAGTTGAGTGCTTAGCAAAATTCACCCCTATTCACAAGCAAGAATGTTTTTGTGCAGCAATAATGACAGAATATTCTAATAATGCAGACATACTCTAAACATTCTAATCTACAGTACATTCACAGATATTCTTTCCTTCCTGAAGAATTGATTAAAACGCTTATATTAAAAACTCTCTTACCTGGAGGTATATACTGACATGATCCCGAATAGTTTACCAAAACATTGGTATGAAATGTTGCATCAAATCTTTCATCTGCACTATAAAATGCATCAGAAACAATTAAATATTGGTTAGAAAAACATAGAAAAACATAGAATAATAATAATAATAATAATAATAATAATAATAATAATAGCTATTATCATTTGAGTCTTTTTTACTATAAGTATCAATTTTAGCAGAACTATCAGAATACATATGTAGTGGAGTAGGGATTATGAATTATAAATCACATGTTTCAACTATACACATATAATTTCCAATTCATTATCAGACTTTAGTTCTTCAGTGTGTAGCAATTAGATGAATAAGCTTAAACTACTATATTACTCAAAACTTCAGCAGATTAATTAATAAAAGTCAATTTTTTTCTGTGTGGCTGGGACTTGATGGCACTTTTGTGTTGCTTTCTTAAAATACTTTTCCCTTTGGTACACCGAAACATTGATCCAAAATTTAAAATGACAATTATAAAATGTTTCATAATAACAGTATTAGCTTACATACTACTGTTAACTTTATCAAGCAACATCTGCCTATCCCAATTCCTTGGGGAGGATTCAATGAGTAGGATAAAAAAAGTCAGATTTGATTGCTTATTTGTTCCCTATGACTATCATTTAGTGTTGTACCTTATGATTCTTGATGAATTTATCTTTTCTTTTATGTACACTGAGAGTATATGCACCAAAGACAAATTCCTTGTGTGTACAATCACACTTGGCCAATAAAGAATTCTATTCTATTCTATTCTATTCTATTCTATTCTATTCTATTCTATTCTATTCTATTCCATTCTATCCTATTCTATCCTATCCTATCCTATCCTATCCTATCCTATCCTATCCTATCCAGATGTAGTTTAAACGTCTGGCTGAAGGTGCAACCAACCACAATAATGATAAAAATAGTAACTCTTCTAATTCCTAGTAGCTCTCGAAAGAGAATTCTGTCCTCTCTTAACTGATGGGTCATCTGAGATCTGCAAATAGCAGATCTGAAAAAGGATAACTGAATTCTATTCATTTACCACTGCTGTCAAGTTAATTTTACTAAGATGTGTATTTTAATGCCTTCGTTTAGGATACATTTTTATTTATTTTTTATTTTTTATTTTATCTTGAATTTATATACCGCACCTTCTCCAGAGGGACTCAGGGCGGTGTACAGCCAGATAAAAACATACAATATAAACATTAAAAACAGTTAAAAGGATATATATTAATTTGGCCCCAATTTAAGATAACAGACCAATTAAAAATTAAAAAATATTAAAAAATATGTTAAGCCAGCCCAGCTTGCTGAAAAAAGAAAGTTTTAAGGGCATGGCGGAAGGCACCGAGGTCTTGGATCCTCCTTATCTCCCGGGGCAGCTGATTCCAGAGGGTAGGTGCCCCCACAGAGAAGGCCCTCCCCCTGGGGGTCACCAGCCTACATTGTTTGGCTGATGGCACCCCGAGGAGGCCCTCTCTGTGGGAGCGCACAGGTCGGTGGGAGGTCGTCGGTAGCAGCAGGCGGTCTCGAAGATAACTAGGTTCTATGCCATGGAGCGCTTTAAAGGTGGTAACCAACACCTTGAAGCGCACCCGGAAGACCACTGGGAGCCAGTGCAGCTCACGCAGGAGTGGTGTTATGTGGGAGCGCCAAGCAGCTCCCGTAATTACCCATGCGGCCGCATTCTGGACCAGTTGAGAGCCTCCGGGTGCTCCTCAAGGGGAGCCCCATGTAGAGAGCGTTGCAGTAGTCCAGGCGCGAGGTGATGAGGGCATGAGTGACTGTGCACAGGGAATCCCGATCAAGAAAGGGCCGCAACTGGCGAATCAGGCGAACCTGACAAAAGGTCCCCCTGGCTACAGCCGTCAGATGTTCCTCCAAGGACAGGTGCAAATCCAGGAGGACTCCCAGATTGCGCGCCCTCTCTGCAGGGGCCAAAAACTCGCCCCCGATAGTCAGTGATGGAGTCAACTAACTATATCGGGATGCCAGGAGCCACAGCCACTCAGTCTTGGTAGGGTTGAGCTTGAGCCTGTTCTTCCTCATCCAGATCCGCACGGCCTCCAGGCACTGGGACATCACTTCAAGGGCATCGTTGGGGTGGCCTGGGGTGGAGATGTACAGCTGGGTGTCATCAGCGTACTGATGGTACTTTACCCCAAAGCCACGGATGATCTCACCCAGCAGCTTTACATAAATGTTGAACAGAAGGGGCGAGAGGACCGACCCCTGAAGCACTCCACAAATGAGAGGCCTCAAGGTCAACCTCTGCCCCCCTGCCAACATGAACTGCGACCGGTCTGAGAGAAAGGAGGAGAACCACCGTAACACGGTGCCCCCCATCCCCAACTCTTCCAACCGGTGCAGCATGATACCATGGTCGATGGTATCAAAAGCCGCTGAGAGGTCTAACAGGGCCAACACAGAGGAGCAACCCCTGTCCCAAGCCCTCCAGAGATCATCTACCAACGCGACCAATGCCATTTCCGTGCTGTGCCCAGACCTGAAACCCGACTGGAATGGATCTAGATAAGATGTTTCCTCCAGGAATTGTGGAAACTGTCGTGTGACCACACTCTCAACAACCTTCGCAACAAAGTGAAGGTTGGAGACAGGACGATAGTTGGCTAATACTGCCGGGTCCAGGGAAGGCTTCTTAAGGAGAGGCCTCACCACCGCCTCTTTCAAGGCAGCGGGGAAGTGACCCTCACTCAACGAAGCGTTGATAATTCCCTGGAGCCAACCTCGTGTAACCTCCTGGGAAGCCAGTACTAACCAGGAGGGACACGGGTCCAGTAAACATGTGGCCAAACTAAGTGTCCCCAAAGCCCTGTCCACATCATCAGGCGTCACAGAGTCAAACTCTTCCCAGGTAACATTCTCAAGACTATTCCTCGTCACCCTGCCTGGATCTACCCAGTCAGAGTCCAAATCCCCCCGGATCTGAGTGATTTTGTCATACAGGTATTGTCCGAAATCCTCGGCCCTGCCTTCCAGGGGGTCCTCCCGCACTCCCGGATGGAGCAAGGAGAGGGTCACCCTGAACAGGGCAGCCGGACGATTCTCTGATGATGCAATAAGAGCGAAAAAGTAATTACCCTTTGCCGCTTTTATCGCCACTGGGTAGATCTTAATATGCGACTTTACCAGTGTTCAGTCAGATTAAGCGAGACTGGCCCTCCAACCGCTCTCCAGGCGTCTTTTCTGGTGCTTCATCTCCCTCAGCTCCTCGGTAAACCAAGGAGCCACGAGGGATCGGCACTGGGTCAGAGGCCGCAAAGGCACAATTCGGTCCAAGGCCCCACCAGCTGCCCGATCCCTGGCAGCCACCAGGTCCTCAGCTGAATCGTGTGCCAGATCCTCAGGAAGTGGCCCAAGCTCCATCTGGAACCTATCAGTATCCATCAGGCGCCTGGGGTGAAACCATCTTGTTGGCTCCGCCTCCCTGCGGCGGGGTGTAGCGGTTCGAAGGTCCAGGTGAAGTGGTCTGACCATGACAAGGGTTCCATGTCTATATCCCCTATAACAAGACCACTCAACCACTGGCCAGAGACAAAAATCAGGTCCAGAGTGTGACCCCCCTTGTGGGTGACCCCCCCCTGTACATGTAGTCCTCGATTTACAACCATTCACTTAAGAGACTGTTCAGAGTTGCAACGGCACTGAAAAAAGTGACTTATAAAACTGACTTATTCTTCAGAGTTACGACAGTTTCAGCATCCCCATGGTCATGTGATCAAAATTCAGATGCTTGGGAACTGACTCACATGTATGACCATTGCTGTGTCCCAAGGTCATGTGATCCCCTTTTGCGACCTTCTCACAGGCAAAGCCAATGGGGAAGTTAGATTCACTTAACAACCGTGTTACTAAATTATCAACCGCAGTGATTCACTTAACAACTGAAGCAAGAAAGGCTGTAAAATGGGGCAAAACTCACTTAACAGATGTCTCACTTACCAACAGAAATTTTGGGGTTCATTGTGGTTGTAAGTCAAGGACTGCCTGTATAATCTTTAGTTAAGAATCACACTGTTTTTATTTGCTTTGGTGTTTTTTTACTGTCACAAAGAATAGCCTAGCAGATCTTAGCACAGCATAGCATACTCCAAAGACATTTGTAGCGATTCTTTGATCTACAAATGCTTTCCATCTCCAGCTCTCCAGATCTCAACTGTGTCTCCATTCCTCTCTCATCAAGACACCATAGATTTGTCTGTTTCCAGACCTTTGCTGACCCTTTGCTTTAATTTTCTGCATCTTGTCTTTCCTTTACTTTGATATCTCGGATGTCCATTAACGTGCTGACAGACTTTCCTTTTTTGTCTAACAGACACCAGATGAAAAACATTCTAATAATTTGTTCTGTAAGTAGCTGAATACTCCATTCCATTAAACCAGCCTAGCCAATTGATAACAGGGTTCACTCCCACCCACCCCACAGAAATATTTTGGACAAGGGAAATATTCTCAACATTTGTTGCTTTCTCTTTTTAAGTATTGAATGAAATGTGCTCAGCCACAACAGCCTCTAATGTACTCATGGTCAGCTCAGAATGGAGCAAGAACCAAAGAATTTGATAACTGCTGACCATTACTAATGATCATATCTAGTGCCAGTAAGCAATGTTCTGATCAACCCTGATAAGCTTTGGCGGGAATTAAAGTAGAGATGCTTGAGATCCAACCTGCTTAGAGGAACACGTTTCTGAATTAGAACAAGACCAGGGATGGGTTCTAAAGTTTTTTATTACCGGTTGTGTGGGCATGGCTTATTTTGTGGGTGTGGCTTGGTGGTCATGTGACAATTCTTTAGGATTTAGCAGAGGTACTGGTCTACCAGGCTTTTAACTGCTTGCAGAGCTGTACTGGTCTACTCATTTGTTTTTGGAGGCACCGGTCTACCCATTTGTTGTTGGAGGCACTGGTCTACCCATTTATTTTTTCAGGCATCAGTCTACTCATTTGTTTTTGGAGGCACCAGTCTACCAGCACACTGCCTTTTAACACTGATCAGCTGTAGGGCAGCCCTTTGAAGCCCCACGACAAGAGTTTAAACAGCTTTTTTCTTCTAGCAGATCACCTGGGACTCAGGAGACAGCAATAGATTGGGGGTGGGGCCAAATAAAAGGTAAGAATAACGCAGGAGGGTGCGGGGGGTGCAGAACCGGTTGAGTGACATCATATCGTCACCGCTACTGGCTCAGCGGAACCGGGCCAAACCAGGAAGAGCCCACCACTGAACAAGACCCATCTTAGTCTTTGAGATGTTCACAATTAGAAAGTGGATGTATACCACTCTCCAACTGTTGTTCCTCTTAATTTGATATTTGTGGGCAGGTTGCCAAAAGGGAAGGGTGACTCTTCAAGTTTAAAAGTCTAATCTGCTTTTAAAGTTAATGGTTGTCATGTGTTTTGTAGTAATTAACAGGTTACATGTGCCTTAGAAGGAAAAGAATTGATCACATTGAATTATTTGATTAGATGAACTTGAGTAACCACAATACTATTCTGCAAGTTTTTTAAAAAATACTTCATACATGATTGCCTACCTGTTGTACAGAAGAATATCTGGCACCCAAATCTGATCAGCTGGAAATCTCAAATTCTGAACTCCTGGATATTGATACTGATCCCATGACAAATATGCATCGATCCAGTACTATGGAGAAATATACACTGTATATTTATTAGAGCACCTTAAATGCTGTCACTATATAAAATAATATGAGGAATCAGTGCCATCATCCCAGGGCCAGGTTTATCTGTGAGGAGATATATATCAATTTTTATAGATGGAATTGCCAATGACCTACAGAAAACGATAATGGAAGATATTTGGATTCACGGGGGAGACTAGATATGCCGTAATAGTTTTAGTAATTGACTAATATGCAGAGCATTTCTGTTTCAAAACCCTGTTCTGTTTTTTTAATTACTATTTTTCATGACATAAAACTACCTACTTTTTTGCTGGGCTTTTTTTTAAAAATAAATCCATTGCTGCTCTGTTTCATCATTGTTCTGATCGCTTAATATAGTGAAAGAAAGAAAAACAGTGATTTTGAAGAAATGACAGAAAGTGCAATGATAGTAACTGTTTCCTGCTCACAGATAGGAAAACAACAGGCAAGTTGGCATGATACAGCCTCAGGGAAATTTCCAGTAGGAGGGCATGGTAAAGTGCAGCTCATGCAGACTCTTCTAAACCAGTGTTTTTCAAACTTGTCAACTTTAAAATTTGTAGACTTCAACTCCCAGAATTTCCCTATCAGCATGCTAGGGAATTTTGAGACTTGAAGTTCACACGTCTTAAAAGTTGCCAACTTTGAAAAAACACTCTTCTAAACTAAGTATGTGTAGTAATGTACAATAACACTGAATACAACTGTTAGGTTACTATTAGGAAGATTATGGGCTAGGGTAGAGGTTTAGCAGTCACCCAAAATGGCAATCAGATTTATTTGTAATTCCTAATAGGATCTACCAGATGATACCACATTCTGCATTTCTCTGCCGGCATGCCTTATTAGTAACATCCACATTAATAAGGAATATAGGGAGCACAATCGGGTAATGTGGGGCCTACTAAATTAGGGGTCAGAAGGAGGGACAAATTGCAGTGTTCAGTTTTCAGCACAAATTGAAGCTTAGCCTCAACATTAATCTGGCTCAAACCTCTTCCAGAAATTACTCAGCTTTCTCTGAAATCCAATAAAGCCAAACTATTAATTTCTCTATCCTAAGAATTATAACTAACATAAACTCTAAATAGGCAGGATTTATTTTCTGCTTCAATCTTTTCTCCATCTGGAGAATCTGTTCTTTGGCAAATAATTAAATTCAGCCAGTGGCTCACCTAGAATAAAGGCAAAATTACTCACCATCTGTAGCCATGCATTTGTTATCAAGACCTGGTTCTTTTCATCCTTAAAAAAAAAGGAGGAAAAAATCATTTAAATGAGCAGTTTTCTTAATTATTTATAAATCAATGGTTTTAAAAGATAGGCTCAGGAGAATTCAGACTGAGTACAGGTAGAGACATTCAAATAGGCTTATTATGGACTGATTTTATTGCTCTAATTATTAAAAACTTGGCAGACGAGGGATTGACTCACTGTTTATATATTAATTGTCCGTATTATTCCTTAAGAGTGGCAAAATTCTGCACAGTTCCTGAGTCTTTATAGCAGTGCTTGAAAAATTCATTGGCAATATATTTTAAAACTATAAATGTTATTCCGTTTGTAAGCTTCAAGTCTAAAAGTAATTCACTCTTTAACTCTTTAGGATGAATTGGTGGCCAACTGGGAAATGGTCTTCTGCTTCTAGAATCCCAGCAACTAATATAAAATAGATAAACTTAGAGATACAGATACTTTTCATAAATATTATATATTATGATTCTTTCCCCCCATTTTTATTTGTACAATTGTGCTATAACGGCTATATTTACCACTGCATTTGATTTGTTACATATCCAATGACAGTAATGAAAAGTATTCTTTCAATTAATGAGATTATTTTCTTAGGATATTATGAAAAATAAATGTCATTAAAATCACACAATTTTAATATAGTGTGGGTATCTGTTCTATACAAGTGGGCCTGTAGCCCAATTGCTGTTGCTTCCCTTTTTTCATAAATGATGTACTTTTGACCAGTGGTGGGATTCAAATAATTTAACAACTGGTTCTCTGCCCTAATGATTTCTTCCAACAACCAGTTCACCAAACTGCTCAGAAAGTTAACAACCGGTTCTCCCGAAGTGGTGCGAACTGGCTGAATCCCACCACTGCTTTTGACCATATAAGAACTGACACTTTGAGAATGAAGGTCTTCAATGAACAAATGTAACCTGCAGAGTACTTTGTATCATTGAGTAGAACATAGAGGTATGCTTCTATCAATAGATGGAGTTTTCCTTCATAGAACACTGGGTGACATTTCTTTCCCTAAGCATCTATTTTAGAAATTGCTGCAATCTTGCCCAGGTTGTTGAGATAGAATGGGAGGAGAGAAATAGTTCAGTCTACAAGCATAACATTGGATTTCATTTAGATAACTACATCTAGCTCCCAGCATGATCAGCTAGAAGGGGAAGAGGGAGGAAGAAAAATCAATTACAGTTCCTACAAACTATAATTAAATATATGTAAGTATATTGGTCATTTGGAGCGTGTCAGCATTTCTCTGTTACAGAATCCAGTCAATATTTATTAAATCCTTACCGAGAGGTTATTACACCATGACATTGAGATAAACAAACCAAGAAAGAAACAAAAATGAAATCAACAGTATAGGAGCAGCATAAAAATGAATCCAGCTACTATTAAGTTCATTGGTTTCAATAAAAGTATACAGAAGACGCATAAAAGTTCTCTCTTCGTGAAAGAAACATAAGATATATTCTGAATGCAGGAATGAAGATATAATACACAACCCCTGCAGTCATAATTCACAAGATCAGGGGTGTCAAATTCATTTTCATTGAGGGCCGCGTCAGGGTTGTGTTTGACCTCAGGGCGCCAGGTGGGCATGGTCAGGGTGGCTGGGCTGGTGTGGGCATGGCCCCGGTTTTGGCCTAGATGGCCTCCTGCAGCCCTTTACCAGTAAAAATGGAGCTCAGGGAGGCCACAAATGCCGCCCCCCCAGAGCTTCGTTTTTGCTGACAGAGAGTTGCAGGAGGCCATCCCAGCTGAAAACAGAGCCTGGGAGGGCTGCGCATGGCCCTCCCGAGCTCTGTTTTCATTGGCAGAGGCACCACGGGCCAGTCCTTCGCTGTTTCCAGGGTGGCCCTCTGGGCCAGATCTAAGTACCCCGCGGGCCAGATCCGGCCTGCAGGCCTTGAGTTTGACACCTCTGCAGAAGATCATGCACAGTAATCATGGATCCGTTAGGATCAATTAGTAGTCATGGATCCATTAGAAGTCATGGATTCATTAGGACTCTGCACAGTGTTGACACTATCTTTATTGCTTATCCTCTTCTCATCTTAAGTTCACAATAAATCCAAATATTACACTGAGTGAGGAATTTGAAGGCATATTTTCATTTCGGCAGCATCACTGACATCTTCTTCATCACTATCAACATTTATTCATCCAAAAGGCTTCCATGAATCCAGAATTCCAGTCCTCCACATGAAACAGTGAGATTCATGAGCGCTTTATTGAAGAAACAACAATTTATTCATTTAATTTGTATAGCCACCTAACTCAACAAGTGACTCTGGGAAGTGAACCATCTCAAAATAAGTTGAAAATAATTCCCGCTACAAATGTAAAAATTAAAATACGCAGCAGTCAAAGAAGATATCATAATTGACAGTCACTAGCACTGTCAGGATATGGGGCCCTGAGTGTGTAAAGGCCCAGGCATGGAAGCAGCTCTTCAAGATGTTACAAAAGGACAGGAGGGTTGAAGACATCCTAATTTTCAGAAGAAGAATGTTCACCAAAGTGGGTGCTTTGGAGACACACTTTGCAGCAGAAAAGACACATTACTTGGGCCATGCCAATTGGCATTCCTTAGTCAATGGGACCCAAAGCATATCCGTCTTCTGGATCAGATCAGATGAATAAAAATAACCAGAGAAATAATACACTGACATTTTAAAACATTCAATTCTTCTCACCGAACTCTAACACTAGATTGAGTTACAGTAGTGGCCAAAATTGTGGAAGCCTTTTGGGAAAAGTGTATTTTTGAGGTTTGATGGCTAATAACACCACTTTTTGGGGGGGAGTTTCAAGATAAACATATTCCACTGCTGGAATGGCCTAGGAATAGCCCAGACTTTAACCCAATTCAAAATCTATGGAGCCGACTAAAGAAACTTGTTAGTCAGAAGCAACCCAGCAATAAAACTCAGTTAATAGAAGCAATCCTTCAAACTTGGTTTCACATTATAACAGCTACAGAACTAAAAGACTTGGTTCACTCCATGGGAAGACGTTGTAAGGCCATAATTCATGCTAAAAAATTACCCAACTAAGTATTAACTGACATGGTGATAATTTTTGTATATCTCATTTTTTCTATGTGTTTCACTTTTCTTTTTTATACTGTAACTGCTATCCTAATCTCAAATCCTTCACGAAAGTTATTGCATTACATTCTTGATTAAATTATCTTTCCATTGATACATAATTTTATGGTACTTCTCCAAAAAAAGTGGAGTTATTAGCTAATTTTAGAAAATACACTTTCCCCAAAAGGTTTCCACAGTTCTGGCCACTACTGTATAATTCAACTACTATCTACTGCAATAGACCAGTATTTCCATCTCCTACCATATCTCAAATTTAGCTTATTCTTTCAAAACTAAAATTAAAATAATAATAAAATGCATATTTTCATATCCAATCACTTCAGTTTTATTAAGCATTGATTCACTTAGGAGCCACTTTCATTGATAATGGCAGCATGATTTGAAATGTTGATGTATTCCTTTTTACCACTGCCAATACTATATTTTACAATAAAACCATTTTATCATTCTTTCCAGCATTGCTCATTTCTTGATAGTAACAGCTCCTTCTTCAAGAAAATATAAGTCCTTGTACTGACAGTTTCAAGGGACCTGGGGGATTTCAGAATGAAAATCTACTTCTCATTGAAATGATAAGCCTGTTTTTGAGCCAGAACACTATTCAATCTTTAGGAGAGCTTGCAAAATTCAATATTCCTCCCACACAAATATAAACAAATCCTTGTGGATGTTTATTTTATTAGATTTGTACCACTTTTTTCCCATTAAAGGTATCCAAGGCAACAAAATCCATATTTAAAAATAGCACAAATAAATATTTTTACCTTTGCCATCTACAGTATATAGAGGTTATAGCACAGAGCAATCAAACAATAAGCAACAATAACTATCAACTGTATAGGTAAGCTGTTTATTTTAACAGAAATGTTCTTGGCAATTAATGGAAATCTTGGAAAGGTTCTCTCTAAAAAGTTTCATAAACAACAATTTCCCACTAGTAGGAATTCACACCTCATCTGGTTTCCCAGCTCCTGAAGGCAACCTTCTCTTGCCTGAAGTCAAGGCAACTTAACAATCTGTCCCATTGTTCAGAATTGCTTGAAGGGCCAATTTTGACCTGTTCCCCTACACAGTTGGTTCCCACCTCTCTTTTGTTGTAAAATAAAAGTAATGCAGTAAGGAACTTAAGTCCAGGTATAGAATCAGAATTTTCAAACAAAGGGAATGAAATCACAGTTCTGCACATACACTTCAGAAGAGGGGGAAAAAGACCAGCTACGGTTGCTGTCACAACATAGCAAACTTTAAAAGAAAACCCTATGCATTTATTATCTGCAACGATCACTACGAATATTTGAAGGGTTCCTCCATGTTTATCCATACACTTTCCTTCATTTGAAAACAGTTTTTATTTCCATCAAAATCCCTATGCATTTACTGCACTTTACTAACCTTTGCAATTCCTTACACTCTTTTAACATATTTCTTGAACTATCTTTACACACACACACACACACACCTCAAATCTTCATTTTTGGCAACAATCCTTCTCCTATATGCATTTTGATTTTTATTTTCCACAACTTCTTTGTTATTCTACCAAGTGTCTTTTAGTGGAGTTCTACATACTTCTAGGGCATTCTGTAATAGCATTATTTTCACTCTGTTCCAAGCAGGTTCTACGTTATCTTTCTTGATATTCCCTTTTCATTTAGCAATACCAAGAACATTTGGGCTTATGTACCACCCTTTAATGCTTTACAGCAATCTCTGGGCAGTTTACAATGTCTGGTAAACATTGTTTTACAATAGTTTACGTTTACAATGTTTTGTAAACTGTTTACAATGTTTGGATATTGCCCCAACAATCTGGGTCCTCAGAAGGATGGAAGGGTGAGTCAACCTTGAGCCCGTCAGGATCAAATAGATCAAATAGAGTTTGCCTGCAATACTGCATTTTAATTATGCCATCAGTGATTAAAATTTATTTGCTCCTCTCTAGGCTCTCTCAGATTCTTTGTTTTCTTCCATGTCCATTTTTTCCAAGATCCCTCTAGACAATGCCAAGTAATGATCTGTACAAATAATAATAATGCAGAATCTCTCATTACACTTGTATCCTTCATTAATGCTTTTTATCATAATCAAAGCAGTCTTGCTTTTAGAATTACGTTCATTTCTTTGCCATCTGTATGTGTATAAAGTTGTGATTTAAAACAGATTGTTTTTAAGCATATGTGCATCAATCACTGTTTTCATTTATCCTTGGATCTATTAAAATCCAATGACATTTTCTGTAGCCTCTCCTCTCCTACCTGTACGTTCATGCATGTCATCTAACCCTGGATCATATTCATTTAGCATGTTACAAATGTTTCCCCAAAGTCATCTCTTGTCCTTCCAAATAATACTACTATTACCAACCTGTAGAGTCCTACTTTCGTAACAATCTAACAGTCACCTATTCATATTTTCTGACGTATCTTTTTTAGCCCTTTCATTCATCATGGAAACGACTTCATTCAGATCAATTACTTCGATTAATTTCAGGGAGGGGGAATGTGTTAAAAAAAATAAGGGCAATGATGCACTGGAAAAGAAAGTGAGTTGGATATAGATTTTCTTGAATCTATAGACTAATAATCAACATTTGTATACTTCACTGGACAGCCTCTGGCATGCCAGATTTTGCTGAATATGAACTCATAGTAACCCCAGCAGTGTAGCTGATGGATGTTGAAAAATAAATCTTGGCAACATCTAGATAGCCGCAAGTATATGCCTATTATATATACTTCCGAGGTGGGTTTCAGCAGGTTCTGACCAGTTCGGGAGAACTGGTAGCGGATATTTTGAGTAGTTTGGAGAACTGGTAGTAAAAATTCTGACTGGCCCCGCCCCCGTCTATTCTCTGCCTCCCAAGTCCCAGCTGATCGGGAGGGAATGGAGATTTTACATTATCCTTCCCCTGGAGTGGGGTGGGAATGGAGATTTTACAGTATCCTTACTATGCGACGCCCACCAAGCCACACCCACAGAACCAGGGTAGTAAAAAATTTTGAAACCCACCACTGATATACTTGCAATGATTCTTGAACTATAGATTTGTAGGTATAGTGTTATAGTGGAGATGGGTAACTGAGACTGTCTTATTTAAATTTCATTTATTTGTATAATTGGAGACAGAAAACTGTGGGATAACCATGTGCAAACATCTCCATGGGCATGATCCCTTGTGGCAGTGGAGGTAGCATTAACAGAGTGCATTGAATAAACTTACAGTATTGAGGGCTCTAGGCACCAAGTCTTCCGTAACAAAATAAAATGATATTTAATGATTAAATCCAAGAGATAAACATTTTCCAACCAGTGGTGTTCCAAGAAATCAGGGAGGTCACCCTTTGTCCCTTGCCAGGTCAGTACGATGGCTGGCTGCAAAATTGGACCCCCTGTTCTGGTGAAGGAAGTTCTTTCTGGTGAGATCAATTTATTATGTTGGGCAGCCTGGTCCACTTTACATTGGAATGGGGGCACCCAAGTGATCCCACCCATACTGATAGTGGAGCATAAGGTTATAAAGGTCCTTTGGAAGCTATTTGGGGTGGAAGAAAATTATGAGGCTTTAAGTGGCAAAAGCAGAACAGGGCAATAGAGATTAAATTATTAGATTAGGTGATAAATATTTCCTATGAGTTCTTCAGCTTGAGCTTTAGGACCACTGTTAATTTGCCTGGAGATGGACTGTGTGACAAGAGGGAATAAATCACATGTGGAAGAAACAGCTATGCTTTATAAAATACTAGTTGAATACCCATGCTCCGCTACAAAATTATGTGATCGGGCTTGATAAATCGACACTTAGAGTTTGAAAATTAATGAGTAGTTACGATTGGCCTCTCCTCTCCCTTTTTCTTCCTCAGGCTGGCCCCATAGAAGCCTGTCCTGTCCTCTCCTCTCCCCTTCTGTCTCTCAGGCTGGCTCCACAGAAGTCTCTCGTATCCTACCCACTTCTCTCCCTCAGGCTGGCCCCATAGATCCTCTCCTCTCCCTCAGGCTGGCCCCATAGATCCTCTCCTATCCCCTTCTCTCCCTCAGGCTGGCCCCCACAGATCCTCTCCTATCCTCCTTCTCTCCCTCAGGCTTTCTAGCCCGTTCTCTCCATGAGGCTTGCCCCACAGAATCCTGTCCTAGGCTATCCCATTCTCTCCAGAATTATTTTCAAGTTGGGTGGGGGAGTAGAATGTCTAACTAATTAGCATCAGAACATGTTAAAATGATATAGGAAATGCTAATGCTCTAATGGTCATTTTTGAAAAATCCTTTCTTAGTGAGAAGCCAAAAGGAACATACTTGGCAAATTTCAAGTTTATAGTTTTACGGTTCTGGAGATTTCGTGATTAATGCGTGAGTGGTTTCCACTTTTATATATATAGATTTAAAGTTTGATTTGGAATGATTGATGAAATCAGTTTGCAACGGAGAACACTCAGACAAACCAGAGCTGTTTGTTATCCATTATACTACATCCTGCATTCTACCTGCCTCTCCCAACTGTGCCTCTCCCAGCTGTTTCAGTGATGCAAGCTTGCTCAGAGGACATCTTATTTGTACCATTGCCTTGTGTCAATTTAAATGGGGGAGATGCTGATGGATAATTCATCTTGACTTTCAAGAACTTGGGTTGGAGAAAAGCAGATGTTGTGCACAGCTGTTAGACAAGATATCCATTTGAGCTTTTTTTTTTGCTTTTTTTGCAGGATACCCCATTTCCATCAGAAGGTCACAGTTATCTTAATCAATGAAGACATTGAACCTTGGCCATTTCTCTGTTGGCCTTAACTGCCATTTTGTGTTATGAGCAGGATTGGAGTCTTTAGTTAGATGCACTAAAGCAGCAAAGGGCTTGTCTGTCTCCTGGATCAGCTTCATTGCTTGCACAAGACCTTCAATTTTAGATAATATCTCTCACTGTTCATTTTTAGCCATTGTGCTCTGTGAGTTAATTAGGTCACTTTCAAAAGGACCAAGTGATGTTTTTCTTTTGCTGGCAGAGCGTTTAGTTACACCCCCTGTTGTCAAGGATAGGGATAAGATAGACGTTTGGCAGCCATCCATGTTAAACACAGCATTTTGTTTAAACGTGCAAGCTGGTGTAGTATTACGTATTTAGAAGGGGTCTCACATTTTGACCAATAAATATCCAGATGGAGAAAATTCCAGACTTTTTCAGCAAGGACCTCTTTTTATTTATTTTTTTTACAAACATTAATGATATAGAGTTGCTGAAAAGCAGCTGAACTCTTTGGTGCATTTGGCACATGGGGTCAAGATAGCCAAACAACACATGTCATATGCTGACAGGTGATTTTAAAGACTTGGTGATAATTAACAAGTTCTCTCTTCTATTTGTAATCGTAAGGTAAAGGTAAAGGTAAAGATTCCCCTCGCACATATGTGCTAGTCATTCCTGACTCTAGGGGGAGGTTCTCATCTCCGTTTCAAAGCTGAAGAGCCAGTGCTGTCCGAAGACATCTCCATGGTCATGTGGCTGGCATGACTAAATGCCAAAGGCACACGGAACACTGTTACCTTCCCACCAAAGGTGGTCCCTATCTTTATACTTGAGTTTTTTATGTGCTTTTGTTACGCGGCACTAGGGATTCGAACCACTGAACTGCCGACCTTTCGATCGACAAGCTCAGCATCTTAGCCACTGAGCCACCGTGTCCCTTCCTATATTTGTAATCATATTTTTCCCCAAAAATGCCACATTGGAGATCAATTGCACCATTTTAAGGATAAGGATGTGAACAATGCAGGATAGTGTTGATCATGCACCACCAGAAAATTTAGGTATTGTATCAAAAATGATATGCAAACTCTTATTAAGATACCTAAGACTTAAAAGATTAGTGTTGTACCCAGTTTTGGGCACAAGCATTCAACAAAGAAATTGGAGCAAATTAAATGAGGCCTACCAAGACACTGACAAATCTATGAATGAAATCCTATGAGGAATAGCTAAAGAATGTGGGAATGTTTAGCCTACAAACTGATATAACAGCAATTTCCAAATATTTCCTATTGCCCTAAAGGTAAGGACCAGATGGGATCTCCCCTTTCAACACTGAATGCTGCCAAACAGCCCTTACCAATAGAACATCAAAGAATAAGAAAACGAGTTGTTCTTGAGCATAAAAATAAGTGCTTTAGAACTGCAAGCTTCAAAGGCCCGTTGCTCCTCAACAATACCTCAAACTTCCTTCCAGACATTAGTTGAAATTAATTCTCTTCTCATTGGCATCAATGGAAGAGTTAAACCAAAAGAAGAAAAAGGAAAGAAAGCAAACAAGTGTCCCTCTTTCCTTCCACTTTGACAATTCATCACTTAACAAAGCTTTTAATGTCCTTGAAGGATTCTGTGTTGGAACTCTTCACAAAATCAGTTCAGATTGCCTTGCCTACGATCCTTATTTATCACCACTCTCTTCTCTCGCTGAAATACAAATTCAACTATTCTCTAGAAAATAACAAATTACCTGTTATTAATTTCTCTACGAAAATAACAAATCAATTTCTGGGAATGACTGAAAGGCCAACTGCATTACAGCCCTTGTGGTCACATATCCACATGATCCAGGGATTTCAGTTTCAGAACCGTTTACCATTCCATGGTTTGTTTAAAAAACATCAGGAAGCAAAAAAAAAAGTTTAGTTGTGACTTCCATTTGTAGATTGAAAAGAGGGCAGTAGCATCTTAAATACACAAAACAGAAGCTGTTTGCACAACTCAGCTAGAAATCATCAACTGGCAAGTCATGGAAACAGGATGCTGAGTAGTAATGAGGAATTTGTGAGTAACCCTTTGACCAAACCACAAAGTTCTATGATAAAAGTGAGAGTCTAAAAAATAAACAATATTCTCAGATGAGGTCTTACAGAATTTTTATGGGTATCAATTTGGAAGCATGCAGGAAACATGTGCCAAGTTGTGTCACCAACCAAGTGACTAAAAATTCTAAGCTGTGCATTAAATATTACATACATATTCTGTTAGTGGCTTACATATTGACTTGTCATTTTAAGTATTCAACGGCACATTTCATGCCAAAATCTGCAGATGTTGCAACAAAGGAAATGAGACATCAGTGGTTATTCTAAAGTATTAATTGTTTAACACGACTCGTGGCACAAAATGAGAGAAGATTGCAAAGATTAAAAATGAAAGCAACTGGGTTAGTATTTTTCATATATATGGAAACTGATGATATCATTCTCTTCATTCAAAGACAAGGAAAAAGTGTGTCTTAAACCAGAGAATTTTTACAAGAAGGACATTTTATCATGCTTGGTAGATATGTTAAAAAAACCACTAGAAAATGTTGGATTCAAATACATTCAGAGGATTTTAAAGATTAATGTACAATTGAGACCAGAGGACTTTCTTTTGGGACTGATGGACAAAGAGTTGGAAAAATGTAATGGTACTTTGTTTTTGTATATGATACCTGCAGCAAGAGTATTGTATGCATAGATGGAAAGTCTCAGCAATATGTACAATGGAGGAATGGTTGGTGAAGATAATTGTACCTGCTGAAATGACCAAACTGATTAGAGAAAAACAATATCCGCATCTATTGCTGATTGGAAACCCTTATAAACTTTGTGGTGTTGGAATAGCCATCTGGTTCAGTTCCAAGCCAGGAGACATGCACTGGAGACAAAATGGAGGTTGGAGGCTGATTGGAAAGAGGGTCCATTTATTGATGAACAGAACCAACAGGGTTTGTGGTTCTGATGCAGCTGACAAAATGGAGTTCAGAGTGGGGGGGGTGTTATATCTTCTTTGGACTTTGTATTTGAACTTTGTATTTGAGCTTCTTGTTCCTGTGCAAGAACATGTCCTTTAACATTCTATTGGCTGTTATCAGATTCCTATGGGGTCATCTAGGGGTCATGTAGGGGTCATAGATGGCTCTATAGGCAAAAGAGGAAATGCAAATCCTAGATGCTTGTCTGAGCTAATTTTGTCAACCTTTTGTTTGTTTGTTTGTTTTGTTTGTTGCTTATCTGAGTTTCTGTCTTGACCCTGGTCTTTCTGAATGGATTACCAAATCTGCATTTCTAAAAGCTGGCCTCCTTAGTTTCTGCTTGGGGCAGGGAAACTGGGGCTGGTTTCTGAATAGACTGGCCCAATCTTTCTTAATGGGCACAAAATATCTGCTGGGGACTATTAAGAAAGACTGAGTCTGCTTTCTGTCCTTTTTTAAAAAAAAACATGTTTCTCCATTAGAGAAATATAATATTCTGCCTTTTTAATATTTTACAAAATGTTTCATTCTTCTGGGGATGGGTGCTAACTTTCTACAGTGGAAAACAGAAAAGAATGCTCTCATGATTTGTGTTTTTGATGATTAGACAGGCTAGATTACAGAAAGGAGAGACATGTTGTAACAGAAAGGTAGATTTATAACTGTACTTATAACTGGTGTAAAGAAAATAGAAATACAGTTCTTTGCATCTTTTTTGTTTTCTATTTTTCTTTTATTTCCTTTCTTGCACTTTTAGCTTTCTCTTTGATTTCTTTCTTTTTCTTTCTTAATTTTTATTCATTTTATTAGATTTTTATTATTAAAAAGGAACAATTTTCTAAAGGTAGACTCAGAAAATGAAGAAAATTATCAAGAGAGGCTATGGAATTCCATCAGTTGAAGATTAGATTAAAAAAATTTGGAGCGTTCTGGGTTTATTAAATGTCGATATCAGCCATTTTCAGAACTGCAAAGGCAATCCAGATTGTGCATTTATTGTAAGCAAATAAAGTGGCGCATCACTGTATTTTGTTCTATTACATGACCTGAAACCACAATATACAAATATTATGCTGAACAGTCATACTTGCTATGCATTCTTATATATTTAGGATAACCATATCTCAACAATAGGGTATATCCTTCGCATGCAAAAAGTCCCAATTCAATTCTTGGCATCTTGTGATATTTTTGGCATCTCATAGTAGAGTTGAAAACCTAAAATTGCAGAGAGCTGTTTCCATTATATGATGTGTGTTTTTTAAATAGATACACATTCTGACTTTTCCTGTGTGCACCCATCTATCCATCCTCCAAACCTATAATTAGACCTACCATAAAACGTTTTAACACACCACATATCACATATGCCTAGCATCCCTTGTAAATTGGAATATAAATTATGAGATGTGTGCAGATGCTCATTATAAAGGATTTTGAGATATTCTTTATAGGTTACATAGATTTCAGGCATTAAAAACAGACTAGCTCAACCCCAGGAATCTCTCCAAATATCTGTAGGTGTTACAGCTAGGTGGTAAAACAGACATTGCTGTCCAAAATGAGATCAGGAGCATCCTAGAGAAACTCACTGAAAATGACAAGCGGCAACACTGAGCTATTTGGACAGATAGGTGGAGAGACAGGCTACATTTGCAGTGCAGTAACTAGGAAAGACATCTGCAGTTCAGTCATCAGACAAGCTCTTCCCCACCCCATCCCTAACATATGCTTTTGCCCAAGTCAGTATTCTGGGCATGTCTCCCAGTTACTAATGTCATATGCAGTCTTACAGTTGGCACTGTGCTTTGTGGATGGCTAATTCTGCTGCATCTCTTTATCATACCAGATGAAGAGAATAGGTAGAGGCTGACTGGAAAAACAGAGGTCTCGAAAGGGGGTAATGATGCAGCAGACAGGCTCCTTACGAGCAAGTCCTTTGGGCTCAACTAAGCAATGGATCAATTCGTTTTTTGTACTTTTATCTGCAAGTCAAGTACATCTATTTACTGTACTCCAGGCCAACTCAATTCAATTTCAAATCTTTATTTTCAGTGCACAACATATGTACAATGAGATTGGTTGAGCTCCCTCAGTGCACCCCCCCAACACAATACAACTCAGAGTGAAGACAAAAAATCCCTATCCCAATAAATCATATTAACAAAACATCCAGTCCTATTGCACCAATGTGAACATGTTACACATTGCGCCAGCCCTGCAGTCCATCATACTACATAGTTATGATGTTATTTCTCATTCAGGAGTCTGACAGCCCATGGATAAAAACTGTTCTTCAGCCAGTTTGTGTAGCTGGCTATACTTCTATATCTCCTTCCTGATGGTAGGAGGGTAAAGAAGTGATGACTAGGGTGAGAGTCGTCCCTGAGAATTTTCCTCACTCTTCTAAGGCAGCGAGCCCTAGCAATTTCATCTAGTGGTATCAGGTGACAGCCCACAATGTTTTGTGCTGTGCTCACCACCCTCTGTAATGTTTTTCTATCTGCGGTTGTCAGACCGGCATGCCATACCATGATACAATAAGTGAGGACGCTTTCTATTGTAGACCGGTAAAAGGAGGTCATCAGTTGTTGTTCCACCCTGTTTTTATGCAAGACCCTAAGGAACTCATTGCTATATGTTGTAAATGATATGCTCATCAGGGAGCAACAATTAAAATGAAATGTGGAACAATAATGAGCTCAAAATTAGGAAAGGGATATGGGTTACTTTGTATATAGTCATCTTATTTACCAAACCTAATATGCAGAAGGTATCATCAGAAACATTAAGCAGGAAGGAACAGAAATTGGAAGTAAAGT
The DNA here is from genome assembly GCF_059756535.1 of Pantherophis guttatus. NCBI lineage: Eukaryota > Metazoa > Chordata > Lepidosauria > Squamata > Colubridae > Pantherophis > Pantherophis guttatus. The sequence continues at coordinate 93,707,903 of NC_142064.1, read as the reverse complement.
TGCTGGAAGAAATATTAATGATCCCAATTATGCTGATAGTATCACCTTAGTGAATGGAAATAAGGAAGACTCAGGGAGTCCCATGATGACAGTAAAAGATGAAATTGCAAGAGGCACTTTGATACTTTATATTTTTTTAAAAAAACCAAAAACCAAAAAGTTTATATCAACTGCTAGTGCCAATCAAAAACGGAAGAATTAGCGGAAGTAGTAACAGATTATTTTTCTGAACTAAAAAATCCACATGGCAAATACTACCACAAGCTATATAATAAGACACACGAAGTATTCCATGATAAAGTAGACAGCTCCCTAGAAGTATTCATTATAAAGCTGAAGCTTAGATATTTTAAACACACAATGCAAAAGTAGGAGTCTATAAAGAAGATCCTGATGCCTGGAAATATTAAGGCAGTATCAAATGAGGTTGGCACAAAATGCTACATACTATTATTGATATCACAAGCATGAACTTAAAGGAACTCAAAAGAACAGTTATTGACATACAAGTGACTGAACAACTGAAGAAGAAGAACAACAAATGCAACTGACAGGTCTGTATGGAAAGAATTTTGGGTTCAATGAAGCATTGAACTTGAACTTTGGGTTTCAATGAAACAAGAACAGTATATCTTCCAGTGACAGGAATTAAATCAGAATAATTCTTTACATGTGCTTGACTTATATTTATTCTTTTCCTCTAACCAAACATTCCAAGCTTTGTTGCCTCTTTGTCCCCTGGAATGTAGCCCCTCCCTCCTGGGAATCCAGGCTACATTCCATCACAGATAAGCAATCTGAAACTACATGTTGAAGCCTAGGAATATATTTCCCCATTTTTTTTTATTTGAAGAATCCATCAAAAAGAAAAATAAGGGGTTTTTTTGTTGCTAATTTTAACTGGTGATAACCAGAAACCTTTTCCTCCTCATCTTTTTATACCTGGAGATTTTCCATCTTTTCAGTTTGTGTACATAGCAATAGCACTTAGATTTATATACTGCTTTACAGTGCTTTACAGCCCTCTCTAAGCACTTTACAGAGTCAGTACATTGCCCCCAACAATTTGGGTTATCATTTTACCCACCTTGGAAGGATGGAAGGCCGAGTCAACCTCGAACCTGGTGAGATTCGAACTGCCAGATTGCAGGCAGCCGGCAGTCAGCAGAAGTAGCCTGTAGTACTGCACTCTAACCACTGTGCCACCAAGGCTCATTATGTTCTAAGACAGGGGTGTCAAACTTACGGTCCACAGGCCAGATGCATCATGTGCTGATCCCGGCCCCGCCTCTGCCTTGTTTAACAAAGGGGGGGAAAGTCCCGATAAGACATGTAATGCTGCCGTGACAACGCAAGTTTGATACTCCTATTCTAAGATAAATATTTTTATGTACAAAATAAATCATTTAATTTTTATATAGGGATATTTATTTCACCTAGTAGTTTCTTTAAAAATGCTGAAGTTTCATATTAATACAAAAGAAGGTTGTGGGATGAGGACAAAGTATGTATTTATTTAAAGTTGCCAATATCTCAGGCATCTCAATCTATCCTGCTCCTTCTCTGAAAAAAGAATTGCTTGCAATAAGCAGGAATCATTTCAAGAAACTAAAGAAGTACTTTGATTTATCTACCATTTGAAATCCTTAATACCACTAAATGTTGTAGTATAACTATTGGAAATCAAACAGAACAAACATCTCCTGGAAGAATTTTGATGTAACCATTAATTTTGCATTAAAAATGTAGCTCATATTTTTTAAAAAACACAGCATCTTTAAACAGGTTTAACTCCGTAATCAATTGCACTGAAGAACATGATTAAATCCATTTATGCATACAACTTCAGGCAAAGGCAGTAATTTTTCACTTTGAAAATTAATAGTCAGCATGTGAAAACTGTCAACTTGCTTGTTTTTTAAGCCAACGAGTAAATTAATGGCTATCTTCTCTGATCTTCAGACACTGCAATCTTAACATTTATGTATCTCTTTTTTTTTTTTCTAGAGACGGTTTTTTATTCTTTCCAATGCAAAGAAATGTTAGGGAAAAAGTACGTAAAATAGCTCAAGACTCTGAGCTCTGTTTTCAGGACTCTGTTTTTGTGTCAGCAGAACATCTCTGAGAAAATTTATGAGGATGGAACTCAATTTGCTGAAATGGGAGAAGCCAGAAAAATAAAAATCAAGTTTGAAAATGGCCTAGATCTGGCTGAGGGCTAAAGAAAACATTAAAAAAAAAAAAAAAACCAAAACCAGACCAAACAATGCATCTTCATGAGAGAGACAGGTGGTCACCAACTCAGGATACTGTTAAAATGCTCCATTTTAAGCCCCACACATTTCTCCATCCACAATCCAAAAAGGAGGTATGCAGCCTGCCCCATATTTCCCATTTAATAACTTTTATTGTTTTAAATATATATAAAATACCAAGGAAAATTTTTAAAAATATATTTTGATTCTCTTGTTTGAAGTAGAGCATTTCTTTCATGTATGGCTCCATACATGAATTCATCAAATATGAAGTGAAGGTCTTTGGCTAAGATAGGATATGTTTCTAGCTGCTTCAGACTGCGATGATTGTCAAGTTATTAGTTAAGCTTTTGATAAGGTTGGGAGTGATGGGAAGAGAAATAGGAAAGAAGTTGATTAACTTTCGAGGTCAAACAACAACTCAATAAAAGTGGATTTCTCTTGTAGTCAATGGCACAAGACACAGAGTACTAAAAGAACTGGGATGATGAATTAATGTTAACAATATTAATATTGTTTAACATTTGTTGTCTAATGCCAATGGATGATTAAGATTTTGCACACTTCAAGTTGTTAGGAATATCACTTTGCTTATTTATGTACATTTTATGGTTGAAAAAAATAAAATAATCAGGTCCGGAGCTGCATCTTTACTGAAATAGGTTCATTAATGTGTGATTCCCAGGAGAAAAATAATCCTAATGCTTCCCTAGAAATGAATTGGATCACGAGTATCTGTTCCTAATGATGAAATCTGTAACCTATAACATCTCATAGAAGAATGTACAGGAGTGAATTTGCATGAATATATTTTCGTTTGACCCTCAAACTTCAAATTTGATGCCTATGAATTTTTCACGAAGACTGAAGTACTTTGCATTGAATTAATACTGTCTAAGGTCAAAGATTAAAGTCCATTTAAAAACATTGGCCCTACGAGAAGCCCCAGTTTCTTGAAAGTTAATAAAAAATAAACATCTCTATGGTGGTGATAAATTATTCATAAGTTTCCTAAGAAGTATCTTTGAGAGGGGGAGCTGAGAAAATTGGCTCAATTTTCCTTTCAAATTAGTGATCATTTTCATCAATTCATTCTAAATTGCTGCAGAGTAATTTATCATGTTCATGTAAATTGTTTTATATACTTTAGGGGACAACATTGGAAAAATGTGCTCCCTGGGCAAAGCAAATGTTACCAATTCTAATTTAAGACACAGTCCTGTGCTCTACTGAAGGTTTTTCTCCACATTATCTTCCTCATGAGACTTTACATCTTGAATATCCTGTCTGCCCATAAGACAGTCAGTAGAAGTAAAGCTAACTTAGGGAGCCTTGGTGGCACATCGGTTAGAATGCAATACTGCAGCTACTTCTGCTGACTGCTGGCTGCCTGCAATTTGGCAGTTCGAATTTCATCACGCTCAAGGTTGACTCAGCCTTCCATCCTTCCAAGGTTGGTAAAATGAGGACCCAGATTGTTGGGGGCAATATGATGGCTCTGTAAAATACTTAGAGAGGGCTATAAAGCAGTATGAAGCGGTATGTAAGTCTAAATGCTATTGCTATTTCAAACTGTAGGAAGTTAGCACCCACCCCTCTCCTAGAAGAATGAAATATTCTAGGAAATATTAAAAAGGCAGAATATTATACCTCCCTGGATGAGAAAAGGAGAAACATGCTCTTGGAAAGCAGCCCCCAACTTTGTTAATATCCCCAGAAAGACTGGTGCCAACCTATCTACAAGACAAAAGACTGGGCCATCTTATCTACAAAAGACCTTCAGCTCCAGGGTGATAGAATTAGCCTTCACTCAAGATCCAAACCAGGACAAAGCCATTAAGCCATAATAGGAATTGCCCAAAGTCCCTTCATTACATCACCCAGCAAGATTCAACCAAGCCTGGGACTCAAGACAACCTACAAAGTTACCCCTGCATGGCACTGTAGGAAGTTAGCACCCACCCCTCTCCTAGGAAAATGAAATATTCTAGGAAATATTAAAAAGGCAGAATATTATATTTTCCCTAAAGGGGAAACATGTTTATAAGGACAATCTCAGAGCCTCAATTCCCCCCCCCCCCAGCAGATATTTTGGTGCCAACCTATCTACAAGACAAAGGCTGGGCCAGCTTATCTACAACACAAAAGACATGGCCCTCATGTCAGAACCCAGATGGACATTTCTTCCAACAAAACTTTGTCCATGCTCTCATTCTGGCTAACAGTGATCAAATACTGCCACACATGAACACATTTGAACATTATTCTATTTTGAAAAAAGAAAAAGCTCTTTGCTCTTTGGTCAAGATAAGATGTAAGTAAATGGTTGTTGCAAAAAACCCCACAGGGGCTAAATACAGCTTCCAAAGCTAACTAAAAACTGTCCACAGTGATAGTTAATGACTGCAGTAAAGTTTGATGACTGACAGATTGACAGGCTATTAATTTTAAATGTTCAAGACATGGCAAACAGGATGAAGATGATAAAGATATGGCGAGTATGAGATCTCTTGCTTTCTATTAGAATTTCAGTACTGCAATTCTGATCACTTCCCTGCTTTCCTTGTCCTGTACTCTGCTTGAGCAGTAAAAACATTTGTCTAGAGTTGTTTCTGTACAGTTGCTTTTTAATCTTGAATTATGATTTCCTCCTCATTTAGGCCTCATAGAAAGCTAACCTTTTAGCTTGTTGCACTTCAAGGGTTCAATCATTGTCTCATTTTTTTACTAGTCTCATTTGTAAATATTGTTTTTTTTTAATTGCATTTGCATACAATTTCAGCAGTAGCCTATTTTAGAAGAAATTGACCAAGCTCTACTGAAGATATCAAAGCCTTCAACATCAACTTCCTCCACACAGCTTTTGCATATAAGAAATTATCTGTCATTAGTGTGATTAGCTCTCAATTAGTTTTTGTCTCCCATGCTGGTTTTTTTTTTTTAATTCATGTTCTCCCTCTCAAAAAGAGAACAGGAACTGACAAATTAAGGAACAATTTATCTGTGCATTAGTGGAAGCCATGGAGAGAATTCATTTAATTAAATTTGCAAGTGATTTTCCCAAAGCAGAATTTATTTTAGATTACAGAAGAGCAGACTATCAAATTTCACTGAAATCTCATTTTATTAAAAACTATTGATATGTCAACTTTCCATACCAATTTAAAATGTTCCAAAAAAGTCATTTAATTTGTCTGTGCTTTCTCCTAATACACATATTTTTGCACACATGTGGTAGTATTCAAAATTCTGCAAACAATTGTCCCATATTGTACAGTGTTTTTATGCATTCTTCATTTGTCAGGACTTGCCACATACTCTTTCCTATTATGTATATTATTTAAAATTTGAACTTCATTTCAAAATTCTGAAAAACATTATCTTTGGCATACATTGGATTCAGTATTGCCTTTAGAACACAAGCTTCCTTTTGAGTTTTCTTTGAGATCAAGGAATATACTTAATATTAAATACACCAACAGAATATGCTTTCCAATTGCTTTGTATGCCCTGTCTTTGATATATATTTCAAATCTATTTTCAAAGGTTTTTATCTGCCTCGCAGAAACCACTAGGTAAAAAAATAATAATCCCATTCACAGTAAATAAAAGGTTTGCAGACATTGGCACAGAGAGTAATCCAAATAAGTCAAGGTTCAAAACACATTTCTGTACTGAAACCTTGAGCTATCGCTTAGTAATTTTTCAATCATTGAAAGAAAAGAAACATGTGTCTCTCTTTATATGATGGAATTTAAAGTAGGTTTTCCCAATTTCTAGCTGCTGAGGAATTGGCTATAGGGAGCTTGTCAGAGATCAAATCTGTATTCTTTATATATGAAACAGTCTGGTCTCACTTGAAATTGATCAGCAGATTGCTTTCCAAAATGTAGATAATAGGGCTGAACAATACTTTAGATTCAAAGACAAAAAGGTGCTTTGGAGCCTCTGAGGGTACATATGTCCTTCTATCTGTCACCAAATCATCTTTTCCCAAGCCCCTCCTGGGAAAAGATGAAGTTACTGTAAGGAATCCCAGAAAAATGCTATTTGCATGGCTTCTCAAATTCTAAAGTAACTTTTTGCTTTTGCTTCTGAATCCATCACACTTTAAGAAGGAGCCATCTAAAAATGTCCCTAAAGAGAGAATACATCACAGTGGCCAAGGACATACTTTGCACTCAGACTGCCTCAGCTTTAACTCCCAGCATCTTTAATTAAAACGATCCAATTGGCAGAACATAGGAAAGATTAGAAACATTGCTAGAAATATGTGCTTGAACTTGTACATTGGCTTGGCTTTTAACACCAAGCAAGAACTTTTCATTGGAGCCATGGCCTGAGGGGAAATGGACTAACCCTTTCCTCCTTTTACTCCAGTAGTATCCACAAGCCCAAATTCTTTGTATACTTCCCTTAGAAATGAATGGGCACCATTGCCTAAAGGAAAGCCTAAATTTTCAAGAACAATGTTCTACAAAATAAGGTCACCCATCAGTCCTGGATGATTTCCCAGGCTATTAAATCTTTCCTACAAATATACATTTATGGCCCAGCATTTTTTGTTTATGTTAACAATAAAAAGGAGTCCCTGAGGATTTTACTCAGTTAGTCATTGCCAACTATAGGGGGCGATGTTCATCTCCATTTCAAGGCCATTGAGCCAGCGGCTGTTCAAACACATTTCTATGGTCAGGTGGCCAGCATGACATACGGTTCCCTTCCAACTGAAATGGTATCTATTTATCTATTCACATTTGCATGCTTTTGAAGTGTTAGGTGGGCAGGAGCTGTGGCGAGGACGGGAGCTCACACTGTCGCATGGCGTTCGGATCTTGAACTTGGATTGCCGGATTTCCACCCGACAAGCCCAGTGTCTTAACCACTGAGACACTGTACTACCCCATTACTAATAACAATAGTAATAACAAAACCAAAAAAGTCTGACTGTTGCATTATTTCAGAATCAAGCAACAATCTGTAACATTAGTGAAAATATCTAATAATGCAGTGGACCAAAATAAGAATAGGTCTCATTTTATAATACTTTCTCACTGCATATTTTTTGCTAATTACATTGCTTATTAACTTCATATAGCCATCCCTTTTACAGCTAAACAGTCTAAACAATTGGAAAGGAAGCAATGAACACCACCTACTATTACAGCTTTGCAGAAACCTATGGGAAAAGCATCTGATGAATCATTTATAAAGAACACATGCCTCATAATTTATCTCAATATACAAGACGCTTTTGCCTAAAATTGTAAAAAGGTTCATAATTAATCAACAAATTACTTGTGAAACATCAGGGATATCTGCTCATTTCAGAGTCACATTCAGCATTCCAAAGCAATAAAGCCATGTGTTAACATTCTGGGAAACACCTAATATAAGTCCCTTTGGTCCTCAGTTACAATTAAACAGAAGTCTAGTTATGAAATAAAATTCAGGCAGATAGTCATTTGTAATGGAAATCAGGTAATCAGATCAATTACTTTCAAAAAGGGGATTAGGAGTTGATGAGTGTCCATCTGCATCTAATATGCATAGCAGTTAGAAGGATGCACTGCTTTCATCTTTGATCTTCACAGAGCCCTTCAAGACTGGGTGTTTCTCTTTCAAATGAGGTGGCCTGGAATGATATGTACCAACTCATCTGAGTATCAGCTCTGCAATCCACATTGTTGAGTTCCATAATAAATACAGAACAGAGAGAAGGATAAGTATCTGTCTTTTCCTAGAATATCTTATTTTTCATACTATTGACTAAATACTGTGGTATCCAATGAGGAAGGTACAATGACTCTCTTAAATATGACCAGCTTGTTTCTTGTATTGTTAGACGATTTGCAGTGATGAGACAGACTTATAGCTAATTTAAAGTCATTTTTAAAAGCCCTTCATGGCTTGGGACCGAGTTATCTGAGGGACCAGCTCTTGCTGGTTATATCCACCTGACCCACTAGAGCAGGGAGGCAAGGAATGTTGCAGGTGCCATCCCCTAAGGAGGTACATTGGGTAGGACCCAGAAGAACAGCCTTTTCGATGGTGGCTCCCTTCCTACGGAACAGGATCCCTGCAGAAATGAGACTGGCCCCCATTTTGACACTCTTCTGTAAGGCACAGAAGACTTGGTTCAGCCAACGAGCCTGGGGAACTCAGAGTGGGATAGAGCCCATCAAGTGGCTAATTTGACTGTGTGTTGTCACCAGAGGGAGGGGTGTTATTGATTTTTATTGTTTTTTAAAATTATTTTTATACTGGGTTTTTACTGTTTATAAGTTTGTAAAGATGCACACTTGGGATCCAAGTCCAAATCAAACAACGTTCAACAAGCTGTTTTTATACCACAAAGCCACAGATACACATCAGCATTTCTTGATATGTCATCATTTGTTCCTGATTCAGTGAAGATATGTGCAGTTTAGGCTAGTATGTGGGGTATGCTTAACTAGCTAAGCTCTCCACCTCTGGGTCAGAGGTGGGATTCAGCAGGTTCTGACCAGTTCTGGAGAACTGGTAGCAGAAATTTTGAGTAGTTTGGAGAACCGGTAGTAAAAATTCTGACTGGCCCCGCCCCCATCTATTCTCTGCCTCCCAAGTCCCAGCTGATCAGGAAGAAATGGGGATTTTGCAGTAACCTTCCCCTGGATTGGGGAGGGAATGGAGGTTTTACAGTATCCTTCCCCTGAAATGGGGAGGGAATGGAGATTTTACAGTATCCTTCCTCTGCCATGCCCACCAAGCCACACCCACAGAACCAGTAGTAAAAAAATTTGAAACCCACCACTGCTCTGGGTGTGTGTTTTTAACATGCTAACAATGAACTTTTCGCCTCCACACCTTTGCCTGGACATTCATGAGCGCAGCTTAAGCTAAATGCCACATTGTCTTTCCTTATTTCTTGCAAAATTTTTCAGCACATTATAAAGCCGCTGTTTGTCAGATAGATTAACATTTCCTATAACTGAAGTGTTTGTGGTTAGCCTCTTTAGCTTCTTTTGATAAGTGTCAAAGTAAGTGCTAGCTAACTGCTGATTCCAACAATGGCTATATCAGGCAAAAGCATAGACAAAGTGATTAAGATGGAGTAGCTCTGGTTGAAGCTAATTCATGGCTCACTTGCAAAAGCTCCTTAACAAGTTGCTAATAAGTTAATAGGCCAGGCCCTTAGGCTCTCAACTCCACACAGACTTGTCGTTAAATCAACAAAACGAAGTTTAACTAAAAGCTTCAAAATCTATTGTAATCATTCTGCCCCTACCTGCAAAAGTAAACACATTGTAAGAAGGGAGCAGTATAATGAATATCAGGAAACATCCTTTAAATTCTGAGATCAGTAGGTGCTTCCTTATTCTTGACCCATTTTAGAGGTGCCCAGACTTCTATTAGGGGGGTGCAAAATATTGATTCAAACTCTTTTAAAATGCAGGACACCACATTTCAAGCATAAAACAGCTGTTTTAATTCAAAAAGAAAGGCTGATCCAAACATGAGCTCTTTCCAAATCCTTCAGCTTTGAATTGAAACATTTTAGATATTGTGACCTTCCATATTCCTTTTACTTTTTTGACAAGATGGAGTCAGGAAGCAGAATTGCCACAAACTCACTGATATTCCATGCTTTCAATTGTGATGGGTAAATTGGTAACATCATCTAACAAAATGATCCAGGTGTAATTTCTTATAGATAGGCTTTTAGTGGAAGCACCAGCATACAAACAAATATAGAAGCTACCTTCCAAGCATGCTCATAAATTCCATTACGAGTATAGAACAGAAAAAGATATTTCCTCTTCTATGCTCGTTTTCACATTGGACTGCAACTTCCATCACCCCAGGTTGCCTTAGCATGGGTGAGAGTGATGTGTCTAACAATAATTGAAAGTAACACTTGTGCAACAATATCTGGAAGCAAGAAATTCATTGCCTCTGCTTCACAATCTAAGAAAAACATGAAAAAAATATTAATCTCATTAAACATGACTGGCATCACAGAAAATATGAAAAGAATCTTGAACCCATTTAGGTCTCAATGGGATTTCCCCTCCCCTTTTCTAATACTAAGGAAAAAAGACAATATTTGCTGTTCTTTAAATTTACTACAATGATACAGATGATACAAATTTGTTGTGGAATACCTGTTCTTGAAAAAGGGCTAGCACAATGTCCTGAAACAAATTTATGCAGATGAATCAATATTGGAATAATATTCTATTGGATCTTATTATTAAATTACAAGTTAGTTAGTTTAATGTTTGCTCAAGGTATGATAGGATACTGTAAAATAAAATAAATATACAGGTAACAAGCCCTGTTGCAGATAATCAATATAAGCTTCTGGAAATCTGGTTTCACTAATTTAGATTTTTCTGAAAGTGTGATCAAAAATGCAGGCAGAGGAAATTTAACATAAATTGCAATTTACTGTTTCAAAAGCTCATTGCCAAAATCTCTCACTGGAAATAAATAAGCAAATGCAACAGCATGGGAAAAGAAGATATGCTCTTGTGAACTGGTAGTTAGCTAAAGAACAGGAAATGAAAAATAGGAACAGATGAACAATTTTACCCAGGAAAGACATGAAAATGTTGTATTTCTGTATGATGGGTTTTAATCTGTCTATAAATAATTAAGAATGACTAGTAAGCTGGGTACATTTGCTGGTAATACCAAATCTTTCAAGGTATTAAAATAAGAAGGGATTTTGTAGAGTCTAGATCTCTCCAAAGTAGGCAAGTGGGGTTCAGAATGACAAATGCTTTTCTATGCAACGTTGGCCCAAAAATTATACATCAAAGTTCACATATACTGTATTTTAATGGGATCCGAGCTGGCAGCAATTAATTAGGAAAAGAAACTTGGAGTCATCATGGACAGCTCAATGAAAATTCAATCTTTGTGTGTGGCCGCTATGAAAAGATAAGTCCCATGCTACAATCATTAATAATAAAAATGGCAATTAAAGCAACCAATATCGTATTGTAGAAATCAATGGTGCCACTTTAGTTGAAATACTGTGTTCATTTTTGGCCACCATGCTTCAAAGACTGCATTGTACATTTGGAAAGGCGGCAAAATGTGCAAGCAAAATTACGAGGAAGCTAGAATAAATCCTGTATGAAAAAAAGACTACAATTGTCTTTTTAGCTTCAGTCTTAACGCAGATAAAGGGAGAGCTGATAAAGATATAAAAATACATGCCCAGAATGGAAATGTAGCTAGAGAGTCTTTTGCCTTCTCTCATCATATTAGAACTCAATCACTGAAACTAAATAGAGATTCCAAATGGATAAAAGAAAGTAATTCTTTAAAGAACAGATAGTTACATGGTACAATTTGCTACCATCAGATATGGTAACAGCTTCCAATTTGGATGTTTTTAAAGGAGGACCAGACAAATTTATCAAAGATAGGGCTATCAATCACTATTATTTTGATCACTATTTTGGATCTTTGCTTTCACGATTACCATGCCTTGAAAATAGAGTAGGCTGGACCGCTCTATCAAATTCTTAGATTTTTATGTACATGATTGCTTTAAAATGTGAGGTATTTGTCATTGGTTCAGGAACAGGGAGCTGAATTATAGTTAACTTACCACATCAATTATCTGCAGCAATGAAAGTTGAAGTTCTACTACAAGAGGTTGTGAGTCATTCACAACAGGCCGTTCCAATCGGTTGTAATTTTTCAGTAGTTCTCGATACAGCCGTCTTTGGTTTTCACCTTGCTGGGAGACTAGAAGAAGAAGAAAAAGATTTGCTTTAGGCAACTGTTCTTTCTCTTTTAGATTCTCTTTCTCATTATATTAGAAATATGATTGCCTAAGTTGCTTTCTTCGGATGAAAGTTTCCAGATCAATGGTATATACGTAGTCCTCAACTTACAACAGCTCATTTAGTGACCATTCAAAGTTACTACAGCATCAAAAAAGTGACTTATGACCATTTTTCACACTTACGACCTTTACAGCATCCCCATGAGCATGTAATCAAAATTTAGATGCTTGGCAACAGACTCATATTTATGACACTTGCAGTGTTCTGGGGTCATATGATCAGCTTTTGCAACCTTATGATCAGCAAAGTCAATGGGGAAACCAGATTCATTTAACAATTGTGTTACTAATTTAAGAACTGCAATGATTCACTTAACAACTGTGGCAAGAAAAGTCGTAAAATGGGGCAAACTCGCTTAACAAAGGTTTCACTTAGCAACATAAAATTTTGGGCTCAATTGTGGTCATAACTCAAGGACTACCTATATTCTGCTACAAAATGCCTCTGATTCAATACCCAGGATCTCAAGGCAAGGCTTGAAGCCTGGCATTGTGGAGACCAAGTCATTGAGCTAAATGGAACAATATTCCGACTTGTCATCAAGTCAGATTCTTATGTTGCTAACTTCTTATACACTAATCTGTTCTCCTTAGGCAGGTTGGAAAATTAATAAGCAATTAATGCTTATTCTTTAAAAATGACCTAAAGATTCTTGCCTTAATCCTTGTAAACCCCTCTTTATTTGTGATGATTCTAAATTAAAACTAAAAATGTTATGGGTCCTAAAATACTTTATGTTTTCCTAGAACTCCATTAGCCTAAACCATACAATGCATACTCAGCTATAGGAAAGACATATGTGGTATGGTCCCTTTTTTTGCTTCTGAACAAATAAATGTATTATTATTTTTTATTGATGTCCAGTATAATTTAACAAATGCAAAGATTTAATGAGGCATTTTCTATGAAGCTGCACTTTAACAAAAACTTTTCCCTGAGAATGAAAAATAAGGCTAATGTTCTACCGGTTACTGTGGCTTGCATCAATTTGGATTCCCTTGGTATGTCTTGGTATAACTCACAGAATATGTCATTCATTCACTCTCATGAGAGAAATAACTGTTATTCTACCTATCATTTTTAGCATAACAAATAGAGTTTCTATCCATATGTTTCTATGCAGTTTTTTTAAAAAATTATGCAAATGTTTATGCAAGCAAATCTCTCGGGTTCCTAACAAATCACCCAAGCAGCTGTGAGTGTTGTGCATGGTTGGTTTATCTAATAAAGCTCTATGTTGTTTGCCCCAGGACAAAAATAAATGAAAAAGTAGTCATAACAAAAGTCAACGTAAAGTAGCGAGGAAGCAATTGTAAAATCGGAAATGTAAAAATATAATGCACACCTACTCACATACACATACATATCAATAGCACATCCACATCACATGAACAAAATTCAGGACCTCTTGGGACCATCCATATTTATGACTAATTTTTGGCTGCCCTCCCACCCATTGCCACCAGCTGCCCTGCTACCCAGCCTTGCCCACAAGTACCACACTCTTCACACCAGAGGTGAATTTCAGCAGGTTCTGACCAGTTCTGGAGAACTGGTAGCGAAAACTTTGAGTAGTTTTTACCGATAGTAAAAATTCTGACTGGCCCCACTCCCGTCTATTCTCTGCCTCCCAAGTCCCAACTAATCGGGAGGAAACGGGGATTTTGCAGTAACCTTCCCCTGGATTGGGGAGGGAATGGATAGTTTACAGTATCCTTTCCCTGGAGTGGGGTGGGAATGGAGATTTTACAATATCCTTCCCCTGCCACACCCACCAAGCCATGCCATGTCCACCAACAGAACTGGTAGTAAAAAATTTTGAAACCCACCACTGTTTCACACCATTACTGTACCAGCTGAGACCTTTTTTCACGTCCTCTCCTTTCTCACTGTTGCATTCGGGCCTTCTCTTGCCCCCACCCCCACCCCTTTACAAAAGAAGTCAGGCACGTGAAAGAAGATCCTGGCTATACCAGTGCAAAAGAAGGACCCAACATAAGAAGCTTGGCATGGGGAAGAATAGCTAAGCTGTGCCAATGCAAAAGAAGGCCCCTTCCAGCCAGGTCTTTATTTGGCGCTGGTACAGTTGGGGCCTTCTTTTACATGCCAAATTTCTTTCATGAAGGAGGCCCTGGGTAGGGCATATCCAGAGGCCCTGATTGGTATGTGAACAAAAGTCCTGGCTGGCGCATACATAGAGGCCCTACAAATGAAGACCCTGACCAGGCACAAAAAAAGTCCCAGCTGCATCAGGATGAAAGAAGGTGGCATGAAAAGGAGACACGGCAAGAATAATATGCCATGTGGTGCAGCAGTCATGACAGCACAGGCCAGGGCTGGGGGGGAGGGGCAGCTGGTGACAAGGAACAGGTGTGGGGCCAAAAAGGGCAGGGCTATGGGGAGATAGGCAGGTGGGAGGGGGGAGCTCAAAAGGAGACAGCAGAGACAGTCCCTTACCTTACTGAGGCTCAGAGATGGAATGGATGGATCAATCTGGGTATAGGAATGGTTCTTCACCTAATGACTGTTTGATTTGGTTAATGGCAGCAATGGCGACTGACAGGATTTCTGTCGCTAAGCAATTAACTGCATCGCTTAGTGACAGAAACTCTGTTCCGAATTACCATTATTAACCGAGGACTACCTGTAGTAATGAACAAATAAATAAATGACCTACAGTCTGGGCCACTCGTTCAAAAGAATTATCAAGGCCTGAAAGAAATATTCTATTATTTTCATTAGTTCACATGTTTCTTTTTTAAAAAGAAAAAGTCACGATTCGTGTAAAATAAGAAATAATTACTGGAAAACAACTGCATATTTCTTCCATGTAAATATGCATAGTATTACAACATCATAATGCAACAAGCCACATCTGGAAACTGTTTTCTGATACTTTTCCCTGAAGTAGCCTCATACATACATATTTGATACCCCATGAACAAGTTATGAACAATGGCAAGTTAGAAGCCAAAGTAGCCTTACTGAAATGCAGGGCATGTCATTATTTTGGCAGATTCAGGTAGCTGCAAGGCATGCAGCTTACTTGGTGCATTTTGCAGTTCCAAAGATGTAAAACTTACTACCACCATATGTTATTTATTCCCCACAGGTATAAATATGTCCCATCTGCTCTTCTGTCATATAGTGAGCGTTGTGACATTTGTCTACAGCTGCAAGCATGTGATAAATATCCTTAGATCTAAAGATTCTTTTAACTGTACAGTAAACAAAAAAGGATGAAGTATGAATAATACTTTTCTGAAAAGTTAAAATTATGGGTATCATTGCTCCATATCTCTCTATAGGGTTTTGCTTTGTATTTTAATATTTTTCATCTTGAGTTAGAGCTGACTTTCATCTAGATTACACAGAGTAGGTGGTCTCTTTTGACTTGAGCTAAATTCCTGGTGACTTTAAAAGATGGATCCATGTTGTTTTCTTGGCAGCAGATGGAAGCACTATGTCATTAACTTTTTTAAGGATGATTTTCAACTTCCTCTGTGAATCTGCCCTACAGTTGTGCTATTCTCCCATCCAAATACGTGCCAAACCCAGTCATGCTTAGATTCTGAGACCAACTGAGGTTAAATCAATCTATTTTCATCCAAAGCTGTCATTTGGTTTACTCTTGACTTCAGATCTCAGAATTGGCTAGTTGGGGGGCATCCAAATTCAATAAATTGATGAATAAATAAATAATTTTTATAATGAGACATACACATACCCTATTGTATCACATAACAAAATTTTATCATAGGACACCTGAGATTGGTGAGATGGATGCTGTCCTCAATTGCCAATAATTATTTGATTGTTTTACTGAATTTTTAACATTGTTAGTCTCACTGTTGTGAGATTTTAAACTGAATGAATGAGTGAGTGAGTGAGAAAGGGAGAGAGGGAGAGGGAGAGGGAGAGGGAGAGGGAGAGAGAGAGAGAGAGAGAGAGAGAGAGAGAGAGAGAGAGAGAGAGAGAGAGAGGGGAAAACTAACCCAGCAGAGATAATTTAAAATAATTTTTAAAAGGAGGACAATGAGAAATTTTAAAAACAATTAAATGTCTATCATGAAGAATGATGTTAGATGCATACTCACCAAATCTGTACAAATTTCCTGTCTCTTACACACACATCCGTACTCTTTTCTATCTCACATATATATAACTGCTTTGTTTTCTCTCCCTCCTTTTCCCCCATAAAATATATGAAATTTTCAGGTTTACAGTATTATCACCCTGTCATGATAGTATATGTATATATTTTTAAGAATTTGCACAGGCAGCTGCCAAAAGAAGGGGAAAAAACCCCTTAGGGCTATTCCTGCATTTATCCACTTTCTGTCTGCCCCAATCATTCTGACTTACTACAGGTAGACTATCAACCCTAGCAGACTTAAAAACAGACCCCATGCAAATCTAGGCTACAACAGCTGCAGAATCTTGCAAACCAGAATGTGCTTCTTTTTCTCCCTGTTTTATCTTCATGAGAATGCAGGGAAGTGTGCTTTCTAAGGCATTTCCTCAAATTATTTTCTTGGCTTGGGCTCATTTTCCATTTATCTTCGTAGCAGATCTTCCTTGTGTCCTTCAAGGCCATCTATCCACTACAGACTCTTTGCCGGCCAGTCAAATCAGTCAGTGCCGTTTATATTCTTATTGCCTATGCATCTCAGCCATAAAACATTAGAGCTATCACATATGAGCTGCTAAAGTTTGGACATTCATTAAGTGGATGCACAATGTTAATGCTTTTAAAAAGCATTAACATTTTTCTGTCATATATGATTCTCTGGAGTTTAGCGGTCCAGTTACGGTAGTCTTATAGGAGAAGTGACAGAGCAGACCAAGAAGGCAGACAATGTGTGTCTACTAGAGTGTGAAAACAAATGCAGGGAGAAGCTGTGAAAAGATATGGCATAAGTCCAGACATCTGCTGCTGTGTTTGACATTGCCAATGAGGTCAAGTGCAGAAGTGGTATTCAATAAATTAACTTAGAAGGAAAAATAGAAATGTGTAAATTATATACTAAGAGTAGAAATATTAAGAGAATATACAGTATTCATTCTACCAGTGCTGAGACTGATGTTTGTAATTCCTATTAAATAGTTGGGGTTTAAATGGAAATGTACATAGAAACCACTTTCTGATGCAGAATCAATTATTTCATTATCAATTGTTTTTTCACTTAAGGTAATTCAGTTTACCTTTCATGAAGACTTTCAGTAATGAAGAGATACCCTAGCCAAGGCAAAACCTGAAATATCTTTAACATTCTTAAGACATGAAATGTGTAACACTTTATCTGGCATGTTTTGCTTTGTTTTGTTTCCCCTGAATGCTGAGAACTACAATTTAATATAAAGGTTGAAAAGCTCCTGTTCAATCCCAGCTGTCTCTTCACAAATTACAGAGTACTTTGAAGAAATAAGACAATTATCTAGGCTACAATCCTACATATACTTACAGGAAATAAGATGGATGTTGTAAGACTAAAGTGAGTTGTAGTTCACAAAAGCTGATGTCGGAAAAGATGCTTCCAAAATCCTGATTAATTGCACTAGAAATTAGGATGTGTTTTTTTTCCTGCAGTCTGATTTTTCTCAAAGTCAGCCTTAACAACATAGAAGAAAGGGGAAAACACAGTACCGTATACTATAATTAGGTCTGCTACTCATCCACCTGTCTTGTAATTTACAAGCTAGCATTTTTGGATATATGTATATTTTTCCCAGGATGTAATTCCTTAGATGTTTCCTGAAAGCTAACAACTAAGAGTGTGTGTGAGTGTGTGTCTTTGAGTGTGTGTCTTTGTATGTAAAGAGAGGGAGAGAATATTATATAACAGGTTTGAATTTTTTTAAAAAATAATTTATTTATTTACACTTATTTCTGTTACCTAAGCCAGAAAACTCTGTGTGGCTTACAATATTTACTTATTATTAAACAAATTTATATAGCCTCTCATCTCATGAACAAATGATTCTGGGTGGCTATATAAATTATCTGAAATAAATAAATTATATGGGCTAGAACCTCCTAAGTCCAGATAGGATATCCCACAGAAGGTCATAGAGAATAAGAAAGCTAAGATCCTTTGGGACTTCCAGGTCCAAACAGATAGGCAAGTACTAGCCAATCAAGCAGACATTGTGGTAATAGACAAGTATTAGAAGACAGCAGTGGAGATAGATGTAGTGATGCCAAATTAAAGCAACATCAGGAAGAAGGAGCATTAGATGCTGGAGAAGTACCAGGGCTGAAGGAAGAACTGGAGAGGATGTGGAAAGGAAAGGTCAAAATGATACGAGTGACAGTAAGTAGGATCACTTAGAGGTGTGACAACTAAGCTGAGAGAGTGGTTCCAACAGATCCTGAACACCTGTCCAAAAGAGTGCAATGCTAGGGAAAGCTATACAGAACCGTCAACTCTTAGATCTCTGGTAGAGGACCAGAGGTGGGTTCTACTTACCTTTACTATTGGTTCGCAACGGGATTGTGCCCGTGCGCTCCACTTGCGCATGCACCGAGCTTCTGCACATGCACAGAAGCTTCTGCACAGATGGCCTATGACGACATCCGGGGCGGTGGGTGGAGCCTCCTGCCGGTTCTACTACCGGTTCTTGCAAACCGGTCCGAACTGGGGGCAACCCACCACTGTAGAGGACCCAATATTGAGGAAAATAGATAGATAGATAGATAGATAGATAGATAGATAGATAGATAGAAGTATAGAGATATAACTCTGAGAGAGTTCAGCAGTTCAAAAATGTGAAAAATAAATAAATAAAAATAGAATTTTTAGTAGAGTTACAAATCTTCTCATGTTCTAGTCATAATAAAGGCAAGACCAAGATTTTTAACGTGTCTTAAAAATTTTCTTGCTCTCAGTTTCTTGCTGATGTTAATAAGTAGCCCAGGGAGATTAAAGGAAACTACAAAATAGATGAGTGAAACAAAAGCTAAATTATACAGATTCAATCCTTGACATATCTAAATAGATAGGAAAATGGCCTGAAATCCAGGATAATAATGATGATCATCATCATCTTCATATTCACCATCAATGAATTCAATACAAAGGCTGCTGCCTATGTATCTGACCCATTATCATCCTCAGTCAAGCAGCGTGGGGTATAAATGCATGATAAGTCAGCCAACTAAATAATTAACTAAATGGCATTTTGAGCAGTGGAGCAAAAGCCTTTAATTAAAATTAAGCAAAACTGGACAAATGGAGAGTGATGGTTTATTAAACATCTCTTTTAATTATTGTAAATCTCTTTTTTTTTCTCATGTCCATTTACATAAAGAAATATAAATACAATGTACATACAGTACATGTAAGGTAACATGAATATGTTCCCATTAAAACCAATGGCTTCACAGAAATTACTTTACAGAAATAATTCCCTCTTGCATCTGGAATCCAAGTTGCATTTTATATTGAGCATAATAGGTTTCTCCAATCCTATGCTGAGCAGATGTGTTGAAAAAATACTGGATTCCCCTTTATGGTTTAAGCCAGTGTTTCTTAACCTTGGTGACTTGAAGATGGGTTGACCTCAGCTCCCAGAATTCCCCGGCCAGCTGAGCTAGCTGGGGAATTCTGGGAGTTGGAGTCCACCCATCTTCAAGGTTGAGAAATACTGGTTTAAGCAAAAGGTGGACAATCATTCTTCAGGGTCCCTTTACCTTGGATCACTACATACCTAATCAGGGTATCACAAGTTGTGTGGTGTACCTCTCTTGGGGAGGTGCAGACAGAGTCCAGGAGGTATGAGGAATCTTTTAATTGTACAGTACATTGTTATAATAAATGTGCCTTTCATTCAGTGGTGGGTTGCTCCCGGTTTAGTCCGGTTCTACAGTACCGGTTCAGTAGTAAAACCGGCTGGAGGCTCCACCCACCCACCACGATGACATCATGAGTGATCTGCGCATGCGCAGAAGCTTCCCGTTGCGCATGCGCTCCCGTTGCGAGCCAGTAGTAAAGGTAAGCAGAACCCACCCCTGCTTTCATTGCATTGTTCTCATTATTCATTTGTGTTCGTTTGGTGCATGAATTTTTAGAGGAGATGTTTACATTAGGATTAGAGTATAGGGAGGTATGATGGCAAAAGGTTTAGAAATCCTTGGTCTAAATTATTCTTTCCATTTCTACTTTCTGTACTCCCACAAACTCTACTCAGGCTGAGCAAGCTCATGATATATTCCTCTAAGCTACATTTATTTCCTGCAAAGTTAAAGTTGCAACGACACACACTATTTCTTCACTTAGCCTTCTGCTATGATGTTATTTTCAAATAAGTATAATAAGAAAAATTAAGCAAAAGGTTCCCCGCATTTAGCTTTACTAATTTAGCTTCAAGCCTTAGGCAAAAAGTTATTTATGATATAGAATACATATTTACTTTCTGTAATATTGTTGATGCCACCAACATCCCTTAACCTTAATATGCAAAGCTGGGCCAATTTATAGATTTGCTACATAAAAAGAAAACTCATTCTGGATTCCTAGGTTCCAAGATTACAGAACAGCTGTTTGTTTTCTTACACTCCTGGGCTTGCTGCAAGTACATCCATCACTGGATGTGATTGTAATGTGGCCTTTTTATTCAGATGCCCCTTAACAGAGGGAAAGACACTGTTTTGGTAGTTAATGAGAGTTTATAAAGAAAAGAAGAGGCACAAACCCATTTCTTGGACTCATCAGTTGACGTGACAGATTTTGCTCAAAGAAGTGTATCAAATTGGCGGAGAAACCCAGACTGATGGACCTTCTCTTTACAATGTGCTAGACTTGGCTAAAATAAATTGTATTAGTCATTTATGGATCAATGTATTACAGAAAACCAGGCCATGTTTCCATACCAAGTTATTATAGAGGTTTGGGAATTGCCTGTTCAAAATACAACAGTTGGATTCACTAGGCACAGAATTGAGATCCTGTGAATAACAACCAAACTCTGATCTTTCTGTTTGCCTAGATTAATGTTTCTGAGACATGTGATATTTTCTGATTTTAAATTTGCACTTCAATATTGGACCACTTTGAGTAGCAAAATCTTAAAAACACCTCAATTGACATTAAAATTTGGAATTAGTTTTCTACTTCTACCCCTGTACCCCTGTAATCTATGGCCAGGGGTGTACTATATTCAGTGGTGGGATTCAAGTAATTTAACAACTGGTTCTCTGCCCTAATGATTTCTTCCAAAAACCAGTTTGCCAAACTGCTCAGAAAGTTAACAACCGGTTCTCCTGAAGTGGTGCGAACTGGCTGAATCCCACCACTGACTATATTCTTCTAGATGTATACCACTCTTTTCTAGCTAGTATACCGTCCACTTAGAAGAGTATTTCACCCCATCTAAGGTTTGATTAAATTCTGCCACTAGGTATGAGTCCCCACTCAACCATGGGACTCAGCAAATTATTTTACTTCAACCCGACTGCATAGGCTTGCTATTCTGAAGGTAAAATTAGTAGGCACACTACTCAAAGCTCTCAGTGGAAATATTTTGGATTATTTCTACATAGATTACTCACTTTGTATTCCAGTGTCTCGTTTTTAAAAAATTTAAATATTTAAGTTTACAATTTGGGTGAAAAATCAAATGTACCTTATTTGGCCTGCCCATCTCAAGTGCCCCAATTGGAACCTCTCATATTTTCCCAGTTCTATGAACACAGATTGCTCAATAATGCTAAACTATAAAGTACTCAATCACAGCAAAGGATGAATGCAGAACTGCAGAGGGATGAAAATTTGACTGTGCACACCTCAGCTAGTTAGCTGACCGTATTTCCTTTCAGATAATTATGTAAAGAAGTGCAACTTTAACACGGGGTGACACTCATTACAGTATTATCTCTGGATCATATCTTGCATTGCGAGATCTGAATAACATTAAGAATTGATCTCTTACTATTCTTGTTATTCTTTTACTGACATGCCTTTTTTGCTTTTCTTTTTAGGAAAAGAGTCTTGGAAAAGAGTCTACTTTTATTGTTCGGTAAAGCATTAGGGGAGCTTTTGATGGATAATGTTTACTGAAATGCTTTAAATTAATAAATGCATTTGCAATTTATCTCTAAATGTGTACAGAGAAGCAGCATGAGGTCTTCTGACTGTTCTTGGGCAGAAATATTTGTTGCTCAAAAAACAATCCATTGCATTCCACAATGGTTGTTGAATGACTCCTTTACAATGCACAGTGAATTAAAGATATTGTATCATGGAAGATATTAAGAGAAGTTGAAAACAAGTTTGGAACATATAAAGAGCACATAAAAGCTCATATGTAGAACCTGGAAGTTTTCAAGGGAGGAAATTACCAAATGGATACCACATGGTCACAAACAAGCACCACTCCTTTTTTTACAATACCTGTGTCACAATGTCACACGAGAGTACATATGAGCAGAGCCTGCATAATGATATTGTAATGCACATTTTATCATATGGATGAAATTTCGGTTTGAATCAGATGCCTCTAATGAATGAATTAATGTATTTTAGTTTTAGTGTGGATGGAATCCATTGCTTTACCCTCTTTATTTCATCAAATACTGCCAAACATGATCTCATAGCTTTTTGTCACTTTATTTCTCATGAAACAAAAGCATGCCAGTAATTTAATAATTACGTTCATAATAAAAGTAGCACAACTTTCACAGTGCTATTCTATAAATTAATGCAAACTGTAAGGGGAACAATTGTTGCAAAATCTTTCATTTGGTTCTTAGTACATCCTCTTGAGTGCCAAGAGATAAAATTAAGCCAACACTGCTCATTGCCCAAAACAAACAGATCCCTCCTGGATATGTAGCAGCTCCATTAAACAGAAGTCCTCTCTCTATTGCTGAATTGAAATGCTATCTATTCGTTCTTGAGTCAGCTGTAAACTACATCAGCATGTCCTCATTGATGGTCCAGGCACTCTTGCTTCAATTCCCAAATACTGTCAGTCATCTGACTTCCTTCCCACATAAGTGAGAAAGCCTCACAGATGTTATTGCACTTAAGACTGTCCTTGGACAATTCTAAAATAAGGAGGGAAAGCTAAGGCAAGTTAAACCTGCCTCATTCCTGAGTTGGGAACAACATGAAAGCAATGATATACAGACACAGCAGACAATAGATGTTATCAGGTCACGTTTGCACTGCAGTTAGGTGCAAGTAGAGAATTGCTCAGAGATGACTATCTATGATACTAATAAGAGCCATGACAGACTCTTCACACTAAATAAAACTTGGCAACATGACAAAGATTTTTCCAACTGGACAAATTCTGGAGAATGGCCTGATGCTTGTTTTGTTAAATCATAAACCTTTTCTGTTATTATATATCTACACATTTAATTATGGAAGGGCTTTACTGTTAAATTTCATGGATTCGAACATTTCATAAACAAAAATATCCACACAAGAACACAGGAAGATGGGGCAAGTTGAAACATCTGGCATATTTACTTACCAACCTATCTATCTATCTATCTATCTATCTATCTATCTATCTATCTATCTATCATCTATCTATCTATTTAATATTGCCACCTATTCGCCCATGGCATAATTTAGTCAAGAGTACCAGACACTTATAACAGCTGTGCAGATTCCAATACATCAAGCTGTATTTGCTCCAATTTTCTCTTATGTGCAATATGAAAACTGAAAGAGATTCTTTTGCATTGGGCTGTATCCCCAAACCTTGGAATATGGGAAGAAAAGCATTACAATCATTGTAAAGCTAAAAAGTTATATAATTTGACAATATAACTAAAGTCAGGATAAACATCAGCTGCCACAAACATCCAGAACTAGGAATAATAAACAAATACTGCAGAGATATTCCTGTCTCTGCCCTGAAGAGCTCTTGATATATTTCATAAAACAAAAATCAGGAGTATTCAGGGCAGGTAGTGAGCAGATACATTTGTTGGCCAGACAGTCTGTTAAGAGGAGTGAGTTATCTTCATGTCTGGGATTTGATGGAAAGACTCCTGGGACTCTTAAAAACTATTATCAGTGCTTTTCCCCTCCATATTC